>NC_083341.1:109868059-110523359 GCF_019175385.1 Lycium barbarum | reverse complement strand
TGTGGATACCGCTCATCCAGGATATGTCTGTCGACTTCACAAATCTCTTTATGGATTGAAGCAAGCTCCCAGAGCTTTTTTCACTTGTTTCAACACTATATTGTGCTCTAAAGGGATTCCGTGGCAGTGTCTGTGATACCGAGAGGCATAATTCTCCATTCTATGAGGATGTTAAGACCGCTCAAGCAAAACATTTTCAGGGCTTTTTAAACTTAAAAACCCAAGCCCAATTGGAGATACAAGAGAGGCGAGATTTGCATACAGAATGGGAATCTTTCGGTGGTGGTTGGCCATGATATTGCTTTTTTGTCCCAATTCCCTTCTTTGAACCCCTCAACAACAACTGCCTTGAACAATAACCCTAATCCAGTACTAAACGTAGACAAAACCCTATCATATGCCAATCTAGTTGATCCAAAACACTTGAATCATGACATGTAGACGACCAAAAATGATATTGAACCTATTGAGGTCAAAAAAGTAGAGATGAAGGATGGAAAACGTGTGATTAGATGGACAGACGATGAGGTTTCACGTATGAACTCCATTGAAGAACTCGACTACGCAGTGGTAGGAAAATTTTCATATGGATGGCCAGAGTTGGAGGAACTGAGAGTGCAAATTCCAAAACAATGTGGTATCAAAGGTAGATGTAGGTTTTGTTTATTTAGACATCGTCATATTCTAATGAGGTTTAGTCTATTAGAAGATTTTATTACGATGACTTCTAAAGGTGTTCACAATATTAATTCAAAGGATGGGTATTATTATCCTATGAGACCATTGATATACGATCCTATGTTTAAAATTGAAGAAGAAATCACAAAAGCTATGTCTTGGATTTCTTTTCCACATCTATTGCCAACTTTCTTTGTTGAAGAATCATTATTTACTCTGGCATCAGCAATGGGCAAGCCATTACAATTGGACATGGCTACTATTAATAAAACTAGACCTAGTTGTACGAGGGTCAAGGTGTTGGTGGATTTGATTGATGATCTCCCTGATTCTATAACAATGGATATTGTTGATGAGGACAATAACAAGTCTAGGGAAGTGGTTGTTAAGATACAGTACGATGTGTTGCCAAAATACTGTAAAACATGCATGCTACAAGGTCATAATGAAGAGGGTTGTCGAATTCTTCATCCTGAATTAAGAACTGTTACATCAACTAATAAAGAAGTGGTGGATGGGAAGCAGAATGGTGAAGTGATTTTGAAGACTAATAGTAGTGCATGGAATAAAGTTAGGCATGACAAGTATTCAACTCGTGGGAAATGTTTTGGAAATGTTGTCAAGTTTAACCACGTCAAAGATAATAGAATGCTGGAAAAGGAAAATGTCTCAGGGAATTCCAATGAGGTAGGCAATGATCAGGCTGGGAATGTGATAACTAGTCAAAACAAGTTTGATATTTTATGCAATGAAGAGGAGACAAAGAAGCATGGTGAGGAAGGCATCAAGGAACAAACAGCATCTGATCTTGTTGATGATAATGATCAAACAAGGCCTGATTTTGGTGTCAAAACAGTAGAGGGATTCATAAGTGAGGCTATTCAAAGAGATGAGCAGGATTGTAGACATTCAGCTGCTAAGGATGATAATTTTGCTGTTCAAAAGATGGATCAGGTACCTGTGGAACATAAGAAGGTGGATGGAAAGGAGGTTACTCCAGTTGTTGATATGTTGGCAAGAAATATTCTATCTCCCTAAAAATGGGGTGATAGAGTAAAACATGAAATGCTGGAGGATAAGGAAGATGGAGAGCATGTGGAAGACTTGATTAATGCAGACAAGCAAAGTACAGAGGAAGCTATAAAGGAGGGAGAGGATTTAGATCCTCCAGCAGATGTTTTAGTGAATCAGTAGTCTCAGGAAGTGGTGCAGTGTCATGATAATATTGGAGAGACCATTCAATCTGAATGGTACCCTCCCAGATCACTAGAGGTTCAGTTAGAAGATGTTATCTCAGTAAAAGCAGTAGGAGAAGCAAGCAAGTCAAGTGGTGGGAAAGTTTCTCCTTTAAAGGAAAACTCTCCAATGAGAAATTTGAATGATTTGGTTTCTCATAATATAGCAAAAGAGTTCAGGCAGCCATCAGAGAAAATAGAATATAATGTGATTAAAGACAAAGATGCAGAATTAGTGCCAGATTCTCCTTCCAAATCAACTATAAAGGGAGGAAAGAAAGGAAAGAAAAAAGGTCCAGCACAATTTCAAACACCAGTTAGAGTGTTGCCAAAGAGAACTGCTTCTAACGCTATTGTTAAATGATGAAAGATTTCATATGGAATATAAGGTCTGTGAGAACTCAACAAGCTTTTCATAGATTACAAATGTTTCACAGACATTATAAATTCTATTTTATTGCTTTGATAGAGCCTTTTCAACAAGCAAGATGTATTGATAAATATAGAAGGAAATTAGGAATGACTCATGCTGGAGTAAACAATTCGGAAAAATTTGGTACTTTATAGAGGACAATGAGGATGTAGAGGTGATTTCTAATACGGCACAATAAGTTTCCTTGAAACTGGTTTTCCTAGATCTGAATAAAACCTTGGTCATCACACAAGTTTATGCAAAGTTTGATGAAAGGGAAAGATTACAGTTATGGGAGGACATATATCATGTCATGTAGTAGGTTCCACTAATTCTCCATGGTTAGTTGCAGGGGAATTCAATGTTGTGTTGCATGAAGATGAGAAAATAGGTGGGATTCCTGTTTAGCCTCAAGACTATGAAGATTTTGCCTTTTGTGTGAATTCTTGTGAATTATTGGAAATTGGTTTTAAAAGGAGTCATTTTACTTGGTGGAATGGTAGAGGAGGTGTTGATTGTATTTTTGAGAGATTGGATAAAATTTTATTCAATCAACAGTTTCAGCAATGGTTTACTGACATTGAAATAGAGCATTTGGCAAGAACTAGCTCTGACCATGCTCCTCTACTCATCTCTTTGAAGGAGCAGGGTTAGGTGGTGATAAGGCCCTTTAAATTCTTAAAATTCTGGACAGAAAACCAAGATTTTCTATCTGTTGTTAGCAATAATTGGGCCTTAGAGGTGATAGGGAATCCTTTTATTTTGTGTAAACAAAAGTTGAAGCATCTAAAAGGTATTCTATCTACATGGAGTAAGGAGGTATATGGTGATATTTTCAAGCAGCTGATGATTAGAGAAGAAATAGTCAGGCTCAAGGAAGAGTTGTTTGAGACTGATCCTTCCCCTATTGTCACGACCCGTCTATGGGGCCGCGACGAGCGCCCGGTGCTAGCCCACCCGGGCACCCCTTGGCTTACATATACTTACATCTAGGTGAGCCACATAATTAACCGTACATTTCTGTTCATAATTCATGCTAGTCCCATTGGACGACAATGCTTTCATATCATGGTTGGCATCTATACCACGTCAATATACATGATCCGACAAGACTATCAAAATGATATACAAAATATAGGCCGACAAGGCCAGACATATATAACCATATACACATGTCTACGAGCCTCTAAGAAGAGTATAACATATCACATAAGCGGGACAGGACCCCGCTATGCCCATAATTATGTACACAAAAGAATAAGTACCCAAAAGCTATGACTCTGAATGAAATGGAGCTCTGCTATGTCGTCTCTGCGAATATAGCTATGGATCAAGCCTGTCTCCCTGTGCACCTGCGGGCATGACGCAGCGTCCACAAACAAAAGGACGTCAGTACGAAGAATGTACTGAGTATGTAAAGCATGATCAATATCGATATAGAAGCATAATAAGCAACATGAGAAATATCACAAGATAGAAGATGGTGATATCATCGTCATAGGCACTTACTTGCCTTCATAGGACTTTCCATTTCTAATGCGTATTTGTGTGCTTACATCCAAATTGTATCTGTGTCATATTAGTACTCGTATTCGTATACATACCCTCATTCACATTCACATCGTATCATATTTGTATTCATACTCGTATCCATATCATATACATAATCACATCATATACATAATCATATCATATACATAGCATTTACATAGCATACCCGACCATGCAGGATCGGTGTTTCATACATACTTGGCCAACCAAGGCTCAAGGTGGCTCATACCTAGCCTTACCAAAGCTTCAGGGTTACATCTACCTGGCCCTACCAAAGCGTCAGGGTTATCCGTACCATCTGCAGAGGTGTACGCGCGTTACATAATCATGTACATACTTATTTACATATCTTACCCGGCCTCATAAGCTCAGGGTTTCATAATAGTCATACATAGGCACCTATACATAATAGCTCATAAGCATCTTTACTAATTACATCATTATCACAATCGTCATCAACATCATTGTTACTATTATCGTCATTCATCACATTTATCTTTATAGGCTTACTCGTCATATGATGGATTTAGTGAAATCGTGGCGTATCAAGAATCATGAGCTCACTAGCTCGGAAGATCAAATCATTTGAAGGATATCATAGTCTCATAGAAGATTTAGATATTTGGCCAAAGAACCATGCCTTATGAAAGAAGGGTTAGCCTTACATACCTTTCCGTTGAACTATTCTACACTTGCGTGTTCTCCTCCAATGCTAGTGTTTCTACCTTCATTAAAGTCATACTATTATTAGAATCAATAGCTAGCATATATGACTAAAGCTGGAGAAAATCGGATAACATCTCCTCTATCTATACGACATTCCTCCATAACATATATCAACTCTCAAACGTCAATAATACACTCACAATACCATAACAATGGTCGTTATTCATCCACATTATCCAATTTTGTTTTCAATTACTCATATCCATGGCTATAACACACGACTATGTCCATTCGCGTACATTGCTCATCTCATGTTCTCAACATCATTTATAACACATTTACATCACAAAACATCAAGAATCATAACTCAATTCAAACTATTTCCCAAAATGACACTTTTCCACATTCATGACCCATTTTTCTATACCCTTCTACAATCCAAGTATTTTGACTCTCAAATACATTAAACAACATAGAAATACCATGAATCTTACCTTAGATGTCGTAGGAACAAGCCTTGGTTGATAATACTCCACTTAAGCAAAAACCCTAGTTTATCTCCAATGAGATTTCTTGACTTGAATGATCTCCAATGGGTTTCCTTACACTTGATTCACTTGGGTTATGTTGTTGATCACTAATAATCCTTGCATTTGTGTGAAATAAATGTAGAGAGATGTTTTAGAGAGAAGGGATGAAATGTGGAAATGAAATAATAAGCTTGGTCCCCTTTTTAATAACCTAAACTCTGATCTGAAATGAGCAGTCGTCGGAAGTGCACACTGGTCGTAAACCCAGTTTACGGGCCGTATTTCAGTTTACGGTCCGTATTCTATGGGCATATTTAAGCATAACAGAACCAGAAAGTATGTTGGGGATCATGGTGATTTACGATCGCAGTTTACGGGCCGTATTTCAATTTACGGTCCGTATTTCACTTTACGTTCAACTGGCCAAAATGCAAACCTGCAACTTTCCACATCTTCAGAACCTATAATTAGTCATTATGGAGTATAATTTATCTCTTATTGCAATTGCCTTTGGAATCTTACTTAGGGTCATCAATTGTCATTTCTTACTCATGGAATTATCGTATACTCGTACCCCTCACTAGTTCATTCACTTGCGTACCAACGGAAAATTTTCCGAGGTGTAACACCTATGAACAGAATGGTTCTCCAACAGGCTCATGCTGAACTCAAAAAGTATTTACACTTTGACAAGGAATTCTGGAGGCAAAAGGCAAATGTAACATGGTTTGCAGAAGGTGACCGAAATACTAGATTATTTCATAATCTAGTAAATGGTAGGAGAAAGAGATGACAAGTAAAAAGAATTCAGACTGCTAATGGTGATTGGTTAGAAGAAGCTTCAGATATGGCGACGGAAGCAGAAAGTTTCTTTAAAAAGCAGTTCTCACAGGAGGAGAAATCTGTTGATTCTAGTTTACTGAACCACATTCAAGCTATGGTAACTGAGGATGACAATTTAACTTTGGTGGCTTTGCCTGATATAGAAGAAGTTAAAACTGCAGTGTTTGTAATGAATGGTGATAGTGCATGTGGCCCTAATGGTTTTTCTGGTGCTTTCTTCCAAATCTGTTGGAATATAGTAGGGGTTGATGTGTTCAATATTGTTAAAGCCTTTTATGAAGGTTTTACTCTTCCAAAGTCAGTTACACATACTAATTTGCTGCTGCTGCCTAAGAAGAATGATGTATAGACTTATGCTGATATGAGGCCTATAAGCTTGTGTAACTTTATTAATAAAGTTATTTCAAGAGTTATGCATGGAAAACTGGAATCTGTACTGCCTAAGCTCATCTATACAAACCAATCAAGTTTTGTGAAGGGAAGAAGCATAATTGAGAATGTTTTGCTTACTAAAGAAATTGTCACAGATATTAGGAAAAGGGGCAGACCTGCTAATGTGATAATAAAGCTTGATATGGCAAAGGCATATGATAGGTTATCTTGGTTGTTCTTGATCAGAGTTCTCAAAAAGATAGGATTTGCAGATGATTTGGTTGACATGATCTGGAGACTGATTGCAAATACTTGGTATTCAGTAATGTTGAATGGTCAACCATATGGTTTTTTTCACTCTACTAGAGGGGTTAAGCAGGGTGACCCTTTGTTACTATCATTGTTTATACTTGTTGTTGCAGTACTGTCAAGAGCCTTGAACAACCTATTTGAAGATCCTATGTTTAGAGGCTATGGCATGCCTTAGTGGAGTGCTGATTTAAATCACTTGGCATATGCAGATGACACTATCATTTTTGCATCTGCTGATAAGTATTCATTAGTATTGACTATGGGAGTGTTACACAGGTATGAGGTGCAATCAGGTCAGATGCTGAATAGATCAAAAAGTTGTTTTTATATGCATAGAAATTGTTCTAGCAGTTTAGCATTAGAAATAGCTCAGCTTACTGGCTTTTCCAGAGATGACTTCCCATTCAAATACTCGGGATGTCCTATCTTCCATACAAGAAAGAAGAAGATGTATTATAATGACTTGATCAAAAAAGTGAAGGACAAGTTGCAAAACTGGAAAGGAAAATTGATGTCATTTGGTGGTAAGCAGTGCTCATAAAGAGTGTTCTTCAAAGCATGCCTATGCATTTACTTTCAGCAATGGTTCCACAAAATACACTATCCAAGAGCTGCATAGAATATTTGCTAGATTCCATTAGAGCAGCATGGAGGAGAAGAGGAATAGGCATTGGACATCATGGCAAAATATGTGTTTTCCAAAGGAGAAAGGGGGCATGGGATTCAGGTCTCTTTTTGATATTTCAAAGGCCTTGTTTGCTAAGCAATGGTGGAGATTCAGGACTAGTTGCACATTATGGTACACATTCATGTGGAGCAAATATTGCAAGAAACAAATTCCAACTCTGGTTAAATGGCAAGGAAGATCAAAGTTGTGGAAAAGAATGCTGGAAGCTAGAGATGAAATGGAACAACACATTTGGTGGGAAACAAAAAATGGTTCATCTAGTCTATGGTTTGACAACTGGACTAGACTAGGACCATTGATCAAACTTTTACCAGTTGGTTATCAGGTCAATGAAGATTTAGAAGATGTGGATGTTGTTTTATTAGAAGGAAAATGGGATATTGATCTGTTGCACACAATAGTTCCTGAGGAAATTGTAGATCACATAAGATCTAAATTGATACTTCAGGAGGGGGAAAGACAATGTGATAAACCATGGTGGATGCTGACAAGTACAGGGAAATTCACAGTGAGTAGTGCATGGGAGGTTATTAGACAGAAAAAACCAACAGCAATGGTTCTATAGAAACATATGGATCAAAGGCCTTCCTTTCAAGATAGCTTTCTTTTTATGGAGAGTATGGCATAGAAAGTTACCTGTTGATGATGTTTTGGCTTCTATGGGGATTAATCTGGCTTCAATATGCAGATGTTGCATGGTTTCTCAACAAGAGACTATGATTCATCTGTTTTTAACTGGGGAATTTGCAGCAGAGATTTGGCAGATTTTTGCAGCAGCAACAGGAGTTAATGGTCCTTTTGTACAGATCAATCAAGCTGTCACTAAATGGTGGACAGCAAAGTGCAACTCCAAGCTGAGGCCTCTTTATCAAGCAGCTCCATCCATCATTATGTGGCATTTGTGGAAAGAAAAATACTATTCTGCATGGGGGGAGAATATCTAGAAACCAAGTATTATATGGCATTAATCAGCAGCTGGTTCAACTTGCTAAACAACTTTATCCAAGCCTGACACTTCCAGATAATTGGCCACGACTGGTGCAGGTTTTAGAAGTTCATCAGCCATATATCACTTGTACAACTGTGCAGTGGTTAGTTCCTCCAACAGGTTGGTTCAAGTGTAACATAGATGGGGCTTATAAGAGCAATACCGGTTAGAGTTCTTTAGCTTTCTATATTAGAGATAGTGCAGGGGACTTAATGGTTGCATGGGCAAGTACAATAGCAGAAACATCCTTTCTTGAGGCTGAGGCAAAGGCAATCTTAGAAGGAGTAATATATTGTGCTAATAATCAGTTTTTTCCCCTTATTATAGAGACAGACTCACTTGTCATGAGAAAGGTGTTAAATGGGGAATGGAAAGTGCCATGGAAAGTATGAATGGAAATTAATAAGATTCGGGAATGGAGACAGAAAGGGCAAACTCAAATGGTTCATGTGTTTAGAGAACGCAACAAACTAGCAGATTATTTGGCTAACATGGTTGTTCATTTTGCAGGTGTTCTTCAATATCATTCTTATCAGGATCTTCCAGCTGAGGCAAAGACTATTCTTTTAAGTGACAAAATGCAAATGCCAAGCTTTAGATTCAAGACTTGGAAAACCAGGGAACCAGATTGAGCACACCATCAGATTGCATGATATTTCAGCATCATGCAGCAATTTTGGAATGCAGCATAAGAAGAGCAGAATGAGTCTCATGCCTAATACTTAGTTACTAGGGAAGTTCTATTCAATGTGTGGTAACCTTTTGGTTCATCCTATTGGAAGAATCTCCTTAGTAGCATTAGTTGTTAGTGTGACACTGATGAATATTAAGTAGGCATTGTCATAAAGTAAGTTTAGCAGCAAAAGCAGAAGCAGAATGACAGCTACAGCATAGTTTCAACTTGAAGGATTCCTCATTTGTTTTTTGGATTCCATAAGAACCTGGTGAGAGCTTTGAGGTGACTTGAAATGGAATCAATCCAAGGTTGGAGCAGAAGCAACAACATGTTATTTTTGCTTTTGTTTTTGCACTTTTTTCTACTAATCATATTGTAGGCACTTTTGGCCAATTTTCTATGTACAGACTATTCTAGAGAGATACTACAAGTCCTCCATCCCAGATTCCATCGCCGCGGCCATCTGGTTCACCGGTACCAGCATCATGCTGGTTGCTTTGATTTTAAAAAAAAAAGAAGTAAATAAATGCATTCACGGAATTAGGTCTGAACTATTCAGATACATACCTCCATTAAGTGCAAATAAAAAAAACTTATAAAGTTTCCTATCTTGTAGCATGATGAGAAGAGTTACATTGAGAAAAAGATCAAGTTTAGGCATTTAGCAGATATTTATTACAATTTTTACCCGATTCATATTTCTTATTTTGAAAAGGTTTCAAAATGTTTCCCTTGTTCATCTATCGTTTTCTAAGTAGAGGGCAAAAATGCGATAAAACTGGCTGAAAATGGGATTCATTTGTGTTATTAAGACTCTTGTGGAAGTGATTCCTTTTCTTTTATATATTCCAAAACGGAAAAGGGCTAAATATACCTCCGTACTATTAGAAAAAGGTCAAGTATACCCCTCGTTATACTTTGGGTTTAAATATACTCCTGCCGTTATACTATTGGTTCAAATGTATCTCTTTTTTGTTAAAGACGTCCAAGGTGGATATCCAATCCTACGTGGCACTAACATTCAATGAGGTGGAGAGGTAAAATGGGTTGAAGGTGTTAAGGTTGCATGCCACGCAGAATTGGATGTCTACCTTGGACAACTTTAATGGAGGAGATATATTTAAACTAATGATATAATAACAGCAGAGTATATTTTGATCTAAAATATAATGAGATGTATATTTGACCCCTTTCGAATTGTTCAACGGTATATTTTGCCCTTTTCCGATTCCAAAATGAAGTCTCTTGGGAAAGTGGATTCATTTTGTGTCAGTTTTCAGATTAAAATTGCCACCTACTTTTCTTTCATCAAATTTACATCTCTTGTTTTTTGGTCTCTGTCATTTAGCAGTTAGGGCTTTTTTTATTAGAGAAAAATGTTATCCATCGAAAAGTCATACAAAAAATGTTTTATTAGAAATCATTAACTGATTTATTTTCGAGTGTTTTGTCTAGTATAAAATAGGTAATATATAGAGTTTCGTGATATTAAAGGGTGATAACAATTTGTTTATATAACTATTTAGTATTCGGCATTACTGATCTTGTTTGACATTACAAATCAGGGCGTCATGCGAAAGCTAATAATCGTAAATTTTAAATAAAAATAAATCAGACAATAAAGAAAATTATACTAAAAGAAGCATAGTATTTTATTAGAGTTTGGTCAATTGACTTAACTATGAGAAAATTATATAAAATAAAGCATAAAACTACTGAGAGAACACTAATCTCCCTTAAACGAGACTCTTTTAGCGACTACATTTTGGATGTTATTATCTTGATTTATGAGAAGAAAGGATCTTCTACGTATAAAAGTCTAATAATTCTCGTCCAAGAAAAAGATAGAAAGAGTCATTTTCTACCAAAAAATCTTTCGAAGTAAAACAAAGCTCATACTCGAAATCACTGATTAAGAGTTGTGGGACTCCATCTTACCCCACAACACCCCCTCACACTCCCTACAATGTTTGTCTGTCTATCATACTAAATATGTCGATGCAAATATTTTATCATCTCGCATGCTCTTTCTATATATGTGTAGACATCGAAATTTTATAGGACTCTATAAGACTAATCAAACTCAACTTCAAACTCTAAGGTCTGTTGGGGTTTTTTCTACCTTAAACCCTAGCTCACGCTTATATAAAGGGACACATATTTCCTTGAAAAGACATCTCGAGTATCCCATAAATTATAGGTATTCACAAAGAGATCAAGACACCAAATATTGTCTTTCAAATCCAAATATCGAAGTGCTGCCCAACGCTCTTGGCGATCAAATACATCACAAGGAGGTCGAAATCATCGTACGATTCGAGAAACACGCCACTAACGTCCCTCGAATCATGGAGAAAATTTAGAGAGAAGAATCAACGGATAAACAGATTTGTATCCGCAATATATTCAGCAATAAAATCTCTGTTTCTTCAAATTTTGTTTGCGGTTGCATTTTATTTTCCACATATTGAAATTTGTAGCAAACAAATTGGCACGCCCAGTAAGCCCAGTGAAATCAGTTCTGCCCTTCATCTCTTCTCTCTCATATATAATTATTGAAGGAAAGTCAAACCACGAAGTAGTTCCTCACTGAAGTCCCAAAACTGCAAAGAAGGACACACGTGCGGTGGCTATTCTGATGGGTGACTTGTGAAATTAAGAGGTCTGATTTTTTGTGCACATTAAAATCTGTTTAAATTAGATTTCTGTGGGAGTTTAGTTTGAATTAAGCTTATGAGTGAATTAAGTCCATTCAAGCCTGTCCTATGTGGATTTGATGATGCTCTTTGAAGAAAAGGAAGATGATTTTAAATTTCCAATTCTTGTGAAAGCGGGTAGCTTAAGTCTTACCAAGCAAAGGCCAAAAAACTTTTGGAAAATAATCGAAGGATATCTTGTAAACCACTGCCGTATGTCAAAACCGAAAAGAAAAATATGCTTAGGAAAAAGCGAATTAGAGAATTGGTTTTCACCTTCTGAATTGAAAGGGGAAAATTAAAAAATATATATGGTGGGGACTGTTGTCATCTTCACTGTTACTTCAAATCTCGTTTTCGATTTTGGCAAGTCTACACTCCGACAAACGTTGAAGTAGGGGGCATTTATAGACATTAAAATTTTGTAGGGCTCTATAAGACGAATCCAACCCATCTTTAAATTCTAAGGTCTATTGGGGTTTCTTTGATGCTACTCTACCTTAAACCCTAGCTCACGCCTGTATGAAGGGACATATATTCCCTTAAAAAAGCATCTCGAATATCTCATAAATTCATGGGTATCCACAAGAGATCAAGGCATCAAATACTGCCTTTATCAAACTACCCGACGTCTTGGAGATCAAATACATCACAAGGAGGTCATCTTACGTTCGAGAAATGCGCTACTAACGGCACTCGAATTACGGAGAAAAATTAGGAGAGAAAAATCAAAGGAACATACAGAATTGTACCCGTAATATTCATCAATAAAATCTATGTTTCAACAGATTTTGTATGTGGTAGCAATTTATTTTTCGCATATCAAAATTTGTAGCAAACAATATGTTCTTTAAACTTTTGTTTGCCAAACTTACAGATGGACCACTCAACACTAAAAGTCCTTGTGTTGAATATTCGACTTAAAGGGCTATAAGGATTCCGGAACCAAAATGACCCAATAAAAGACATATTGAACCAAAATATTCCAGAAAAAAAAGGCACAAAAGTATCTTTAACGCAGTATTTTAATGCGCTAAAGGATTTTGTCTCTCTCCTTTAGCGCAGTAAGATACTGCGCTATAGGACCCGACATAAACCCCAACGGGTTCCAGCACTAGTCCCCTCCACCATCCAAAAAATAAAAATAAATAAAAAAAAGGTGGACCCCACTTCAAAAAACGTCATTTTCTATTAATTTTCATCAGGAAAGTTTAGATTCTCAGTATATTCAAGTCGAGAAGCAAGATTCTAAGCTCGGATTTTGGAAAAAAGCGGCGTACAACTCGATTAAAATAACCCTACAACAAACTTAGATCCAGGTATTCTACTATGAACTTTTTTATTATTTTGTTAAATACATTATATCCTAAGCATGTTTAGCGGTTAATAGTCTTGAATTTCGGGGGAAAAACAATTGGGCTATTGATCTTCGCTGTTGGCAGTAGCGTTTTGCTACTTTTTTTTTTTTTTTTGTTAATTATTTATGAATTGTTAATTTTTTAAATGTTTATGAATTATTAATTTTTTAATTATTTATGAATTGTTAATTTGTTAATTGTTTATGAATTGTTTAATATAGTAATCTATATTATTTGTAAAATATGCCATTCTTAATTATTTAGTTGTTAATTATTGATTATGAATTGATATTTTATTAATTTTTTATGAATTATTATTTTGTTAATCCACTATTATTTGTAAAATATGCCATTATTAGTTAATTAGTTGTTAATTGTTGATTATGAATTGACATTTTGTTAATTGTTTATGAATTATTATTTTATTAATTGATTATGAATTGTTAAATCTATATTATTTTAAAAGCATGAATATATATGTTAGCTATTCTATTCTATGTCAACTAGGTAATATATTAAAACAGAAAAGATTAACTACTAAACCTAAATTTGAGAGAACTAGATGAAGCTGTGGTTAAGAACACGATATTTAGATAATTTTGTTCTATGTCAACTAGGTAACATACAAAATACACAACGTGGGGTCTGGGGAGGGTAAAGTGTACGCAGACCTTACCCCCACCTTAGGTAGGGAGGTTGTTTCCGGAAGACCCTCGGCTCAAGAAATAGCATAAGAAAGGTCAGATACGGGCAAACAAATCAAAGAAATTATGAAAATGAAAACAATGAAAGTAAATAAGCCATTATAAACCAACAGATACTCGCAGAAATCAAGAGACAAGAAACTATAGAGCAACATAACTACTCGTAAGAAATGATAAACGCGACTACCTACTAGCCTTCTACCCTAATATGAGTCCTCCATACCCTCCTATCTAAGGTCATGTCCTCGGTAAGCAGGAAATGCACCATGTCCTGTCTAATCACTTCCCCCCAATACTTCTTCGGCCTACCTCTACCTCTTCTGAAACCCGCACTGGGGCATTTGCATCTCTCCGTATCACATGCCCAAACCATCTCAGCCTCGCTTCCCGTATCTTGTCTTCCACTGAGGCTATTCCAACCTTGTCTCGGATGACTTCATTCCTAATCCTATCGCTCCTAGTGTGCCCACACATCCATCGCATCATTCTCATTTCCGCCACTTTCATCTTCTGAACATGAGATTTCTTGACTGGCCAACACTCCGCCCCATACAACATAGTTGGTCTAACCACCACTTTGTAGAACTTGCCTTTAAGTTTCGGTGGCACCTTCTTGTCACACAACACTCCGGAGGCAAGCCTTCATTTCATCCACCCTGCACCAATACGGTGTGTGACGTCATCATCAATCTCCCCATTTCCTTGTATAATAGACCCAAGATACTTGAAACTATCTTTCTTCTGTATGACCTGGGAGCCAAGCTTCACTTCCACGTTAGCCTCATGCACTATATCACTGAACTTGCACTCCAAGTACTCTGTCTTGGTCCTACTCAACTTGAACCCTTTAGACTCTAGAGTTTGTCTCCAAATCTCCAGCTTAGCGTTAACCCCGCTGCGAGACTTGTCAATCAGGACTATGTCATCCGCAAATAACATACACCATGGCACCTCACCCTGAATTTGCCGCGTCAATCCATCGATCACCAACGAGAATAAAAATGGGCTAAGAGATGATCCCTGGTGCAACCCCATCACCACTGGGAAGTGCTCTCAGTCTCCTCCCATAGTCCTTACCCTGGTCTTGGCCCCATCATACATGTCCTTGATCGCCCTAATGTACGCCACAGGTACACCTCTAGCCTCTAAGCATCTCCATAGAACCTCTCTCGGCACTTTGTCGTATGCCTTTTCTAGGTCTATGAATACCATGTGCAAGTCCCTCTTCCTCTCCCTATATTGCTCCACCAGTCTCCGTACAAGATGAATAGCTTCTGTAGTTGACCACCCCGGCATGAATCCGAACTGGTTCTCTGAGATAGACACGCCTCTCCTCACCCTCATCTCCGCCACCCTTTCCCACACTTTCATAGTGTGGCTTAGCAGCTTGATCCCTCTGTAGTTGTTGCAACTTTGAATGTCGCCCTTGTTCTTGTACAATGGAATCATTGTACTGCATCGCCATTCTTCGGGAATCTTAGTCGTCTTAAAGATGACATTAAAGAGTCGAGTCAACCACTCTAAACCTGCCCTGCCTGCAGTCTTCCAAATTGCCCAGGAATCTCATCGGGCCCGGTCGCTCTTCCCCTACTCATCCTACGAACAACACCCTTAACTTCCTCAACCTTTATACTCCTACAATATCCAAAATCACGACACCTCTCGGAGTACTCCAAATCTCCTAACACAATATATATGTCCCCTCCGTCGTTCAAGAGTTTGTGGAAGTATGACTGCCATCTCCGTCTAATGAGAGCGTCCTCCACTAGTACCCTGCCATCCTCGTCCTTGATGGAAATAAAAATTATTATGAATTTCATAAATAGATATGTTAACGATAAAATTCAAAGTTTGTAGAAAAATATGTGGTCGACGAATATACTCTTTTAGTCTAATTTTATCATATTTGTGTTGGCTATTTTGGTAAACTAAAAAAATATCACATATTCAAAATAGAGTTTTAAGCAAATACTAGTTCTGAATTTCGATTCCCAAACTAATTAACTAAAAAGTCTTTGCCATCACATAATTCAATTCCTCAGGCCCTTACTATCACATATTAAATTTACTGCACATTTAATATGACGAAATTTATTCTGAAAAATAATTACTTTCTTCCAAAATTTGGTTAGAGAGTGAAAATATTTTTTGGAAAAGACTATCTACTAAAGATTGATAACAAATTAGCAAATCAAATATTCAGAATCGTGCAAGGCAGTAAATATTTGATTTTTATACATTCAAAATAAATATTGTATTCAAGATAATAATTAGATATTATTTTTTTCAAGTTGCTTATCAATAGAATATAAATAATATTATAATAATCGACAAGAAATATTTGTGCAACGCACATACATAGACTGGTTACAAAAAATATAGTAATCTCCTATTATTTGTTAATTATGGCATTGTTACTTTATTTATTTGTGAAATTGTTTATCCCATGTTAATTATTTGTTTATCCCATGTTAATTGTTAAATAAATGAGTTAGTTATTTCTTTTGGAGAACAATTGTAATTACATATAATTATTCACAAAATACAATACAACATAATTCACATATTCCTTATAAATGATTAATTAGTTAATATAATTTCTCTTTAGTTTCAAGAATAATGAATAATTTAGTTTCTACAGACCTGATTTTTTCATGGATCCGAATGTTCACCCAGGGCCCGTTGTTCACCTGGGCCCGATGATAGATCAGTATTGTCTTTGCAAGACACCCATAGGTCAGAGTTATTATGGACTAGTGATATAGGGATAGCGACTAGGCTCCGTCCCCGTAGGCTGCAGAGAGCGTGGGCTCTTTTACGCGAACGCCCCCACACTCCCGCGTCTTAGAGATATTATTTCAGGGCGGTATCTATCATTGCGTGTCCGTTGGTCAGGTACAGCATGATTGGGCGCTCATTACGGCCATGGTTGAGCGGTGGAGGCCAGAGACACACACCTTCTATCTTCACACTGGTGAGGCCACGATTACGCTTCAGGATGTGGAGGTCCTGTTTGGATTGTGGGTAGATGGAGAGTCATTACACAGTCGGTATGAGCCTCATCTTGGTAGGACATAGGTGACGGAGTTGAATAAGCTCACTGACTTAGTGCCTGGTGCCGCGGCCTATATCTCGGGAGAGAGTTGGGTGCAGATTAGTACACTCTGCACTTGTTTGCTGGCAGATCCTCCTATTGAGGACGATACTCAGCAGGACGTTGTTGATCGTCATGCCCATTTGTATCTGCTTATTATATTCGGGGGGGGGGGGGGGGGGGGGGCTCTTGTTGCCGAACACATCGGATGCCTACGTCAACTTATGATATTTGGCCTTTTGAAGCATCTGGACCGCTTGGAAGACTACAGCTGGGTTGGTGCTATTTTGGTGTACCTCTACCGATGCCTATGCCGAGCGTCTATTGGCCGTATCAGTGATGTGTGTGGATTTTTGCTTTTCTCCAAGTAATATTTTAAGTTTTTGTTCCTTTAATGTAAACAAACCTCTTGAAACGATGACTAAAAAAATCGTATTTTCTAATATTTCTTACAGTTATGGGCATGGGAGAGGATGCTGCCTTTTCATCTCGTACCTAGGCATCACCTCGATATTGACATGCCCTACGCGAGGAGGTGGACGACAGGTTCTGATCGGGTGTGGATATGCACCACAATATTCTTCCATTCAGGGACCAACTTGATCACATGACGGACGATGCAGTAAAACTATTTAACTTTACATTATTAATTTAATTAAACGTCTTTTCTACTTGGTGATTACTAATTTTGTAACGATCCATTTAGTTATTATAGTGTTTTGACCTATTTAACCTTGTTGACCCTTCCCCAAGTCCCGTTAGCATGATCTATGACTTAATGAAGTCATTGGTTGGTTTCCGCAAGGTTCGAGTGTAAATTGAGTCATTGATAGAGAAGCTAGTTAAGTTAGCGAGTAAGAGTTGACCACGGTCAGCGTCGGGTTAGAATGACCCCGTGTCAATGTTTTGAAAATTCCAACATGGTAATATGATGATTTTGAACTTGTCCACAAGTTTTGGTGAGGTTCCGAAGATTTTCAGATAGGTTTGGGTTTTGTCGTGCTCGTATTCGATGTTTTCGCCATAGGTCTGTGGATAGAAACGGATCCATATTGATCAAACGACCTTTGTTTTGAGTGAGGTTTGAACCATTAGATCCGTATCGAAGTTACGAAGTCATAGCAAAAAGAATCATCGCGTTTTGCCTTCGTATGAGGGAGTTATGCCCGTTTTTATTCGGGTTATTCCAGCAGGTCCGCTGGCAGCCACCAAAGGGCCGCCATAGCGGGACCGCTGTAGTGACCAACTGGCCACTTCGCGACTGACGAGGGGCGGAAATCCCTATTTTGATACCCCAACTCCTACCCATTACCCCAAGACCCCAAAGTCAGTTTTCAAAAGAGAAAAAGTCAAAATTCATTCAATTCTTTGGTGAAAGCATCTTGGAGGGTAAGTCCCCATCTTTATTTGTTCCTTTTCCTTTCTTCTTCAAGTTCAATGATTATTTTAAGGTCCATCAATGGTGGGTGAAAGTCCTAGAACCCTAGAATTAGTAAACCCTTGAATAATTGATGGGTTGTTGATTAATCACCTAGGGGTATTGATTATCACTTTCTAGAAAAGGAATTTGATTTCTTATGGTTGGAATTGCATGTTGAGACTTAGGGTTCTAATAAAAATTGAAGCTTTGTTATAAAATCTGTTAGAAAGGGTAAAATTGATTAGAAACCCATGAATTGAAGGTTAATGCTTGTAGAGATAGAAGTTATGATAAATTCACCATTAAAGGATGGTTTCATCCATTGAAAAGGGTAGAAGTAAGTGGGTCTTCTTCCCCAAATTGTTGTTCTTGTTTAAATACACGATTTGTTGCTTACTGAGGATCATATTGTTAGACTTTGACCGTTATGAAGCGCTTTGGAAATAGAAGACTCGTGTGGAGTAGTTCTTGGCTCCTGTTCTGCATTCGAGGTAGGTTACGGGTTACTTTAGTTAGACTTTGATTAGCGAAACGTATGTATTGTGTAGAATTGATGGGAGAAAGCATGATTACGTCTTCAGACATGGTGTTTTGGTTGGATATTAGCTAGGTTGGTATGACTTCTGATTTTGTGGGCTCGTTGCAGTTACATTATGTACTGAAATATGAGGTGTAGTTGTATTCATACTGTGGTGATTCGAGATGGATTTCTATTAGGTTGATTGTTGTTAATGGTGGCTTGTTGCCCTGTTATTATGATTAGACTTGTTGCCTAAATTGTCATGTTGTACTCAGTTCTCTCTTATTGTGACATATATTATCGGAGAAAGGAAGGATAATGAGTTTAGGCTTGAATTGTGATATAAACTTAAGACAGTACGTAGAAGAAAACTTGATATATGATTTACTGTTGATGAGAATATATAGAAAAGTGGAGCTTCTTGGTGATATAAGACTTAGTTGTAAGGCGTACTTGCTACATGTGGAAGTAAAGAGAAACATAGACTATTATGTTGGTTGAGACAGTTTGTATGATTCATTTCATGGTTGAGTTGATCCAAGTCTTGCTATGACTTGTGGCTTTGTGACTTGTACCTTCACTGTTGCTTTATTGGTTTGCATTGATTTACAATGTTTACACTCATTTATGCATTCATACACCCATGCATGATGGAAATGGTTTGGAAAACTTGTGGCATGATGCCTTGTGTTTGACATTAATATTGCTAATTGTTCATAGTCCATACATACTAATGAACTGGAATATGTTGAGACATATATTGTGATGTGAAATTAGTGAAAAAGTTAATATAATCTTCTTGTTGAACTTGTGATACTATTTGATACATGGTACTTGATGAATTAATTATTGAGAGTGATGTGACAGTGTTACTATACATATGAAAAGGGATATTTGACTGGGGGTGAGGATGTGGCCTATTTGTGAGCTCGTGGTATGAGGTTCGTTCCAGAAACGAGTGGTACATGATGTGGATCCGCGTCCGAGGTTCTTTCCAAAGCGAAGGGTTTATGGCTCGGGTCCGATGAGTATCCGAAACGAGTGGTACATGGGTCCCCTGTAGGTCATGACTATTGAGAAATGACATCAGTTAGCATGTGTGTACAGTGTGTATTTGACCAGTGCATTGCATGCACATCATCATATTTTGCATTGCACATCATTACACTTTATTCTGCATTATTATAGGCTCGTTTAGTTTTGATTTTGGTATGGTTTGTTGAATGGCTATTATGATATAGATATGATCATTGACTGAGTGAAATTGTAGGTTAGTGATTCTACCTAGGGTCGGAACTTGGATTTATAATTATCAGGTGAGATTATTGAGACTTGACGGACTGGTGGTTTAGAAGCATCATCTTAGGTTGTGACTCTGTTATGAAATGTTCTATGACTTGGACTTGAGTATTAAGTGTCTGTCTGTTTATTCTGTTGATTTTATAGTTATATGCGTGAACTAATCTTAGTCGGCTTATGATGCTTACCAGTACATAGTGTTTGTACTGATACTACTTTGCTGCACCCTTTTTGAGTGCAGATTGTGTTCCAGAGATTTCATCCAGACTACATCTCTAGCTTAAAGCTAGTTTGCTCGATCAGATCCGAGGGTGAGCTTTTATTCATGCCATGCCACCTAAAGATCTCTCTTTCCAGATGTCTATTTTTATTCCAGACATTATTTGTTATTATATTTGAGATATACTTCACTCTTTAGACATTGTTAGTTAGTCCTTATACGATGACTTTCAGATTCTGAGGATGTAATAGTTAGACTTCCGCCCTTGTATCATTTATTAATTATGACTTGGTAGACTATTTATTCATTTACTTGTTTCATTGATTGTTTAAGTATAAATGATTTAAGAAATTAAAAGTGGCTAATGACTAATGGGTTAACGAGTAAGGGTTCACCTACTAGTGATAATAAGGTAGGTGACCGCTCGATCGGTAATTAGGGTCGTGATAAATTTGTATCTATATTTTATGCAACTATTTATATGGACGCCGTACGCTGCTATTTTGGATGGGTTGCAGGCCTTTTGCAGGGCAGGTCAGGCTGTGTGGAGGTCGCGATATCCATTGATACACCTAGACATCGTTGAGGACCACATGCCCGAGCACGTCTTACCAGAGTTTGGGTATACACAGAGTATATCCCCCGACGTTTGTCATGAGCTCGGACACTGGGATGATCGAGCCGCCGTTGATGATGCATTTCTGGCTTTTATGGGTGTCCAGGTCCAACATTGCCAGGACAGGTTGGGTGTCACGACCCAGCTAGGGGCCGCGACGGGTACCCGGGGCTAGCCACCGAGCACCACTCGCTCTAATGCTCATCTTACTAATTTAATACTTCTTTGCAAACTCTATACACGAAATGCAGGAAAAATCATATTTTAAGTAGAAACATAAATGCTTTATGTACATTTTCCTCTCGGCTATCAAAATAATATATACATATAATAACATCTTGTGAGACCATCTAACCCACACTCCATATCTACGAGCCTCTACTGACAGACTGAATACACATAGATGGAACAAGACTCCATCGTGCCCAAAATATGCATCTATATAACAAAAGAATAAGCATAAGCACCTTCGGACAATGGAGTGCTCTCACTCCGCTGACCGCTGCTATGGATCTGGATCTAGCTCACCTCCCTGTCTACCTGTGGGCATGAACACAGCGTCCAAAGAAAAGCGATGTCAGAACGAATATTGTACTGAGTATGAGAGGCGTGAACAATGAAGAAGGACAACAACAATAATATAATGAGAACATCAATATGAACATCTGAATCTGAATGATAGTCATAAGAGAAGTGATGCATGCTGTCTTACTCATACTCATCATTATATCATATATGCATGACATGCAAGCTGCCCGTCCATATCGGAACGGTGTGATAATCAATAATATTAGCCCGCGTCCAGGCCTCCCGCGTCCGGGGTACCATCTCATGCCGCCCACTAGTGGTGTCTGGCCATGCCAAAATGGTCATGGTGTATCCGTATAGCTTCCCGCCTTAGGGTGACTGCCCGGCCAAGTAGGCGCGGTGTGATGCAATCATGACATGCTTATCATAAAATGCTTATAATCATATGCTTATCATAATATGCTTATCTTATCATAGTACATGCATAAGGCCCAAGGTCATCTATATTCTATCGGGGTGACGTAAAGTCGTGATCCCCCGATGTCATTATGGAGCAATTATTGACATTCTATCTCACCTTGAAAAAATTAGTACATAAGGTGAGTGTAAGCAATGATTAATATCATTATCAATATGGCATCATCGTATCATATCTCTTATCTTATATGTTAGTTATGGATATAGGAACTCATGAAGAGGAAAGGAACTTATGCTATAGGATTCATGCCATTAGAAAGAAAGGGCTAGCCTCACATACCTTGTCGCCTAGCTACACTATCGATCACTCGTCTTCGTTCGAGGTCACGCCGTTACCTTCACGAGAGAATCGTATTAACATTAGTTAATTGACTTACGGAATACGTCATTATTTCTAGAGAAAATTGGGCAGAACTTCCTTTATTTATACTATTTTTCCCATAGTCCCTATCAACTTCCTAACGTTCTCAACAACATCCACATTATTACAATCAACAACCATCATTTATATATTTTCACTACGTTCCATCATTTTCCTCCAATTTCTCCACATTTATGGTTATAGCTCGTTATCGCATCTTCTCATATATAATACTCATTTCATGTACTAAACATCATTTACAACATATTCATGATCATAGTACATCAACATTCATGATTCCATTTAACTACCATTCAATTGTGACACTATTCACTCATTCAAGACCCCTTTCCATGTCTTTCTACAATTCAAGCATCTTAGCTTTCCAATACCTTAGACAACGTGATAAAGCCATGAAACTTACCTTAGATGATGCTTGAATAAGTCTTTGAGTAGTAATACCTTCTTTGCACCAAACCCTACTTTACCTTTCTTAGGTTTTCTTGAGGTAGATGACCTTTACTTGCATTTCATACACTTTGTTTCATGGATTTAATGTTGTTGATCTTGATGTTCCTTTGATTCTCTTGGATGAAGTGTTTTGGAGAATATTCTAGGGTGTTCCTGAAGTGTGTAGGTGAGAACTGAAATAATATGAGGCTTGGGTCTCTTTTAATAATCCCAAAATCTGATTTTTTATGAACAATTGTCGGGGTGAACAGTGGTCGTAAATCACACTTTACGGGTCGTATACCAGTTTACGGACCATATAGTGTGGTCGTATTTAAGCATGTCAAAAACAGAAAGGTTGGCTAAGGATCATGGCAGTTTACGATCGAGGTTTACGGTCCGTAAACCAGTTTACGGGCCGTATACCAAGTCGTATTTAACCATTTCAACATTGGACAGAAAGTTGAAGTTTTGGAAGGCTGGAGGACGATGGCAGTATACGGTCCGTAAATCACTTTACGGGCCGTATTCTGCTTTATGACCACTGGCTGAATTGAGATTCTACAACTTTCTAAATTCCAAAAATTCATGAATCGTCATTCCCCACTTGGTATAACATCGCACGCTCATACCCTTCGTTGGTCTATTCATCGTACATGTACGGGGGCTTTTTCCGAGGTGTAACATTCTTCCCCCCTTTTGGAACATTCGTCCTCGAATGTTAAACACTCGGGATTCTACGAAAATTACGCCAGAGTCTCCCTTGTAAGTTGACACTACCATTCTGCCACAGCAACCCACAATATTCGCCTCACAGGGCTACATCATAATACCAACATATTTATGGCTGCACACGACCAAAGGCATAGAAATAAAGCTTACATACCTCATCTCGTCGGCGTTTCATCTTGAATCTCCTCTGGGGGTTGGAATAAATGCGGGTATTTGGCTTTCATCTTCTCTTCCGCTTCCCAAGTCATTTCTTCCCTGTTGTTGTTTCGCCATCGAACTTTGACTGAAACGACCTCTTTATTTCGAAGTCTTCGCACCTGTCTTTCTAAAACAGCAATAGGTACTTCTTCATACATCAGCTTCTCTGTTATCTGCACATCGTCAACTGGAACTATTCCTGTTGGGTCTCCGATACACTTGCGGAGCATCGAAATATGAAAGACTGGGTGAACTGCTTCAAGCTCCGAAGGCAAGTCCTGTTCATACGCTACTTGACCCACCTTACGGACAATTTTATAGGGTCCAATGTATCTTGGACTTAACTTCCCTTTCTTGCCAAATCTCATCACCCCTTTCATCGGTGATACTTTCAGGAATACCCAATCATTTACCTGAAATTCCAAATCTCGTCGGCGGTTGTCCGCATAAGACTTTTGGCGACTTTGGGCTGTTAACAGTCGGTCTCGAATGATTTTGACTTTTTCGACCGCTTGTTGAATCAAGTCGGGGCCTATCAGTTACGCTTCTCCGGTTTCAAACCATCCAATTGGAGATCTACATTTTCTTCCGTATAATGCTTCATACGGAGCCATTTGGATACCGGAATAATAGCTGTTGTTGTAGGCAAATTCAATAAGGGGTAAATGCTCATCCCAGCTACCGCCAAAATCCAACATGCACGCTCGTAGCATATCCTCCAAGGTCTGAATAGTACGCTCGGCTTGCCCGTCAGTTTGTGGATGAAATGTCGTACTGAACTTGACTTGAGTACCCAAACCTTCTTGGAAGGACTTCCAAAACTTAGCTGTAAACTGTGCCCCTCTGTCTGTAATAATGGCCAAAGGGATTCCATGAAGTCGCACAATTTCTTTCAAATACAACTTAGCATAATCTCCCGCCGAATACGTGATCTTAACTGGAAGGAAATGAGCTGCTTTCGTGAGTCTGTCCACGATCACCCATATAGAATCGTATCTTCCTGGGGAACGAGGTAATCCTACAATGAAATCCATATTAATTTCTTCCCATTTCCATGTAGGAATTTCCATTGCTTGTAATAATCCTCCTGACTTTTGATGTTCGGCTTTTACTTGTTGACAATTTGGACACTGCGCTACAAATTTTGCTATGTCTCGTTTCATGCAATCCCACCAATATATCATTTTTAGATCATGAGTACATCTTTGTTGCTCCTGGGTGGATAGAATACCGAGAATAGTGGGCTTCCTCTAAAATCCATTAGCGCAAATTTGCCACATCCGGTACACATAACCTGCCTTGATATCTAAGGACTCCATCTGTGGAAACTTCAAATGGAGACTTTTCCTTTTCACGAGACAGGTCTCGGTATCGGCTGAATTGAGAATCTTCATACTGCCGTTCCTTCACTTCGACATTCAAGGATGAGACTGTGGGGTCATTAATGCTGATACCTGTATTACCCAAATTGATTGCACGCACTCCAAGGTTAGCTAGTCGATGGAGCTCACGAATCATTTCTCTCTTTTCTGAAGGAACTCCACATAGACTACCCATTGAGCGCCGGCTAAGCGCGTCAGCTACCACATTCGCTTTTCCGGGGTGGTACAAAATATTCACGTCATAATCCTTTAATAACTCTAACCACCGCCTCTGCCACAGGTTTAACTCCTTCTGCTTAAAAATATGCTGGAGACTTTTGTGATCCGTATAGATATCGACGTGCACACCGTACAAATAATGTCTCCATATCTTCAACGCATGGATAACCGCGGCCAATTCGAGATCATGAGTTGGATAATTCTTTTCATGTTTCCGCAGCTGTTTCGAGGCGTATGCAATAACCTTCCCGTGTTGCGTCAATACACTTCCTAACTCGATGCCAGAAGCATCGCAGTACACTACATAACCATCTGGCCCTACTGGAAGTGTTAAGCCTGGAGCTGAGGTCAGTCTGTCTTTCAACTCTTGGAAACTACGCTCACAAGCATCACTCCACTGGAACGTAGTCGCCTTTTGAGTTAATTTCGTCAATGGAGCTGAAATAGATGAAAAGCCCTCTACGAACCTCCTGTAATACCCCGCCAAACCCAGGAAACTGCAAACTTCTGTAGGCATCGTAGGCCTCGGCCAAGTCTTTACAGCTTCTATTTTCTGAGTGTCGACTCGGATGCCATCACCTGAAATAACATGGCCTAGGAATGCCACAGAATTTAGCCAGAACTCGCACTTTGAAAATTTTGCATATAATTCCCGAGCTCGGAGAACGCCAAGGATAATCCGTAGATGATCTGCATGTTCTGATTCTGTGCGAGAATATACCAGAATATCGTCGATAAATATTATCACAAAGAGATCTAAGAATGGCCTGAACACATTATTCATTAAATTCATGAACACCGCCGGAGCATTAGTCAACCCAAACGACATCACTCGAAATTCGTAGTGGCCATATCTCGTTCTGAAGGCTGTCTTGGGAATATCTGCTTCTCTAATTCTCACCTGATGATAGCCCGATCGCAAATCTATTTTTGAAAACCATTTGGCACCCTGCAGCTGATCAAACAAATCGTCAATCCTCGAAAGTGGATATTTATTCTTTATCGTCACCTTATTCAACTGCCTGTAGTCGATGCACATTCGTAGAGATCCGTCTTTCTTCCTTACGAATAAGACTGGTGCTCCCCACTGCGAAGAACTAGGCCTTATAAACCCCTTCTCCAATAAATCTTTTAACTGTGCTTTTAGCTCTTTCAATTCCGCCGGAGCCATCCGATACGGAGGAATAGAAATGGGCTCGGTGTTTGGTAATACATCGATAGCAAAATCAATCTCCCTTTCTGGAGGAAGGCCTAGAAGTTCATCTGGGAATACATCTGGAAATGCATTTACCACCGGAACGGATTGAAAAGTTGGCGGCTTTGCCTCGATATCATGAACCCGAACTAGATGGTAAATGTAACCTTTAGCTATCAGCTTCCTCGCCTTAAGATAGGAAATAAACCTACCCTTTGGGGATGCAGTATTACCCTTCCATTCAAGTATGGGCTCTCCCGGAAATTCGAATCGAACCACTTTCGTCCGGCAATCGACATTAGCATAGCACGACGCCAACCAATCCATGCCCATTATTACATCAAAGTCTACCATTTCCAGCTCAATTAAATCGGCTTTGGTCTGGCGATCACATATCACAATGGCACAATTTTTGTACACTTTCCTCGCTATTACCGGATCACCAACCGGAGTGAACACCTCGAAAGGTTTAATCGACTCGGGTTTCGCCCCAATACAATTAGCAACATATGGGGTAACATAAGAGAAAGTAGAACCCGGATCGATCAAAGCATATGCATCACGGGAAAATATAGTCAAGGTACCTGTGACAACATCTGGGGAGGACTCAAGATCCTGTCGCCCTGACAAAGCATATACGCGGGGCTGAACAGTACCTGAAGTAGATGCTCCCCCTCTACCTCTGCCTCTACCTGCTGTAGTCTAAGAAGTCTGTGTTTTCGGGCATATTGAGGAAGAACCCGCTGCTGAACCTGTGGGCTGAGTCCCAATCCTATCTCTTGCTGAAGGGCAATCTCTCATCATATGACCAACCTGCCCGCAGGCATAACAGGTATCCAAACCCTGACGACACTGTCCAGAATGCAATCTACCGCACTGGTTGCACCGCGGTACTGAGGGTCTCCTCTGACTGGAATCTCCTCTAAACTGAGAATCTGAGGCCCTCGAATTCTGGCCCTGTCCTGTCTGAAAAGAACGGTCGACCCTCCTATTTGAGAATCTGGGAGGCGCACTAGTCGCTGACTGACCTGAGTGCCTGGAATGCATCTGTCTCGATCCCCCTCCATATTCACTGCTCGCTCCCATAGATCTAACTCTCTTACTTTGCCTTTTGTCATTGTTACGATCACTTCTTTGTTGCTGTTGTCGTTCCTCAAGATTTTGAGCAAAGGCTTGTATTCAGGAAATGTCCATCCCGTTTTGCAAAGAGGCCGTCAAGCAATCTCTAAACAAGTGTGGCCCCAAACCACTCAAAAATCTGTGCACACGATCGCCCATGTCGGCCACCATAGTCGGGGCATACCTGGCCAGAGAATTAAACTGCATGCTATACTCCTGAGCACTCATGCTTCCTTGCTTCAGGTTCAGGAACCAGTCCGCTATAGCTCGGCGGACCTCGGGTGGCGACTAATGACGAATAAAGGAGTCAACAAACTCTTGCCAAACAGGAGGAGGCGCATTTTCTGATCTCGACGCTATCCAGTTGTTATACCACAGTACCGCCACATCGCGGAGTCTATAAGAAGCCAACTCTACCGATTCAGTCTCAGAAGCATGCATAAGTTTCTGTGTCCTCAACATCTCATCGATAAAGCCTTGTGGGTCCTCATCCGGCTTCGACCCAAAAATTTTTGAAGGATTCAAAGTCAGGAAATCACGGGCTCTCGTACTGGCGGAGCGATCACTCGGGCCCGCATTCTGCCGCTGTGCCTGGGCGGCAACCAATTGCGTCAACAATTGGATTGCTTCGGTCACTTGTTGACCCGAAGCGACTAGTGGGGTAATTGGGACTGAGGCTCCCCCTTGCTCTTCTACATTGGGCGGGGCCTCATTTTGTGATTCGTCCTCCTCTACATTCATCAGAGGCTCTCTTTCCGCCCGTCTTTTTGTCGTAGCTTTTCCCTTTTGGGAAGATGTAGCTTTCCCCTTTGGCGGCATTTTTCTGAAATCATAACACACTTTTAGGAGGAATATAATCTTAGGTATGGCTCTATCGTACGATCTCATAAGAAGAAAGATGGTCGTTTTCCTAAATGCCCTATAGCCTCTTGTTTATTAGCGTGGCGCGCAACACACCATAAACAAGACTCTACTAGACACGGCTCGTAGACACTTCCTAGGACGAACTGCTCTGATACCACTTTTTTCACGACCCGGCTAGGGGCCGCGACGGGTACCCGGGGCTAGCCACCGAGCACCACTCGCTCTAATGCTCATCTTACTCATTTAATACTTCTTTGCAAACTTTATACACGAAATGCAGGAAAAATCATATTTTAAGTAGAAACATAAATGCTTTATGTACATTTTCCTCTCGGCTATCAAAATAATATATACATATAATAACATCTTGTGAGACCATCTAAGCCACACTGCGTATCTACGAGCCTCTACTGACAGACTGAATACACATAGATGGAACAAGACTCCATCATGCCCAAAATATGCATCTATATAACAAAAGAATGAGCATAAGCACCTCCGGACAATGGAGTGCTCTCACTCCACTGACCGCTGCTATGGATCTGGATCTAGCTCACCTTCCTGTCTACCTGTGGGCATGAACACAGCGTCCAAATAAAAGGACGTCAGTACGAATATTGTACTGAGTATGAGAGGCATGAACAATGAAGAAGGACAACAACAATAATATAATGAGAACATCAATATGAACATCTGAATCTGAATGATAGTCATAAGAGAAGTGATGCATGCTGTCTTCCTCATACTCATCATTATATCATATATGCATGACATGCAAGCTGCCCGTCCATATTGGAACGGTGTGATAATCGATAATATTAGCCCGCGTCCAGGCCTCCCGCGTCTGAGGTACCATCTCATGCCGCCCACTAGTGGTGTCTGCCCATGCCAAAATGGTCATGGTGTATCCGTATAGTTGCCCGCCTTAGCGGTGACTGCCCGGCCAACTAGGCGCGGTGTGATACAATCATGACATGCTTATCATAAAATGCTTATAATCATATGCTTATCATAATATGCTTATCTTATCATAGTACATGCATAAGGTCCAAGGTCATTTATATTCTAACGAGGTGACGTAAGGTCGTTATCCCCCGATGTCATTATGGAGCAATTATTGACATTCTGCCTCACCTTGAAGAAATTAGTACATAAGGTGAGTGTAAGCAATGATTAATATCATTATCAATATGGCATCATCGTATCATATCTCTTATCTTATATGTTAGTTATGGATATAGGAACTCATGAAGAGGAAAGGAACTTATGCTATAGGATTCATGTCATTAGAAAGAAAGGGCTAGCCTCACATACCTTGTCGCCTTGCTACACTATCGATCACTCGTCTTCCTTCGAGGTCACGTTGTTACCTTCACGAGAGAATCGTATTAACATTAGTTAATTGACTTAAGGATTACGTCATTATTTCTAGAGAAAATTGGGCAGAACTTCCTTTATTTATACTACTTTTCCCATAGTCCCTATCAACTTCCCAACGTTCTCAACAACATCCACATTATTACAATCAACAACCATCATTTATATATTTTCACTACGTTCCATCATTTTCCTCCAATTTCTCCACATTTATGGTTATAGCTCGTTATCGCATCTTCTCGTATATAATACTCATTTCATGGACTAAACATCATCTACAACATATTCATGATCATAGTACATCAACATTCATGATTCCATTTAACTACCATTCAATTGTGACACTATTCACTCATTCAAGACCCCTTTCCATGTCTTTCTACAATTCAAGCATCTTAGCTTTCCAATATCTTAGACAACGTGATAAAGTCATGAAACTTACCTTAGATGATGCTTTAATAAGTCTTTGAGTAGTAATACCTTCTTTGCACCAAACCCTACTTCACCTTTCTTGGGTTTTCTTGAGGTAGATGACCTTTACTTGCATTTCATACACTTTGTTTCATGGATTTAATGTTGTTGATCTTGATGTTCCTTTGATTCTCTTGGATGAAGTGTTTTGGAGAATATTATAGGGTGTTCCTGAAGTGTGTAGGTGAGAACTGAAATAATATGAGGCTTGGGTCCCTTTTAATAATCCCAAAATCTGATTTTTAATGAACAATTGTCGGGGTGAAAAGTGGTCGTAAACCACACTTTACGGGTCGTATACCAGTTTACGGATCGTATAGTGTGGTCTTATTTAAGCATGTCAAAAACAGAAAGGTTGGCTGAGGATCATGGCAGTTTACGATCGAGGTTTACGGTCCGTAAACCAGTTTACGGGCCGTATATCAAGTCGTATTTAACCATTTCAACATTGGATAGAAAGTTGAAGTTTTGGAAGGCTGGAGGACGATGGCAGTATACGGTCTGTAAATCACTTTACGGGCAGTAATCTGCCTTACGACCACTGGCTAAATTGAGATTCTACAACTTTATAAATTCCAAAAATTCATGAATCGTCATTCCCCACTTGGTATAACATCGCACGCTCATACCCTTCGTTGGTCTATTCATCGTACACGTACGGGGGATTTTTCCGAGGTGTAACATTGGGAACTTTAGTGGTGGTCAGCCATGCGACTCCCATCATGGATTACATGTGCTGGTATCATGGGATCACACGCCGATTTATCGGCAACCCAGCTTTACATCTCGCAAGGGATGTAGGATATGCAGCACTCGTGGGGCAGTACGAGGCGTTGGTAAGTTTATCGTATTTAGATTTATTTAATTGTATTAATTATTACGTTTTAAAAATAACTATGTTTTACTGTTGAACACAAATGCATTTGGTGGTCGTATAATGATTACGCTTATTGGGGTTAGAGCATATGTCTTACCTAGGGGTTGCGGGGCTTGCAGTGGAAATGGTACGAATATCCGAGGACGGTATTCGGCAGACAGGAGAGTTTAGGCACATGGATGATCCTGTTCCAGAGGGTGAGTATCAGGTGGAGCGAGGAAAAGGACGTGGTGCTGCTAGAGAACGCAGTGCTGGTAGAGGACGCGGTGCTCGTAGAGGACGTGGTGCTGCTAGAGGACTTGGTAGTAGAGGACACCATCTAGTAGATAAGGAAGATGGGGCCGCTCCCATTCCAGAGGTCGTTTCCATTCTAGTCCATCCGCAACCGTTCCAGGCCAGTGGCAGCTCAGCTGGACAGTCACCTACGTTTATGGCGGCGCGCCTACTTGCTGAGATACCTGGGTCTTCATCTCAGCCAAGCCAGAATGCATCCATGGAGGAGCCTGATGACATCGATTGGGCGGCGTTTCACGCATCAGTAGATGATGAGCGGCCTGTGAGAAATTTAGACGGACCCAGGATTCTTGACTTCGATGACTTTTTAATCCCAGTTAGTATTTAAAATACTTATATGATCATTTAAATTACTTATTTTAAATGTATATGTTACTTATTATTTCGTAATTTTTTATATTTTAGGATTCGGCGCCAGTGGGTCCATCAAAGCGAACCGCCCAAGCGTTTTCTCATGGGCCTACCGAGCCAGAGGTGTCTTCCCATGTGACTGTCGAGCCACAGGTAAGCTTTTTATTAAAATTATTTTTTTTCAATATAAGGTGAATATTTAAAATACATAGTTGATTATTTAAAGTACTCATTTTAATTATATATGTTACTTATTATTTCGTAATTTTTCATATTTTAGGATTCGGCGCCAGTGGGTCCACAAGAGCGACCACTCAAAGGTTCTCTCCAGGGCCTGCTGAGCCAGAGGTGTCTTCTCATGAGACTATCGAGCCACAGGTAATATTTTCACTTAAAATCAATTTTATTCAATATAAGGTGAATATTTATTTAATTTTATTAACCTTTATTTGGACCTCGAACAGCATCTCGTCCATGAGACTACCTCATATTTTGCACCAGACCCAGCTCAAGAGCCTACTCAGGCACCCGTCGATATACAGGTTTGATTATTCAACAAGCGCTAATGTATTCAATATAAATAAGAAATGGTACTAATTTTTATATATTTTTCAGGTTCATTCTTTGGCGCCTGGGGTGGCAACTCCCGACGAGGATGAGGTCGCGTTTCTAGACCCAGTTCCGCTTGAGATTCTGAGCGTGCCAGCGGGACTAGATCCCCAAGAAGAAGCACGTTATGTAGAAGGGCACAAGGGCGAGGGATGATCATGGCTTAGAGCGCCCTCTTATTAAGAGAAAAAAAAGCGATGGAGACGATGGCGAGAGCGGTGGGGATGGTATGAGCCTTAGTCCTAAGGATAGTCTCAAGCATACCACATGTGGGACCCACTAGTATATACAATAGATTTGTACAGTTTAAGTAAATATTATATATTTTTTGCGTATCTATTTATATTTATAAATGTTATCTTAGTCTTCATTATTGTTTATAGTGTCACATCCTAAATTGATAATAAAAAACAAATTGTGACACATTCGAAATAAAGTTACGCATTAATTTAAAAATAACACGAAACCCTAAAACATATATAGCGTAAAGCTAATGACTACAAGTCTGCAAACAAAATGGACTTCAAGCACTTTTCAACCACTAAAACGACAATCTGAAGTTTTGCGTATCCTTGATGTATTGAGCCTACCTTATTAATCGCACAAAAATAAGTAGGGTTCTATATAAAATATTGAAGTTCCAGAGTATCAAAGCATGATTAATATACGCCTAAAATATGTAAAAAGCGTGAAAATGTAAAAGAAGGAGAGTTTAACTAAAACAAATAGGTCATATATACCACACTAAAGGAGAGAGGCAAGATACTTTAGCGCAGTAAAATACTGCGTTAAAGGCACTTTTGTGCCTATTTTTTTCTGGGGTATTTTGGTTCAATATGTCTTTTATTGGGTCATTTTGATTCCGGACTCGGCGATAAGTTGCAGAGTATTAAGACTGCTTCTTAATGCACCAGGATGAAACAAAATTAAGGGGTGTCAAATATAAAAGAGTAAATACAAAAACAAAAACAAAAATCAACATATAATATATATGTATAAAAAATAATTATCTATCTACACAATGTAATTTTTTAGCAAAAGAATATCAATTGATACCGTTTGAACAATGGTCCTTTCTGATAAATACTTATTCATACCGGGTGTTTACACCAAACTAGTGTAATTTAATGTAGTTAAGCAGATTTAATGTAGTAAATATATACATTTACTAACTATGGTTATGTAATGTTATTACATATTTATACATGGGGCATGCATCCATTGATTTGGTGTAAATACTCGGTGCGGGTAAGTTATACAAGTTTGTCTAATTTCCATTCTTTGACATGTGAATAAATTTTAAATACAACTAGATCTGCTTAGAATTGTTTTTGTCTTCGGCTGCGTGTTATGAACACCCTATGCAATCCTACAGTGGTATCCGAACCTGATTGTTCTATGTTTAAAATTTATTACTAAATCTTGTTTATCTTCACCGCTTCTTATGCTGCGAGCTATATAGAATAATTTTTTAAAACTGTATTTCACAAATGTGTTGACAATTAAATGATATTTGCAATAAATGAAAGAAAAAATTAAAAATAACCAAATTGTTGTAAATATTTATATATGTCAATTAATAACTTGGAGAGCAAGGAAGTGTTCTTGGTCATCAAGTTAGCTTGGCCGTCAAGCTAATTTCCCTGGTTACTTGGCCATCAAGTTCCTTTTTTTTCGCTTATTAAAAGAAAGTTCATTTGTAAAAAATAATACAATCAGTCTTTCTCTATATACTTGTCTTCGGTATATTTACTTTATAGTCTTTGTTTTATAACACGTTATCAGCACAAGATTCTAACCAACTGAGTTAATAATCTCCAAACATGAAACTTGGCACCAGGTGCAGAACCTCTTTGTTGTCCAGGTTTGATTATTTCAAATTAAATACAACATCAAGGTAAGTGATTTATTCAATTAAGTTAATCATGTGGACTATTATGCAAGTAAGTATAGTAATCATAATAAAATAGCTATGGCAGTACGTAATCCATGTCTATATGCTAATGAAGTGATAATACCCAAACATTGTTCTTTTAAATACTGAAGAGAATTCAACAAATTTTATGGCATTCACTTTATGATTTGTTTGATCTGAGGGACCTCAATGGTCACTTGGCTATTTATATGCCTTTGGTTCCAAAAGAACAATATTTTAAGAGGGATTATAATATTGATTTATATCCCTTAAATGACTAAGAATGAGAGTTTACAAGATATATAGGATCACTCGAAGTGATAATATTTATTAAATCTCGTTATGATTAAATTTATTTATGTCTATAACCATCAGAAGTGGGAGTATTTTTATGGGCTTGTTGTTGGTACTAAATATGTATGCCTCAATTTGCTCCTAAAGTAGCAATATCTTAAAAGAGGTTATAAGATATCACGATTTGATATGCTTAAGACACGTTCATATTATTATGTTTTATTTCTGAAGAATGAAAACTTTTGATAAATGTTGCAATACAGATTCATTCTCTGAAGTGAATGCAATAGTATGTAGTAAAGCCTAGAGCTATGAACGTGCATTTAATTGTGAAAATATTATGATTCGTCTACAGAAGAGGTAGAATAATTGAGAAAAATATTCTGAATATTATATGTTTTACTCCCGAAGTACTAAACTCATAAATTTTCTCCTCGAGTAGCAAACTTTGAACTCTACTCCCGAAGTAGTAGAACTTTGAGCTCTACTCACGAAATAGTAAGACTTTGAATTCTACTCAAGAAGTAATAAGACTATGAATTTTAATCTTGAAGTAGTAGGACTTTGAATTCTACTCCCAAAGTAGTACAACTCTAAAATCTACTCCTGAAATAATATAATTCTGAAATTTACTCCTGAATTAGTAAATATTCTTAAATTCACTCCTGAAGCAGTAAGACATTGAAATTTATTCTCGAAGTAGTAAACCTTTAAACTTTACTCCCGACGTGGTAAAACTTTAAACTTTACTCCCGAAGTGGTAAAACATGAAACTTTACTCTTGAAGTAGTAAAACTCTGAAACTTTACTCCCGAAGAAGAAAGAATTAGTAAATATCTGAGAAATATTCTGAAGAAGTATCTTCTTGTGATTGAGAAAAATAACGAGCTATTGATGAACGTCATATTTCAAGAACATTTAAATAATCATGTTTCGCTCCCCAAAGTGAATGAACAAATACCACAACCTATCTCCTGAAGAGATAAAATATAAGGAATATACACGATATTTTTTGTGGTATAAAATTAAGACATTGCAATACGTAGTTGTCGTACTTCGAAACATATTAAAGTATCATTCTACTGCAAAAGGAAGCAGAGTAGAATGCTTTGTCCTATAACCACATTGATACATAATGGTTGGTTGTTATTGATTTCCTTGAAGAAAATAAACATTAATGTATCTCTTCCTGAAGGATGTGATTACTATATGATTGTCGTTTTGATACAAAATGTTCAAATGTTAATGGCTAATCCCCTTGAAGGACATATTTGAAATATTGAAGTTTATAGTTTAACGTTTATTTTCGTAATTTATAGTTGGATATTGTCTTTAAATTTCCATTTGAATACTGTTTTCTTTCGTGACACCAAGTGTCTAACCAAATTTTCTTTTGTGATACCAGCAGTATCTAAAAAATATATATTTGGTAGTATAAATTAATAATCAAGGGCACCAGAAAAGCTAATTGTTTATCTACAAGTGTCACGACACCAGCAATGTTCAAATAATATCTGATTATGGTAGATAAATTGAAGTCTCTCGAAGGTTATATGTGATAGCACCATTTATCCTAGATCGTAACGTTCGGAAAACAAACTGTGGTAGACTTGACGTTTACTGACAATAAAAATGGTTATCATATTGAGACTACAAATGATCAGAATATTAAATATCTTCAAGTTACTACTGGTAAGAAATACGCATGTGAAATGTTACCCAAGCATGATGAGACCACATACCTCGATAAGAGAAGTTTATTGACATACAATCTCATGCAATAGTAAACCAGAAGTTTATTAAAATAAAAAGCACTCATCATGGTAAACTTGAATTTTATGGGTACATATAATTTTATTAGTTGACCAGATCATTTTGGTCATCCTGATTTAAATCTGATGTGCTAATTGAGTATTCTGAATATCTATAAAATTCTTCAAGATTTCTTTTGTAGTGCTTGTTCTCATGATAAATTGATTACACCAGCTAATGTTGTGAGTGAATCCCCTAAATTCTGAAAAATATAAAAGGGGAATGTTGGCCCCTTCACCTGCAATGTGATGTCTTAAATAGATGCATCTATGAGACAATCACATATACTTTTATTGTCAACTGGCAGTTTGACATTTACGAAGTTGCTTGTTTAAAATAATTGAATTGGAAGCACAATTTCCAGAATATATAAATAAGACAATTCATCTTGATGATGCTGGTTTATATCTAAGCTGGTCTGGCATTGGATGCCTCCATAATATAGCTAAACCATTGCTTATGAGAACAGAGCTTTAGATGGTAGCCGGAGATATGATATATTGCATACAACGGCACTTGTATGCTTCAGACCAATAAATTATGATAAATTCTCCCCTCATAATTGATTCAGGGTCAGGAACTAGATATTTCTATCCTATAGCTTTTGATGTGCGGTGTATGATTAATACCGCGATGCACACAGATGGATTTCCAAATAAAATGGCGACATGTGTTAGTTTTTCTAACATAAGGGGGAAAGAATATGCAGCTAAGAACTACGTTGTGAATTATCATCGGTATGATCCTCATATAATTCAAGTCAAATTCTGGAAGAATTTGCTAACCCAACTATTTCATATTTCAGTTGCACAATGCTCCTAATGTCTCTGAAGGACAGAGTCTACATCATGCATGGAGCATGGTAGACCAATCGGTTACAAATGTAATAATCCTTGAAGAAAGGGAGGAGTTGATGATCAAAATGATCATAATAAGGAGGCAATGTTCTCTTGTAGAGCCTATGACATAGCACTTCATGAAACCTTGTGGGAGGTTCAGGTACCTGAAAATAATGAAGTGATGAGAGATCTCAGTAAGTTATGTCGAGTTGCGAATGTAACATGTCATATTTTTTCCGGTTCATATTTGCACTTGCCTCACTTTAAAAGGAAAGTGTCCCGGGGAAGTACGGTTGTCAATCGTACCGGGAAAAAGGAAAAAATATACTTCTACATAATGGTACTCTAAATGGACTTATTTTAGAGTCGCCACCTAATTTTTAGGAAATTAGAAAAATCAGGTCGAAAAGGATTCATCTAAAACAATGATTTTAAAAGAAACCTAATCTACACAAAGTCTAGGTAAGGGTTCTGGTGATCCCCCGGGGAAGGTGTTAGGCACCCCGGTATTAAGGATCCGCTTAATTGCGATTTACCTACGGGTTCTAATAATATGTCCATATAGATATAAATTAGTTTGTGATAAAAATAGTTTTTGTTTAATACTTCTGCAAATAGAGATTAGTCATTTATGCAAAATTACCGTGTTTCAAGAATCAAAAATAGTTTAACTTTGCCCAAAATTGGGTGTTTGGGGGTGTCGGACTAGAACACTTAGGCTAATACTCGAAGGCTCCTAGCCTAAGTAGGACCCTACGTAAGTCCACCCAAAAACGGTTTTGAAAAAAATCGTTAAAGTATAGGAAACTAGTTTTAGGAAAATAGGCTAAGCATATAGTTTATATAGTATTTTACATATATATGTAGTCCATTTTTATTTTTTCTTCCTTTTTCTAAGTTTGAGTCAAGTTTTATTACTTTTTAGCCTAAATCTAACCAATTAAAATTAGTCCCTCAAGTTTGAATGTTGGTTCAAATCTGCTCACAAGTCCATAAGCAACCCGCATATTCCAATGATTCATATCAGTCCACAGGTTTTAAAATTGTTCAAATCAGTCCCATTATTTACGAAATTGATCATTCTTTGGTCCAAATTATACTAAATCAAATCGTTTGAAGTCACAAGCTATATCAAAGTTTCAAAAATCAGTATTGTGTAGTTTTAAAAATCAAGTTTATGCGACTTTAAATGTGGGATAACCTTAAGGGTTCCAATTTATAAATAAATACACAAGTACCGAATTTAAATGCATAAATAAAGAGATAAGGACATTGGGTCGACCAAACCCAATTAGAAATGACTAGGCAACAAGGTATCCTTATGGCTCAAAATTACGTATGCTCCATGCTATGCTCCAAGAGAGGTTAACCCGATCTAGATACGTTAGTGGGACTCGTTGAAGCCCACCAACCGGTTTGGGTGGACAAAGTAAAAATAGGTATGCATAATATTAGTATGCTACTCAACATGGCTAAGAACTAAATAAATTACAAAGCCAAAAATTAATTACATCGACTTGGGCCAAGTCCATATTAATAACCAAAGCTGTAAACAATATCATAAATAGAAAGCCCAAGGCAGAACCCAAAACTGAGTGCAGAAACACGTAAGGAGGTCACACTTAAGCAGATTACAGAATCAAACAACAAGGTTCCGAGTTATTTTAGGCTAGTTTTAGCTTTAAGCAAGTTCAAACACCCAAGGGACAAGTATGCAGGTTCATCAAGTATAGTTAAGCCCAAACATGGTCAAAGGGAGAGGTTCAGACAAAGCACTTAGTAGCTCAGGAGTTCCAAAGATATTAAAGAAGGGACATGATACCACCTTAGGTCTTTCAACAAGGTATCAGTCATGGTTCAGTTTCAAAACAAGCAAATAGGGAATAAGAATTCATATAAGGCAATCTCAGACTACTCAAGCAAATGGCAGGAGGGAGGTGTATCATAAACAAATAGGGAACAAGAATACATATGAGGCAATCCCAGGCTGCACAAGCAAATGACAAGATGGAGGTGTATCACAAAAGCAAGTATCACACTCAATCCCTTAAAACAGCTTTAGCATTAGTTAAAAATCCTTACACTTACACCATTATGTGATCATATTAGGCAAAGAGGACCAAGCAAACTGTAAGCAATACGAGTATCAAATGCAGGTTGCTGATGACAGACCAACATGAACATTACAAACAAGCAGTCAATGTGAGACAGGGCAGTGATCCACAAGTCACAAGCAAGTCAAAAACCAACATGCTAGCCACCCCCAAACCCCATTATTCCAGTTTCAAGTCAAGAAAACAAACTCTCTCACACCTCCTATTCCTCATTCCTCTTAACAAGTTCCCAGAGAAAAAAAAAATCAGCAATCACAAAATGTTCAGCCATCTAGACTCTTTAAAATAAACTAACAAGACAAATTACAAGTCTTTTAGGCCCTTACTTTAAACAAGTATCTAACTTAACAATCTCATAATACAACTATGCAAGTTCAAGGGAGTCAACCTTAGATTTCAAATAGCTAATAGAGTTCAAAAGGCAAATCACAGTATAAGTCAAACAAATAGTATCCATACAACAATAAGTTCCTTTTCCAAATCTTTTAAAGTCACAGAGTTAAGAACAAGGAAGTTAAGGTCTATTTTAGAGATTCTCAAAACTAGCAAAGTTCTCATATCAACACCCAAAGTTCAAACAGACAGCTTTTAGGAAAAGAGAAGTCTTCAACATACCAGTTAAAAAAAACCCATTTTTTACAAGTTCATATGACAAATATTGAGAGCAACAACCTCAGATTATGAAGATGGGTTCAACATGAACATGACAAGCAATGTTTTAGGCCTCTCCTAGTTCAAAATAGACAAGACAACACAGATTCACACAAGACATATCCAGGTTTTAAAATCCTTTTCAAGTTTTCAACAGTCTTTAAAGGAAACTTCAAGATAAAGAATACATCAAGTTCCAAGCATAGGTCTTAAAACCAACAAAAGATGCACAGAAATGCACAAACAGCAATGGCAACAAACCTATCAACATTTTGAAAACCAATTTTTTATCCATCTTCTTCCTAAAAGACCCTTAAATCTTTTCAAAACATCCCATGCCCCCTTTTTTTTTACCACTTTAACCATCAGTAACAAATAGGAGAGAAAACCACTCCACTTTTAAACTCCAAAAGTAGTTTTAAAGCTAATATGATCCTCCTCTAGGTAGAAAAACAGTCTCAATCAATACCAAATGTCTTCATAATTCAATAAAACCATGACAACATAACAAAGTCAGAGAAAAGTAGTTCCATAACCTTTAATATATCACTAAACTCCACAAAAAATCACATGGCAGGATTATATGATCAAATCAAAATCTGAGGCTAAAACAAAAAATCAACGGAACAGTAACCTCAGGGCACAAACCAACCCTTCCATCCATGTCTAAAGCTATTCAATACAACACATCCCCCAAATAACAATAGAAAATCATTATTGAATACCTTAAGACTCAGAACCAAACTTGAACACCTCAGAATCAAAGGAAAAATCCAATGAAACAGTATCCATAGACACAGAATAGGTCCCTTTTCAATCAAACAAACATTTTAAGGCTTCAAAACACTTACTGAACAATAGTAAAATACATCTAACAACTCTATTATCACATTCTATATACCAAAATAGTTCCAGAAACTAAATAGCACATTATGATTCAAACAACATAAATAACAATATCAACCAAAACAGCAGAATAAAATAGGCTTAAAATAGTAATATTACCTTTTTGTAGGGCAACCTAAAGATCAAATGAGGGGGATTGGATCAACACTTCAACAAGCACTGGAAAACCCTTTAGAAGATGATCCTTTTTTTTTTCAAATTCTTCTTGTATATTATAGTATATGCTATAGTATTTTTGGTATTTTTTGTAGATAATAGTGTGTTGTAGTATCTAGGTAGTATATTGTAAGGTATATTTCATGTATATAAGCTAGAAGTCTTTTGATATTTTTAGAACTTCAGGAGATTTTTTCTGAAAAAAAAGGATCCTTCAAATGGCCAAGTAACCTTCTACTTATACTAACTCAAATAGGGTTTTAAGGACAAAAATGGAAATAATCCCATTCCCCCCCCCCCCCCCAAATTCTTCCCCAATTTAAAAACTCTTCCAATTCAAATTCAGAAAAGCTAACTGGATTTCTCACAATTTCCCCCTAATTCGTACTACAGCCAATCACAATTAAACACTAAATCACATAATACAACAAACTATACTCTAAATTCTAAAAATCTGCCGAAAAAATGGAATAGTACACCTAGTCATATAATAAAACAAAAATGCAACGTTTCAATGGTACAAATCGTACCCAAACAGAAAAAAATCCCCCAAACCTAGTACTCGATTTTCGAAGGGACCTATGGGAAATTACCCTACGTCCTTCACACTGTGTGAGTAGTCCACACGTTGGCTAGAGGCTTAAGGCCTCGCCCATGGCTATTACACACGTGAAGGACCCGAGAAACATCCCAACCCCCCTATTCGGGTAAAAAAAAATATCAAAACAGACGAATTGTGCAAAACTAAACCTGGCAACCACAAGAAAACATGATAGAGGGTAGAAACCCTCAAACATCCGGCGTACAACAGCCATGAGACTCCATGAATTAGCCCAGAGATCAAAACCCAAACGTTGTCGCCATTTCTCCTCAAAGAGAGAAGAGAAGTTGGGTGAAAACCAAATAAAATGATGGGGGGAAATTTTATTTAGTTAAACTTCCCCCCTCTTTATTTCAATAGGTTCTCTCCCCCACCCCACCCCCCACCCCACCCCTCCTCCCCCCACCCCAAACCCAAGTTTAAAAAAAAAAAATCAACCCCCCCCCCCCCCTTAATATAAATCAAATAATAACTAAGTGATATAAACACATATATATAACTAAATAAAATAGTTATTTTAGGATAATTTCAATTTTAAAACTTGCGAATTTAGAAAATTAGTTTCAAAACAAGCCTAATATTGATATAGTTCCGGATAATTTTTAAGGAGGTCAAAAATGCGGTATAAAAATGAACCGTAATTCGTACGTCGTTTCAATTGTTGAATTTCCCGAATTTAGACAGAGCGGGTATGCATTTTCTTTTTCACTTACATTTATGAAAATAAATAACTCGTAATTTCTTGTAATTGTCAATTTTCACAGAATAATAATTAAACGTCAATTTTGCAATTTTCTCAGGATTTTTAAATTTTTAAAAGGCATCCTTACTCCGTCTTGGATTTGGAAAATTTGAAAATTGGCTAGCGAAGATCACGAAGTATACGATGTTTTGATAAGTAAGAGATAGAATTTGATGATCCAGAGATAGCATTTGATGATCCTAATCAAGATTCAAAGACATTAGACCTAAGGGAAGAAGGTTGTAAAAGAAAGTAAAGGATATGTTACGTAGCGGGTAAGAATTATGGGCGACGAGTTAAAAATGGCTTAAAGATGTTTCATAGATGAGTGATAACGTCCCTTAGATTGGTATTGAGGTATTAAACAAGTGTCAAGAAGGTTCCATAAGGATTGGACATCAAACGAGTCGACGAGAATGAAATCGGAGTAGCTGGGCATTATACGGCCCAACATACTAGCCGTATAAATTATACTGGCCGTATGTTAGGCCGTATATTTGGCCAAGAGGGGCATCATTCACTGGACCAAACATACGGCCACACATACGGCCCGTATAAAATGTACGGACCGTATGTTGGTCCGTATAATTCGGTCGGGACTGATTTTGAGATTTAATATAAGGACCTCTCCCTCATTTTATTTCATTTCATATCACTCCTCCACACACCACGAAACCTCTAGAACGTTCTCCATTATTCATCCACAAGAAAGCAAAGGAAAACCATAAACCTAATAAAAGTTCATCTACACCAAGAAAACTCAAGGGAAGTGAGTTAGGGTTTTGGTGCAAGAAGAGGAGTTCCACTCAAGGGTTGTTCATCCATCATCTAAGGTGAGTTTTATGATCATTCCATGTTGTTTAAGGTATTGGAAGGCTAAGACACTTGAATTGTAGAAAGATATAGAAAATGGATTATAAATGTGGGAATAGTGACATTGTTGGGTAAAGGTTAGGATTGAGTCATTATTATAGATGTGTTGTGATTGTAAATATGTTATGAATGACGTTTAGAACATGGAATAAGTATTATATGTGAGGAAATGCAATAATGAACTATGACCACGATTATGGAGAAATTGGAGCGAAATGGCGAAATGCGGATAATGTAGATGAATGATGATTGTTGTTTATTATATTGTGAATGTTGTTATGGTTGTTGGGAGTTGATATAGAATATGGGAAAAGTTGTATAAACAAAGGAAATGCTGCCCAATTTTCTTTAGTGTTCGTAAGTACGTTTAAGTAATCTATTAGCTAATGTTCATGTGACTTCTCTTGAAGGTAGAAACGTGGGCATTGAAGGAGCACGAGCAAGTGATAGACTAGTTAAACGTAAAAGGTATGTGAGGCTAGTCCTTTCTTTCTATGGCATGAATTCGATGGCATGATTTTTCCTTCCTTTCCATGAATCTCCTACATTCCGAAAAACTAAGAGTCTATGTTCATGAATAGCTATATGAGATAAAAGATATATTATGAGCCCAAAAATGATGATGATGAACTTGAGTCTAAAGATTCTAGAGCTCATAATATGGTGTCCCTCTAACGCTAATGATATCATTTATTGTATACACGCACCTTATATGCTATTTCCTTCAAGGTGAGGCAGAATACTTATAAATGCTCCATAATGGAATCGGGGGTTCACGACCTTTTGTCACCCCGATAGAGTATAATTGTCTTAAGTTCCAGTCATGCATTATGGTAATAGTATGATGAGAATATGGTAAGTCTATGATATGTACATGATGCTATCACACCGCGCCTATATGGTCGGGCAGACACCGCTAAGGCGGGCAGCGTATACACCACGTCCAGATGACATGGGCACACACCACTAGTGGGCGGCATGAGATGGTACCCCGGACGCGGGAGCCCTTGACGCAGGCTAATGATTATCACACCGTACCTATATGGTCGGGAAACTTGTACATTTATACATACATGATATGATGATGATTATGAGTAAGCCAGCATGTGTTATTTCTTTTATAAGTGACAGTCATATACAGTTGCTCCTTATTGATGCTTCCTTTATCTTATTGATGTATTTTCATTACTTATGCCTCTCATACGCAATACAATGTTCGTACAGACGTCCGTTTTCTTTGGACGTTGTGTTCATGCCCACAGGTAGACAGGAGGTGAGCTTGATCCAGACTCATAGAAGCCAGTAGCTGATTTGAGAGCACTCCATTGTTCTGGAGGTTCCTTTGTTTATTCTTTTGTGTACATATGTATATGTTGGGCACGACTGGGTCCTGTCCCGTCCCTATGTCTAGCACTCTAGTAGGGGCTCGTAGATACGCAGTGTGGGTTATATGGTCTCACGAGGTTGCTATTATGTATATACATATATTATTTTGTTAGCCGAAAGGCTTATGTATATAAAAGTATATATGTTTTCTAAAGAAAAATGATTTTCTTATGATTGAGTACGAATTTGATAAACGAACGATTAATGAGTATGATGAGTAGTAGAACGAGTGGTGCTCGGCGGTTAGCCCCGGGCACCCGTCATGGCCCCTAGTCGGGTCGTGAAAAAAGTGGTATGAGAGAAGTTCAGTCCTAGGAAGTGTCTACGAGCCGTTTCTAGTAGAGTCTTGTTTATGGTGTGTTGCGCGCCACACTACTAAAGAAGAGGCTACAGGGCATTTAGGAAAAATGACCATCTTTCATCTTAAGAGATCGTGCGATAGAGCTGTATTATAAGACTTTCTCCTCCCTAATAGTGTGCTATGATTTCAGAAATGCCGCCAAAAGGAAAAGCTACAGCTGCCCAGAAGGGCAAGACTACGATGAAAAGACGGGTGTAAATAGAGCCTCCGATAAATGTAGAAGAGGGCGAATCACATAATGAGGCCCCATCTAATACTTCCTCTACCCCGCCCAATGTAGAAGAACAAGGAGGAGCTTCAGCTCCAATTCCCCCACCGGTTGCTTCGGGTCAACAAGTGACTGAGGTCATTCATCTACTGACACAGCTAGTTGCCGCCCAGGCACAACGGCAGAATGTGAGTTCAAGTGATCGGGCAGCTAGTACTAGAGTCCGTGACTTTATGAGCTTGAATCCTCCGGAGCTTTTCGGGTCAAAGCCAGATGAAGACCCACAAGGTTTTATTGATGAGATGCTGAGAACATTGAGGATTATCCATGCCTCCGAAACTGAATCTGTGGAGTTGGCATTATATAGACTCCAAGATGTGGCGGTATTGTGGTACAATAATTGGTTAGCATCAAGAAAAGAAAATGCGCCTCTTCCCGTGTGGTAAGAATTTGTAGAAGCTTTCATCCGTCACTATTTGCAACTCGAGGTCCGCCGAGCTAGAGCGGATAGGTTCTTAAATTTAAAGCAAGGAAATATGAGTGCCCGGGAGTATATCCTTCAATTCAATTCATTGGCTAGGCATGCTCTAACTATGGTAGCCGATATGGGAGATAGAGTACATCGCTTTGTGAATGGCTTAGGGCCACATTTATTTAAAGATCGCTTAACGGCTTCATTACAAGACGGGATGGATATTTCCCGAATACAAGCCCATGCCCAGAACTTAGAGGGATGACAGCAACTGCAAAGGGGTGATCGTGATATTGATAGAAGGCAAAGCAAGAGGGCCAAATCTATGGGGGCATGCAGTGATTATAGAGGGGGATCAAGGCAAACATATTCTAGACACTCAAGCCAGTCGGTGACTAGTGCACCTCCTCGATTTACAGGTAGGAGGCTTGATCGCTCCTTTCGTTCAGGACAAGGTAAGAGTTCAAGGGCCTCAGATTCTCAGTTTGGGGGAAATTAAAGTCAGAGGAGACCCCCAGTACCGCGATGCAGCCAGTGCGGTAGATTGCATTCCAAACAGTGTCGTCAAGGTTCAGATGCTTACTACGCCTACGGCCAGGTTGGACATATGATGCGAGATTACCCATCGGTGAGTGGTAGAGTTGGGGTTCAGCCCACAGGATCAGTGGCCGGTTCATCTTCAGCGCGCCCGGTAGGGCAGACTTTCCAGATATCAGCAGGTCGAGGTAGAGGCAGAGGGGTAACATCTACTTCAGGTGCCACTCAGCCCCGTGTGTATGCTTTAGCCGGACGACAGGATCTTGAGTCCTCCCCGGATGTGGTTACAGGTACATTGTCCATATTTTCCTATGATGTATATGCATTGATAGATCCGGGTTATACACTATCTTATATTACTCCGTATGTTGCCGGTCGTATTGGGGTGAAACCTGAGCCAATCAAACCTTTTGAGGTATCTACTCCGGTTGGTGATCCCGTGATAGCTAGACAAGTGTATAAAAATTGTGCACTTGTGATATACAATCGCTAGACCAAAGATGATTTAATTGAGCTGGAAATGTTAGATTTCGATGTGATTATGGGTATGAATTGGTTGGCCTCATGCTATGCTAGTGTTGATTGCCGAATGAAAATGGTTCGATTTCAATTTCCGGGAGAGCCCGTGCTTGAATTGAAGGGTAACACAGCATCTCCGAAAGGTAGGTTTATTTCCAACCTTAAGGCAAGAAAAATGATAGCTAAAGGCTATATTTATCATCTAGTCCGAGTTCATGACACCGAAGCAAAGTCTTCAATTTTTCAATCCGTTCCGGTAGTGAATGAATTTTCGAATGTATTCCCAGATGAAGTTCCAGGCCTTCCTCCAGAAAGAGAGGTTGACTTCGCTATTGATGTGTTGCCGGACACCAAGCCTATTTCTATCCCTCCTTATCGAATGGCTCCGGCAGAATTGAAAGAGCTAAAGGCACAGTTGAAAGATTTGCTTGAAAAGGGGTTTATCAGACCCAGTTCATCACCGTGGGGAGCACCAGTCTTGTTCGTGAGAAAGAAAGATGGTTCCCTACGAATGTGCATCGATTATAGGCAGTTGAATAAGGTGACAATAAAAAATAAATATCCTCTCCCAAGGATTGATGATTTGTTTGATCAACTACAGGGTGCCAAGTGGTTTTCTAAAATAGACTTGTGGTCAGGTTATTATCAAGTGAGAATTAAAGAAGGAGATATTCCCAAAACAGCTTTCAGAACGAGATATGGCCACTATGAATTCCGGGTGATGTCGTTTGGGTTGACTAATGCTCCGGCAGTGTTCATGAATTTGATGAATAATGTATTCAGGCCACTCTTGGATTTATTTGTGATAGTATTCATTGACGATATTCTAGTATAATCTCGCACAGAATCAGAACATGCAGATCATTTACATGTCGTTCTTGGAATTCTTTCGAGCCCGAGAATTATATGCAAAATTTTCAAAGTGTGAGTTTTGGCTGAAATCTGTGACATTTCTGGGCCATATTATTTCGGATGATGGCATTCGAGTCGACACTCAGAAAATTGAAGCTGTGAAGACTTGGCCAAGGCTTGCGACGCATACAGAAGTCCGTAGTTTTCTGGGATTGGCAAGTTACTACAGAAGGTTCGTAGAGGGATTTTCCTCTATTTCAGCTCCATTGACGAAGCTAACCCAGAAGTCAATTAAATTTCAATGGAATGATGCTTGTGAACGCAGCTTCCAAGAGTTGAAGGACAGATTAACCTCAGCTCAGGTCTTGACACTTCCGAAAGGGCCCGATGGTTATGTGGTGTACTGTGATGCTTCCGGCGTTGGGTTAGGATGTGTGTTAATGCAGCACGGTAGAGTCATTTCTTATGCTTCGAGACAGTTGCGGAAACATGAAAAGCACTATCCAACTCATGACCTCGAATTAGCTGCAGTTATTCATGCATTAAAGATGTGGAGACATTACTTGTATGGTGTGCATGTTGATATCTATACAGATCACAAGAGTCTTCAGTACATTTTCAAACAGAAGGAGTTAAATCTGCGGCAGAGGCGGTGGTTAGAGTTATTGAAAGATTACGATATGAATATCTTATACCACCCCAGAAAAGCAAATGTAGTGGTTGATGCGCTTAGCCACCGATCAATGGGCAGCCTATGTGAAGTTCCTCTAGAAAAGAAAGAGATGGTTTATGAGCTCCGCCAATTAGCTAATCTTGGAGTACGTGGAATTGATTCTGGTAATGCAGGAATCGATATTTATGATCCCACAGTTTCGTCCCTGAATATGGAAGTGAAAGAGCGACAATATGAAGATCCTCAATTGAGCCATTATAGAGCTGTATTTCATGAAATCGAGAAGTCCCCATTTGAAGTTTCTATGGATGGAATTCTTAGATACCGAGGCAGGCTATGTGTGTCGAATGTTGCAGAGTTGCGCCGACGAATTCTAGAAGAAGCCCATTATTCTTGGTATTCTATTAACCCAGGTGTAACCAAAATGTGTCATGATCTCAAGTTGATATATTGGTGGGATTGCATGAAGAGAGACAAAGCAGAATTTGTAGCCCATTGTCCAAATTAACAACAAGTGAAAATCGAACATCAGAAACCAGGAGGATTATTGCAAGTAATAGAAATCCCTACTTGGAAATGGGAAGTGATCAATATGGATTTTATTGTGGGTTTACCTCATTCGCGAGGCAAGTATGATTCTATATGGGTGTTCGTGGACAGACTCACGAAAGCAGCTCATTTTCTTCCAGTCAGAACCACATACTCAGCAGAAGATTATGCAAGGTTGTATCTCAAAAAGATTGTGCGACTCCATGGTATTCCACTATCCATTATCACAGATATAGGAGCACAATTTACAGCCAAGTTCTGGAAGTCTTTTCAAGAAAGTCTAGGTACCCAAGTGAAGCTTAGCACGGCATTTCATCCACAGACCGATGGACAAGCCGAACGTACTATTCAGACTTTGGAAGATACGCTACGGGCATGTATGCTAGATTTCGGTGGTAGTTAGGATGATCACTTACCTCTGATTGAGTTTGCATATAACAATAGCTATCATTCCAGTATCCAAATAACTCCGTATGAAGCCTTATATGGAAGGAAGTGTAGATCCCCGATTGGATGGTTTGAAACAGGAGAAGTACAGCTAATAGGCCCTGGATTGATTCAACAAGCGGTAGAAAAAGTCAAGGTGATCCGAGATCGATTGTTGACAGCCCAAAGTCGCCAAAAATCTTATGCAGACAACCGTCGGCGAGACTTGGAATTTCAGGTCGATGATTGGGTATTTTTGAAGGTGTCGCCAATGAAAGGGGTGATGAGATTTGGCAAGAAAGGGAAGTTAAGTCCTCGATACATTGGACCCTATAAAATTATCCGCAAGGTGGGTCATGTAGCCTACGAATTGGACTTGCCTTCAGAGCTTGAATCAGTCCACCCAGTTTTTTATGTCTCGATGCTCCGCAAGTGCATTGGAGATCCCACGAGGATTTTCCCAATAGATGATGTCCAAGTGACAGAAAAGCTGGCATATGAAGAAGTGCCTATTGCCATCTTAGACAAGCAAGTACGAAGACTTCGAAATAAGGAAGTAGCTTCAGTAAAAGTCTTGTGGCGAAACAACAACTAAGAAGAAATGACTTGGGAAGCGGAAGAGAAAATGAAATCCACGTACCCGCACTTATTTCAACCCCCAGGAGAGATACAAGATGAAACACTAACACTATGAGGTATATATGCTTTCTTTTCATGTTTTTGGTCGTGTGTGGCCAATTTATATTGTTATTGTGTTGTGGCCCTGTGAGGCAATATTATTATGGGTTGTTGTGACAGGATGGTAGAGCCATATTACGGGGAAAACTCTGGCAAAATTTTCGTAGAATTCCCGAGTGTTTAACATTCGAGGACGAATGTTCCAAAAGGGGGGGGAAGAATGTTACACCTTGGAAAAATTCCCCGTTAATGTACAGTGAATAGGCTAGAGAAGAGCACGATGTATACGATGTTTTGATAACTAAGAGATAGCATTTGATGATCCTAATCGAGATTCAAAGACATTAGACTTAAGGAAAGAAGGTTTTCAAAGAAAGTAAAGGATATGTTACGTGGCGGGTAAGAATTATGAGCGACAAGTTAACAATGGATTAAAGATGTTTCAGAGACGAGTGATAACGTCCCTTAGATTGGTATTGAGGTTTTAAAAAAGTGTCAAGAAGGTTCCATAAGGATTGGAGATCAAACGAGTCGAGAACGAAATCGGAGTAGCTGGGCATTAAACGGCCCAACATACTGGCCGTATAAATTATACTGGCCATATGTTAGGCCGTATATTTGGCCAAGAGGGGCATCATTCCCTGGACCAAACATACGGCCACACATACGGCCCGTATAAAATGTACGGACCGTATGTTGGTCCGTATATTTAGGTCGGGACTGATTTTGAGATTTAATATAAGGACCTCTCCCTCATTTTATTTCATTTCATCTCACTCCTCCACACACCAAGAAACCTCTAGAACTTTCTCCATTATTCATCCACAAGAAATCAAAGGAAAACCATGATCAACTACACCAAATCCACGAAATCAAGTGTATGAAACCTAATAAAAGTTCATCTACACCAAGAAAACTCAAGGGAAGTGAGTTAGGGTTTTAGTGCAAGAAGAGGAGTTCCACTCAAGGGTTGTTCATCCATCATCTAAGGTGAGTTTTATGATCATTCCATGTTGTTTAAGGTATTGGAAGGCTAAGACACTTGAATTGTAGAAAGATATAGAAAATGGGTTATAAATGTGGGAATAGTGACATTGTTAGGTAAAGGTTAGGATTGAGTCATGATTATAGATGTGTTGTGATTGTAAATATGTTATGAATGACGTTTAGAACATGGAATAATTATTATATGTGAGGAAATGCAATAATGAACTACGACCACGATTATGGAGAAATTGGAGCGAAATGGCGAAATGCGGATAATGTAGATGAATGATGATTGTTGTTTATTATATTGTGAATGTTGTTATGGTTGTTGGGAGTTGATATAGAATATGGGAAAAGTTGTATAAACAAAGGAAATGCTGCCCAATTTTCTTTAGTGTTCTTAAGTACGTTTAAGTAATCTATTAGCTAATGTTCATGTGACTTCTCTTGAAGGTAGAAACGTGGGCATTGAAGGAGAACGAGCAAGTGTTAGACTAGTTAAACGTAAAAGGTATGTGAGGCTAGTCCTTCTTTCTATGGCATGAATTCGATGGCATGATTTTTCCTTCCTTTCCATGAATCTCCTACATTCCGGAAAACTAAGAGTCTATGTTCATGAATAGCTATATGAGATAAGAGATATATTATGAGCCCAAAAATGATGATGATGAACTTGAGTCTAAAGATTCTAGAGCTCATAATATGGTGTCCCTATAACGCTAATGATATCATTTATTGTATACATTCACCTTATATGCTATTTCCTTCAAGGTGAGACAGAATACTTATAAATGCTCCATAATGGAATCGGGGGTTCACGACCTTTTGTCACCCCGATAGAGTATAATTGTCTTAAGTTCCAGTCATGCATTATGGTAATAGTATGATGAGAATATGGTAAGTCTATGATATGTACATGATGCTATCACACCGCGCCTATATGGTCGGGCAGACACCGCTAAGGCGGGCAGCGTATACACCACGTCCAGATGACATGGGCACACACCACTAGTGGGCGGCATGAGATGGTACCCCGGACGCGGGAGGCCTGGACGCAAGCTAATGATTATCACACCGTACCTATATGGTCGGGCAGCTTGTACATTTATACATACATGATATGATGATGATTATGAGTAAGTCAGCATGTGTTGTTTCTTTTATATGTGACAATCATATACAGTTTCTCCTTATTGATGCTTCCTTTATCTTATTGATGTATTTTCATTACTTATGCCTCTCATACTCAGTACAATGTTCGTACTAACGTCTGTTTTCTTTGGACGTTGTGTTCATGCCCACAGGTAGACAGGGAGGTGAGCTTGATCCAGACTCGTAGGAGCCAGTAGCTGATTTGAGAGTACTCCATTGTTCCGGAGGTGCCTTTTATTATTCTTTTGTGTACATATGTATATGTTGGGCACGACGGGGTCCTATCCCGTCCCTATGTCTAGCACTCTAATAGAGGCTCGTAGATACGCATTGTGGGTTATATGATCTCACGAGGTTGCTATTATGTATATACATATATTATTTTGTTAGTCGAACGGCTTATGTATATAAAAGTATGTATGTTTTCAAAAGAAAAATGATTTTCTTAGGATTGAGTACGAATTTGATAAATGAACGTTTAATGAGTATGATGAGTAGTAGAATGAGTGGTGCTCAGTGGTTAGCCCCGGGTACCCGTCACGTCCCCTAGTCGGGTCATGACAGGCCGGACCCCAGTTTCCGGGCTTCCTACATATCTCAGGCTAAATGAGAATTCACACCGTTTGTAGTTCTGACTCTATGAGGACTATTAAATAAGGAGTTTTCTTTAATCTATCCCGGGATGTCCCGAGAAATTACAAGAATATGGCCGAGCCTCGAATTTTGAGTAGCCTACATATCCCTGGCTTTTGAAATCAGGCCAATTGTAGTTCGACTCGGTAGCCTAAAAAGGAATATCCCTTTATATGGGAATCCCTTTGGCTATTTCTAGTTGAAAATTCGAACCGGATGCGGTTTTTGGAAAGGACTTATTAGTGTTGATGCTTGAAATGATCTCCAATCCTCGGTGTAGAAAGCTTGACTCTCGTACACGATTTGTGACCGGTTGCCCAAGAAAAGTTCCATGTATGCTCGCATATTTCAAATCCGGCTTTTTTCTTCCATCTTCGGTAGCTTCTAGCTCGTTTCCAAATGATGAGTCCTGCGTGTTAGTTTTTCCAAAATTTTAATTTTAATGTAGTCATACCTGTATGGCATTTTTCCATTTTGCTTACATTGCAATCAACCTCCCTTATTACATCCGTCTTTTTGCAAATGCCTGTCCGTCTTCTTTCTTTTCTCTTGCAAGTGTGTGCTTTTCGTGTATTTTTTAAAATATGATCTACTCTGGATAGTGATCACGACACTTTTACCAGCTCTTTTTTGGTCATTTTCAAATGTTTCCATCGTTCAATGATAACTTCTGTTGGGATCTGGGTCGGGCTATATCGCATTTCTGCGAACCTACACACCCCAGTCCGGTTGTCATTTTCGTAAGTCGATATGTCAATCATGAAACCCATGTTTTCTCGTGCGGGGCCATTTTTGTTTCTTACGACATCCACTACCCTCGAAAATTTGGCGTCACATCATGTTTGCATATCGCGATTACTGTCCAAGTCTGGTGTCGCATGTCCCATTATCCACATACGGTGACCGCGGTATACCAGTTCGTCCAACGCCACCTATAGTCAAAAATACCCAAATGTAGACTGCATATCAGAGTGCAATATCATATTCCTCTTATGATGACCGCTAACCCCTGTGTCCAGAATTATAATATTTAGTCAGAATTTTCAAGTTATCCACTGCATATTTAAGTGCGGAGCCTTTTCTCATGAATACTACTATCCCTGAACCATGATTACGTTAAATTAAAATAGACTGCAATAGCGACCGCAAATCTTGAGTTAGGAATCACATTCGTATTTCAACGATTGCGGACATCAAGCTCGGAATTGTGCTACCTATTTTTGGCTATATATATGGATGATGACTCGGCCCCTTCGGCACGTAGTCGTTTAATCCATATCGTCATTTTGAGGAATGAAGCTTACCTCGGTGGCAAGACTTACACCTTCCTTTTTTGACTCCGAGGAAGAATACCCGCCCGTCGACATGGTTCACATCTTCCAAAAAGGCTAGACTCGATTGTGAATAATGTCATTCAATCTCGCTATCAACACGCCATTTTAAATTTTTAGATTTTTGGACGTCCACTCAGCCAATGTATCAAGGCAAGCCATGCGACGTCTAGGACGGGGTCTCAATACCTTGATATAATACTGTATTTAGCGGAAACCTGGCTTTTGGTACCGTGATTATATCTTCCAGTAGTCTTCAAACTTTTTCTTTTGTAAAAATCTTCGTGCTCTGCAAAATGAACAAACTTATTAGAGTAAAGAAAACTTTACTTAGGGAGGGCTTCGTTACCCTTTCGTGTACTTGTCTGCACCGTTATTCTTTGACACTTCTCCTTCACTTGGATTATCATCATTACCCTATTCAAAACATTCTAGCAGAAGAGTTAGTGTAAAATGTCCATGCTTGTTTGTTCCTGTATCCATAGAAAAATTTGTCAGTTTCCTATATGGTCGACCGCTCTCTCGGTGCATGGACTTCCTCCTGTTCACATTTTGGCAGGAAAGGATGCTCATTTTCCTTAAAATCTTTTGTTAGCAGAATTAAAAAAATTCGTGGTGATTTGGGAAAATATGTATACTTCAGTACATTATATGTGTTTTGAAAAATAATATTTTACATACGCCTCTTTTAATGTCATGACATTGGTTACTCAAACAAGGTCTTCCGCCTTTTTCCTCCTTTGATCTTGACTTGTGAAATTTTTAAATCCCTTTCGAAAATTTTGCCACAGTTTGTGTACGTCTTTGTACCAACTCGAGTTTTGTTTTGTCGAAGGAATTTTTGAGATCCTCTCAAATATTTTGCTCCAGTATAAGTGTGTACTTGTCATTTCTTGATTTCGCCGCGCTTGAGGAATTTTTGAGATCTTTCCCAAAAAATCTGCCCCAATGTAGAAATTTTAATCAGTCTGTTCCTCAGAACTGATATATTTAAAGAATTTTTTAGGTCCCCTCAAATATTCTGCCCCAGTTTCCTTGTGGGGTTACCTTTATCTCTCTTTTCGCCAAATCATTTCTAAGGTTTCCTAAGGTTTATTGGGAATTCAGGTTTATTAGGAATTTTGTTTGGAATGACCGAGCTCGGGAGAGCGCCTACGTATCCCGTTTCGGGAATTAGATCGAAACGTAGTTCAGGGTAAACATATTGGAATTTTTTGTGAGACCGAACTCAAACGAGCGCCTACGTATCCCAAAAATGGGAATCAGGTCACATAGTTCAACATACATAATTTGGATTTTTGGGTTAAAGCGATCGAGCTTGGAAAAGCACCTACGTATCCCCTTATAAGTATAGGGAATCAGGTCCTTGCGTAGTTCGTATGTAATTTTGGATTTGGTGTTTTCTAATAAAAAATGCAAAATTACAATCAAAGGGAATGCAACTAAAGGGAACCTAAACTATGCAAACTCTAAGTCTTTGCAGTTATCTTCTTCTTCACACGTAGTATCTTTTGATGGCATCTGAATTTATCGCTTTTGGCCACTCTTGACCATCCATTTCAGAAAAGTATCACACCTCCTACTGATAGTACCTTCCGCACCATATAAGGGCCTTGCCAATTTGGTGCGAACTTTCCTTTGTATTCTTCTTGATTAGGGAATATTCTTTTGAGCACCAATTGCCCGATTTGGAACACACTAGTTCTCACATGTTTGTTGAAAGCACGCGCCATTCTTTGTTGGTATAATTGACCATGTCAAACAACAATCATCCTCTTTTCATCTATCAGAGCCAGTTGCTCATATCTTTTACAGATCCATTTCGCATTGTCCAACTCAGCTTCTTGTATTATTCGAAGTGAAGGGACTTCTACTTCGGCTGGTATTACTGCTTCAGTGTCGTACACCAACAGGTATTGAGTGGCCCCGGTTGAAGTTCTGGCAGTAGTGCAATATCCCAATAATGCATAAGGCAGTTGTTCATGCCAGTGTTTGTAGTTATCAATCATCTTCCTGAGGATCTTCTTGATGTTTTTGTTGGCGGCTTCTACAGCCCCATTCATTTTTGGCCGGTATGCGGTCGAATTCCGGTGAGTGATCTGAAACTGCACACACATGTCTTTCATCAAGTGGCTATTCAGGTTAGCCCTATTATCTGTTATGATTGATTCTGGGATGCCAAATCGACATATGATGTTGTTGCGCACAAAGTCCGCGACCACTTTCTTGGTTACTGATGAATAAGATGTTGCTTCCAACCATTTGGTGAAGTAGTCTATGGCGACCAAAATGAAGCAGTGTTTGTTTGGTGCATCTAGCTTAATTAGCCCTATGACATCCATGCCCCAAGCGGCGAATGGCTAAGGTGACGTCATAGCATTTAGTTCTGTTGGAGGGACCTTTATCAAATCTCTATGAATCTGACACTTGTGGCATTTCTGGACAAACTTGCTACAATCATTCTCTATGGTCATCCAGTAGTACCCTATTCTTAAGATTTTCTTCGCCAATACAAACCCATTCATGTGTGGTCCGCAGGTTCCAGCATGCACTTCTTCAATCAATTTGGTAGCTTCGACAAAGTCAACACATCTAAGCAATCCCAAATCTGGAGTTTTTTTGTACAGGACATTCTTGTTGAGGAAGAAACCATTTGCTAACTTTCTGATAGTCCTCTTCTGATTTAGGGTGATTCCTTCGGGATATTCTCCTTTCCCTAAGAACATTTTAATGTCAATGTACCAAGGTTTTCCATCAGTCTTCGTTTCTACAAAAGCACAATGGGCTGGTTGATCTCTGATTTCAAATTTCACAGGATCAATGTATCTACTCCCGAGATGTTGAATCATGGATGTTATTGTTGCCAATTCATCGGCAAATTCATTCTGGGTTCATGGTATATGTCTGAACCTGACCTCTCGGAAACTATCTGCAAATCTTTGCACAAGTCCAACATACGGTATGATCTTTTCATTTTTGGTGGCCCACTCTCCTCGAACTTGATGGATTAGCAAATCCGAGTCGTCGATTACCTTAAGTTCTTTCACACCCATGTAAAGGGCCAAACGTAGACCCAAGATACAGGCTTCGTATTCAGCCATATTATAGGTGCAACTGAAACTTAACTTGGCTACCACCTGTAATATTGCCCCGAATCTGAAACCAAGACAGCTCCGATTCCTGATCCTTTAAAGTTGACTGCTCCATCAAAGTATACTTTCCATCCTGACTCGTCTTCACTTTCTTCGTCTTCAATTGTCATTATTTCTTCATCCAGAAAGTAAGTCCACAAAGGTACGGGATTGTCATCTATCGGGCTTCCTGCCAGTAGATCTGGGAATGCTTGCTCTTTCACTGCTTTCTGCGCGACGTATTGGATGTCAAACTCACTTAACAGCAGTTGCCATTTGGCCAACTTCCCTATAGGCATAGGCTGGCGAAACATGTACCTTAGCGGATCCATTCTTGAGATCAAATGGGTCATGTACATAGCCATATAATGTCTCAACTTCTGGGACACCCAGGTTAGAGCGCAACACATCTTTTCAACCAAGGAATATCTGGATTCGCAGGGTGTGAACTTTTATTGATGTAATAGATAGATCTCTCTTTCTTGCATGTTTCGTCATTTTGTGCTAACATGCATCCAAAAGCATTTTCTGATACAGACATGTATAGCAGCAAAAGACTTCCTGGCCTAGGCGAGACCAAAACCGGTGGATTTGACAGGTACCTTTTAATTGTGTCAAAGGCTTTCTAACAGTCTTCTGTCCATTTGGTTGGAGCATCTTTCTTGAGGAGCTTGAGGATTGGTTCTATGATTACTGTGGGCTGGGCAATGAAGCGTCCAATGTAATTCAACCTTCCTAAGAAACTCATGACCTCTTTCTTCGTTCTTGGCGGAGGTAGTTCTTGGATTTCTTTAATCTTGGTGGGATCCAATTCCAAACCACGACAACTGACTATGAATCCTAGTAATTTTCCAGCAGGCACTCTAAATGCACATTTTGAAGGATTCAACTTCAAATCTTACTTGCGAAGTATGTCAAAGAATCTTCTTAAATGTTCTAGGTGGTCCACGCCTACCCAGGATTTGATGACGATGTCGTCCACATATCAACTGACTATTAAGTGTATCAAGTGTACACTTATTCAAGTTTTCCGAACCAAATTTTCATTGCCTAGATTAACTGCCTCTGTTTCCTCTAGGTTTGGCGTTGGTCTGTGCTCATATTCTTCTTCGACATCTATCAACTCTTCTGGTTCAGTTATCTCTCCTCCTTGATCGTCATTTCATTCATTGTCATTTTCACTTGTTTCGTAACATGTCATGACATTATTTGTGGCCTCTGTATTATTACTGTAAACAAAATAACACGGTTATTAATCATGTAAAAGCAATTTTAACTGCGTATTTATATAAAATCATATATATATATATATATATATATATATATATATATATATATAGGTAACTAAAATGATTTTGTCTTTATTATAAACTTTGAGGCGTTTTCTTTGAAATTTTAAAAGAGTGATAGAAACTGTGGTCCTGTCTTGGAATGGAGCATTGAGCCATTTCTGTTATTAAACAATACGTAAATAAAACATAAAAAGGCAATAAGTCGGGCCTCAAAGCCGACTTTCGCTGTGTTTTCCGAAAATGAGCATTCTTTCTACCGCAGAGTGAACAACGGGGTAGACGTCCATCCACTTGTTGTCTCTCCTGGTTCAGCATAGCGAATCTCTAATGCTTCAAAGTATTCTTCAATGATGGCTACGCATTCTCCTTCCCAGAACAACGTCTTTAAACCCTCCTCTGGATCCCTTTGGTTGTGGCTCAACGGGCATGCTGTGAAGGACTGATATAGATAAGGGAACGACTTTCTCATTTCAACAGGACCTCTTGGCCAGTATTCTGCTTCTTCTTCTACCTCGCATGGCTCGTATCCAACCCCAAATCGATACCTCCCATGTTTGATACTCACTGGCTCTCTAATTCCTTGCAAGTTCTTTCCCAGACCTTTCCAGGGTTCAAACCCACTCCTTATCATAGTTGTAGCAACTATTTTATAGACCAGTGGCATAGGGATATCTTCATCATTTCCCCTACAATCTACCACAGCCAGCTCAATAATGTGAAAATCAGCGCCCACTGGTGATTTCTCTATGACTGGTACAGAGTTATCTGGATAATTGCGGACACTTCCTTTACCGTGAATCACGACTTCTTTATCATCCCATATGAATTTGAGAGACTGATGTAATGAGGATGCCACAACTCCAGCGACGTGCAACCATGGTCGGCCCAACAACAAGTTATAGCTTGTTTTGATGTCCATGATGACAAACTCCACCAGGAACTCTGCGGGGCCCATTTGTATGTGTAGATCTATTTCTCCCATCGGGTCGCTGGTTGCACCATCATAAGCTTTTACATTTGTTCGACTCTGGCGGATTTTGCCAACATCTTACCCGAGTTATTTTAGAGTTGTCACATGGCATACATTCAAACCAGCCCCTCCATCAATCAGCACCTGAGGGATGATCTTGTCACGGCATTTGACTGTTATGTGCAAGGCTATATTGTGGGTCTTAACCTTTCTTGGTAATTCATCATCGGAAAATGATAGCCTGTGCGCTCGTACAACATATCCTACAATTTCAGCCAATGTTTCACTTGTAATGCCGGCGGGCACTTGGACTTCATCCAAATCTTTCATCAAGGCTAAGCGATGTTAAGACGAACTAAGTAGTAATGACATTACTGATATCCTGCCAGAAGTCTTATGCAGGTGCTCAACAATCGAATAATCCTTGACTGGCATTTTCCTCCAGAAGTTTTCAGCTTCACCTTCGGTAATTGGTCTTTTCTGAGGATTTTCGCGACTTGGCGCTTTGAGCACGGGTTCTTCTGGGGCATAACACCTTTCTGACCTGGTCATGCCCTGAACCACAGCAGCTACCTCTTTTTCTTTATTAACCATCATTTGGTGCGGTGGTTTGATCACAAAAGGTGCATTCTCAATTGATCCTCATGCTTTGAGTATGAATGGCTCATTATCAATTCGAGCGACTCTTGAGGGATATTTGAGCACGAAAGGCTCTCTTTTGGTTGTGGCAGATATCTCAAACTCCTTTGTCAAAGGGCCTAGCACTTCTTTTCGCTCCTGTAAGAATAACGAGGCAACAGTGCTCTCTAACCCTTCGATATCTCGACGAACTATTGTCAGGCTCTCTACCCATTCATCACTTCTTTCTATCATATGAATGTGGTTTCCTCTATGCTTTGGGAGCGAATTTGTGTCCACATTTATAGGTGTTGGTTCTAGGATAAGCTCATGATTGTCAATCATATCCTGTAATTTTTGCCTTAGGTTTGTGCAATATTCGGTGGCATGACCAACTTGGTTAGAATGATAGGCGCAAGTGAGATCTGTCTTGTACCATTGATCCGTGGGATTAGCAGGTTTTTGTGGGACAGCGCTTATTCGCCCGGCATCTCTTAGCTTGGCAAATAAACTTGTCTTTGATTCTGTAAAAGGAGTAAATGCTCTCATAGGTTTCCTTGGGGGTGCCTCATAGTTTGCTGGCGAAGGCTGTTTCTGGAAAGTCTGGTTTTGTGGGGCTTGGTTATTAGGTGCTGGCATTCGATAAGTTGCTCGTGGAGCTCGGTTTCTTGGTGCGGGTGTTTGATAATTTGGTTGTAGGGCTTGGTAGCCGGGTTGTGCGTAGCACACAAACATTGGGCTGTATTGGGGTGAAGTGGTTATCTAGTTGGTTGGTGGAGGTGATTGGTAGTTATCTGAATTTTTGTGGGACATCTCTTTACCTTGGCTTTTTGGGCTAGTACTTCTAGAAACATAGGCTATATCTTCCCTTTTCTTTTTGCCACCTGCGGCGCCAAACGCACCTGATCTGCTTAGTGCATTAACAATTCTGCATGTCTTGAGGCCATCCTCGATATCTTCCCTAACGACAACTAAATCTGCAAAGGAACTCCCTTTCATAGTTATCATCTTGTCAAAGCAATCAGCTTCTTAGTACTGTATGAATGTGGCTACCAGCTCAGCTTCAGTCATGAGTGATTGCACACGCGCTGCTACATCTCTCCAGCGACTAGCATATTCTCGGTAGGTTTCAGTCAATTTCTGACGAATTTTCTCCAATGAGAAGCGATCAGGCACATTTTCCACATTGAAGCGGAATCTTTCCATGAATGAACTTGCCATTTCTTCCCATGTTTTCCATCAGCTAATGTCTTGAGAGATTAACCATTCCATTGCCATTCCTGACAGACTTCGACTAAACAACCTCATGAGCAAAGCTTCGTTTCCTCCATTTCCAACCAACTGGTCACAGTAAGCCCTCAAGTGGGCCTTGGGATTTCCCGACCCGTTGAAGTGATCAAACTTGGGAATTTTGAAGCCTTCAAGTAGACCTAGGTATGGATGGATGCACAAACCAAAGTATCTCAACCCCTCTTTCTTCTTAGAGCCATGTTCCAGTTCGGCAATTTTCTTCCCCATTTCTTTCTCGCTCTTGTCTATTCTTGCTTCAAAGAACATTTCCATGTTCTCCAGTTCTGGCGAAGAGTCAATGTGGGTGACATGGTCTTGGAAAGTGACATTTGGTTACACAGGGTGAATCACGGCAACTTCTGTTGCCTGAGGGGCTTGATAAGCATTTGCGTTTGTAGCGTAGGCAGGTGTTTGAAAAACTGGGGTTTGGTGGGAGGAACTCCCCACGTGGGTGGTATTTCGGCATAGTGGAGTTTGAAAGGTTACCCCAGTCTGGGTTTGAGGGAAATGACCAGGAATTGGTAAATCCAAATTTGGGAAAGTGGGTGGAGGTCTCCTACCCTCAGCATTAGTTGCATTTTCTTTCTCGGCCCTTAGGCGGTCCGCTTCTTCTCTGGCTTTAGCCAATTATCTCATTAACAGACTGACAGCCTCTTCTAAAGGCATTCCAACTATGTAAGCTATTGGGGTATCTTCGACTAAAGCATTTCTGTTCGGTGGTGGAGTTTCAGACATATTTTCTTCTTGAGGGTTTAAGGACGCTGCGGCAACTTTTGATGGAGTAACTGGTGCCAGCGAATTGACCCCTATCTATAAGAGAAAACAACTCAAAAGCTCCCAAGTTAGCCTTATAGCACATAGAATTATATATTTTGTTTCAACTTCTTGATTGATTCACATTCCAGGGGTATTTTGGTCTTTTTGTATAATTTGGGAATACTTATTTTTCGGTAAGTAGTTTGTATGGTTAATTTTCTTCTACCCATCCTATACTAAGGGGATTTTAGGCTTTTTTCATAAAAGGACTGAGTCTTAAATAGACTGCCTACGTATCCCACCAAAGGGAAATCAGGTCCGTCCGTAGTTCAGGCATACACAGAAAAGGTTTTTTTCCTATGCTACCCGAAACTTAGTTTTTCTACCCTGACTAGGCCTTATATAGGCTTCCCACGAACCCCATCAGGTCGGCATGGTTCCGTTCACATAAAAAGGGAAAGGGATACTCTATCTTATTGAAAGCAGTAAAGGATACTTATGTTTTTCTACCCAACCATACTAAGCAGATCTTCATTGTCTTCTTTATTTTTCTCTTCTATCCTCGTCCTCCCATGACAATCCAAACATGCCCTTCATTCATAAGGCGTTCCAGCTCAAGCTTGAAATTCACACACTCTACAATGTCATGGCTGAGGCGGCCATGGTGATATACACAAACCCTTTCTTTCGGGGATCCTGGGTGACCCTAGTAGGTTTGTGGTACTGCCCCTATCTTCTTCACGCTACATAGGCGGGAGTGAATTCTGGCGTATGACTCCTCAAATTTGGAAAAGTCGTTTCTCCAGAACCTAACCTTTGATATCCTTTCTGGATGATTTCTTCCTTGGTCATGAGTCAGGAAAGAGTGGGGCCCTCACAGTTGGTTAATTATCCCTTGGTAAATCCATGGATGAGCTTTTTTTCCAATGCTCCACACTCATTGGCTGTATGACCTGACTGACTTCGGTGGTAGAGGCATTTTCTATAAATCATAGAAGCAGCGCATGGTGGCAGCAGATTTGGGCTTTGCGCGTATACTCCAAAGCTCCCCAAAGTCTCCAGGAGTTCTTGTTTGGACAACTCTACCAGCGTACCCCAATTGTGTGATCTTGTGCCCTTAAGAACAATTGTGCACGAAACAGGGGGCTCTTTGAACTGAGACTTTTGCGGGTCTCCATAGACTTCCAAACTGGGGATAAGTAGCTCGTCTTCTCCATATGGTATGGGGTCAATCCCTTCTTATTGACTGAGCGGGACATAACTCCCAAGTGGAGCTTCCGGTGCCTTTCCTTTTTTGCCCGATTGGCAGGGTGTTGCTTTGTTAGTTCCTCAACATAAGCCAGGAGAGTTTCTGCTTCTCTCATTTTCTCATTGCCTGCCTTAGTGGTTTTCACAACCTTTTTCATCCTACCAGTGGCTAGGGCCATTATGTCGTCCCATTGTCGGTTTTTCTCACTTGTTTCTTCCTGTTCTCGTCGTCACTGACTAGGTTGACGTAAAGCGAAGTTGTGCTCATGCTGTCTGGAGTCTCCATTTCCTATTAGCAAATCAACCCTTTAAAAGTGGAGCTAAATCTGTTTTGATGGTTATTTTTTGTGGTTTTTCTTTTGGGTAGTGACCAGAATGTGGACCAATCAAGAATTTCAACAAATTATATGATTTTCACACAAAGCAGATATATCAAGTAAGAATTTAGATAACATATAATTCGCTTTCCTATACCTTGTTGCTCCGAGGCTACTAGCGTAAGAAGCAAAATTGTGTCATATGTAAAACAAACGTACTGCTCCCAAAGATAAAATCCCAGTTCCTTTCATTAATGATAGTTTCCCAAGTGGGATTACGAAGCTTTTAAAAGTAAATGCAATAATCAGAAAAAATCCACTCCACGGATCGAAATCTACTCTCTATCATCTCGTGCCTTCTTGGCCCTTCGAAGGGAAGTCTGAATGGCTACATGGGCTGGCATCAATGCTGTCCTGATTCATTGAACCCTCTGACTGTCAGCCAATGACGTCCCCGTATCTATGGCGTCCTTAACAAAAGTGTCAAGTCATTCCAAGCTCTTCAATGAAGCATCTGCCTCGTCTGTCAAACTCTCAATTATCTTTTGATCATATTCTATCTTTGCTTGATGATCCATTTCTCTTCCTTCTATTCGCCGTTTCATTATTCTAACTTGGATTGTATTTACAGCTTCTCTATCCTTGGGAAATTTGTACAGATATGGTCCTGGAGTAGCAGTATCAGCTAACTCAGCTCTAAGCCACTCTTAGTAATTTCCATCATGACTTGGATTGTTTGGATCCTTATCAAACTCATTTTCCCTTATCACATTCTTCCAATCTTTCTGAGCATCTTTTACACCTTCGATATGACCTTCTTCATAATCTCGTACATAACTCTCCCATATTTCCCACATTTGAAATAACCTGTCTCATACTAAACTGTTTAAGAACTCTCAATAGTGCGTAAGGTCTGATTCCCTTAACGCCCATAAGTAGTAAATACGGACGTCTCCAGCTCTTAACACAAATAGTCTTGGAGTGAAAATCAGGTATCCACCACCTGATATGTTCTTCTCTCAGTCTGGAAAAGATGTGAGCCCATCCTTTTTTTATCCTAAACCCCACAAGCCATAGCAATGACTCCCAAATCATCCTCCCTCAGGGCCGGATCTCGGCAGGTAGATAAGTCGTTCCTATCCAAATGCTTAAGTATCCACCATTGGACTAAGAGGTTGCAACCTTGGAAGTAGTAATAATGGTCACGGCATTTTCCCAAAGCCCGGTATATGTCTGACAGGATAATGAGGATAATGTCAAAATATTTGGTAAGCCCATTTGTTGTGACTCCCCTAAGAACAACTTGGGCAACAAAGACAACTCGGGTATCAATAGCTAGGGAGGCATTTTGTAGAAATACCATGGTTCCCAATAGGCAAGTGATGAAGGCTAATGTTTGATTGGCTTCCCAGGATTGGGATAAGGAAAACTCAAGGATGTAGTTCTCGTAACCCTATTTGGATGAATACCTCCCATATAACTCTCTAAAGGCTATAGTGGGTCCCTGTGCCCAATCGGATTTGTTGGCAGCAAACATGTCTTTGATTTCTCTTGGGGTAGGTTTGTGAGGGGTGAGGATATTCTGGGCTAGTTTCTTTTTGGATTTGTTGGCACTTCCTACACTTTCCAGGACATCTCTTATCTCTTCTAAAGTGGGAGTCATCTCTATCTCTCCAAATCTGAACACCATTTTGTCGTTGTCCCAATAACTGGTAATGATCTCTAGCAGTCCGGGATCCCCAGTCATATCCATCAACGAAGGCAGATTCCCTATACAACTCTTTATTTCTTTCTTCTGATCATTAGTCAAACCCTTCCACCATATCACTAAACCTAGGGGTGGACTCATAACCATATCAAACTGCACATCATGAGACATTTGCAAGACAAAACATTGTTAGTTCTCCGCCCCCAGGAACAGTAATTTATTTCAACACATAGCACAAATAATGCTTCCAAATAGCAAATAGTGGGATGCAGTGTCTTTAGGTTTTTACACCATCTGAACACAGTAAGGTGTCTTTCCCAATTCAGGTAGGTCTGAGATACCCAAACCGGTCTATAGTCAGTATGCGTAATATCAGTTAGGATTTGACTTCGCTCTACGCTAATTATTCTAGAGTGGTTTTCAAATGAATGGCACACGTTACTCAAGCGGACAAGCTGGGGGTGGGCTCTCTAAGGCTGTGGGATGACCACATACACACTCGACCTTAGAAACCTCCAAAGAATGTATTAAAGGCTTTTTAGTGAAGGTATGACCGCAGCTCATCCTGCGTCGTCATCCTTTAGAAAAATATAAAATAAATGCCCGGAGTGGCAGAGTATGCATGCATGAATGACAGATATATTTTGCGAAAATTTAAACACATAAACAATTTATATCACTTAAACAATTTATATCACACAAACATATAAATAATTGGAACCCTTATGGTTAGAACCTTAAATTGTCCCCGGCGAAGATTCCATCTATAGCGTGTCATATTTTTTCCGGTTCATATTTGCAATTGCCTCACTTTAAAAGGAAATTGTCCCGGGGAAGTACGGTTGTCAATCGTACCGGGAAAAAGGAAAAAATATACTTCTACGTAATGGTACTCTAAATGGGCTTATTTTAGAGTCGCCACCTAATTTTTAGGAAATTAGAAAAATCAGGTCGAAAAGGATTCATTTAAAACAATGATTTTAAAAGAAACCTAATCTACACAGAGTCTAGGTAAGGGTTATGGTGATCCCCCGGGGAAGGTGTTAGGCACCCCGGTATTAAGGATCCGCTCAATTAGGGTTTACCTACGGGTTCTAATAATATGTCCATATATATATAAATTGGTTTGTGGCAAAAATAGTTTTTGTTTAATACTTCCGCAAATAGAGATTAGTCATTTATGCAAAATTACCGTGTTTCAAGAATCAAAAATAGTAAAACTTTGCCCAAAATTGAGCGTTTCGTGGTGTCGGACTAGAACACTTAGGCTAATACCCGAAGGCTCTTAGCCTAAGTAGGACCCTACGTAAGTCCACCTAAAAACGATTTTGAAAAAAATCGTTAAAGTATAAGAAAATAGTTTTAGGAAAATAGGTTAAGCATATAGTTTATATAGTATTTTACATATATATATGTAGTCCATTTTTATTTTTTCTTCCTTTTTCTAAGTTTGAGTCAAGTTTTATTACTTTTTAGCCTAAATCTAACCAATTAAAATTAGTCCCTCAAGTTTGAATATTGATTCAAATCTGCTTACAAGTCCATAAGCAACCCGCATATTCCATTGATTCATATCAGTCCACAGGTTTTAAAATTGTTCAAATCAGTCCCATTATTTACGAAATTGATCATTCTTTGGTCCAAATTATACTAAATCAAATCGTTTGAAGTCACAAGCTATATCAAAGTTTCAAAAATCAGTTTTGTGTAGTTTTAAAAATCAAGTTTATGCGACTTTAAATGTGGGATAACTTTAAGGGTTCCAATTTATAAATAAATACACAAGTACTGAATTTAAATGCATAAATAAAGAGATAAGGACATTGGGCCGACCAAACCCAATTAGAAATGAATAGGCAACAAGGTATCCTTAGGGCCCAAAATTACGTATGCTCCATGCTATGCTCCAAGAGAGGTTGACCCGATCTAGATACGTTAGTGGGCCTCGTTGTTACGCCCTATTTTGAACTGGTCCAAGATAGTTTGCAACTTCACGGTTCTTCTAACTGGTTTAAAAAAGTTAGAGTCGCCACTTTATTTTTTAGGAAAATCAGGAAACCTATATGTATATGTGTGTCTACTCCATTTTAGTCCATGAAACCTATGAGATTCTAGATAAGAGTTTTATTTACCCCGAGGGGAAGGTATTAAGCATCCTTCAGAGCCTGTCCGAAGACAGTCGTTAAACTTAGTTTAACTGAGCACTAGAGGAGGATTATCTATCTGTTTATCATTATTATTACCTGTTTTCAAAATGTTATGACTTCATGAAAAGCTACACTAGGTGATAATATATTAAGTATATACAGTGTATAAAAATGTATTTATATCAAGTGTCAAGTATTCATAAAGAATGTATAGTAAAAAAGAATATATAAAAGAATATAAAGAGAATGTACCTCGTAAGTATAAAAGTATATCTGTTAGTACAAAGAGTGTATATACATGTTAGTGTAAAGAATGTGTAACTATATTAAGAATATAAAAAATGTAAGACTATGTAAAAATAAATATATCAAGGATATAAAGAATGTGCGTCTATGTAATGTGCGTCTATGTATATTAAAAGAATGTATGTATATTAAACATATAAAGAACATATTTCAAGTGTAAAAGAGTGTACGTCAAACCTAAAATGTATAAATAATTGTATAACTAGGTATATTAGTGCATAAAGAATGTAAAAATAATTTACGAATATTCATTGGTGTAAAGATTTTATATAACGAAATTATTCAGAAAAGTAGAGTTTATTTGACTTGTTTCTACCGCTTAGTTAAAAAGAGTATTTGTTTAATGAATATCCTATCAAAAGAATAAGGAACAAAATAATTGTAAAACGTATTGGTAAAAAATAAGTATAAGGAATTGTGAATAAAAAATGAGTGAAAATGTGTAATGCCTCTAAAGAATAAAAGATTTGTAAATGGACAACTTAATATTTGCCTAGCGTCAAAATATGAATTTAATTTAATTAAAATATGTATTAGTGTACACGAAACAATATAAAATGTAAGTTGTATTAAGAGCATATAAAGAATATAAAATAAAGGATGGACTAGTATTTTTACCTAATCGTCAAAAGTGTGAATTTATTTAACAAAGTATTTATACCAAGTCAATTTAATCTAGTTATGAAGGTATTGACGGCCTAAGTCTTGCCTAAAGTGAATGACAATTTTAAGTTTAACAAACAAGGCGACAACTAAATAGCAATATCAACCCGTCATCCCAAAAATAAAGTTTCCACTATACTATGAGTTTATGTTTTGTACAGTTATAAAAAAATGCAGAAAATAAATACAAACAGTGATTCGATGAATTCTTCGGGTTCCTTCCGAGTGTCGTCTTCGGGATGTATCTCCGGGTACCTGTATAAACACTTAGTAAAAGTGTTAGTAAGAGAATAAATAACTATCGAATGAATTAAAGAAATAATGGGTAAACTTAAAATAAAAAAAACCCGTCTTTTTTACATGGAAGGCCTTGGAAATCGACGGAAATTTCTTCATCAGTCAATTGGGTTTAGTATTCTCCCAAATGAGTTTAAGTAAAATGATAAAAGGTTAAAAGTGTCATCCGCGGTCTCGGGTGGCTGCACAAGGTTAATCACAGTACTATTGACCACCGGAGTAGTATTTTCGGGCACAAACCAACATTTATTTAGCAAGAGAAATGTTAAAAATCATTCGAAACAACCAGCAAATCGACTTGCTGTGAAATTTCTAGAAACTGATGAAATTAGTCAAACTAAATTAAGAGCAGCTATCATGTGAACAAAAACAGAGCAGCAACAGATAAATTGAAACAAATGCACGTCGCGAGGAAAAGCCAAAAAACAGTGACAATAAGCAGCAATAACAAGAAGCAAGACGGAGATTCTCCGGCAACATAGAAGTCATCGGAAAATGCTCAAAAACAGCCCAACAATGGCAGAAGCGGCGTGGAGCAATAACGTCATAGGCGAAACAACGATAAACCTGCAAATACAAATAAATATGCATACAACAGAAGCAACAGCGGTCGAGAAGCAGCAGAATAGAGGGAGTTCGTCGTCGTCGTGGTGTTTCGTCAGAGATGGGTTTCATGGAGGAAGGCAGTGTCGCTGCTGGCTGCTCCTCCCCCGCCGTTGATGGTTGTTCGCGGGCGTCGGGTAGGCAGTGACGGGAAAGGACAAAGGGGCTGGCTCATTTTTGGTTCGCTGGTGGCTGGTTGTATCTCGTCGTAGTAATGACGGGAAAGGGGGGAAAGTAAAAAAAAGGGCAAAGGATAGAGGTGTGGTTGCGGTGGCAGCCTGGTTGCATCGTGGTGGTTAGTCGGAGTACCTGCAAACGTAAACAAAACGCACAAAAACAGATCGTTAGGGGGAGAAGGAAGAGAGCAGTGGCCTGGTGGTTGTTTTCGTGTTCGCCGGAGAAGATGGTGGAAGGGGGTAGGGGCGGCTGTTTTTGGAGAAGTGAGGAGAGGGAGTAGAGGGCTGTGGTGTCGTTGTGGTTGTGGTTTGGAGTTCACCGGAGCTCAGAGCTCCGGCGTGGAAGGGGGTGGCGGCGTGGAAGGGGGTGGCGGCGTGGCTGTGAGAGAGAGAAGGTGAGGGGAGAGAAAGAAATCTGAAAAATGAGATGTGTAGTGTGTGTTGAAGATTAAATTAACCCCCTCCCCTTTTCTTATAATGCAAAATGGCCCCTTGCTTTGTCCAAAAAATAAAAGAGTGCACCCCTTTGTCCCCTCAAAGCTTATTTTAATCCTTGGGTTATTGTCTAATGAGGATTTCACCATTTTAACCAATGTATAAAAATTTATTAATCAATGGATCAAGAACCCAACTCATCACCTCAAATGTCAACTTTTAAAAAGGTGACGAGACCTTGACTTGACCGAAATTTTGCTCTGCGTTTAAAACTTAATCGCTCTGATTTTCTCTGCACTGTCGGACTGCACTAAAATATAATTAATTAATACATGTATAAATAATAACGTAAGTATAAAAATATAAATATTAATGTGTAAGATATGAAAATGTATTGCTATAAAATTAAGAAACAATTATTAATTGCACAAAAATGGTAGTATTACGTTGTACATGTGCAAAATAATGATTCCTGAAAAATGACAATAAATTGATAAAATTCCTAAAATAAGGATAATCATCAATAAATTGTTGAAAAAATGTGTAAAAAAATGTATTTCGCGCTCTTTAACGAATCAAGGCCCCCCAAAACGTTAATTTTAAGCACGTCGAGCCAAAATTAGGTGTCAACACTCGTTGAGGCCCACCAACCGGTTTGGGTGGACAAAGTAAAAAACGGGTATGCACAATATTAGTATACTACTCAACATGACTAAGAACTAAATAAATTACAAAGCCAAAAATTAATTACATCGACTTGGGCCAAGCCCATATTAATAACTAAAGCTGTAAACAATATCATAAAAGGAAAGCCCAAGGCAGAACCCAAAACTGAGTGTAAAAACACGTAAGGAGGTCTAAAGGACCAAAAGAGATGCGACCCAGAATCAGAGGCCCAAACTACAACTTTTCCAGATTTCCAACTAAGTGTAAGAACCATGTTATACACAAGATATGCCTCAAATATACACACTTAGGAAAGCAAAACAGTATTGCATACCCTCCATACACTTGATATACACTTATCTTATCTAACCAAATTTTATTCCCAGGGATACAGCTACACCAAAACTTCCAAACACTTCAATTTTAAGCTTATCCTGAACTTTTAGTTGGTTTTAAAAATAAACAAGTCTCCAGAATTTCATTAATGCTACTAAGTGATCTAGTCAACATCATAAGGACTTCAAAGAATCCTTTAACTCAAACTAAAAACTCTAAAGCCATCCTTAAGAACAAGTTGCTAAAGACATGACTCAAATAATTCAGAGGAAGAAGAAAACAATAGTTGAGCGTTACAGATATCCCAACAAGTCTAAGCAATATGACTTAAGCTATATGGTCATATGAGTGTCAAGATGGCATAAGTAGCAGCAATGAGTAGATAGGAAATGCATAGCAACCTGATTATTTAGGACAAAGGTGATATACAAGTGATCAATCAACACACAACACTAGGCTCTGCTTAGCTTTCAACAGAATCGTAGGTGATTGGCCTAGCTAAAGAGTTCCTTTTTAAACAAGAGGGAGCCAAATCAGTTTCTAGAGGTCATTCTTTTAGCCATATCTCTCACTTAAGCAGATTACAGAATCAAACAACAAGGTTCTGAGTTATTTTAGGCTAGTTTTAGCTTTAAGCAAGTTCAAACACCCAAGGGACAAGTATGCAGGTTCATCAAGTATAGTTAAGCCCAAACATGGTCAAAAGGAGAGGTTCAGACAAATCACTTAGTAGCTCAGGAGTTCCAAAGATATTAAAAAAGGGACATGATACCACCTTAGGTCTTTCAACAAGGTATCAGTCATGGTTCAGTTTCAAAACAAGCAAATAGGGAATAAGAATTCATATGAGACAATCTCAGACTACTCAAGCAAATGACAGGAGGGAGGTGTATCACAAACAAATAGGGAACAAGAATACATATGAGGCAATCCCAGGCTACATAAGCAAATGACAGGAGGGAGGTGTATCAAAAAAGCAAGTATCACACTCAATCCCTTAAAATAGCTTTAGCATTAGTTAAAAATCCCCACACTTAGACCACTATGTGATCATATTAGGCAAAGAGGACCAAGCAAACTGTAACCAATACAAGTATCAAATGCAGGTTGCTGATGACAGACCAACATGAACATTACAAACAAGTAGTCAATGTGAGACAGGGCAGTGATCCACAAGTCACAAGCAAGTCAAAAACCAACATGCTAGCCACCCCCAAACCCCATTATTCCAGTTTCAAGTCAAGAAAACAAACTCTCTCACACCTCCTATTCCTCATTCCTCTTAACAAGTTCCCAGAGAAAAACAAGAAGATCAGCAATCACAAAATGTTCAGCCATCTAGACTCTTTAAAATAAACTAACAAGACAAATTACAAGTCTTTTAGGCCCTTACTTTAAACAAGTATCTAACTTAACAATCTCATAATACAACTATGCAAGTTCAAGGGAGTCAACCTTAGATTTCAAATAGCTAACAGAGTTCAAAAGGCAAATCACAGTATAAGTCAAACAAATAGTAGCGATACAACAATAAGTTCCTCTTCCAAATCTTTTAAAGTCACAGAGTCAAGAACAAGGAAGTTAAGGTCTATTTTAGAGATTCTCAGAACTAGCAAAGTTCTCATATCAACACCCAAAGTTCAAACAGACAGCTTTTAGGAAAAGAGAAGTCTTCAACATACCAGTTCAAAAAACCATTTTTTACAAGTTCATATGACAAATATTGAGAGCAACAACCTCAGATTATGAAGATGGGTTCAACATGAACATGATAAGCAAAGTTTTAGGCCTCTCCTAGTTCAAAATAGATAAGACAACACAGAATCACACAAGACATATTTCCAGGTTTTAAAATCCTTTTCAAGTTTTCAACAGTCTTTAAAGAAAACTTCAAGATAAAGAATACATCAAGTTCCAAGTAGAGGTCTTAAAACCAACACAAGATGCACAAAATGCACAAACAGCACAGGCAATAAACCTACCAACATTTTGAAAACCATTTTTTATCCAGCTTCTTCCTAAAAGACCCTTAAATCTTTTCAAAACATCCCATGCCCTTTCTTTTTACCACTTTAACCATCAGTAACAAATAAGAGAGAAAACCACTCCACTTTTAAACTCCAAAAGTAGTTTTAAAGCTAATATGATCCTCTTCTAGGTACAAAAACAGTCTCAATCAATACCAAAGGTCTTCATAATTCAATAAAACCATGACAACATAACAAAATCAGAGAAAAGTAGTTCCATAACCTTTAATATATCACTAAACTCCATAGAAAATCACATGGCAGGATTATATGATCAAATCAAACATCTGAGGCTAAAAAAAAAATCCATGGAACAGTAACCTCAGGGCACAAACCAACCCTTCCATCCATGTCTAAAGTTATTCAAGACAACACATCCCTCAAATAACAATAGAATATCATTATTGAATACCTTAAGACTCAGAACCAAACTTGAACACCTCAGAATCAAAGGAAAAATTCAGTGAAACAGTAACCATAGACACAGAATAGGTGCCTTTCAATCAAACAAACATTTTAAGGCTTCAAAACACTTATTGAACAATAGTAAAATACATCTAACAACTCTATTATCACATTCTATACACCAAAATAGTTCCAGAAACCAAATAGCACATTATGATTCAAACAACATAAATAACAATATCAACCAAAACAACAGAATAAAATAGGCTTAAAATAGTAATATTACCTTTTTGTAGGGTAACCTAAAGATCAAATGAGGGGGATTGGATCAACACTTCAACAAGCACTTGAAAACCCTTTAAAAGATGATCTTTTTTTTTTCTTCAAATTCTTCTTGTATATTATAGTATATGCTATAGTTTTTTGGTATTTTTAGTAGATAATAGTGTGTTGTAGTATCTAGGTAGTATATTGTAGGGTATATTTCATGTATACAAGCTAGAAGGCTTTTGATATTTTTAGAACTTCAGGAGATTTTTTCAGGAAAAAAAGGATCCTTGAAATGGCCCAGTGACCTTCTACTTATACCAACTCAAATAGGGTTTTAAGGACAGAAATGGAAATAATCCCATTCTTCCCTAATTTCAAAACTCTTCCAATTCAAATTCAGAAAGGCCAACTGGATTTCTCACAATTTCCCCCTAATTCGTACTACAACCAATCACAATTAAACACTAAATCACATAATGCAACAAATTGTACCTTAAATTCTAATAAATCAGCCGAAAAATGGAATAGTACACCTATTCATATAATAAAACAAAAATGCAACATTTCAATGGTACAAATCGTACCCAAACAGATAAAATCCCCCAAACCTAGTACCCGATTTTGGAAGGGGCCTATGGGAAATTACCCTAGGTCCTTCACACTTTGTGAGTAGTGCACAAGTTAGCTAGAGGCTCAAGGCCTCTCCCATGGCTATTTTACACACGTGAAGGATCCGAGCAACATCCCAACCCCCCTATTCGGGTAAAAAAAATCAAATATCAAAATAGACGAATTGTGCGAAAATAAACCTGACAACCATAAGAAAACATGATAGAGGGTGGAAACCCTCAAAAATCCAGCGTACAACAGCCATGAGACACCATGAATTAGCCCAGAGTTCAAAACCCTAACGCCATCGCCATTTCTCCTCAAAGAGAGAAGAGGAGTCGGGGTGAAAACTAAATAAAACGATGGGGGAAAGTTTATTTAGTTAAACTTCCCCACTCTTTATTTCAATATGTCCCCCCCCCCCCCCCCCCCCCCCACCAAGTTTGTAAAAAAAAAAATTCAACCCCCACCCCCCTCCCCCCCCCCCCCTTTATATAAATCAAATAATAACTAATTGATTTAAACACATATATCACTAAATAAAATAGTTATTTTAGGCTAATTTAAATTTTAAAACTCACGAATTTAGACAATTAGTTTCAAAACGAGCCTAATACTGATATAGTTCCGGATAATTTTTAAGGAGGTGAAAATGCGGTAAAAAATGAACCGTAATTCGTACGTCGTTTCAATTGTTGAATTTATCGAATTTAGGCAGAGCGAGATACACATTTTCTTTTCAACTTACATTTATGAAAATAAATAACTTGTAATTTCTTGTAATTGTCAATTTTCACAGAATAATAATTAAACATCAATTTTGCAATTTTCTTGGGATTTTTAAATTTTTAAAATTTTAAAAGGCATCCTTACTCTGTCTTGGACTAAGGTGTCAACAGCGAATCGATACAAATGATATATGTCGACATTATCTTTGATATAATATGGCGCGCAATATTGTATAAGATTGTGAGGATCTGAATTCTACGTCTCTTAAGGCATGTTGATGTAGAAATAATTACTAAGTGAAATGATGCATCTTGGTAAGCGACTGGACAAGTAGTTGAGACATTAGAAGATGCAACAACTTATATGGCTTAGTTGACAAAATTTATATGAAAATTTCTGAAGGATTCAAAATGCCTGAAGCATATACAATTTCTTAGCAAACTTGTTTATAACCCTTAAATGGGTTAAATAAATCAAGGCTGATATACTGGAATCGCCGTAATAAATGTTCATTGGTGAAGATTACAAATATGACTTTGTTTTCCTTGTATCTTTACGATAATTAGAATATTTTATATTTTTGTGCAAGTTGATGGCTTGAATATAACTGGCTCTTGAAGAGTTTCCAAAAGCAGTAGATTTTGCTAAAAGAAGTGAGAAAATTGTATAGGTCCTGAAGTACCATTCTTTGTGCAATTGATACATTTATATATCTTGCTATAGCTACGAGCATGATATAATTTCACTCTTACATACAAATATTGAAATAAGATCAATTGCCATTGCAAATGAAAGCACTGATATGAATATGTTTATCCTAACAAATTCAGGGCATTCATCTAATCGACATAAGAGTTCAATCCAGAAATTTTATAGATCCAGAAATGTTATTTATTCCCCATGAGGGGTTGCAGTCATACCATGTTGTTTTACATGACAGTCAAATCATAGAAAGATAACAACCGTTTATAAACCAAGTCAAGAATGTACTTGGCGTGATTGCAACAAAATTATATGACCATAGGCAACTCTATGAAGATGCAAATGATCAACCAGTTCGTCAAAGGACCATTTGACAGATCTAATCAAAGCTCTGTCAATCTCAAGATATGATAAGTTGGTATACAAGATCGGTTTACATCATCTTCAAAAATTATATGATGCTTTAATCAGGCAGAGCACATACACGTTGTACTCTTTTTCTCTTGACCAAGGTTTTGTCTCATTTGGGTTTTCCTTGCAAGATTTTTAATGAAGCGGTTCTCAAAGCGTATTGCTAGATATGTGTACTTTTTTTTTCCTTTATTAAGACTTTTTCCCACAGGATTTTTTCCTAATAAGATTTTAACGAGGCACATCATCTAATTAATGGACATCCAAGGGGAAGCGTTGTAAATATTTATGTATGTCAATTAATAACTTTGAGAGCAAGGAAGTTTTCTTGGTCATCAAGTTAGCCATCAAGCTAATTTCCCTGGTTACTTGGCCACCAAGTTTTTTTTTCTTTTTTCTTATAAATTGGAAGTTCATTTATATAATATAATACAATCAGTCTTTTTTATATATTTATCTTTGGTGTATTTACGTTAGTCTTTATTTTATAACACAAATCTTATTTTAAAGATTTGTCACTACAGAGAATATCAGTACAAACACATTAAAGAGAACATCAGTACAATCAAATCTCCTAGTAATTGAATATTATGAACGTCAGAGTCACATTAAAATTTGACATAGTGCTTCAATTCATAGTCAATTCCATTGAATTAGCATCCTAAATAGTGATGTCAGACAAAAATAATTACCTAGATATCAGAGAATATCAGTACACCTACCTTTCATACAAGCAGACTTGCCTATATTGTTCAGATTCCACCTTAAGCATCAGGACAAGGATAAAAATATAATAAAATAAAGTAGATTCCACTCTCTTTGGGAGTCCCCACCATAAACTCCTTTTTTAATTATTTTTCTCGCATTATTGCACGTTAGAGTCCTTGTAGGACACTACAACTGAAAACGACAAAAGATGGGAGATAGTGAAGGATATCTGTTCGGATAATGGAAATTTTGAAGTAATGCGTTTGGAAAATATTTATAATTAAAGTAGAAAAAGAAATATATAGAATCGACTTAAAAAGAATATTAGGAAGTATAATTCTCTAGCTGAAAAAGTGAAGTTTATGAGAAAAAATTATTATAGTTGAAATAATTATCAAACAAGTTTTCAATATATCATCAACATTTCAAATATTGATATTTGTTATTTGCAAATATTGAAAGAGTGACAAAAAAATATTGTTACTACTGGGGGCTGGTATAAAATGGTTTTTTATATATAAACTTAAACAACTTTATTCCTTTATTATGTTTATTAAAATTGATCGCTTTGGATTTCCATTATTATCAAAACACACAGCGTTATTATCTTTGATGGGATTGTGTCGTGAGAAGCATTTGAGTTGTTCAAAATGAATATAATTAAACCATTTGGATGAACTTCTTTGGATTGATTTCTCCAATTTGAACCTTAAGAAAAATATTATTTACGGCAATTGAATACACCTTTCGCTTCCTTCGAATGAAATAGCGAATGAATCAACATTTGTATCTCTCATTCCAACCCTCAATATCACCATATGTTGTTGAAATCTTATGGTTAATATTATTTTCTTAAATAAATTGGGAGAAATGAATAGTGTAAAGATTGCCTGAATCGTTTTTTTCATTTTGGTTCATACGTTTCTCTCGATTTAGTTCGTCAAAAATAATTGCCTCCTTGTGCTGTAAATACAACAAAGATCAGAGGTGCCCAATTCTGATAAATATAAAGGACAAAAATGGCTCAATTGTGTACTTAATTTTTTTTTTTTTTTTTACACTAACCTCCAAACATAAGGGGTTAGTTTTTTCATTTGTTCCAAGTATTCTATGATCAAATCAATGTGTACAAATACTAAATAATTTTTGGTTAAATCAGCCGAAAATTACTTCCCCTTATTACATGGAGTAATAATGTTTGTTAAATATGAAGTTCAAATCTTTTCAACTTATATATTTTAAGATATTAAAATACTAAGTTCGTGTTGGTTCAATTGAAAAGTAAGTATAATAGAGAAAATCACATCAAAATTTTAAATTTGTGCTAGTTACATAAAGTAATAATCCTTTATTTTCGTTTTATGTAGACTATCTTCTTATTAGTATGTTTTCATAAGAATGACACATTTTATACAAATTTTCTAGTCTCACAAATGTCATGATATGTTTAAACGCACAAGTTTTAAAAACTTTATAACCACACAAAAAGATATTTTTTAAAAAAAAAAAATCATGTTAAATCAAAACTCAAAAGACGACATGTCGAAGTACGTCAAATAAATTGAAATATAGGAGGTACTACTCACTAAACAAAATGACATCAAATGCTTTTTAACATTCTAAACAGATATATTCGGTGAAAGTGACTGGCTAAGCATGTAATTATACTAAAATCTATAAGTTGATTTTAATTATTTTACTAGTACTGCAGGTTGATTTTTTGAAAAGGATAAGAAATCTAAAAAAGTTGAGTTGCACAAAGTTTGATCACTCAATTCCAGTGTGATAACAGTTGGCAAAGTGATAAGGGTCTCAAAAAGCAATTTCAAGGACTTACTCCTTTTGACCTTTCTTTTCCCTTTTCTCCTTTCTTTTATTATCCCTTCCAAAATAGAAGTTACTAAGTTTTTTTTTTTTTATCTCTTTAAATCTTGGGGAATGTTTGGATGAAAAGGTATAGGCGGGTGAAAGAGAAGCAAATTGAAAATTGTAAGTTACTGCGAAAATTATTGCTGCACCTACAATTTTTTTGACAGTAGATAGGAATATATCCAATAAATAGTACTTGTATACGGGCAAAACCGAAGACAAGGGTTGAGTTCTTGTTACTTATCCTTACCAAACTCTAACTCACTTTCCCAAGTAAGATTTTATGACTTAAGTCAATATTTGCAACCATCAACTAACATTGAAGAATAAAGAAGAAATAAACCCTAACAGCCCATTATGCATATATCAATCACAAACACACAATCACATAACACCCATCATTGGGTTCACAACCTTAGCATGAAATTTAGCTACTCATAGTATTTAATGCAAAACAAAGTGTTAAAGAAGACATTAATGCTTACAATTGAATAATGAAGATGAAAAATAGTATTCTTGTCCTCAAAAGCTTCAAAACTGTGGAGTATTCAATGCCCAAGAAGAAAGAGGGAAAAATTATACTAAGAATGGTCCACAAAAACCCTAAATCAAATATTATATTGGTCCAAATCGTGGAGAATAAGTTGACAAAACTATCCCCGTTGGCACAATTATATGGACCGTAAAATATTATACGGTCCTTCAAATTGCCCTCTTCACAGTCAAACTGCTTTTCTGCACTCTTCTATGCTTCCCTTTTGTTGGACCGTAAAAAATTACGGTCCATAAAGTTGCTCTATAGAATTTCCTTCAGTTGAGATGCAAACTTTGACTGATCTACACTGTTTTTACGGTCCGTAAAATATTCTAAGAACTGTAGGTTCTCCCGTAAAATTCCTCTAGTTGACAAGCTCAATGTGACAAGTATACGGTGCATTTGACGGGCCGTAGAATAATCTACGGTCCGTCTTTTGTTCCGTAAATTTTCCCGCACAGTTACTTTGCCTTTTTTTCACTTCTTTTTGTGATCTTTACACATAATTCCCCAACTTTCGCCATATGGACACTAAACACCTGAAACACAACAAAAACATGTCAAAACAACACAAATCTGCTTGAAAACAAGTAAAACTCATCGTTAAAAGCATCAAATGTGCTGAAATTATGCGGCACATCACACACCCCCACCCTTGTCCCGAACAACAGCCCTAGCAATGGGCTCAAGTGCAGGTGAAAACTCTTTCTCTCCAGCCACAATCGATCTAGTCCTCACCATCTGTGAGAAAGCGTGAAACAAGAAACTTAAAGTTTGATAAAGTCAAGAACGCACGATAAGACTGAAAAAAAGTGAAATTTCCTAATTGCCCTGTAGCCTCTCGAAGATAGGTACAAACATCATCGTACCGATCCGCAGGACTCTACTAGACATTACTTTTGTATTTATGAGACCATTGAACCTAAAGCCCTGATACCAAATTTGTTACGACTCAAAATCCCCAAATAACAACTAAGTCTTAAAACATGAATTAAATGTTGAAATAAAAAAGTACAACCCACAATACGTCTCAAAATAAGAACGTAAGGTAGTCTAAGTCAATACATCTCCCAAATCCTGAAAGTTATAAGTACAAAAGCTATTACCCAGAATATAAGTCTGAAAATACTACATGTTATTGTCTGAAACGAAGAAAGACAGGAAATAAAGATAGGAATAAAGTCCGGTGTTGTGGGACCATTATCAACTCACCCTAAACTCTAATGTATGCCTCAATGATCAACAGAATCTCGACCTTTACTCGCATCCGGATTCGAACTACCATACAAAAGGTGCAACAAATATAGAGTGAGTACGGAAAGCACGTGTATCCAACATCATCGCTTACTGACCCTTAACTAGTGATGATGAGGATTGGTACTTCCGATACTCACCACCTTGTATTATTAGTCTTTAGTTTTAGAGTTTATAAACATCCAAGCATTTAAGATGAGGATTCCACAATTCAACCAAGTAATAAAGCTTACATCTTTCCAAGTGTTCAAATAAGGCTTTTCAAATACACAATACGGTCAAGTATGAATGGTATGAAATGCAAGTGATATGTTGCAATGCAATGGCCAATATGCACCAGTATACACATGCTTCTACAATAGGTTTTACGTGACCCATAGGGTCCTCATGAGGTATATATACTCACTCGAAATTTCAAATTTTCTAGATCAGCATGGGGTCCCAGCTAATAGGCTGTCATATCAATCATCACTCCAACCATGTACTATATCCAATCCAGCCTCTACAAACCATTCCTTATGTCTCACCAACTGTGTATCAACAATGTAATGAAATGTATGAAATGAATATGCATGCAAATGCATAATATCAATTCAATATAAAGAATATTTCCTCTTTCATGATTTTATACTAGATATGGAGTGATGAATGCATAATGAACCAATAATCACAAGTTTAAGTCAAACATGACTATCATGAGCCACATAATCAACAACCATAACTAGTAGATTTAACACTACCTCCGATGCCCTCAGGCTCAACATACATTTTTCGTCACTAACCCATTTCCTTTTGCATTAATTACCCATACAAATACATCGGTACCCGCACAAGTGCTCGTTACCTCACGAGTATGGGACACTCAAATCCCCATTCCGAGCCCTGAAAGTTAAAATTGTGATTTCAATTTAAATTCATCTTATCCATAGCCTAAATAGTGAGAATCCTAAAAATCATGAAATTTTAGTTACAATTGTACCTTCAATTTGATCATTTACACTAAACCCATTTCTGAAAGAATTTATGAAGTCCAAACTTGACAAGTAAAACTGAAGATAGAGTAGATAGATAAGATAACGTAATTATTTATTTTAGTTAAAAAAAAAAAAAAAGGGAAAGGAAGAGAAAGCAAAGGCAAAACAAGGATGAGCTGGAGTATGAACTTCAGTATTCGACTTTTCTGGAAATAGAGGTACTACTAGTATTTTATTTGTATCCAAATACAGCTTCCTCTTCTCGTTCCTTTCCCCTGCATATACTCAACTATAAATAACACCCCACCCACCACCCCTCTTTTTACTCCACTCACGCTTTTCGTCTTCATCATCGTTTCAATTTGTTCCTCCTTCTCCATTGAGTTTTTAGTGAGAGAAAACCAGAGAGAAGAATCAGTTGGGTTTTGGGAATCGAAGGTGGTGTGGAATAGTGGAATTGAGAGAGGGGAGAATAGTAAGCTCTGTATGTCAGAGGATTATTATTACTATTATAGTAACAAGTACTACGGGGGTTACGGTGAAGTTGCGAATCCAATTCAATGGCCTCAACTCAGGAAAAGACGACGTCACGAAATGCTTCCGCCCCTTCTGCAGCAACAGAATGGACTACTGCCGGTGGAACCGTAACTGATGTTTCTGATCGGACTGCCAGATCGGCGAACATCAAAACAGCTGCTGCTGCTGCTCCGTCACCTTTGACGGCTGTGATCGACTCTATTGATCGTCCTTCTCCACCTAATCCGCCTGCCGTTAAAGGTATATTTCACGATTTCACTAATTTTGTTGCTATCCATACGAACATGCAAAGCTGATATCATGTCTTGTTAGTCCGTGCGATTCTGGATCGTACCGCCTTTTCGCTTTTTGTTTGTTTTTTCCTTGTCGTTGCTGCTGAAAAATATCGCAATAGCGTATGATAACTTAGGTTGCTAATAGGTTAAACTTTGAGGGAAAAATATGAAAATACGTAACAAGTGGAGATTTCGAATTTTGACTGCGAATTCAGGCATATAATCTTTAGATTTTTTAAAATAAAGTTTACAAATTTGAAAACTATGTAAGAAGTACTATAAGTTCAGAATAATTAATAATTCAAAATTCGGAAGGCATATGAAAAAATTGCGGTCAAAGAAAAACTCGTTTAAGTGGTCAGAAAGGTGCTATATAAATTGGGTCGGAGGGAGTAAAAAAATGAAAAATCGTGGCTGATTTTGTTTATTTGTCACTTTTTTATTTTGTATTATCCGTTGATCTAAGTAAATCACAAATCTTACTCTTGTGTTCTGTTCCCAGGCCAGCGGAGATCCTCCACTCTCTGTCTTCCTTTTTGGCTCAGTTGCTACTTTACACGAGCTAATGATTTCTTGCTTGTTTTAAAGTTGCTTGAAATTATTTCCCATTCTTATGTTTGGACAATTTTTCGAAAAAGTTCTCTGATAATCTTTTAGAAAAAAAAAGTTTGTGTAAAAGACCTTTTTTTTTTTTTTTTTTTTTTGGAGGCCAGGCTAGTAGTCTAGCACCAAAGTGGTCAAGACTTGGAAGCCAAAACCTATAAAACAAAATTTGATAACCTAATTGAAGAAATCGAGAATTAAGACTTTTGAAATAATCCAAGGCTTGGCCGTAATGCATTGTAGATATTTGGACTGTTCAGTCATCAACTTGCATAGCTCAAGAGTTGAGACTTTCAAAATAATCCAAGGCTTGGCTGGAATGTATTTTAGATATTTGGACTGTTCAGTCATCAACTTGGAATGACAAGTTATATCAAGAGTTAGTGTGTTGAGAAAAGTTGTTGGCTCTTTTATGAAACTATTGTTCTAATTTGGTGCTTACAGGATTGCCTACCTTGTTGAGGGCTCAATCTCACCATCCCTTGGACCCCCTAACTGCTGCTGAAATCTCCGTGGCTGTGGCAACTGTCAGGGCAGCTGGAAGTACTCCTGAGGTCATTATTTGCTCCATGCATATAGATGTTTTTGCTTCTGATTCTCCAATCATCAATATTTAATTAACACTGAACTTCCATGTTTAGGTGAGAGATAGCATGCGCTTTGTCGAGGCTGTTTTGGTGGAACCAGACAAGAATGTGGTTGCTTTAGCTGATGCATACTTCTTCCCTCCATTCCAACCATCTTTATTGCCGAGAACAAAAGGAGGGCCTGTAATTCCTAGCAAACTTCCTCCAAGGAAGGCTAAACTGATTGTTTATAACAAGAAATCCAATGAGACCAGCATATGGATTGTTGAGCTCTCAGAGGTTCATGCTGTCACTCGAGGAGGACACCACCGTGGAAAAGTCATTTCATCCAAGGTTGTGCCTGATATACAGCCTCCAATGGTAAGTGCCTATGTTGACTTATAAGCTCATGTCTACTAGTGACTTCTTATAAGCTCATGTCTACTAGTGACTTCTTATAAGCTCATGTCTACTAGTGACTTCATAGCCACAACAAATGGCTGCACTAGTACTGTGCTCCTATGTTGCGCGGACTCTCCAAAAATGCTGCTGCACCCGTGTCGGATTCTCCAAAAGTACACTATTTTTGGAGTATCCGACACGCACCCATCTGCATTTTTGAAGAGTCCGAGCAACATAGCTGTGCTCTAGGAACTTGTGGCCTTTCTTTTTTCTCCAAATGGATTTCAGTAATCCAGTGAGATAATGTTTCATTGCCACACAAGAATTAGCACCCTACTTTACCAAAAAGAAAATATAATCTGTAAATTGAATTGTAGGACGCTGTTGAATATGCTGAATGTGAAGCTGTGGTGAAGGATTTCCCTCCTTTTCGTGATGCAATGAAGAAGAGAGGAATCGATGATATGGATCTTGTGATGGTCGATGCCTGGTTGGTTGCTCTGTTCTTGGCTTCTTTCTGTAAACAGCATTGCATGAGATCTCGTAATATGCATAGCATTGTCTATAGTGTGGCGTAGATATAATAACACTCCTAGTCATTCAGGTGTGCAGGTTATTTCAGTGAGGCTGATGCACCTAACCGCCGTCTAGGAAAACCTCTTATCTTTTGCAGAACTGAGAGCGACTGTCCAATGGAAAATGGCTATGCTAGGCCAGTTGAAGGAATTCATATACTGGTTGATATGCAGAATATGGTTGTGATAGAATTTGAAGATCGTAAACTGGTTCCATTACCTCCAGCTGATCCATTGAGAAATTACACTCCTGGTGAAACGAGGGGAGGGGTTGACCGAAGTGATGTTAAACCTCTTCTTATTAGTCAGCCTGAGGGTCCTAGCTTCCGTGTGAGTGGGCACTTTGTTGAATGGCAGAAGGTACTTTTTTCTTTACAATATATCGTTTTGCTGTATTTCTGTGGATGATTTAATTACTTTTACACCAATTATTATCCTATGCAGTGGAATTTTCGTATTGGTTTTACCCCCAAGGAGGGTCTGGTTATCTATTCTGTTGCATATATTGATGGTAGCAGAGGCCGTAGACCTGTTGCGCATAGGCTGAGCTTCATTGAAATGGTAGTCCCCTATGGGGATCCAAATGAGCCACATTACAGGAAAAATGCTTTTGATGCAGGGGAAGATGGGCTTGGTAAAAATGCACATTCCTTAAAGAAGGTCAGGAAATATGTTATTGGGCATTGCAATGCATCTTCCATATATTAGATTTACGGAAAATAACTTTGGGCAAATGTTTACTTTTATTGCAGGGTTGTGATTGCTTAGGCTATATTAAATATTTCGATGCACATTTTACAAACTTCCCAGGCGGTGTTGAGACAATTGAAAATTGTGTCTGCTTACATGAGGAGGATAACGGAATCTTATGGAAGCATCAAGATTGGAGAACAGGTTTAGCTGAAGTACGACGTTCCCGAAGGCTGACAGTGTCTTTCATCTGTACTGTGGCAAACTATGAGTATGGATTTTACTGGCACTTTTATCAGGTGGGTTACCCTTCTATAAATAAGAACTAACTTGTTGGTTTCTTTGGTTGCATTATCTCTTCCTGATATCATGTAATATACTTGTTTTAGCTAGAATTCAGCTGGTGGTGCTTCATTTGTAGCATTGTCTCCTTTTCATTTGGGCATGCATTTCCACGTTTCTAAACTGCACACACATCACTCCAACAAGGCAGGAATTCCATTTTAAATCACATTAGAAGTCTGTAGTTCGTTTCTGAAAGAAAAAAAGGAGAAAATGGGGAGCTATTTGTCCATATTGTTTTGAGATTTGGATATTGAAACGTCTATCTCTTATTTCTCACGACAGGATGGGAAAATCGAGGCTGAGGTTAAGCTGACTGGAATTCTCAGCTTAGGTGCTCTTCTACCAGGGGAAGTTCGAAAGTATGGTACAACTATTGCACCTGGCTTGTATGCACCAGTACATCAGCACTTCTTTGTGGCTCGCATGGATATGGCTGTTGATTGCAAAGCTGGGGAATCACATAATCAGGCATGTTGCCTGTCTTCTCTTTGTTGCAAGTGATGTAGACTCATTTTTACTAGTACACCCTTACATTGTTCTTCCCACAAGCCCTTGGGAAATCTCCCCAGTTGACTTTCCTGGTCTTCCTTCTTTTTTTTTTTCCCCCTCCAAAGGGAAGGAGGATTTTGGAGCCTTGGGGGCATGTACGATCTAAAGATTTTCTTTTCTTCTGCACAACTTCTTTTTTTCTCTTCCAGATCTTTCTGATTGTTTCTCCCACAATTTCTAAAATGTACTGCGATTGTGTATAATGGCTTTTGGATCCTTTAATGTCATTTCTTGGAATTGTGTTTACCATTTTGCGAGGCAATCAGACCTTTCTGGTTTTATGAGCGCAAGCGTCTTTTAACTGCTTAAGGATGCAACACATTTAGCTTCAACATAGCTTCTTTTTCAATTTATCAATCTTGCTAGAAACTTTTTGGCTTGATTGCTATCTGTTTCTAGTTATTGAACACACGCTAAAATTGGAAAAATTTGTGGGACATCCAATGTTGGACCGGAAGACTGGTTCTCCTACAGCAGAGATTGACATAACACTTGGAACATGTCAAATATTGATGATTGGGAACAGTGAAAAAAGAAATCATTTATAAAGACTAAACGGAGATTTTTGTCTATGAGCAATCTATTCAGGATATATTCACAGGTTACCGAATATTTGAAATATAATTCTCCAAAGTAATAGCACTCTGAATTTTACTCTCGTGGATATTCTCCTTGTACCCTGATTTCGGTGAATGAGTTAAAATTTCATTTCAAATGGACCGATGAATGTGATTTGCCTTTATGGATGCATACATCTTCAATACTTCACTTCCAGTCTACATGCACATGCATATCTTGCTCCTTTCTCAACATGTTTCTTTCTTTTTGACATTGACCTACATGTGACATCTGATAGTAAGCTTTCTTATATTTAGGTGGTTGAAGTAAATGCTAAAATTGAGCCACCAGGAGAAAATAATGTTCATAATAATGCGTTTTATGCTGAAGAGAGATTGCTTAGAACTGAACTGGAAGCAATGCGTGATTGTAATCCTCTAACTGCTCGGCATTGGATTGTAAGTTTCCTTCTCTCTTGGTGAAGCTTTTCTGTCAAAGGATAAAGTAAAGCTTAAAAGGGTTATGTAATGCCTTTACATAAATACTGAAGCTCCTATGCTCTCTCTAAACAATGTAATGGTATGAATTTTTTGTTTCATGTATTATATTCCTTCATCCTTCTAGCAAAGCTGAAGGCGGAGGCTGTAACATGGTCATCTGTTTACATAGAATGCTGCTATATTCAGATAATGGCACATAGTCATATATTTTGCCAATCTGTTACAGTTAATGTCTATCTAATTTGTCAATTATGGTAGTTGTGAAGTCAGCACATATACTCTAGTTGCTATTATGCTGTTCTATCATATGTAACTGTAGAATCATCGTTTGTCTATTTTAAGGTTTTTTTTTTTTTTTTTTTTTTTTTTGGTAATTTTAATACCCCTTCCAAGAAGTCCCTCCATTTTGCTTCTTGGTGACTCGAACCTTAAGGTTGGAGGTGGAGGTGCTTACCACTTGAGCAACCCTCACTTTGTCTGTCTATTTGAAGTTAATTGTCATCGTCTTGTGTATTTGTGTGCCTCTGGTGTGTTATGGGGAGTAGTTGGCCTTCTTTTTGGGAATGATGGTTGAACTGTATTTTTTTTTTCACTATCTAGGTCCGGAATACAAGAACAGTCAATCGCACGGGGCAGTTAACTGGTTTCAAGCTAGTACCAGGTACAAACTGTCTGCCACTAGCTGGCTCAGAGGCAAAGTTCTTGAGAAGAGCTGCTTTTTTAAAGCATAATCTTTGGGTCACTCCTTACTCTCGTGAAGAGATGTTTCCTGGAGGAGAATTTCCTAATCAAAATCCTCGTGTTGGTGAGGGATTGGCTACTTGGGTTCAGCAGAATCGATCCCTGGAAGAAACACAGATAGTTCTTTGGTTAGTCCATCCTCCTCGATACAGATTAAAGTTCTTTTGGCAAGTAAAAGTATGCTAGTTGATATGATAAACCACATAAATACTTATTTTTTTCATGTGTCATTCATCTGAAGATGAAAGCAGAATTGAAATAGATTGAGATCGCAGAAAAAGACACGCAAACTTGGCCATTCTCATGTGTTACATTTGTAATTTCAATGGCTATCATCTAAAGAAAGAACTTCACTAAGCGAATTTGGGAGGCTTGCTCTGTGGAATGATAGAAAAAAGCACAAACGTGAATTAGAAACTGCTGAAATGAAACCACATGGCTATCAAGCCCGTTATTCCAATTTAGTGATTATACTGGTGCTGACTAGGTTTTCTGATTTTTCAGGTATGTTTTTGGACTTATACATGTTCCGCGCCTAGAAGACTGGCCAGTCATGCCGGTGGAGCACATTGGTTTTATGCTCCAGGTATAATAACATGGCTATGACATTTTTCTTTCTTGATTGGTCATGTCATCTTGATTAGAAATCCTTTTCCCTTGGTCAGCATCTGAAGCGACGATTGGTTGTGCTCCCAATTAAACTTTCCTTTGACTAGTGTTTAGTTTTAGCTAATTCTCATCGTATTTACTTTCTCATTAAGAATTGGGGCTGTGAATTGGTTGGAGAGTGGTTCTTAAGAATATCAGCTGCAACCACTGAACAGGACATTTGTCCCCTGTCTGTCCCTGTGTTGTGTTTCTAGAAGATTTCTCGGAACTTATATACCTGCATTTTGAATTTGTTTGATTGGCCCCTGCCTTGAGCTATTTTCTTTCTGAAGCAAAAGAAACAGAAGAATAATCTCTTGTTTCTTTTCGAGGATATGGCAATATACATCACATGTGAAACTTGCATTGATTTTTGTTAAACTCTATTCTCCGTGTCACTATGTTACCGAGCTGTTGTTGACCAATGTTCTTCATTATGCAGCCTCATGGGTTCTTCAATTGCTCCCCAGCTGTTGATGTTCCTCCCAGCACAGCTGACTCGGATATTAAAGAAAATGGCGGGGTGATGGTGAAGTCTTGCCACGATGGTGGTATAATGGCTAAGCTTTGAGAGATCCAAGCTAGCTTTGCATTCTAGTATTGATGTCATAAATTGGGTTGTTATTTTCGTGTTTGGATGAACGGTTTCTTAAGAACATAAACATTTGACTGCAAGTTGGCGCTATTGTTCTGTGGACCAAGTTCAGTGTCTGAAGTTACCTTGCTTTGTACTAGTATTGTTTCTCTACATCATGGATGATCCATTTGGACCCCTTTATCCTTGCCTCTCTAAATGATGATACAGATAATGTCGTTTTGTTGTTTCATTTGTGTCGTAAAGAATATATCTTGGTTTTCATGGTATATTATAGACAGACTAGCACTAATGTACACAACTGTCCAAACTAGTATGGAGTGGGTGGTCCGTGGCTCTTCAGAACTATCGAAAGAGCTGTGAATTCCCGAGTTCAATTAAAGGATTTTTCTTATTCTATATTCTGGAATCAACTCTGACGATATGGGAAGTGGACCACACAGCAGCAAAACCTGGCCCGGTCTACAGGTCTGACCCATGCATGTCTAAGGAAAATGTATGAAACAATGACCTGTTTGGAGGTCACATGACTAGTTCTGCTTTGCCTTTAGAAGACATCAAGCGGATGAAAATCAGGAAGATGACGGGTTGAGAAATGGACCCGTTTAGTGACCCAATCTGATCCATTTAAGAGATGGGTTGGTTTTGGGTTGTACAAATTGACCTGACAACAAAATGACACAGACACAACACGTTAAAGATTGGACAGGTTAGGCGGATTACATATTTATAGGTCAAATTTGCCACCTATACTTCCCCTATATACTGCGAGCCTGAAAAATAGTAGAATCAAGAGCGGAATTCTTGGTTCAGGTTGGAGGACAGGTTGGGTTGATTCCAATTAATATTCCAATAATCCAGAGACGTATTTCAAAATATTGTGTTATTGTGCACGTATCATATCAGATCAAATGTAGGATGTTATATCAATGAAATCGAAAACTAGACCACCGTTTGATGGATCTTAATCGTACTAAATAATTTCATTTCTTGCTATCTCGTTTAAAGAAACTTTATACAACCTGAAAAGATATAACAAGGAACTGGGAATCGAAGTAGGCACAATACGATGTTATAATCATTGTTGGCATGAAATTATTACTGTCTTACGCCTGAAGTCCCCAGAATATGAAAGATGTAGAGGCATTCAATTCCTGGTTAGTTTGGTTGTGTGGATTTACTCGGGGGCGGTTCCACCCTTTAGGGTGGGTGGCATGGCACCCCCTAGATTAATAATTTTTTATATACTTATGTTGTAATTTGCTTAAATTAGGTTAAATATTTGATCCTGCCACCCCCAATCGTAAATTAGACAAAGGTGCCACGGCTGGTAGACACAAGTTTAAATCTATCTTGAACATTTTCCGATTCCCCTTTTTCTTTGTGCTTTTTTACTTCCTTTGTACCAGTAATTCCCTTTTCGGCTTTCCCAATTTTCTATTTATCTTTTTATTATTTATATTGTCTTTCCTCTTTTCTATTATTTTATCTGTGATCTCTAGCGAGCACACACAAATAGAAACTTCAAAATTCCTTAAATTAAGCATTTCTCTTAATCTCAAATCTGTGAGTATTTAAATCGAAAAACTTGGGTCTCAATGGAAATTTTGGATTGAGATCAAAATTCATTTTTTTTAATAATTTCTTTTGTTTATTACTCCCTCCGTCCATGTTTTTTTTTTTTTTTTTGGTAACTAACAATTTTATTTAATCACCAACTGTACATTACAAAGCTTTAGCTACACTACCACAGTGAGCTATTCTCTATATAGGTTCAGCAACACAGTGACCTAATAGGAAAATAAACTACCATACTGCTTAGAGGTAGGTCTAGTCAATCCTCCTAGCACTCAGACAATTGTTTGACTACTCATCATAAACTACATGTGCCAAGCGTGCATCATCGATTGCATTCTAGTAGGAGCTCGCATAGTACATATGTAGGCAACTTCCCTAGCAATAACTTCACCGCTTCTACTTTTGTGTTCAAAGATCTTTTGATTTCTTTCCATCTATATAGCATGGCAAGCTTCTGCATAGATCAAACGGAACAGCAGAGCTGCTGAAGACTTCCCTCTGCTATTAACAATTACCCAGTGTAGCATCTGGTCCCAAGATTGGGCTGTGCATCTCGGCCTATTCATCCACTTCAGTAGTTTATTCCACATCTGTTTTGTTAGTGCACAATCTGCAAATAGGTGGTCTCGAGTTTCTTGTGTACTGCTGCATAGAGAACAAACAGGATCAGCATTTATTCCCCAGTCAATAAGTCTGTCTACTGTTGGCAGCCTCTTTTGTAGCATTAGCCACATAGTGAGTATAGCTTTAGGCCTTGCCATATTCTTAAACATCATTGTCTTCCAAGGGGTTCTAGGCAGGTTACCAAGCAGTTGCAAATAGATATGCCTTATTAAGCTTTGTTTCGTTGAAGTATGATTGATGGGGTGTTGAATCCACACACTTCTGGCCTCAAGTAGTTTCCTTACCATCCAGCAAGCTTGCTGAGGTATAGGCATGGTGTCAAAATTCTGCTCCTTTATGTAGTATGTGTGAATCCATCGTATCCACAATTTATCCTCCTTATGTGCCACATCCCAACTATTCTTAGCAATAGCAGCTCTGTTCCAGATCTTCAAGTTAATGAGATTAAGACCACCCGCAGATTTAGGTGTGCATACCTTATCCCAGGCAACTAAAGCTCTTTGGTGATAGTATTTACCCCAGACCAGACATAGCTTCTACAATGTGATTCTATAGTCTTCATAACTTTAGTAGGCAGGACAAATATTTGAGCCCAGTAGGCTTGGATACCAAACAATACTGATTGTACTAGTTGTACTCTTCCTGCATATGACAACTTTCTAGCAGTCCAAGTAGAGATTCGGCCTCCCATTTTCTCAATAAGCGGTTGCCATTGTAAGAGTGAGAGCTTTTTTGAGGACAATGGGATGCCGAGGTATCTGAATGGAAGCTCACCATGAGTATATCCAAGATGCTGTAGGATATTGTCTTGAACAGTTTGATTGACTCCTCCAAAGTAAACAGAGCTCTTTTCAAGGTTAGCTTGCAAACCTGATGTAAGAGAGAAGACACTAAAGCATTGGTTAATAGCTTCAGTTGAGGCCATGTCTCCTCTAGCAAAGAGTAGCAAATCATCAGCAAAACAAAGGTGGGTAAGTTGGAGCTTTGCACATTTGGAGTGGTATTTGAATGTTTGTCCTTGCTTGAGTGTTTTAAGGCTTCTGCTCAGATATTCCATGGCAATAGCAAAAAGGTAGGGTGATATAGGGTCACCCTGCCTTAAGCCATTGGCAGCATTAAAAGGGGGGGGGGGGGGGGGGGGGTTCACCATTAACAATGATGGAGTAGTTCACTGTTTGCACACATTCAAGTAGCCATTTAATAAATTTCTCAGGAAATCGGAGCTCCTCTAGTACTTGTCGCAGATAGATCCACTCCACTGAGTCATAGGCTTTCTTTAAGTCAATCTTTATCATGCATCTGGCAGAGATATTCTTCCTAGTGTAAGCTTTCACTAGTTCATGAGCTATAATGATATTGTCTGCGATTTTCCTCCCAGGGATAAATCCTGTCTGAGCCTCATCAATAATATCAGCCATTACCTTTTGCATCCGGGCAGCCAGTACCTTAGCTATGATCTTGTATAGAATTGTGCAACACGCAATTGGCCTGAACTTTTTGACTGTGGAAGGGTGTGCTGTTTTTGGCACTAATGTCACAACAGTGCAGTTTATGGCTTTGTATAGTCTTCCAGTGATAAAGAACTCCTTGACTGCTGAAATAATATCATTTTTGATTATGTGCCAGGTCCTTTTAAAAAACAGTGCATTATAGCCATCTACCCCCGGTGCTTTCTCATCTCCTATATCCTTTAATCCCTCCCATATCTCTACTTCTGTAACATCAGCGCAAAGGCTTTGCTGTTGAGCAGGTGTTAGGACTGGACCATTCCTCATAATAAGTTTATTAACTGCAGGGAGGGAAGCAGCAGCCGTGCCCATCAGCCCTTGATAGAATTGTACAATTTCAGTTTTGATATCGTCATTGTCTACTAGTTGAAGACCAGTTAGAGAAGTGAGGGTAGTGATTTGTTTCCTGTGTTGCTTCTCTGTAATTACTACAGAGAAGTACTTGGTATTAGAATCACCTAACTTGATCCATGTATCTCGGGCTTTTTGCTTAAGAATACTTTCTTCAATGGTAGACCATTTTTCGAGTCTCAGTTGTGCTTCTTTCTCTATAGCAAATAGAGGATCACTATACTGTCTTGCAAGTTGAGTCTGAGCATGTCTAAGGTCAATTCTAGCCTGTTCAATATTCTGAGTCACCCTTCTAAATTCCTCATGATTTAATCTCTTGAGTTTAGGCCTGAGGCTTTTCAACTTCAGCCAAATATTCTTCATTGTCCACTGGTCCAGTTTGTGTCGCCACACTTTTTCAACAATGCCAGAAAAATCTCGGTGATCAGCCCATACGTTAAAGAATCTGAATGGACTCTTGACATTTAGCTGATGAGCCTTGACATTTAATATCATCGGGCAGTGATCAGAGACATTAGGGACATCATACTCAGTGGTGATTCGACCCCATTGATGCATCCAATCATCATTACCAAATGCCCTATCAATCCTACTATAAATTCTGTCTATCCCCTGTTGATTATTTGTCCAAGTATAATAATTTCCCTTCCAAGGGAGTTCTGTTATGCCCACATCCTGAATGCAATCGGTGAAATCTCTAATTTCCGCATCTGTCACAGGGTTTCCATATATTCTATCTTGGGTATACAAAACATTGTTAAAATCTCCACACACTAGCCAAGGTTTATTACAAGTTTGTGAGATTTCCTTCAATGTTTCCCAGAGTTCCTTCCTCTGTTCAATAGTGTTATAAGCATAAACTATTGTGAGCAACCATTCTGCCCCATCTTGCCTATTTGTGAGCAAACAATGGATCAGCTGTGCTCCTGTTTTAATCAGATTCACTGCATAGAGTTTTCTGTCCCAAAATAGCCATATCCTACCATTTGCAGCAATTTGGTAGTTGTGAAGACTCATATATCCAGGCAACAAATTCTGCATTATTCTTTGGGCTTTTGGCTCTTTGACTCTAGTTTCCAGAAGGCCAACAACTTTGACATTTTTAACTTTAAGATAGTGCTTCAACTCCTTCTGTTTGTGCCACTTATTAGTGCCCCTTACGTTCCAAATCACCCAGCTCATTGGGATGAAAAGGGGGGGGGGGGGTCCCACCTCTATCTCTGATGGTGGAACTACTAGTACTCTCCCCTCTTTGCAGTGCTCCAAGTCTACTCTTTGGCTGGACTGAGCTCAATGCAAGAAATTCAGTATCATTCAGTGTTGGGCTAGGCTGATTAGCTTTGCCTTTGTCAAGTTGTTTTGAGTTAGGATTGTGGTCATCACCAAGGCTCATCATAGGCTGCGGATCCTCCTGGAGGGGCTGGTCAATTCCGCCTGCAAGTTGACGATTATCAACTTGGGGAGTAGGAGCAGTTATCACCCCCTTAGAGTGCCATTCTTGTATCACTTTTCTGGGCCGTCTTCTTCTCCTTCTTCTGAGTGGACCAGCTTGTTGTTGCGGCTCAAGTACTGCTTGCTGAGGGCAGACATGGCCAATTTGCAGACACTGTTCACAATATTGGGGTTTCCAATCGTAGTCGACAACCTGTACAATTTCATTCCCATTGGGGTCCTTCACAATAATCTTTGTAGGTAATGTTTTTGTGACATTCACTTCTATGAGAATTCTAGCAAATGAGATACGTGTCTTCTTTGTGGTACATTCATCTGCAAATAGAGGAGTGCCAATGGCACTTGCTACTCTATTTAACGAATCAGGACTCCAGTATGACATAGGTAGGTTGGGAAAAAGAACTCACAAAGGAATTATTGAGAGAAATTCCTTGTTGAAATTAAGTTCTGGGGACCAAGGTTTCAAAACCATTGGCCTGTAATTGATTGTGTATGGCCCTCCATATAGAATCCTTTTCATATCACCCATATCTTGGAATTTAACCACATAGTATCCCGCATCGTGGAAGTATATTTCAGGGCTAGCGACATCATCCCAATTCTGGCTAATATACCTAGCCATTGCATTATAACCCGGTGTTTCTCCAAGAACATAAACCACCAAAGCACACTTCCATATTTCATTTTAAGCATCCACTTCAGCTTTATCGAGCTGGACTACTACTTTCCCATTAACCATTTCAGGAGGGATATATTTAAGTGGCATACCATTTGCAGCTGCACGGTTCCCTTTGAAGAGATTTGTCCATGGTACTGTTCCAGGCTTTTCTGAGTCCAGATCTGGTGCCGGAGGTGGAGGTTCCATCGATGTACCTTCAATCCCACTAGTAACCTGTACTGGTGGTAGTGTTGTATTTCCAGATTCCAAATCGGCGTTTTGTGACCCAACTCGAGTCACATTTGCTGACCCATTACGATCAGCTGAAACAGTTGCAAAAGTAGTGGCTTGCGCTAGCAGTGTCGACGTCGGAGTAATCAATTCCCTAATTGGGGTTGCCACCGGAGTAGCCACCTTCAGAGGGGCAGTCACGCCGTTGTCTCCCCCTTTTTTTCCCTGATATCCACCACGAGTACTTACCGTGCTTCCATATGTTGCTATCGTCTCTTTCCGAGGTCGGCCAAGTCCGTTCCCCTTACCTTTTGCCATCCTTGAACCTCAAAACAGAGGTGGTGGCGGAGAAACGGCGGTTTGACGGAGCTTTCTAGGAGAGAGAGAGAACGGAGCTGAAATTTTCTTGATTTCCATGTTTACTTGTCTATATTTGACTTGAGACACTCTTAATAAGCAATAAATAAAATGAGAAATGAATTGGAGTACTTAATAATAAGGGTAAAATAGGTATAAAATGGTAAATTATGTCTTGGTTTTCAAACGATATAACTTACAAGTAAAAGTGGACATATATTTTTAGTATAATGGACAAATAAAAATGGACGGTGGGAGTGTATTATAAAAATTTATGCTATTCTATAATTGTTAAATTCAATTTAAATCACTTTACTACTTAAATTGTGATGGAAATTTCGTAAGCACTGCTTAGAAAAAACATGACATTTATGATTTTTTTTTTAGAACTTGTAGTTTATCTAATTCTACATTTACTTATGGGGTGTATTTACCTATTGAAGAGTTTTTCTATTATTTTTCTTATTTTGATTGGTGTAATTCCCTTATTGAAGTTGTTAATTTACTTGTGCAAATTCTTTTTTTAATATACATAAGAGATGCAGGTCCCTTGGTGAAAAGGTTGATTTTACTTCTGTTGTTAATGGGTAGTGATTCCTTGTTTAAGATGCTAATTATGTTCGTTTTTTGATTTTTGAGATGTAATTTTCATATTAACAAATAAAAAAAAAGCCTATTAAGTTGATCCAAAAAGAGATGGACCCGACCCAAATATACGTTCCTAACAAGATGTACATTGAAGAAAATTGTGGCACCCGCCACCTTCAAATCCTAGATCCGCCTCTGGTCATTTATAGATCAAAAAAGTTAAGTATCTCTTAAGGATCAAAATATTATAATATCCTGTATACTTAAACTTTTATGCAACTATTCTATTTTATTCACCTAATTCTTATTCCGATTCAGTTTGGTATCCTTTTAGAAATCTAAAACACAAAACAATCTTAATTATTCAGTAAATTTATAAGTTCATAATTTAACTTCTTAAAAAGGAAAAGACTACATAACAATAGATTGGGTTAGCTTTGGTTCGATTGATTTTAATGTATTTGACTCTGCCGACTTATAAGATACTTTATCCCAACAAAGAAAAATAATAAATGTATGATATGTGTCTTTAATAGGTTTATCACTTACTTTAACCATATGTAATTAATATCTACACATAATTCAGTTTATCAATTAACTATAGTGAATTACATGTTTGTTTCAGCTGTCGACGAAAAAACATGTTTGTTACGTGTCACCGCTAGAAAACAGGCCTATAGCAACAATATTTTGGGAGTATACGTTGCATCGGTTCTAACCGTTGCAATAGACACTTTGACCTAACAACACACTTCTAAGATTAAACCGTTGCATTAGTCTGAAAACTGTTGCGATAAATGTACATGTGGTAACGGTTATTAGAACCGCTCCGATAGACGACTCTATGGCAACGGTCATATGAGAAAATTTAGCTATTGCGACGGTTTCGTTTCCCCCAATATTTCCCTCCACTTAATTTACTAAAAAATTAAAAGTACCTGAGTGTATATGTAAAACTTGGAACATATTGAAATTTTAATCTTCTCTACCAAGGGTTTTCTTTGGCAAAGCACTAGTTTCTTCTCAGTCGAAGCTTCTCTGGTGAAGATTCTTCTCCGGTGAAGGCGTCTCCTCCAGCGAAGGCGTCTCATCCGGCAATATCTTCTGCTCCGGTGAAATCGATCTTTTCCTCCGGCGAATTAGTCTTCTTGCTCTTTGCATCTACAGGTTTGCTCCACGAAATATAAGTTCCCCTCTCTCTGCATGTATTATTGTTGTAGTATTTTTATAAATCAGAAATTCCATTGAGGGTTTTGGAAAAGTTTTAAAAAAAATATCCAAATGGGTTTCTATGAATTTGATACTGTTTTTTCTGATTTATGTTTGTGACTTAATTTTATTGTGGTTTAGAATTTGTATATCAATTTTGTGAAGATTTGTGATTTTCCTTAGTTGGATCTGTAATGTGTTATTGAATTTGTTTATGCAAATTAGTTTGATTTCAAAATGTTTTATTGTATCGATACACCTACATATTTTCTGAAAATGTTAACTGATAATTTTGAATCTTTTTTGCTTTTACCTATATGTGGTTTGCATATGTATGTTGTTCAATTTTTAGGAGGAAATTCAAGGTGGATTTGCATATATCTAGTTTCAAGAAAACCTAGTTAAGTCTTTCATGTGACCTGAAGTTGGGATAAATTTGACCTTTACCTTTTTCGTAATCTAACAATATGGTTTTTCGTTTGGTTGGTTTAGGGCGGTTTATTTCCTTGTTGCTGGCTAGTTTTTGTGGAAACAAAGGTTCTTCTGCATTATTTATTTTCTTAAACTCCATCCGAGTCAAACTAAGACATGCAAATTGAAATGGAGGGAGTAATTTTTTTTTTTTTTTTTTTTTTTTGTCTTCATTGTTAATTTCTGAGTCATGAAAATGAATATATGTTTGCTAGGAATCTGCCAGAAGTGTTGTTGAAATAACGCAGAAGCATTTCCCAAATGTGGAATGTAAGTGGGGATAGTTTGATTGTTAATTTTAAAAATTTAGAATGAATCCTTAATGGGTTTTTGTTGAGAAAGTGGTAAAGTTTCTATCTTACTTCATTGTGTCACAATGTTATTGAGTTTTGGTTGAGAGACTGTAAAATTTCTACTTTGATACATTATAACAAGTTGAAAGTGAGCTTTGGTCCAGAAACTGTAAAGCTTGTGTGTTGATTCAATGTAAAAGTGATTACCATTTGGGTTTAATTATTTTTTAAGGCTACATATAGGTCGTTTAATTTTTCATAGATTTCTGATCTCCGCTTTGCATATATATATATATATGCATTTTACGAGGAAAAGACCTGGATGGTCCCTTAAGTATGGGTACAGGAGTGTTTTTATCCTTTATATATACTACTAAATATAAATCGTCCCTTATGTATGTAAAAGTGGACAATTTTAATCTAATCTTTAAACGGTGTTTGTAAAATTAATGGTAGAAATTCTCAAGTCCCCAAAGTAAGGTAACTGATCGACGTTTAGAGGCTGCCCAATACTCCTTGATCACAGAGAGCGTCACCTTTACAGTTTACAAACCTTGTTGAAGCATAGACTAAAGTTATCCACTTTTGCAAAGATAAGGGATGTTTTATATTCTAGTATAAATAAAGGACAGAAATATTTCTAGACCTATACTCAAGGGCCTATATAGGTCTTTTCCTCTTCATTTTATTGTTTTTCACTGTTCTTTGTTCAAATCTGTAAAATATAACGACTATTCAGTTTTGTAATGTTAGTAAAGTTCCTTTCTTAGTCGTTCTTGAAGGTGTTATGAAGATCTGCTTTTGTTTTTGCTACTGTGATTTAGTTTAATGGATCTGGTTTTAATGCTGATCTTATTTGTGTTTTTAATGCTTTTTTTAGTTGTAGATGATTGTTCTTTATTTTTGAGTAAGTAGATCTGCTTAATGAGTTATAGTATTGCTCTCTTCATTCTGTCTTCTTTCAGTTTGCTGCTATATAGTCAAACTTACCTTATAAACAACATCTAAATAAACATACAAGCGGGAAATAAATTGATGTTATTTGAAGTTTGGAAATGAGTTTTGAAAGTTGAAAATTTGAAGGCTATTTTCTGTTTATGTCCAGTCAGCAGTAAAAGAAATGTACTGACCAGTTATTTCTGGTTTTCCCCCTAAAGGTTGTATCTAATTGTCAATCAAAGGATAATTCGCTTGATAGTGCTGAAAATTTGCTATTTGAATTTTGATTTCAATGTTTTTCTCGTCTCACGTAGGATATTCAATGGATACTAGAGATAAAAGTTGGATGGATCTCCGAAGATCCACCAATGAGTATGATCGTGGAGTGAATGATTTTCTTGATAAGGCATTTGAACGAACTTCTCAAGGAAATGAAACATTTTGCCCTTGTAAAAGATTCTTTAATCGGTATTGGCATAAATGAAAGGTGGTGGAGGATCACTTGTTTTGTTATGGATTTGTTCATGGATACACCAAATGGGTTTTTTCATTGAGAAGGGTTTTCCTCAAGAAATACACCGCATCCAACCAATGATGATGAACTTCGGACATGCATGACGATATCAATGGACTACTTCATGATACTTTTAGGAATGTAGAAGGTGACCTAAGGCATGAAGGAGTGAGAGAGGGACCATCTGAAGATGCAACGAGATTTTTTAAATTAGTGGAGATGGAAACAAGAGTTGAGTAATGTAGCCTTTTCAGACTTGTTAGACTTGATAAAAGAGGCATTTCCATTTGCTCAGCTACTTAAGTCTTTCAACAAGGAAAAAAAGGTGATAAATGATTTAAGTCTTTGTTATGAGAAAATTCATGCATGCCCTAACGACTGCATGCTATTTTGGAATGCCAATGTGAAGATAGATAATTGCTCTGTGTGTGGTTCTTCTAAATGGAAGAATGTTCGTGATGATTTGACTAATAAGAACACTAAAATCCCAGCAAAGGTTTTAAGGTACTTCCCTTTAAAGCCTAGGCTTCAGAGGATATTTATGTTTCTGAAACATCTGTAGCTATGAGACGACATGCTACTGGAATACCCAATGATGGGAATTCAAGACATCCTGCTGATGGGGAAGCTTGGAAGGATTTTGATTCCTTGCACCTAGACTTCTCTAAAGATCCTCGTAATGTTAGATTGGGTCTTTCAAGAGATGGTTTCAATCCATTTCGAACCATGAGCATTTCCCACAGTACATGGCCATTTATGTTAATGATCTATAAGTTGCTACCATGGATTTGCATGACACCGGTGTATATAATGTTGTCAACTATCATTCCAGGTCTATTGTCACCTGGAAAAGATATGATGTGTACCAACAACCACTAATCGTTGAGTTGAAGGAACTATGGGAAATGGGAGTGGAGACATATGATGCTGAAACGAATCAAACATTTCAAACGCATTCAGCTTTATTGTGGACAGTTAGTGATTTTCCAGCACTAGCAATGCTTTCCGGATGGAGCACCAAGGGGAGATGCGCATGCCCAACTTGTAATTATGATACTTGCTCTCAATATCTCAAACATAGTCGTAAGATGTGTTACTTGGGTTATCGAGCATTGTACCTCCTGATCATCCATTTTGAAGAGATAAGAAATCATTTGATGGTAAAGAGGAGCATAAAGTTTCACCTACTCCCTTATCAGGCATAAAAGTGCTTAAAGAGCTACGTGAATTCAATAATGTCTTTGGGAAGGGCCAAAAGAAAAGGTTTCGGAAGAATGATGGTCCATGGAGAGAAGATCCATATTTTTTGAATTGCCATATTGGGCACATAACAAATTGAGGTACAATTGTCTGCTTGGGACTTTGTTGGATGTACCTGGAAAGTCCACAGATCATGTAAATTGTCGCTATGATTTGCATGAGATGAGGATACGCAAGGAGCTTCAACCATTAAAAGATGATAATAATGGTAAAGTTCATCTGGCTAAAGCTTGTTTCTCCATGAAACCAGAGGAGAAAAAGTTGTTTTGCACTGTTTTAAAAATGTCAAATTACCAAAAGGGTGTGCCTCTAATATATCACGTCGTGCGCAAATGGAGGAGATGAAAGGATCAGGATATAAGAACCACGATGCTCATTTCATAATGCATTACTTACTCCAGGTTGCGGCTAGAAAAGTGTTACCCAAGAATGTGTCTTTCGCTTTGATTAGGTTGGGGAATTATTTTAGAACCATATGTAGCAAGGTTATAAGAAGAAGAGGTCTTGATAAAATAAAGACTGAAATCATAGACATAGTATGTGACCTTGAAAGGATATTTCCTCCAAGCTTTTTGATATAATGGCGCATTTGCCCATCCATTTAGTAGATGAAATTAAGCTTGGGGGTCGGGTTCATTTGCGTTTGGATGTGTCCCAATGAGAGAAACATGTGTAAGTACAAGGGGTTTGTTTGTAATCGATCTAATCCAGAAAGATCAATAGCGGAGGTTTTGTTTGGCCAAAAAGTTTTTGACCTTTTGTTTGAGATACCTACATAACGGGGTGAAGAAAAGATTTAGTAGGTATTAGACCGAGGATGATGAGGTTCAAACAAGGGAGATAATTTTTCACATATATTTCCTAAGACAGGCCATCCAATTGGAAGTACGAAAAAAAGGAAAGGCAAGACTTTTGACATGGATAGTCATCACTTGTTTGAAGCACATTGGTATGCATTGTTCAATACTGGAGATGAATAAGTAAAGACATTTATCAAGTAAAGATAAGATAGTCATTTGAATTTTGAACTTCATTTATTATGATAATGTGTTTTAAGTTTCATTTATATATACCTAATGATTAAATATATCATACACGCTTGCAGGGAACATAAGAATATAATTGATAAACGTGCTAGACGAAATGCATGGGTAAAAGCACGAATTCATAATCGAGAATTCGGTGATTGGTTAAAAGAGAAAGTTAAAAAAGTGAAAGTACCCAATCACATAATATGAATATCTTATGGGCCTGATGTAGTGGCCAAAATATATACTGGATATTTCATTAATGGATAACAATTTCATACGATGAAATGAGATACCTCATGCAAGACTCAAAATAGTGGAGTGACTTTGTCTGCAACAACGGATAGTTTTGCTAGTGCCAAAAGTTACCAATCTTTAAGTATTAGTTAAAAGTATATAATTTTTTTTTTGCCAAACAAATGACACAAAATTGTAGGAAAAATATAATATTCCTGAAGCTGCAAAAAAGTGGACTTTGAAAGCAATTCATGCTGCTTGGAAAAGGCATAAAAGTGACTTGAAGAAACTTTGTTACAAACCAAAAGTCTATGAAATCATAATGGAAAGAAGGCCGAGTCATATTCCGGAATCTCAATTTAAAGAGCTCCTCGAATATTGAAAGTCTGATAAATTCCTGGTAAAATATATTTCCAGAATCAATTTGTCTTCTCTGATCAGGTTTTTTTTCGGTCTCTCTGTCTTCTCTTATTTGCTGCGATATGGCTGCCGATGTAGCTTTTTTTTTTTTCTTTTCTCTCCTCAGCTACTACTTGCTTTTTTCTTTTACTTTTTGTCTTCTCTTTTCTCTGGTGCAATCTTTATGTGTCATAGATATAGTAGGTGGAAACAAGAGACCACTTGTTCTGTGAATGTATATTTTGCTAGGACTTGTGGAATGAATTGATGGTGTGCTTGCAAAATCAGGATGGAATGAAAATCACATGGAAAGACAGTTTGTGTAGAAAAAGAGAAATCTTGGATTTTTTTTAAGGGACTACTAGAGATTATAAATAGTATTGCCAGAGAAATAATATTTGTGTGAAATATCAGGGCAACTCGGATTCTTCTGAGATGATTGAGGATTTACTATTTTTAACCTAGGTTTCTTTGGATGTTCAATTTCTTAGTGTCTGTAGCAATCTGTATGCTGCTCTTAATGTTTAGTTGGCTTAGGATACAGTTGCTTTACTAGCTTTGTATATGTTGTATGTGAATAGCTGTCTATTGTTAGCTTGGTTGTGGTTGTAATAGTTTTTATTGGTGATTTTTACCAGTTAATACATTTAATTGATTTATTTATTTACAGAAAATGTCTGAAACAAATACTGAGAATCGGAAGAAGTTGATGAATCCGCACACAACAGGCCGAAAAAGTTTTGCTTTAGTCCGCAATAAATTGGCGTGTTCTCTTATTTTTTCTTAAGTCTTAACCTATCATTCTAAGCGATTTTTTTATATCCATTTTCATGTGACTAGGAAAAAAACCAAGGGAAATGTATCACTTAAGGAGCTCTTTGTGGAAACAAGAGCAAGGATACCCGGGCGCTCATACAAGGAGTCAAATGAAAACACAACTAGTAAAATTGTACGTATATTATCTATTTTAAGTTTTTTATTGAGATTAATTATTTATTCTTAGTTTTTGTTTACTTGAATGCGCTTGTTGGATTTTCTTTGTTAGGCTGAAATGGAGGAAATTGAAACACAAATGCGTGCAGATGGTAGTCAGCCCGTTGATGTGTATTCAGCCGTTACGGGTCCAGAACATCCGGGACATCTAAGACTAGATGGACGGGGGGTTACAAAGACTTCTTTGAAAGGAAAAGATGGAAATTTTGAACCAACTTCAAATGCCGCAAATGATGTAGTGCAACAAATGCAAGAAAAGATCCAAAAATGGAGGAACAAAAGAGAACTATGCGAGCAGAAGTTACTGCACACGTAATTGCACAACTCTAACGTGCAAGATTAATTAGTCTAGACATGCTAGCAGCAATGTGTGTTCCTTCACCGGGAGAAGTTACGTCTACACCACAAGTAATTAATCAGATTACTCGTCGGCTATCTACAGATAACAACAATTAGTGTCACTTCTTCTCTGTTGCGACCCTTTTTTCTCTCTCTTCTTAGTTTCTATGTTGCCTCTTTTCTCTTGCTCTTTTTTTCTGATTCTTTTTCTACTTTGGACCATGGTTTTAGATAGTGCACTGTTAATACCCGAGTTTGCTCTTCAGTTATGACCAACTTACTACCTTTTGTATCTTTTGAAATTATTGAAGTTCTTGTCTCAAGCTTTCACAAATAAAATAAACTATGAAGTTCTGCAACAAAATACTATGTTGATGATTCAAAAGTCTAAAGAGTTTAGTTTTTAAACTAACCACAAATTTGCACCAAAAAAATTCAAAAGTTCTGTAAACGCACTAATAGGAGTAGATCCTCTACTTTTATATCCCTTTACTAGAGAGGACAAGTGACAGTTGCTTTTTGCAAAATGTTGGTGTTTGAACCTCTCAGAGGATTTTTGATCCACTATAAGGGTATAACTAAACAAACATAGCTTTGTGCGTGAGAAAACCACTTGAAAGACTAGGTTTTTGGTGGAGAAATGGTGTTATTTTTGTGTGTACTCTTGTTATGCGGTATCCAATTCATTTATACTACTTATCTGAGATTGAACTTACTCCTGGATTGACGTGTCATTGTTGTTTTTGTTGTATTCCTGGTTAAGATTTATAACAACAGTATCTCAAGAATGCTCCTTTAGCTAAATAAACCTTGATTTAAAAGAAAAAAGTTTAGACAATTTATTTCTGTTTAGTAAAATTTCACAATAGTACTGATATATACATTAGAAAATTAACTGGAATTAAAATTCTTGCCCTTTTTTTTTGGTAACTAACCATTTCCATAAATTACCAGTATAAACATTACAAAAATTGAGCATAGCTATCATAGCTTGCTCTTGTCCTTATTGTTGATACCTAATTTTTGACCTTCCGTAATTTATTTTAATTACTCAGAGTCATTGGATAACAAATAAAATGAGCTGGGCTTCTTAAAGGAGTCTAAATATTTTTTATAAAATTATTCATGACAATATTTTATCTTTTTAAATTGATAAAGAGATTTTCAGGGCATTATAAATTATGTAAAAATTAATTGATATTTTATGACATTTAGGGAATATTTTATTAGAATTAATCAAAAGAATTTTTTTTTGAATAACTATTTACTTAATTGTTGAATCAAGGAAAAATCAGATTAATAAATAATTTATTCTATCCAAGTTAATTTGAGTAATTAAAGGAATTGTCCATTTTACCCCTCAACCTTTGATTATGTGTGTTTGCGTAGTTGTTTAATTAATAAATTAGTTTGGTAATTAATTTGGTTAATTAGAGGGTCATTTTGCAAATTGGTTTTGATTATTTAATTATTTTTACATAAATGACCACATTTGAATTAACCAATTCATGGTTTAAAGTGATTGGGATCATTTTTTGCAAATTTAGCCTCCTAGTGGTTTTGACTGAGATGACCAAATTCATGGGCAAATCAATTGAGGTCATTAGCGCAAATTAGCTTTAATTGGTTAATTAGTACCAAAATAAAGCTATATTTAAAATAATTAATCAGATTAAGATTAGCCAAGGATGTTTTTGCAATTAGCTAGCCAAAAGGTTATAATTGCAAAAATCATTTAGTTTTAAAGCCAATTGAGGCCATATCTGTAAAAATGGTTTTAATAAGTCGTGTTTTAAATTAATTGCATCCTAATTTGATCATGCTTAAAATGTCATGGTTAATAATTGATATTTTAGCTTGGGCCATTTATTGGACTGCATCTTTGGTCCTTCATACCTATATATACACTATGTATATGTATGTATACATTTGTGTGTATATATATGTCAAAAAGAGGCCCCTTTCATTTTTTTTTAATTAGGACCGAGCCTAGTCCATAATGGACTAGACCCGGCCCACATAGCGTTTAAATGGGGGGATAAACGTATACCCTCCCCTCATTTCCCACTCCACAGACCCTAGGGGTCTCTGTGCAAAGAAACGAGGCGGCTAGGGAAAAACCTTAGCGCCGCCTGCACCATTGCCTCATCCCCATTTTCCTCGTTGTGTCCCATCGTGGGATGGAGTGTATAACATGGAAAATTAGAGGAGAGGACGAAGAATTTCCATACGTTTTCTCCACAATATCCGTCCAAACGCTCCGTTAAGGTACAATCCTTGCAATTTCTTTTATTTATCGTTGATTTACAGTGGTTTAAGGTGAAAATGAGCCATTGATTGTAGTTTCCTTTCGATCTAGACCGTATACGGTTGAATGCAAGTGAAGCCTTGTGGAAAACCCATAAGTCCCACATCGGTATTGTAGGATTTGAGAAAAGTTTTGGGGTTCTATAAAGAACCCCATCCCTTACCATTAAAACAAGTTTGGATGACCTTAAGAGGCTTGGACTTTGAGTTTTGCTCGAAATTTAGGCTTCATTAGTGTTATTTAGACTTTAACTAAAAGAGTTTGAGTCTTTTGTAGTTCTAAAATTTTATTTCTTTTCCATGTCCTATATTTGGTGTGGCTCAGTTTGATTTTGGAAGCACAAAGGAGGCTCCAAGTCCATTCTTGCTCCGATTGAACTCAAAAAAGGTAATAATTTACTATTTTATTACTTTTTTTAGGTTCCTGCCTATGTTAATGATAGTTTGGTGTGGTTGAGTGTTATATGTCGTTAAATATAGTTTAGTATTAGTAATCTGCTTAGTTTGATGTTTATTGCTTAAACAATGATTTTTGGCTTGAATTATGTTAAAGGTTGATCAATCCCATACTTGTTTGATTGCAAGAATTTGGCTTAGATAGTGACTGTTATGACCTATTTGAATTGGTCTTTGAGTGGTATTGTTTGAATGCGAGTGCATTTGGGTAGTTTGAAGGGTCCTTGACACTGTTAATGAAAGGTGGATCTAGGGCAGCCTTAAGATGATCTTTATTTTTGTCTAAAATGGTCAACCAGCTAGTAGAACATGTTTGTTAAGTGGTGACAGTAGTTATATTTGGTTTAACTCAATGAACTCAATGATGAAGTGCCATATTATCAAAATGACTTTAAGAAAGAATTTCAAAGGTTGGCAGGTTAACATAAAGTAGGTATGTGCTATATGTAGAGATGTTATCTCTCCCAAGATTGATCACTTAAGACTTGAGAATTAAAAAGATAGAAGAAAAAGGGAATAATGGGAAAGGTTTTGGTGCAAGCCTGTCCAGGTCTCTTTGTGAAATTGTTTGTACCATTTTGGATGTTGTGGTCTAAATGTTAAAATGAATAAGTAGTCATGGACAAGAGGGAGACTGGTGGTGATGTTTAAGATTTTTGTAAAGCTAAATTGAGTTGTATTTGATTCTGTCTTGCTTTATCGTGTGAATTAGTCCTGAAGGAGAACCTATATGCTATGAGATGCTGTGTGATGTAAAAAGAATAAAATCATTTCATGTTGAAAGCTTTGGATTGAGATTGCCTTGAACATTAATATGTGTCACTGTCCTCTAAGTACTTATGTTGGGATTGTCTTAGTGATCAGTCTTGTAGCTTATCCATAAGACCTTAAGGGTTAACTAGGGCTTAATGAGTTAATTGTGGTAGACTTGTGATTGTGATAAGCTGTTCTAAACCATCCCAAGGCTTTTGGTGGTTGTCACTGGAGTATGGGGATGAGATCAGTAGGGAGTAAGGTCTTTGTTACGCCTCTCGTTTGCGTCGTAGTAGAACCTATGGTTTCCTAGTCGGGTATGCCTTGGGATAGAGACTCGAGTTTGAGTTTTGGAGGTAGAAAGTGTCTTACCCCGTGTATAAAGGTACCAACAGGTGTTCCTGGCAATTTACAGGATTAGAAGTTGAACGAATCGAATCGACGCGATCTGAACTGAACGGGAGAAGTCTGCAGACACCAGTCATCGTCGACGGGACGTCGTTAATGCGACATCGATGTGCTTCTGTAACCCTGAATCTGCAGGCGCAGGTCGACGGAGCATGTCGACGGACCGTCGACACGTCGACGGGTCGTCGACCCGCACCGCTGTAACTTTTTAACTTCCAAGTATAAATATATGATCCACGATTTTATTTATCATTTTTCCTCCATTCCAAATCAGAGAAACCCTAGTATTTTCTCTCCCAACATTCTTCCATTATTATTAGTGGAGATTTGGTAAGATCCGAGCCCCGTGAACCCGTGCTTGTCAAGGAGAAGGTTGTTTCTAGGGTGTCTTCAAGTTGGAAAGCTTAGGAAGTTGGAGTGGAAGTTGATCCTTGGAATCTTAGGCCTCTCAAGGCATGCAAATGATTTCTACCCTTGTATTTAAATTATTTGTCAAGGGTTTTAGTGTTTTTAAGCAAAGAGAGGGTATTTGTGGAAGTGGTAAGTTAATGAAGGTTAAGATAGTGATTTGGGGAAATTTTAAGAGATGATTGAGAATAGATTTGAGTATATTTTTTATATATAAGTGTTGTTATTGTTGTTGTGGTTGATGTTGGATTGAATGGGAAGTTGAAGGATTGTTAAGCTTATAAGGGAAATGTTGCCCATAATTTGTTAAGCTCTATTCGTATTTACAATGATTAGTAAGCAAGGTAAATAGTCTAATTAAGGCCTACGTTATCTTGATTGTAGACTCATGAGCTCGAGGATTAGAAGTTGGACGATTGGATATAGTTTGAGGTATGTTAAGGCTATCTTTTCTTTCCTTTGGCATGATCCTATGGTATGAGCCAACGAGCGAGTAAGAGAGCTTCCATATTACTCTACTCTTAGAAGCATTAGGAGTACTTCAGTCTTTGATGTTCATGTACCCCGTTTATGATAATTCCTTCTGTTCATGGGTCTAGTTTTATGTATCTAGTTCTATGTATACAGTTTATTCATGCATTACATTCATTATATATCCATCTACATTAAACAGTGACCAGAAGGCGTTATATATGCGAATATTAGATATATGTGGGGTATGAGAAGAGAGCTAGGCATTATACACGCATTACCACCTGATCAGTTGGTGCGCAGTGATGGTGATATTGATGATATTGATTATGGCCACAGAGGGGCCGATATGATATGATGGGATGCCATAGAGGCTTGACAGGCATTATACACGCACATATATCAGGCGTTATACACGCACATATATCTAGATGTATGACCTTCATTGATAGGCATGAGCATGCATATTATGCGCCCACAGTGGCATTATCAGTTATATAGATTCATGCAGATATATACAGATACTAGTTCATACAAGTACATACAAACAGTTATTTCAGCTTATGAGTTCAGATCTTATTCATGATTGTTACATATATGTGTTGTTCTTATGTCTTTCATACTCAGTACATTATCCGTACTGACTCCCCGTTGCTCGGGGGGGCTGCGTTCATGCCCGCAGGTAGAGGTAGACAGGCAGGTGGTCTAGCTTAGTAGGACTTTTATCCAGCAGTGATCAGTAAACTCCATTTGATCCGAAGTTGCAGCCTATTTTGATATGTCATTCTTTTGAGATGTATATAGATGGGTATGACGGGGCCCTGTCCCGTCCTTTCTACAGCTTTTATTCCAGTAGAGGTCTGTAGACGGTTGTACGTATTAGTCAGATGATGTAGCCTTATCGGCTTCTATTATTTTGTGTACAGTATATGTAGCAGCCTAGCTGGCTTGCACTGTTTTTTTCCAGCATGTTTATGTATATATACAGGTTGTACAGAGTTCTCGATGTCACCTATATATGGGATCAGTTTAAGTCATTTGTGGGCCCTTGATGTTCAGTAAGATTTAGATATGAGTATAGGTGTGTTAGGTCGCTAGAGGTCAGACACTCGTCACGACTCATCGGTTTGGGTCGCGACAGTCTTGGGAGAGTAAAAGGTGATCCTGGGCATGAACTGGAGGTAGTGACCAGTGGAACCCAGTATACGTTTTTACTGAAAGGAGATTCAGGAAAAGGAAATGGGGAGGTGATGACCCCACCCTGTCCTACTTCCCTTTCAGGACCCTGAGGCTTTTTTCTTATTCGTTGAACCTTCTTCACATGGTTCTGGGATACACAAGGACCTCAGGTGGACTTGGAAAGCTTATTTATATATGGGAAAAAAGGGCACCTGGAACTAAAGAATGTCTTGCTAGTACTTGCAAAGCTTAAGTCATGTGTTTCACTGTGTCTTCTAAAAAGATTTTCTTTAATCTGGGATGATTGGTTGTCTGTGCTATTGTTGTTTGAGTTAGGTGTTTGGTAAGGAAGTAGGATTAGGGAGTACACTAGTGGTGATCCAAGCCAATATCATAGAGGGACTGAGTAATAACCTTGTTGCTTGCCATTTGCTTCTGCTTATGATCATATGCATTCTAATTCTCCTTAACTTGTGCATCTGTACTTTGCACCTGGGAACTTTCTTCCTTGTGATAATGATTGAGTCTTTGATTGTGAGAACCTAACTATGCTATAAACCTTTTCTTAAAATATTTGCTTAGATTAAATAGTTGAGGAGCCATTACTAGGAACTGAGGTTCATCCAAGATCTCCTGACTGATTGCTTGCCTAATATGCTTCTGTAATCCATCTTACTGAATGTCTTCAGTGTACATATATGTGTGGATTGATATTGGTTCTAATTAGTAGACATGTTTGTTATATGCTGGGATTCGTAAAAGGGATGTGAGCTAAAACCACTAAGTCTAAAGGTGTGCCTTAAGGCACAAACTCCTATAAGGCTCTCTTTATGAAATGAATTAGAATAAAGCCCAAGGTGGAGACCTGCCTGCAGTGTCCTCTCTTAACCTGTTTTTCACCTCTGATTTGAAATTCTGATGACTTGCTTGTATGGTTAGTATCACTATTTTACTGTTTGTCTTATTGCATTTTCTAGAAATACTCTGCCTATGTGTTGAGCTACCATTGCTTGCGATCTGGTTGTACACATCCCTAGGAGTTGGTTTGAATGGGGCTTATGACATGGCATGGCCTATAGGGAGTGGAGACCTATTTGTGGTGAGTCTGTGAAGTCAAAGGGCCTGAGCAACCTGTCAATGGTAAGCTGACTCATGCTATGACTCTGAAATAGCTTAGTGATGCCTTGAGGAGTTTGAGAAATGGTCAGGACCTTATTTTTTTCAGCGTTACCGCTGCTCGGCAGTCAGCATCACATCCAACTTCAGCCTTCGCACACACACTCACTTTTGACACTTAGATATAATTTCGGGTCAAACACAATGAAAGGAACACACAGTTTACAGGCAATACCCAACCTTTTTATTATCTCTCAGATATACAAAAGGACTCACGAATCTGTCTACTTTACAAACCTGCCAGGGGCAGTTACAAGCAGTTACAAGGAAGGGGCGTGCATGGCATGTGCCAGCAGTTACATTGGGATCATGGCATACATTCTAAGCCTAACAATTCTCGCATGTGGGAAAAGCCTTCAAAAACCGAGCATAGTCGTCGCACATGCCGCGTACACTGCATAACCGACGCATGTGCCGCGCGCATGGTCCTTCTGCATGTGCCGCGCGCATGCCTAGCTCATGTGCCGGGCACCTGCCTCGCTCATGTGCCTCGCGCGTGCCTTAGCCTAATTTTCGCCTCATGGCTTCGCCCAACACTTAGAATATTTTTCGCCCATCTTCATGCCAATGCCATGCCAACACCATGCCAACCCTTTACCTTTCCCATCTGCCTTGGCACCGGGCCAGCCCATGTCAATGCCCATGTCTGCCTGTGCCAACCAATTGCCTGCACGCATACCCGTCTGGTGCCATGCGCCTGTCCGTGCCACTGACATTCGTCAAGCTGCTTTGCCAACACCTAAGCACCTTGACTTAGCTGCACACCGTGCCATAGGTATGCAGCCCTGCACATTGCTTCCAACACCCACATAGGCCCATGTCAAGGGGCAATGTACAAGCCCTTGACACTGCCCTCGCCCGCATGCGTCTAAGTCCGAATTTGGGGGTCTAACAAACCACCCCCATAAGTTGAACTCGACGTCCTCGTCGAGGCTCTTTTCAGGTAGTCCTCCAATTGCTTGTCGAACTGCCAAAGTGACTTAGTCTTTTCCCAAGTAGCATCAGCTTCTTGCTTACCCTTCCATTGAATCAGAAATTCTGTCCGCCTATTCTTCTTGACACCAAGTACCCGGTGATCCAATATCTTTTCAATCTCAGCATCAAACTGTGTGCGTACCACAACTGGTGCTCTCTTTGACTGGTTCCTGTCCGGATCATCAGCATCTTCATAATAAGGCTTCAAAAAACTTACATGGAAGGTTGGGTGTAATTTCAACCTTTCAGGCAGTTTCAACCTATAAGCAACTTCACCAACCTTTTGAATTACTTCAAATGGTCCATCATATTTTGGGATTAAACCGCGATGCCTAAACTTACTTGTAATCTATTTCCAGATTTGGGGAGTAAGCTTGAGCAGCACCCTATCACCAACATTAAATTCCAACGCTCTTCTACGCTGGTCTGCATACTTTTTCATCCGTTTCTGGGCCTTTCGCAAACTGTCTTGCGCTTCTGCAAGCACTTCCTGCTTGTCCCTGACATAACGATAGGCAGCAGGGCATTTCCCTTGCATCTTCTTCTTAGCAACATCAAGTGGAGTCATAAGCTGCCTGCCCAGGACTAACTCAAACGGGCTCATCTCCATTGCTGACGACTTATGCAAATTATAGCAAAATTGTGCACTGTCCAATAAGTCCACCCAATTCCGCTGACTTGCTGTCACAAAGTGCCTCAGATATTCCTCCAACAAATGATTAATTCTTTTAGTTTTCCCATCAGTTTGAGGATGGTTCGTCATAGAGAACTTCGAATCAGTTCCCATCATATTAAACAAAGCATTCCAGAACCGACCCGTGAACCGAGTATCCCTATCACTGATGATATCAGCTGGTACACCAAAGAACTTAACCATATTTTTGTAAAAAAAATCTGCAGCAACATCCGAGGAACACACAACTGGGGCAACAATAAAAACAACATACTTTGAGAACCTGTCAATCACCACCATGACTGATGCCATACCGTTTACCTTCGGAAACCCACCAATAAAGTCCATCGAAACAGACATCCACGGCCTTTTAGGAATAGGAAGAGGCTGCAGCAACCCCGCTTCCTTCTTGCGCTCAGTTTTATCTAGTTGACAAACCAGACAAGTTTTCACATAAGCTTCAACATCATCTTCCATCTTTGGCCAGAAATACACCCTAGACAACAATGCCAACATCCGTTCAACACCCGGATGCCCAGACCAAGTAGTGTCATGCGCCTCTTTCATTAGTTCTTTGCGCAATCCACCACCTTGAGGTACCACGATTCTCCCCCCTTTGAAATAGAGCTGATCGTCCTCGATCCAATACCTCCGCACTGTCCCCTCTTTAACTTGACTCATTAACATAGTGTATAATGAATCATTTGCAGCACACAGTCTAATCTTATCAATAAAATCAGACTCCAATCGAGAAATTGAATATATAGCAGCGAATACCTCTTTTCTACTCAAAGCATCAGCAACTTGGTTGTGCTTCCCCGGCTTATGCTCCCACACGAAGTCATTTTCAGCTAAGAACTCTTGCCAACGGGCCTGCTTGGGACTCAGCTTGCGTTGCGTTTTAAAGTAAGTATTAGCAACGTTGTCCGTCCGCACCACAAACTTCGTCCCTAGCAGATATACGCGCCAAGTCTGCAAGCAATGTACCATAGCAACCATCTCCTTTTCATGAGTAGAGTATCTTTGTTCCGCTTCATTCAACGTTCTGCTTTCAAAGGCCACGGGGTGACCTTTTTGCACCAACACGCCGCCCACAGCCTTGTCTGAAGCATCAGTATGCACTTCGAAGGGCAATTCGAAGTCAGGCAGCCTTAGTATGGGTTCTGAAGCAATGGCCTCTTTTAACAAGTTGAACGCACCATCACATTTTTCAGTCCACGCCCACACCACGTTCTTTTTCAGCAAATCAGTCAAAACAACAGCCTTCTTTGAATACCCTGCAATGAACTTGCGATAATAGTTTGCCAACCCAAGGAATGATCTCAAGTCTTTCACACTCCGCGGCGCCTGCCAATCAACAATAGCCTGCACCTTCTTTGGGTCCATCCTCACTTGGTTTTGGCTGACCAAGTGCCCAAGAAACTTGATTTCTTGTTAAGCAAACTCGTATTTCTCCATCTTTACATAAAGCTTGTACTCCCGCAATCGAGACAGTACCATCTTCAAGTTGCTTACATGTTCTTCCAACAAGCAGCTATAGATTACAATGTCATCTAAGTACACCATAACAAAATCATCTAGGTACTCAAATAAAACATTGTTCATCAAATTACAGAAAGTAGCCGGGGCATTAGTCAGCCCAAACGACATTACAAGAAATTCATATGAGCCATATTTAGTAACACACGTTGTTTTTGACTCATCACCCTCAGCTATCCTTACTTGCCAATATCCAGACCTGAGGTCTAGCTTAGTGAACCAGCTTGCCTTGCACAATCTGTCTATGAGGTCCTGCACCAATGGAACAGGATACTTGTTCTTCACAGTCACCTTATTCAGCGCCCGATAGTCCACACACATCCTCATTGAACCATTCTGTTTCCTTTGGAATAAAACAGGTGCACCATACGGAGCCTTGAAGGGCTGAATCAGACCCGCATCTAGCAATTCATTCAATTTTTTCCGCAATTCAGCTAACTCCTTAGGATCCATACGATAAGGAGCTTGTGCAGGAGCAACCGAACCCGGAAACAACTCAATCTTATGATCCATATCCCTCCTTAGTGCCAACGTTTTAGGGAGTTCAGGGGGCATAACATCTTTAAATTCCCCCAAAATCTATGCCACACAATTAGGCACCTCTACCTTTACATCAGGTTTTATCTCAACCAAAGCAGCAAGGAACGTTTCTTCACCTTTCTTTAAGCCTTTTTCAACAGAAATAGCATAAATAATGGGGCTCTTGTACTTCTTCAATTTTTCTGCCTCGCCATATGGATGAACAACCTTTATGAACCCCGCCATCTTTTCTTACATCACCATAACTCCGTCCAAGTGGGGCATTGGAACGAAGCAGTTCTTCCTCAAGAAATCGATTCCAAGTATCATATTGAAATCTCCCAACGGAATCACCATCAAACTGTGTTTTCCAGCCAAAGGTCCCTCAAGTACCCTCACGTCATATGCCATACCTTCAATCAGTTGGGATGCCTGTTTATGTGCACATATATACCTAAAACCTTTTGGATTGAATTCTCGGCTGCAAATGGTTTGAGAAACAAGTCTCCACATGATCACAAGGGGACTAAAAGTGAGGTAAGGCCACATGACCTATGATGAGCCTTTTTTAAAGGTGCCCTGGAGAAAGGATAAAGCGAAAACCAAGCCTAGCTTGGTTTTTTGCACCTTTCCTTCATATAAAGGGCACCATGACCTTTCTATGGCCTATGGGGTTGTATGCTCATTGTAAAGAACCTTGGGACCAAATGGATTCTGTACCTAGAGGTTAGAGTTAAGTATACTATTAGGAGTGATTGATGATTTGATTGAATAAGGGGAAAGTGTGCATATGTTCTTAAGTTAGACACAAAGGGAAGGGGCTTGATGGAAGTGTAAAACTTAGATGTCAACTTGTCTTGTCCATGTCTTACTTGATTGTTATAATTGTATTAACTACCTCTGTAGGAAACCATGTTTTGTATATGACAACTTAGACACAAAAAGGCCCTTGTTCTGCCTCTATCCCTGCTATGTCCACACACCTTAACTTGCCTTGTGTGTTTCTCATCTGCAAGATGTAACCTGCTTTAGTCCACTTCATGGTTATGTGCTTTAGTACTTTCTTACCTCCTTTGTGTGTTACAGTTTATTTATGTCCACTTCATGGTCATGTGCTTTGATTTCTTGTTCTTGTCCACCTCACATCTGTATACTACCTACCATGCTGCCTCATCCTGTCACGACCCAATTTCGGGTTTGTGCGGGCACCTACCTTCCCACCTTGGTAGGTGAACCCTCTCATTTATACAACGTTCAATCACACAACATCTCATTAAAATGTTTGATAAGTAAGAAATACATCGAAAATCCATTTATAAATATTCAATAAGGTGTACAGGTTTACAACAACACCGATTTACAGACTCGATACGACTTCCGATGACCTGTTCTTATTACAAGAGCGACTATTGACTCAAATAACCACTAAATTCTATGGCACATCCTCCGTCCCGGATAAAGTGGGAGAAGGCCTTCCGGATAGGCACCGTGAATACCTCTTCACATCAACAAATACCTGAAACAATCTACACCACAAAAGGGTGTAGCAGGTGCAATATCAGTACAAAACACGCGTACTGAGTAAGTATCATAGGCCGATAATGGTTAGTAGTACATATTGGTAAAGAATTCACGAATAATAATGATAATCGCTAAATCAGATCACATATCCCTAAACAGTGGGTCACAACGTCGATCTAACATAAGTCACAACTACTCTTCAATGAATTATAAGTTGGCCCAACACCTATATAGATTCTCAACATCCTTGCAATTGCCAAGTCGCTAGTTCGTGTTTTTAGGAGCGATCTCATTGTTATGGCACCTTTTTATCCTACCTCGCTTAACAATTTGCTACTAGTTTTAGGTTGATTTACCAGGCACAAGTCAGCAATATAATTAACAACCATAGAGTCCAAAGGTTCGTCATTGCCTATGTATAACAACTAACCCCAATAGGATATTCTGAGTATATCCGGTCCAATCCAATCACCACGATAGACTCATCACAATACGATCATCACAACAGAAATATCAAGATCCATTCATCACAACAGAATCGTCACAATACAATCATCACAACATCTTGATCAAGTCATAACGCAATGCAATGCAATAATGGTATGAATGCGATGCCGTGCCATGCAAATGAGGCTTACACATGTACTCCAGACGGAAATATCGACGTCTCAGTAGCATAACCCAACGTGACTCGCGAAGTCTAAGTGCCACCCGTCCCGGACCTTTTCCCAACAGACAGACAGAACCCTGGCTAATTGCTCACAGGGGGAGTCTTACCACCACCACCTTGGGGGACCCGTGGAGTCCATGCACTAACAACGATTCTGAGATAACATCAGAATTGGCCAAGCAATAACGATACCCGAGTATAACCATCGGATATCGGCCTCCTTACAATCACTCGAATGAGTATGTCAAGTATCAATTTCACAAATCAACGATTGCGGAATTGAACCTCGGACATCGGCCTCCTCATAATCACTCAAGTAAAAGTGTTTATCAAGTATCAGTTTCATATAAACAACAATTCCGGAATTGATCTTTGGACATCGGCTTTTTCATAATCACTCAAGTAAAAGGCGTTTATCAAATATCAGTTTTGCTCAATCAACGATACCGGATCATCACCAGATATTGGCCATGCATGATAAATAGGAGAAATATGTGCAATGAATATGTCAATCATCAATAATCAAGTTCAATATCACAAGTACCTCAACGGGGAACGCCAACATTGCATCATATCACAATACCAACAATAGATATACTAACCTATATCAGGTCAAGTACCAATAGTGGGTACGCCAATATATATCGAGCACAAATACCAGCAATGGTATGTTAATTCTATCCAAATCAGGACGACAAAAAAAAACTAGATATCTACCCACTACACATGACATCAAGCCAACATAATTAAAAAATTAGACACGCATAACAGGGTGGCTAGTCCCAACACACATCAAGTCAATCATTTAACATACGGTATTACCATTTCCCTATTTCAGCGTAACTGGTTAGGATAAAATCTCACCCTACACTCGAGTCATTCGTCACCATTTAAGTAGAACATCATTCACTACCATGGTACATTTTATATTCTCAACTAGCTTTTAGAGTTACTACAAATAACTTCATCGAAAGGCATAATTAGATTCTATCCGCTACTCTCAAGTTACATAAATCCACCGATAATCAACAAAGCCACATCAATACCTAAGGAGTCTACAGGCCACAAGCCCGAACAAACAAGTCACACATAACAATACTATCCTAAGGTTCTATCCCATATCTCCCATGTCCTACACAACAATACGGAAAAATAACTGGAGTCTACCGAAGGGAAGCCATAACCTACCTCATGGCCGAGCGGGTGCCACGAACATTCATTGACACTTCACTTTGAACATCACAATGAGGTCCGTACGAAAGAGCTTGGAGACTACCTGGCGGCCCAAGAATTGAAATACCTATTATAACCTTCATAAGAGACTTTAGATTTACGAAGGAAGGTTTTGGATCTCAACCCACTTCTAGATTCCATCCACAACGCTCCTAGATTTTTTACCCATTTTTAAGCTTATATTGGGGAAAATATACTCATCTCCAAATCCAAGGAAGAACTCCTTTTTGGAAGAGGGAAAGTAGAGGTCTAGGTTATTAACCTATTTTAGATGAGGTATATGGAACATTGTAAAAAGGGAATTTTTTTAGTGGAATGTTGCCAACCCATGATCTCTCCAACTCTAGCTTACTAGGAACACCCACTTGATAATTCTTTAGGGAACAAGATTTAAGTGGTTTAGGAATAATCTACTAGGTGAAATGTGGATTTGAAGGTATTGGAAAGGTCTATCAAGACCAAGGAACCTCTTATTTCTAGTTTTTTTCCCGAGCTGGGCGGCTGTAATTTAGGGTATTGAAAAATGGGACAATTTCTGAAATGATTCCTTAAACAGGGAAATTTTCACTGCGCGCACCACTTCAGCGGTGGTCCTACCGCTTTGGCGGTAGCGCTGCTGTGCTCAAGTAGCCACTATAGCGGCTGGTGCTATTATGGTATGATCGCTTAAGCAGGGTATTTGACGCTAGAGCGCCATAGCTGTAGCGCTTGGTTTAGTGCTGGGGCGCCCTAGCTGGGTCCTTTACCCGAATTTGGGATGGTTGACCCCCTTCTGCACAATGGTTATCACTAGATTAAATGTCCGTCGTAAATACTTTAGTGGGAGGAAAGTCCCAGGATGACGCATTTCTGGGCATTTCAGAATCTTTACAGTAACGACAGAACAGGTCGTTACACATCCACGATGATGTGCCTTGTTCCTTGTTTTGTTTACCTTACATTGGTGTGCTGCAGTTTGTATTATTCCCCCATGACTCCATACTTTGGTCTTTTGTTTCTAGTTCACTTCAGCTTGCTTTGGGTTTCGTTCATGAGTGTATGTCTGATTCTGCTCCTGCTACTTCATGGCCATGTCCTGAAGTTCTTCTTTGGTTAACCTTTGGTCATATGTTCTTGACTTGCATTTATTTATATTGTACTTATTAGGGCCAGTCTACTTCTGGCAATATTATGTTTATATACATGGCTAGCTATGTTATGTTGTGGTCCAGGGATTTGCCTATTTTCTTATGGCTACATTGGTGGGGGGATAAAGTAAGTTGGGGTGGGGGCCTAGTCTTAGCCTTCCCCCAGTGTCCAGCCATGCCTGGGGTTCACGAAACCCCTTTGAACTTGTCACACCCCATTTTAACCGGGTCCGATTTAGGGAGTATGACGTGTTGGTGATTCCTGTTTATTTGTTTTAAGGAGTCGCCACCTAATTAATTTAACGGTGAATTAGGACACCTAAAGGTCAACTAAGGCAAAGTTAAAACTAAACTTCAATTAATAGTCTACTTAACCAGTGTGATTCTAGGTAAGGGCTCTATATTATCCTAAAGGGAAGGGGTTAGGCATCCTTTAGAATCCGTTAACTTACGGTTATCCGACCAAACTTAGGTTAATTAATTAGATTGAATAAGATGCTTGAAGTTTTTAAGAAAAATAGGTTGTAAATGCTATTAGGGTTTTAAAGGAAACATAATGATGCTATTTAAACTATCTTGAAGAAAAATACATAGTAGTCCACTTAAAAAATAAAACTTATAAATGTTGTTGAGTTTAAAATAATAATTTTATTGTAAAATGAGAAAACTTGCAAAATATAATGATTGGTACATAAACTCCGAGTAATATTATATCATATGAATGCAATGGCATAAAAATCATGGACTTATTTATAAATAGAATGCAAAAGATGATGAGTTTTTCTTTTCTTTTAAAACTTTATATAATTATGCTTAAAAAAAAATATATATAATTAGATGAACCTTGAAAACAATACTCATAAAATATATTTGAGTTTATTATGTATATTAGTGATGTTTGAAATGTATGTGATAGTAAGAATAAAATATGATTCACTTGACTTAAAATATATAGCCACGCCGCTTTTGCAAATCAATTATCCCGAAATAAATATTATACATTATAAATAGTTTTAACATAAAAAGAGAATAAATCTTGTGGGATTAATCATTAATTTCCTTAAACTGTCTACCCATTACTAAGAAAAACTATCCATATTAATTTCCATAATTTACCTAAGCTAAGGGAAAATACAATAAGGAAAAAAAAAATGTTAATCAAATAACACATAAGTCAAAGGCACAAAAATAAAGCAGAAGCATAAATAAAGTTAAATGGGCTCGGCCCATTTTTTAGGACTGCTGCTGTCAGGAATGGGCTCAGCCCATTTTTTAAGGCTGCTGCGACTGCTCATTCTGATTGGGCATTGGCCCAGAACCCTTTTTCTTTGTCTGCGGACAGAACTGACACGGAGGAGATGTGGTTGGGCTTTTAGCCCAACACAGAATGCAAGAGAAGAGTGAGTCCCTCAGACTCGTATGCGATGTCATGCATAAAAAATGAAAGGAAAATGATTAGTATTTAATAAAATATTAAGGCCTAAATAAAGAAACTAAGTATGCATATTGAATTAACACATAGTGCAATAATAGGACACTTAGAGGAAATGTTCAACCCAAACGATACAATAATAAAGAAACGGCTGAAACCCATATAGTCTATTTTATATCACTGAATAACTTAGTTGGTGCTCAAGAAATGAAAGCCTTCGAGTTGCTGCAAATTCATATCACTGAAGCCAAAAAAGATCCATCAAATGACATACTGCAGTTTTTTTTTTTGCGCTCCAGTAATTGGTAGTTTGATAAGTAATGTTAAACAGCAATCTTTATACGCAATTTGAAAAAATAAACTCCAAGAAAACCAAAATACACATCCCCCTTGCATGTCAGATGGAACTTAACTGATCTCTGGAAGCAAAATAGATTCATTTTTATCACATTTTTTCTCTTAGAAAGCTAATCATTTGCCGCAATTTAGGAATGTTTAACTATGTTTCTATTGGGATGGACATACGAAAATGAATTTCTATCCTTTACCCTTCTCCTACTCTTACAGAACTAGCACCGCATTAGAATTTCACATCCAACAGGTTAACGATTAAAAAGTCACAAAGACGGGCATTTCTTGGTATTAACTTTTGATACAAGTTCGCAATTCACATGATGTTTACCCACAAATAAATCTCTCATTGTTAACACAAGACAGGCATTGAAAATTAGATATTTTCATGTGATTGCACAAAATAGTAGAGCCAACCCTTATAGATAAGTTTTTGAAGAAAGGTACAGACTCTTTCAATAAAATATTCAACCATCACAGTTATATTTTATCAGAGGGAAAGACAAAGGGCTGGGAGCAGATATGCATACATACTAGTGCCGATGAACATAGGCAAATAAAGATCTATGAAGACATACATGATATTTCGAATACTGAAAAATCAGTTATTTTAAAAGGGATTAATTGAGCTAAACTTCCAGCATTGTCTGATTCATTAAATGAAACTCATTCAAACACTCTCGAATATCAGGCAAGATCATAACTAGATCTCATGGATTCAGATGCTCAACAAGGTTAAAGGAGAATAGAAATGCAATACTGCATAAAGGTTCAATTATACAGAGGCATGAACACTCAATATACTCACATGAACTACATACGGACACAAACATGCTTAATAAAACTAAAATTAGCCGAACTGAATTAAGGCATGAACATGTAAGATTCGTACAGGGTAATCAAACATACTCAGTCATATTTATAAGTTTAAGCAGGGATCAATTTATGTTTTAAAAGAAAGACAAACTTCAAATGACAAGGCAGAGAACAGAAGCTCAACTTTCAATATTTTTTAAGGAATACGAATTAAAAAAAATCTTAGGATATAAACTACTGGGAAATCAGCAGCAATGAAACTGATATCTAATTAATGATGTCCAAGAGCACAGGTTGTCCAGGCAGCAAATATTCAAGATTGATCATACAAATAAGATTATATTTTCTTGCAATCTTAAGTTAACTCTACCAATCTACATTCTCAATGGAAGATTTAGAAAAGAGAACTCTGAGTATAAATAATCTTCAGTTAACATGTAAAGGATGAAAGAAAGGGAATAGGCATGAATTAAATAACTTAAGTTGGTTTCAGACTACGATGAGCATACTTTCAAACTTACAAACCAAATATCTTACAAAACCAAATAACCATGATGAGTATCTTTTCAAACTTACAAATCAAATAACTTAAGCTGGTTTCAAATGATGAAAAACGGAAGTATGAAAATATTTTAGCCATATTTGCTTAAGGAGAAAATAAATTTCAGAATTTACACACCAACAGGGGAATCTTCATAACGCATAACAAAACTTCAAGCATTCACTACCCAATATCGACAAAGAGTTTCAATTATTGATCACAAGCTTCAGCAGAATGCCAACACAAATTTTAAATAGCCAAGGGTCGAACTTAAAAGGTTTCTGACCCAAATAGAAAAGATATTATGAGGTTATAGATACTAAAACAGACGACAAATTGACAACGAAGTCCACATGGTCTAGACACATGATCAAACTAATCTCAAACACGCGTAATTCAACCAAATCAAACACAAACAGGAATTAAATCACAACTGATCAAATGAATCACGCAAGTAGCTTAAGCACTCAAACATTTATTAAAAAATAACTAATGGAAGGGGTATTACCTCCTTCGGGTGCAGCGAAGTGAGGCTCGAGCTTCCGATATACCTCAAAACACTTCAAAATTCGAACTCGCGTGTATTCAGATTCAAACGAACACCCAAAGTAAAACAGAACAAGATTTAATATTTTGTGATGATGTCGAGGAAATTGAAAACTGGTGTTTTAAAAGAGAACTGGAGCAATTAAAGACTTGTATTTTCAAGGGAAATTTAGCGATTCAGGAACATTGATTCTTGGGGGGATTTCTGCGATTCCAAGGGTTTCAAACTTGGGGAATTTCATGAATTGAAAAAAAAGTCTCCTCTCGGTTCTTGGGGGGGGTTTCACCGATCCAAAATCCCCTCTTTTCCAGCGATTCAACCTCCATTTTTATAGGTTTTTGGGGTTGAAGGAACTGATAAAGGGAACAGAGGGGAGTGGAGAGTAGCAGGGGTAACGTGGTGTAATGGGAATGTCATATCAGTGGAGGCGTGGTGGAGTTAGTGGAGGTGTCGGGCGTGATAGTGGGAGTGAGGGATGGTAGTCGTAGTGGGGTGTCAGTGTATGGGTGTGTCAGGTGGTGGAGTTGGCAGAGGTGGGGGTGTGCGGGTAACGTGGGAACAAAAGAGGATGGGGTGGCGGCTAGGGTTTAGGGGTAAAGGGGAGGAAGATGAGAGGATGGCGAAAAGGAGGTGGTGGAGAGGCGACGCGGAGGGGATGGTGGAGACGGCGATGAGGTGGAAGAGGGAGAAAGGGAAAGGGAGAGAAAGGGAGGGGGTGCGGCGGTGATAAGGAGGAAAGTGATGGGGAAACCCTAAAAGGGTTTCCTTATTCAGCTAAAAAATGAATTGGACCCGGTCCATTTGTGGACCGGGTCAAATTTTAGACTGGGTATTAAAAGAACGGACCAGTAAATTAAACATGGATTATTCTAAAAAATTGAGACAAGGGATACGGACTAGTCCTAAAATTACCAAGAGTCAATCGGGCTTTAATTTGGAGTCCGGTAAGTCAAAATGCGGACCGAGTGCAAGAAATAGTTTGGCTTTAAATTTGAATAAGAGACCCATTTAATTAATGAATATACCGAGGGTGACAAAATATTACTTAATACCAAAAAATGTGTGATTATTAGACTCGGGTAATAAGATCATATGGTGTTATGATAGCCGTGTAATAATATATATTATTTTTTCTTTGAAAATCCGCACTAAATAAATACTATTATTTAATTATACAAAGATAAATGCGATGTGTGTGCGTAAGCTGGTAAAAGTACTGGAATGATAAAAATTGTGAATAATAATAATAATTATAATAGTAATAATAATAATAATAATAAAATACGGTAAATAATAATAATTGATAGAATAATACAATAGCGGTATTGATAAGAGGCTAATAATTATAGTAAACATAATATATATATTTTTTATTTTTCCCGAAAATATTAGAAGCTTAAAAATAGGTATTTTGGCAGAGAGACGGGACAAAATTGGGTGTCAACAGAACTTATGCGGCATCGGAAATACGGGGGGCGATGACTCTCTCCTTCCCTTGTTATCAAAATACCTGCCAGTGGGGCCTTGTAGTATACATGTATATCCACACATAGCTACCTTACTTTATGACTTGTGAATTTCTTTGATACACATATACATATTTGATACATGTATTTTTATAGTTATATGTGTGATAAGTTCAGTATCCTTAAACTAACTGGGCTCTTTTTTCCTTTTCCCCCTCTTCCACCACATGGCCACTTGGGCCGGGTCTGAAGCTAACCTGTTGTGCCAAGGCCCAACAGGAAACTCCTACATATTTATCGAGTCCGAGAAAAATTAAAAAGGGAAGCTGTTATAAAAAGAGAACGTGTAGAAGGCCCAGCCATGGGTGAAAATGGCTAACTAGGGGCTTGGTATCCCTAATGCTTCCTGTTCCCTTTATTTAGTTATTTGTGTTTTCCTTTTGTTTATAACTTTATTTTAACTGTATTTGTAAACTTGTAAAAAAACTCACGTTATATTAGAATCATGTATGATTAGAATTAGGCGTCTTAGGACAACGGTACTTATGCTGTTTAGTGGACTTTAGGTCCCCAAACCTTTTTTTCAAAACCCGAATTTAGCATAACGAATTGGAAAAATAAGCGGATAACCAACAAAGCAGTTTTTGACCCGAGTTAACAAAATAAGAAGTTATTTCAAAGTCACAAATGTTGCAATGTTATTTCTGAACAAAAACGGACTAGTTTTCAAAACCAAAAGACACACTCTTTATAAAATTGAACTAAGCTTTTAGATCCAAACCAAGGCTAAGGATAAGTGTTTTGGACCAGATTCAAAACGGTCCAAGTCCAGAAAAAACAAAAAGAATTTTAGGCTGAAGCCCACTCAGGGACAAGAGTTGATAATACTGGTTTTCTTTAATAAGTTTTCATGCAAAAGTTTATTTAGGCCAAGCCCAGAAGAAAAAATGGACGGGCCTCTTTAGATGGAGAATTATAAATTTTTTGGCTACAAGTCCAAATTCGAGACCAATTTTATAAGACTTATAAAGGACGTATATTTTAATACGCTTCAAACAAAGCATTCGTATATACAAGTTCTTAGATAAGGCGTTCCAAACGTATTAAACGGATCGATCTAACCAAAGTATGAGTTAAAGCATGAACAAAATCATGTAATTAAACATAATAATTTTATATCCTTCATAAATGACATGTATTAAAAGATGGCCAATTTTATATATTCTCTTTACAAACAAAAATATACCATCCTTATATATAAAGGGAGGCTATTTTACTCGGTTATTATAAATTCAAGTCTAAGTACCCTATAGATAAAGGGAACATGTTCAAACTCCTTTTCTAAAAATTGATATGCAAATGACAAGATTTTTGCGGGAATAAAAGCTAAATAAACAGTTCATGCAAATACTCATGCATTGGAATTCGAAGGTCAACCGTATAGTACGGATCCTTAATACTAGGGTGCGTAACACTTTCCCTAGTGGATCATCAGAACCCTTACCTAGAACTCTGGATTACGAAGGATTTTTCACGGTATTTGAATAAACGCTTCACCCTCAGTTTTCCTAATTTTCTAAAAATTAGGTGGCGACTCTTTTAAAATAAAGTCCTAAAGAGAACCAACAAGTTCGAAGTAAATTTTTCGAGCGCTAACCCCTCCCGTAAAAATGCGAACCGTCATCGATCGCGACTCTCCTGGGGACTTAAAGGTTCTAACCATAAGGATTCCAATATAATATGAGCATATTTTTCTTAACTGTTTATGTGTTTACTTTCTCACAATTATTAACTGTAAGTGCATGCATATCATAACTTCGCCACTCATGGCATTTATTTTACACTTTGTTCCAAGGGCGACTTCGTGGAACACGCGGTCGTCCCTTCAGTATAAAATGAAAAATTTCTTTTGGAATCGTTATAAGGTGGGTTGGTTCGCGATCGTCTAACAGCCCTAACGGTTCAGCCCCAGTTGTCCACTCGGGTTCCCGCTCTTTCATAAAAATCCACTCTAGTGATAACTAGGATAGAGCTAAGACAAATCCCTATTGAACTAGAGCATTTCTACTTAGACATGCCTTAGGTACCTCAGACCTACTAAGGTTCATTAAGAGAGACTACCTTGTGTTCGGACGGTCTATGACCCAAAAAACACCACATCTCATTTATGTGCTATCTGGAAGCTTGTTGGTACCTATGTGATGAACCATTGATCCTACGGGGATGGAAGTATCTTAACCGTGCTTTGTTTTATAGATGGAGTGCAGAATCCATTTTGACATAGTCCCTGAGGCTTCGGAGTTGCTAAGAGCTTGGTATGAATGGTTGGGTGATGCCCACCAGAGAACAATCAGTTGCACTTTAGGACACTTACCCTTCCTCATGACAATGAAAGGTCGCTCGGAGCTAATAGAGGTATTGGCTGGATATTGGGATGACAAGGGAATACTGTTTTGTTTCGGTGATATTGAGATGGCTCTGACCCTAGAAGAAATTAAGCTATATATATATGTGTATATATATATATATATGCCATAGAAAACAATGGAACCTGTCTGAGGAGGTGACACAAGCCAGATTACAATATGTTATTTCCCCAAACGATTATGAAGTTTCTTGCTTTAACTGAGGCATCTTGGGCACAAGGACCCACCGTAGCCTTTAGGGATCTATACCGGAGGTTCGGGGATGTTACCAGGTATACTCTATATTAAAGGGAATTCAAGAGTCGCGAAGAATGGGAGACCGTTAGGCCTTTAGCCTTCGCCATAACCTTGTTAGGCACTATGGTCTTTCCACTGGACGGATCTTTGGCCATAGACACCGGGTGATCTACCTGGCCATGCAATATTCTACGGCATAACCAAATACCAAGAGACAAGATATTTTGACTTGGCTCCCATCATCTTGGACGACATCTTTCGAGCTTTAGACAAATGCCGGAACGATTTTCGATGCTTCCAGGGATGTAATCTGTTGCTACAATGGTGGATTATCAAACATATCAACATGGCCAATGAGGTTCAGGGTTGGAGTCGACAGAACAGGGTAGACCGCCTCGTAGACTACTGTCCAACTCTTGAGTTTATGTCCAATAATGCTTGGGTTGATTTCTTCACTGACTTGACCATAGATCGGATCCATTGGATGTTTCCTGACTTTATATCCGAGAATATGGTGGTTCGAGGCGAGAATTGCCCATTTGTGCCACTTGCTGGGGTTCGAGAAATTCGTCCTTATTATCCATCTCGTGTTTTGAGGCAGTTCAATAGGAGTCAAATGATACCTCAGGTAGGGAACCTCGAGCAGTTCACCATTGAGCACACTGAACAGAGAATCAAGAATGCCGGTATAATTCACACGGAATGGAATGGTCGCATGAGTTGGGGCCCAGATACTTTAGCTCCAGATAGGTTCGAAGCAGGATGTGATCCAGGGTATTATGCATGGTTACAGGGACACTTAACTCGTGCACTTACACTAGGGCCCGCACCTCCCCAGGAAGCCCAAGAAGAGGAGCGTCTGAAAGAATGCCTAGAGGGTACAGATGAATATTTGGCCAAAATCTTGGAGGAAACAGACCTGGTGATTGTCAGGATGGAGGTATATCAGGAACACCTTCATATTCAGACCACCCTTCGAAGGGTCAAGAAGGCCAAGACAAGCCAAGCCTCGACATCAACCACTGGAGGACCTCCTTGATTTACTGCTTTTATTATTTTGAGCCCCATGTCGGCTTCATCATCACTTTTGCAATCCTTCGGGGAAGATGTTATTATTATTATTATTATTATTATTATTATTATTATTATTATTATTATTATTATTATTATTATTATTATTATTTATTAAATCATGATGACATTTTTTGGGGCAGTGGTTCATTTTCACAAATGGCACTTACATGTTTCAAGTGATTAAGGAAGCCTTAACTCAAAAAGGCCTTAGAAACACCAGTAGTATAAATATCTGCAAATTACATGCTTTCTTGCTACGTGCTTCACATGCTTATTTGCTATGTGTGTGGTCATATATCCAAGCTTGAGTACTATTGGTCCGATGATCTAAAATACATACTCAAAAGAAAAACCACGAGGCTTAAAACTTACCCGAATTTATCTCCACTAAAGGTTGACTTACGATGGCCAATCAAGAAGGACAGGAAGCGCAGACTTTAGCGGAGACAGCTGAGATGCTACGGGACAAGTTGCTACAGATGGCAAAGCACCTCCAGGAAATAGGAAAGATAATTGAGGAGGTAGACAGATTATTGGGCATGGTTGGAAACCCGCCAGAAGGCATACCCCAAGAGCAATACTATGGAAATGCCCCTGAGTAGGTGAGAGAATTGGTGCTAAACTACATACCACTAGAGAGAAGGCCAGTAACACCCAGAGAAGGAACCCGGAGGGGACAAACACATAACAAGGAGCTGGGTCAGATCCGTGGGTGTTTGCATCGAGTTCACAAGAAGAAATAGAGCCCCACAAAAAGATCCTGAGCCCTTTGAAGAGGAAGAACCAGAGGAGGAAGAAGAAGAGCTAGAAGAGGAAGAGGAAGAGCCTCGGGACATGGAAGAACTAGAGCCTATCGACATAGGGTACGAAGGAGGGGAGAAACCATTTGATATGTCTCCCGAATTTCAAGGGAACGATGCGAATGATGAATCCGGTTATTATGCCCCCACTCAGGAAGGAACAAATTTCTAAGAATCTTCACCCATGCTGATGCCTGCTGCCTCTACTATGGCATCAGAGAATTTTGGAAGAGCAAAAGTTTCTACACCTGCTCCGTGGAGCATAGCCTTCAGAGCCCGGTCCTCCCCATTTAGAATGGCCATTTTGCTCGTCACTTGTAAAGAAGTGTTCCAAAAAATGATGGTCGCTGGGATGGATTGCACCACTAGGGCTAGGCTACCGATTTATGACTTGGTGTATGCTTACAAAAATGCCCGTTCCATCTCAATTAGGCGGGCCATACCTGAAAAGAATGTGTGGCGTTGAGGAAAAGAATTATTAGTTTGATCGACGACAATATCATCGGGACTTTGTGAAGGCCGCATACCTACTGGTCCACGAACCTATTATCCCAGGAGAGGGAGTTACCCCCGAGACTCAAGTTTGGTGGTACAATTTCATGATTTTTGAGGAATCACATGCTCGTTGAATAACATCAAACCCGTGAAACTTGTCTACGAGCCCGCACCACTACGGCCCAATAGAAACAAGTTCTTCTCATACCATACTGGGGTCAGGGGACATGATGTTGAAGAATTTAATACCTTCAAGATTGAGCTCGAAAACATGATCAGTACTGTACATATCTTGGTCCTACTCCGATCGTAGTTTTGAGGAGAAAAAAGTTCGGCAAGAGAGAGCAAGTTCGTAAGGACAACGACTTGCAGAGCTATACTTCTGGGTAGATATTAAGTGTCCCCCTCTTTTGCACAAGTGTTTCCCCCACCCTCATAAATATAAACGAACCGCACCGACCTGATGTCCTTATGAAGGGATACGCGGGATGTTACATCTTGGGAATTTTGAGTTGTTGCACTGCAAATAGACTAACACAAGGTTAAGGTAAACATGAAGTTCTTATGAAGTTAAGGGGAGTATTTGATAGCTTTAAGTGCGTACTACAAGATTTTGAAGTCGCATGACTTGGTGGAACTAAATTCGTCGAAGGAAATGGAATGTAAGTTGTGTTTGGGAAGGTTTCACATCAATCGAGCTAATGTTTATTTAGAAATGTGTTGAGGAGGAGATATAGGAATCCTTAGATGGTTAATGAAGTGTTATATAAGTGCCAAGAAAGTCCCACAAGGATTGGAAGTCAAATGAATCAACGAGAGCAAGTTCGGAAAAATGGATTGTACGACCACTTATACGATCCGTATAATGGTCCGTATAAATATTCCAGAGAGGGGTCATCCCATGGTGGGATTATACAACAATTTATACGGACCATATAAGTGGCCGTATAATCGGGTCGGGCCATTTTTATTTCTTTTTTTCTCTTTTTATATACAGATGACCCTTGTTCTTATTTTTCATTTCCCACATTTTCCCCAAGTATTGAAAGCTCTAGAGCATTTCCCCTATCATATTAACATAAACCCAAGGGAAATCAAAGATTAAATAGCAAGAATCAAGAGAATCAAGTGTGGAGAGACTCTCTAGGGTTTGTAGGATTCAAGTTTTCCATTGGTGTTGAAGTTGGAGTTTCGTCCGAGTGAAATACATTAATCCAAAGTTCATCCTTGTACAATAAAAGGTGACTTTTACATATATTTCATGTTATTAGGAGTATTTGGTTGTTGAATAACTTGGATGAGGGAAGAAAGTAGAAGGTGAAGCTAAAATCGGGGTTTAATGATATTTGTGAGTAGTAAATTAACTTGAGTCATGATTCTTAGTATGTTATGAGTATAATCTTATTATGGGTGGGGCTATTGATGTTGGGGAAGTATTGTATGTAAGTGAAGGTGGTGTTGTGTTGTAGCTATTGTTATGAATGACCTTAAAAGGAGTTTTGAGGACTGAACCATGCTTAACTTGAAAGAATCCTCTTGATTATGGTATTATGGATGTTGCTATTGATGTTTGGGAGTTGTTTATTATATGGATAAAGTCAATGAAACAAAGGAAATGTTGCCCAAATTCCGCTAGCTCTTAGTTGCTTTAGTTTAACTTAAGCTTGTTTTCAATGACCTAACCTTAGTACGAATCCTCTTGAATGTAGAGTCGTGAGCTTGGGAGGAGAACGTTTAGTCGTTAAGAAGACAAAAGGTATGTTAAGGCTAGTCCCCTTCTTTCAAAGGCATGATTCCTATGTTATGATTTTATCCATAATTTCCATAACCTCCTTATGCCCAAAGCTAGAAGTTCATGATTCTTAAAAGCTTCTTATGATACTAAAGATGAGATGTTTTCTATGATGAACATGATGATGATGATTTTTATGCTAGAAATTCCAAAGCTTATGGTCTTGATGCTACTATGAGAATATTGAGTTATTTCATAAATTCCTTGATTTCATTTGTTGTTGTTGATCTCACCTTATGAATTGTTCCTTTGGGGTTTGATATAGCGATGATGATTACTCCATAAGATAATCGGAGGTTACCGACCTTACATCACTCCGATAGGTTTGTAGCTTTAATTCGGCTCTCATGCATGCTTATTTTTATGTATGATTACACTGGGCCTAGTTGGCCGGGCAGACGCAACTACGGTGCGCGTAGTGGGCGACTTTGGATAATTATAATAACACCGTACCTAGTTGGCCGGGCAGTCACCACTAGTGGGTGGCATGAGATAATTACCCCGGACATGGGAGGCCCAGACGCGTGCTAATGATGATTACACCGTACCTATATGGTCGGGCAGCTTCTATATATATACATAGTTCCGCCTCTAGTCAGTTACAGGTTATCTCTTTATCTCATGTTTCTTTATTTCTTTATTATGTTATTATTCATGCCTTACATACTCAGTACATTGTTCGTACTGACATCCTTTCTTTTGTGGACATTGCGTTCATGTCCGCAGGTAGATAGAGAGAGTGTCCAGATCTCTAGGAGCTTTATCAGCAGATATACAGGAGCACTCCACTACTCTGGAGTTGCAGTTTATTGGTATATTCTTTTGTGTTTATATTTGGCGTATGACGGGGTCCTGTCCCGTCCTTACGATTTCGGTACTCTAGTTAGAGGCTTGTAGACATGTATGGATAGTAGATATTTCATGACCTTATTAGTGTATATTCTGTATATCATTTTATAGCCTTGCAGGCTTGTTCATATATATATATATATATATATATGTTTAAGGTGGAATCGAAGAATGCTTCATAATTTTATTTTTGAGAACGGCGTTTATTCTGGTTGAGTTATTTGATAATTAGAACAGTGATCCACCGAGATAGATTGGAAGAAGTATGACAAGTGGTGCTCGGTAGGCTAGCTCTGGATACCCGTCATGGCCCTTTGGTTGGGCCGTGACAAAAGTGGTATCAGAGAAGATCTGTCCTAGGTTGTGTCTACGAGCCGTATCCGGTAGAGTCTTGTTTATGGGTGTAAAGCGCGCCACACTTATAAACAAGAGGCTACGGGGCATTTAGGAATAATGACCGTTCTTCTTCCTTATAGATCGTGCGATAGAGCCATAATATAAGATTCTTCCTTTTCGTAATTGTGCGTTCTGATTTCAGCAATGCCTATGAAGAGGAAAGCAACAACTGCCCAGAAGGGCAAGACAACAGCAGGAAGGCGGACTGAACGGGAGCCACCGGTGAATATAGAGGAGGGTGAGTCCCATAATGAGGCTCTATCTCAAACTTCTCATACTCTGCCTATTTTAGAGGAGCATGAAGGAGCCTCAGCTCCAGCTCCAATGCCTCTAGTTCCTCCACTGACTGCCTCAAGCCAACAGATGACAGAGGCTATTCAATTACTGACCCAGGTAGTTGCCGCTCAGTCTCAGCAATAGGGTGCAGGTCCTAGTGACAGAGCGGTTAGTGCCAGAGCCTGTGATTTTATGAGCTTAAATCCTCCAGAATTTTTCGGGTCAAAATCGAATGAAGACCCGCAGGGCTTTATAGATAAGATGCTGAGAACGTTGAGGTTAATACATGCTTCTGATACTGATTCGGTGGAGTTGGCTTCCTATAGACTACGGGATGTGTCCGTTCTTTGGTACAATAATTGGATATCTTTGAGAGGGGAAAATGCGCCTCCCCCGGTATTGCAGGAGTTCGTAGATGCCTTCATCTGCCATTATTTTTCACCCGAGGTTCGACGGGCTCGAGCTGAAAGGGTTTTGAATCTAATGCAAGGAAATATGAGTGCTCAGGAGTATAGTCTCCGCTTCAATTCATTGGTTAGGTATGCTTCGGCCATGATAGCCGATATGGGAGACCGGGTGCATCAGTTTGTGAGTGGCTTGGGGGCACATTGGATTAAAGACTGCTTGACAGCTTCACTCCAAAAAGGGATGGATATGTCTCGTATTCAGGCCCATGCCTAGAATTTGGAAGAGCAGCAGCAGCCGCACAGGGGTGAGCGTGATATTGACAGAGGGCATAGTAAGATAGCCAGATCTGCAGGTGCTTTCAGTGAGTATAGAGGGGGTCAGAGGCAACAGTATTTCAGGTATTCAGGCCAATCCGCGGCTAGTGCACCTCCTCAATTTGCGGGCAGGAGATTTGAACGCCCTATTTATTATGGATCGAGTCAGAGCTCGAGAGTTTCGGGTTCCCAATTTGGAGGCGATCCTAGTTAGAGAAGGCCACTTGTACCACGATGCAGTTAGTGCAGTAGATTACATGCGGGTCAGCGTCGCCGAGGCTTAGATGCTTGTTATACCTGTGGTCAGACTGGGCATATGACGCGTGATTGTCCACCGATGAATGGTAGAGGTGGGACCCAGCCCACAGGATCAATAGATGGCTGGCCCCGTATTTATGCATTGGCCGGGCGACAAGATCTTGAGTCCTCCCCTAACGTTGTGACAGGTATATTATCAGTATTCTCTCATGATGTTTACGCATTGATAGATCTGGGTTCTACTTTGTCTTGTATTACTCCTTATATTGTTGATCGTATTGGGGTGAAACCCGAGCCAATTAAATCTTTTGAGGTGTATACTCTTGTTGGTGACCCGGTAATAGCTAGACAAGTATATGAAAACTGTGTGGTTGTGGTGTGTGATCGTCATACTGTAGCTGATTTGATCGAGCTGAAAATGTTAGATTTCGATGTTATTATAGGCATGGATTGGCTGGACTTCTGTTATGCTAATGTTGATTGTAGAACAAAAGTGGTTCAATTCCAATTTTCGAGAGAACCAGTACTTGAATAGAAAGGTAACACATCTCCAAGAGGTAGGTTTATCTCTTATCTCAAAGTGAGGAAAATAATTGCTAAGGACTATATTTATCATTTAGTCCGGGTTCATGATAGGGAAGTAGAACCGCCTACTCTTCAATCCGTTCCGGTAGTGAATGAGTTTCTAGATGAGCTTCCAGGTCTTCCGCCAGAGCGGGAGATTGATGTGCTATCGGACACCGAACCCATATATGTTCCTCCTTACAGAATGGTTCCCGTAATTGAAAGAGCTAAAGGCACAACTGAAGGATTTGCTCGAGAAAGGATTTATTAGGCCCGGTTCATCGCCATGGGGAGACATGTCTTGTTCGTAAGAAAGAAAGATGGTTCCTTGCAAATGTGCATTGACTATAGGCAGTTGAACAAGGTGACAATAAAGAATAAGTATCTGCTTTCGAGAATCGGTGATTTATTTGATCAATTGCAGGATGCTAAGTGGTTTTTAAAGATAGATTTGAGATCAAGCTATCACCAAGTGAGAGTTAGAGGAGAAGACATTCCAAAAACAGCTTTCAGAACTAGATATGGTCATTACGAATTTCGGGTAATGTCATTTGGATTGACTAACGACCCGGTAGTATTCATGAATTTGATGAATAATGTGTTCAAACCTTTCCTAGATCTATTCGTAATTATGTTCATCGATGATATTCTGGTATATTCTCAATCAGAAGCAGAGCATGCAGATCGTTGACGTACTGTCCTTGGAATCCTTCAGACTCGAGAATTATATGCCAAGTTTTCAAAATGCGAGTTCTGGTTGAATTTTGTAACTTTTTTGGGCCATATCATCTCAGCTGACGGAATTCGGGTAGACACTCAGAAGATTGAGGCTGTGAAGACTTGGCCAAGGCCTACAACACCTACAGAGGTCTGTAGCTTTCTGGGATTGGCAGGTTATTACAAGAGATTTGTAGAAGGATTTTCTTCTATTTCTGCACCATGGACGAAGCTAACTAGAAATCAGCAAAATTTCAATGGACCGATGCTTGTGAGCACAGTTTCCGGTAATTGAAAGATAGATTGACTTCTGCCTCGGTCCTGACACTTCTAGAAGGATCAGGAGACTATGTTGTTTATTGTGATGCCTTCGGTGTTGGGTTGGGCCGTGTGTTGATGCATCACGGTAAAGTCATTGCCTGTGCCTCCAGGCAGTTGCGAAAACACGAAAAAAACTATCTGACCCATCATCTTGAACTAGCTGCGGTTATTCATGCACTAAAGATATGGAGACACTACTTGTATGGTGTTCATATTGATATTTATACAGATCACAAGAGTCTCCAGTACATTTTCAAGCAGAAGGAGTTAAATCTATGGTAGAGGAGACGGTTGGAGTTATTGAAAGACTATGACGTAAGTATTTTATATCATCCCCGAAAGGCGAATGTGGTGGCTGATGCTCTTAGCCGTAAATCCATGCGCAGTCTATGTGACGTTTAACAGGAGAAAAGGGAGCTAGACCGTGAACTTCAACAGCTAGCTAGCCTAGGAGTTAACTTAATGGACTTGGACAATGTAGGAGTTGCTATTCATAACCTAGCTGTTTCATCCTTAGTAGTGAAGGTGAAAAAGCGCCAATATGAAGACCCCAAGTTGAGTTATTATAAAGATACACTCTCTCAGAAAGAGAAGTCACCATTCGAGATTTATGCAGATGGGGTTCTCAGGTATCGAAGCAGGATATGTGTCCCGGATGTTGCAGGATTACGCCACCAGGTTCTGGAAGAAGCCCATTACTCCCGTTAATCTGTTCATCCAGGAGCGACAAAGATTTACCGTGATCTCAAGTCAATGTATTGGTGGGACATAATGAAGAAGGATATAGCAGAGTTTGTAGCTCAGTGTCCAAATTGTCAACAAGTGAAAATTGAGCATCAAAAGCTAGGAGGGTTGTTGCAAGCTATGGAAATTCCAACTTGGAAATGGGAAGTGATCAACATGGATTTTATTGTAGGCTTGCCTCAATCTCGGCGTAAGTATGCCTCCATATGGGTAATTGTGGACAGACTTACAATGTCAACTCATTTTCTACCAGTCAGAACTACATACTCAGTAGGAGATTATGCAAAGTTGTATCTTAAAGAGATAGTGCGACTTCATGGTGTCCCAGTAGCCATTATCATAAGATAGAGGGGCACAATTTACAGATAATTTCTTGAAGTCCTTTTAAGAAGGTTTGGGAACTCAAGTAAGGCGTAGCACAGCATTTCATCCACAGACTAATGGACGAGCTAAACTGCCACGACCCGGCTAGGGGCCATGACAGGTACCCGAAGATGACTACCGAGCACCACTCATTATGCTAATTGTCATACCCAACTTTAACACACACAATCTCCAAGGCAATACATATATATACATAAGCCCTCACGGCTGCAAAAAATGATATACAAAAAAATATACACTGATGTATCCATGAGACAACCACTACCCACGCATACGTATCTACGAGCCTCTACTAGAGTACTGAGACATATGGATGGGACAGGACCCCTTCATACCCGAATATGTACACAAAAGAATATATCAAAAACTACACCTCCGGAGTAGGGAAGTGCTCTTGTGCAAGTAGATCTGGCTCCTAAGGATCTGGACCGTCCCCCTGTCTACCTGTGGGCATAACACAACATCGAAAACGAGAAGGATATATATATATATATATGAGTACAACTGAGTATGTAAGGCATACATGGTAACATAATAAGGAAATGTAGAAGGCATACAACTGTAACTACTTTCCTCTTGAGGTGGAATCATGCATGCTTACTCTTTGCCTTCATAACATCACACACATACATACATGAACTGTCTGAATCAATAACATCATTAGCCCGCGTCCGGGCCTCCCGCGTTCGGGCCTCCCGCGTCCGGGGTAATTATGTCATGTCGCCCACTGGTGGTGTCATGTCCGGCCAAATAGGCACGGTGTTATCATAAGACGCCCGTCTTAGCGGTGTCAGGTCCGGTCATCTAGGCACGGTGTAATCTCATCATCATATACCTATCATAAAGCATGCATTAGAACTCAAGTAAAAGCTACAACTCTATCGGGGTGACGTAAGGTCGAGAACCCGCCGATGCCATTATGGGGTAATCATGATCATCATGTCTCACCTTGAAGGAACTAGCATCATAAGGTGAGTCTAACAACAATGAATAACATCAAGGAAACATGTAAATATCGTTAGCTTCATAAGAATATCATATCATGAACTTTAGGGTCTCTAGATTTAGATTCATCGTCATCATTATCACATTCATAGAACGTCTCTTATCATTATCTTATGAGTAGCCCTTAATAACCATAGACTTATAATTTCCGGAATATGATAAAGTCATGGAAAGATAAAGGAAGCTATATTATATTATAGGAATCATGCCTTAGAAAAAGAAGGGACTAGCCTCACATACCTTTACGTCACTCTAACTTTACCGGCTAAGTACTCCCCTCCAATATTCACAATTCTACATTCAAGAGAATTCATACCAAAATTAGATAATCGGAGACATACTTAACGCTAAACTAAGGCGACTAAGGGCTAACAAAAATTGGGTAGCACTTCCTTTGTTTCTGCAATGTTCTCCATATAATATAACAACTCTCAAATATTGATAACAACATCCATAATATCATAATCGATAAATTTTGTTAAGCTAGACATTATTTAATTCTCAAAATCCCCTCTCACGGTCATCCATAACCTTAGCTATCACCCAACGTCACATTCATTCATATATAATGCTTCTTTAATACTCTTAATATCATTCATGGAAACATTATACTCATTTCATGCTAAGAATCATGACTCCAATCAATTTACTACTCAAAATACCATTTTTACCATATTTGAGCTCATATTATACCTCCTTCTCTAATCCAAGTCTTTCAACCACTCAATACCTTTAATAACATGAAACAATTGTAAAACTCACCTATTATTGTGTAGGAATGGGTTTTGGATGGAAATGCTTCACTTAGAGAAAACCCCAACTTCAATTCCAAAGAATTTCTAGCTTCCATCAACCCTAGTTAGCATTCTTGCATTTGATTCTACTAGTTTTTGGTATTGATCTTTGATCTCTCTTGGATTTGTGTTCATAAGATGTATGGAGTGTTCTATAGCCTTCTTGAGGTGTGGAGAAAAAATAAAAATGAGGACTTGGGGGGCCTCTTTTATAAAAATTAAAAGCTGCCTGACGAGGATTATACGGACCCTTATACGGTCTGTATAAGTGACCGTATAATACCTCCAGTGAAAGGCCCCTTTCTGGACAGGTTATACGGGTCCCTTATACGGACCGTACAAGTTATACGGGCCGTACAACTCACAAATTCCGAAATTGCTCCCGTTGTTTCGTTTAACTTCAAATCTTTATGGAACCTTCTTAACACTTATTTAATACTTTATTAACAATCTACGGAGCACTATAGCTCTTCCTCAAGACATTGTTAGATCGACATTAGCTCAGTACTTTGCAAAACCCTTCCAAACACGACTTATACTTTACCTTCCCCAACTGATCTAGCAAGCAGTAGAAAAGATCAAGCTTATTCGAGACTGATTGTTGCAGCCCAGAGTTGTCAGAAATCTTATGCGGGCAATCGTCTACGAAACTTGGAATTCCAAGTTAACGATTGGGTATTCTTGAGAGTGTCGCTGATGAAAGGTGTAATGAGATTCGGCAAGAAGGGAAAGCTTGGTCCCCGGTATATTGGGCCTTATAAGATTGTGCGCAAGGTAGGCGAAGTGGCTTATGAATTAGATCTACCTTTGGATTTGGAGTCAGTCCATCCGGTTTTCCATGTGTCGATGCTTCGTAAGTGTGTTGGAGAACCTTCTAGAATCATTCATATAGATGATGTCCAAGTTACTGAGAAATTGTCTTATGAAGAAGTACCCATTGCCATCCTAGATAGGTAAGTGCGGAGACTCGGAGCCAAAGATGTAGCCTCAGTTAAGGTCCTGTGGAGAAACAATAACAGAGAGAAAATGACTTGGGAAACAAACGAAAATATGAAGTCCAGATATCCGCATTTATTTCCACCCCTAGAAGAGGCTCAAGCAGAGACGCCATTGTCCCTAGGTATGTAATGCTTTCTTTGATGCTTTCTTGGTCGTGTGTGGCCATGATTGTTGATGTTGTTGTTGTAGCCCTGTGACGCGATATATTTTGGATTGATGTGATAGGATGGTAGTGCCATATTACAAGGGAAAATTTGACAAAATTTTTGTAGAATCCCCAAGAGTCTAACATTCGAGGACGAATATTCCTAAGGGGGGGAGAATGTTACATCTCGAGAATTTTGAGTTGTTGTCATGTAAATAGACTAACACAAGGTTAAGGTAAACATGAAGTCCTTACAAAGCTAAGGGGAGTATTTGATAACTTTAAGTGCGTACTACAAGATTTTGAAGTCGCATGACTTGGTGGAACTAAATTCGTCGAAGGAAGGGGAATGTAAGTTGTGTTTTGGAAGGTTTCGCATCAATCGAGCTAGTGTTTATTTAGAAATTTCTTGAGAAGGATCTATAGGGCTCCTTAGATGGTTAATGAAGTGTTATATAAGTGCCAAGAAGGTTCCACAAGGATTGGAAGTCAAATGAATCAACGAGAGCAAGTTCGGAAAAAAATGGGTTGTACGACCACTTATACGGTCCGTATAACCATTCCAGAGAGGGGTTATCCCATGGTGAGATTAAACGACCATTTGTACGGACCGTATAAGTGGCCGTATAATCGGGTCAGGTGATTTTTTTTCTTTTTAACACAAACCCAAGGGAAACCAAAGATTAAATCGCAAGAATCAAGAGAATCAAGTGTCGAGAGACTCTCTAGGTTTGTAGGATTCAAGTTTTCCTTTGGTGTTGAATTTGGAGTTTCATCCAAGTGAAATACATTAATCCAAAGTTCATTGTTACACCTCGAAATGTTTTTTGTTCATGCACAGTGAATAGACTGACGAAGGGCACGACGTAAGCGAAGTTTTGATGAGTACGAAATAACATTCGATGATTCTAAATGAGATTTCAAAGACATTCAAAGTAAGAGAAGAAAGTTTCCAAGATGAGGCAAGACATACGAGATGTATCGGAAAGTATTTACGAATAAAGAATTAACGATGACTTAATGATGCTTTGGAGAAGAGTTATAACGTCCCCTAGATTGTTAATGAAGTGATAAACAAGTGTCAAGAAGGTTCCATAAGGATTGGAGATCAAACGAGTCGACGAAAATGATTTTCGGAAAACTGTGGATTGTACGGTCCATTATACGGACCGTACAAAAGATACGGACCGTAGGTATGGCCGTATAACCTGTCCAGAGAAAATCCTCCACTGGAACCATTATACGGTCACACATACGGACCGTATAAATTGTACAGACCGTATGTGTGTCCGTATAAATGTGTCGGGACAGAATTGTGTATTTAATAAGGGTTCAAGTTTCATTTCATTTCATTTTTCCTTCACACCCCTTCTCTCTAAAACATCTCTCTACACTTCTCCAACAAAAATTCAAGGGGTATTTATGATCAATTACATCAAACCAAGTGAATCAAATGTAAGAAACTCATTAAAGTTCATCCAAGACAAGGAATCCAAGTGAAGGTGAAACTAGGGTTTTGCTCAAGTGAAGTGTTTGCATTCAAGGTTCATTCCCACACCATCTAAGGTAAGTTTTATGGTATTTACATGTTGTTTAAGGTATTTTAAAGTTGAAACACTTGGATTGTAGAAGGATATAGGAAATGGGTCATAAACAAGAGAATAATGAAATTTTGAGTAGTAGTTGGAATGAGTTGTGAATATTAATATGTTGTGATTATAAGTATGTTATAAATGATATTGAGAACACGGGATAAGCATTATATGCAAGAAAACGTACTAGTATACTATGACCAAGATTATGGATGAATTGAAGTGGAATTATGAGACGAGGGTAATGTAGATGAATAGAGATTGTTGGTTATGATATTGTGAACGTTATTATGAATGTTTGGGAGTTGATATACAATATGGGAAAGGTTGTATAAACAAAGGAAATGCTGCCCAATTTTCTCCAGCTTTAGTAAGCACGTTCATGTAATCGATTAGCTCATGTGAATGCGAATTCTCTTGAAGGTAGAAACGTGACCATTGAAGGAGAACAACCAAGCGATGAAAATTGTTAAACGAAAGAGGTATGTAAGGCTAGTCCTTTCTTTCTAAGGCATGAATCATATGGTATGAATCCTCCTATCTCTCTACGATTTTCCTACATATTGGGAACTATGAATATACGAGTATAAAGAACTTTATATGAGACAAAGAAAAGAGATATGTTACGAATACGATGATACCGATGATGAATCTAAGTCTAGAAGTCATATATCTCATGATATGATATTCCTACGAAGCTAATGATCCTTATATGATTCCTATGATAGTATTTCCCTTACCTCTCCATGACTTCCCTACCTTCCGGAAAACTAAGAGCCTATGTTCATGAATAGCCATATGGGATAAGATAAGAGGTATGTTACGAATGCGATAATGATGATGATTAGTCTAAGTCTAAGGATTCTAAGGCCTATAATATTATGGTTCTACAAGGCTAATGATCCATATTACGATCCATTGATGTTGTTCATTGACTACACTCACCTTATATGCTAATTCCTTCAAGGTGAGGCATAATGCTTATGAATGCTCCATAATGGAATCGGGGGCTCTCGACCTTATGTCACCCCGACATTGTTATAGACTATCTATAAGCTCTAATACATGTCCTATGCCTAATACTCCGAAAAGTTACGAGTCTATGTTCATAGAGGATTTCATATGAGATAAAGGTAAGAGATATGTTATAGATACGATGATGGTAATGATGAGCCTAAGTTAGAGATTATAAAGTCTATTATGTGATATTATTACGAAGTTCATGCTACGAATACGATGCGATTTTCATAGATTGTCTTTAAATCCAAATGTATGCTCTATGAAAAGTTATGATAAGTTTATGGGATATATGTGATGATAATAATGACGATGATAATAGTGATGACACTAAAGCTATTTACGAGCTTTTATGCATATATGTGCCTATGTATGGCTATTATGAAACCTCGAGCTTATATGGCCGGGTAGAATGTATATGAATATATATATATATATATATATATATATATATATTTTGTAACGCGCGTGCACCTCTGTAGTTGGGTACGGATAACCCTGAAGCCTTGGTAGGGCCAGGTATGTATAACCCTGAAGCCTTGGTTGGCCAGGTACGTGTAACCTTGAAGCCTTGGTTGGCCAGGTACGTGTAACCCTGAAACCTTGGTTTTCCAGGTATGTATATGATATAAATATGTATATGATATGAATATGTATATGATATAAATATGTATATGATATGGATTGTACATGATATAGACGTGAATATGATATATGTAGGAAAAGCCCGAAAAATATGTATGTGATATTGTCAAGCCACTACGTGGCCGTATACGGATAACGTTTAATGTTTATGAGCTATGATGATACATGTACCGTGATAATATATGATATAGGAATGAAGGTATCCTCCTTTAAAAGTTACGCAGGTTATGTATTCATCTCATGTCCTATGATTCTCTATTATGTTCATCTCATTTATGCCTTACATACTCAGTACAATATTCGTACGGACGTTCGTTTTCTTTTGACACTGTGTTCATGCCCACAGGTAGACAGAGAGGCGACCCAGTTTTGTAGAAGTCTATAAGCAGAGTGTTGAAAGCACTCCATTATTTTGGAGGTGCCATTGAGTTACTATTGTATGTACATGTATGTTTTAGGCACGACCGGGTCCTGTCCCGTCCATATGTCTAGTACTCTAGTAGAGGCTCGTAGATACGTATGTGTGGGTAGTATGGTCTCATGATTTTGATAAGTGTATATATGCATATAGGCGTGTGTGTATTATTTTGATAGCCGAAAGGCTTATGTATATAAAAGTAATTATGTTTCCAATTGAGAAATGATTTTTTTATGATATGAGTATGATAAGTAAGGGAATGAGTGGTGCTCGGTGATTAGCCCCGGGTACCCGTCACAGCCCCTTGTCGGGTCCTGACAAAAGTGGTGTTAGAGCAGTTCAGTCCTAGGGAGTGTCTACGAGCCGTGTCTAGTAGAGTCTTGTTTATGGTGTGTTGCGCGCCACATCTATAAACAGGAGGATACTGGGCATTTAGGAGGGTTACTCTTCTTTCATCTCTAAGATAGTGCGATAGAGCTAAGCCATAGGAAATGAGATTCCTTATACTAATCCTTGATTGCAGCAGAAGAATGGTAATGATAGAAGAAAGTGATTGTTATGACCCGTGTTTTCACACGTTTGGAAAGACTTGAATTACATTGGATTCTTGAGATATAAGATCAATTTGATATTTTGTTGAACATAGGAGTTATGCATGAAAGAATAGAGTCATGAAAGTGTGGGACAAGGTTAAGGGTAATTTTGGAATTTTGGAAATTAGTTTCGGGAATTACAAAATGTGATCCATAAGTATTGGGCTCAAAAAATAATTGAAGCAAAGTGAGGCCCAAAATGGGGTGCTTGGCCGGCCACTTTGGCTTGGTCCAAGCCCATTTTATGGGTCATGTGCTTGGTCATGTGACCAAGCACTTCAATACTTATATAATTGAAGACTATGATAAGTATGAAAGGAGATAACCAAGAACAAAAAAATAAAAGAGGAGAAAGAAGAGGGTTTCGGGTTTGCTAGGAAAAAATAGGTACCAAAAATCTTGCTTCAAAAATTTATTTCTTGTTGATTTCCTACTAAGTCAATGTTCCTTTGTAACTTGGTATAGTTGGATTGGAGTGGGGAGCATTAGAATCATCAAAGTGACTACATCTCCAAGTGAAGGAAACTTGAAGAAAAGGTATGAATTTCTACCTTTTTATTGTGTGGTGAAGTTTTGATTGTGTTGTAGTATATGGAAATGTGTTGATTGTATGAAGAAATGGAAGTTTGCAATGTGGGTTTGGTATATGGCTTGTAGCCGTGTGTATATGCATGTTGTATAGCCAAATTGTATTGAATTTATGTTATATTCTAGTTATGATTGTGATGAAATGCATGTGGGAATTGAAAGTTGGATGAATTTAGTTGATATGGAAAAATAAGCATATGGCCGTGTGGTATGTTGGCTATGGAGTGGAATTGATTAAGTTTGTTTAGTGTATTGGAGTGTTGTTGTAATGCTTGGCATAGAAATGAAGTTAGAATGATATAAGTTTGTATTGAATTGGAATGTAGAAACTTATGTCGTTTTAGTATGATTTTCCGACATTAAGGAAATGAAGTTGTTTGGTTGTTAATGGTGATAATCATTGATGAATTTGGAAGTTGGAAACTTGTTATGGAATTGCATGCCAAAGATTTGATGTTTTGCATAAGTTAAGACTTTGGCGGACAATTGTATATTATGTATATCAAGTGTATATCTTAAGGCAAACGATATGAAATGTATCTAGAACTATATGGTGATGATCTTGATTGTTGATGAATGTGAAATTATTGATATTAGTGAAAGTTTGGATTGAAAGGAAGGTTATGTCAACTTGTGAGAAAAATGTCTAGTTGAAGGATATTTGTGTTCTTAATGTTCTTTGTTGATGTTAATGTCGTCGTTTGGGTTGTTGTTGATGATTTCTAGCCGAGTTGAATTCTCGGGGTGCCATATGTATAGGGGAAGTGCTGCCGGAATTTCGGTAGCCAAATATGATTAAAGTTGTAATAATGGCATTAATAACTCACAATTGGTAAACTTGACCAATTGCAGTTTTTCGACGAAACGGGAAGTGAGTTTGGAAAGGCTTAAGGAGCGTGAAAGGTATGTAAAGCAAACCCAATTCTTCCCTTGGCATGCCCTTAGTGTATTAGGGTCGGATCCGGGCCTCAAAGGACCTTTTGGCCCTCGGAATCCGCAAGACAAAATTTCAGTTTTTCCTTAAGTAGAATTGAACCATTTTGATACGCTTTTTCTGAAATTATGCAATTGTGCTCTAAATTACTCAGAAAGTCATAGGATGTCTGTATAACCTTCGTAGATGATATTATATGTTTAGAGGGCACAATTTGAGCCCGCCGCCTTATTTGTTCTGAGGCGGCCCACTATTTACGTTTTTGCCCCTAATGTGTTAAAGCTTCATTTTTAAGCGATTTTTGAAAGAAATGTTTTAATTACCCTACTAATCGCTTAACGAATATTATTTTAAATATTCTGTTAAACATTATAAATTATTTTGACACTCGGAATGACTTCGGGAAATTTATACTTCTGTAATTTATTATGATATCCGAAATACATTTATTATGATTCCGTCCGACCCCATTGGATTTGTTTGTCTTTGATACGCTTCATCGAGTCTTTGAAAACATTTATTATATTTTTAAATTGCATTAGTCTCTCACTACTCCATTCGTGGATGTCCCAATGTTTCCCACACTGAGCCCGGGCCAGGATATGTTGTCAAGCGTAATTCTCTGCATTGTTCGCCGCGTCCCGATGTGAGGGGGCAGGTATACGCGTACATGGGTCTGTGGAGTATGATGTGCCATGTCCGCCTATTCTGATCTGATCTGTTATGGCCATTTTGATATGACATTATATGATACGGGGCCACGCCCCTTTTTCTGATTCCTCTGTATAGTGGCACCAGCGTCGGGAGGGTGGCCACATTCTGTCTGCCGAGTCCCGTGGCAGGGACCGGATATGATATGATATGACATATGTTTCTGTACACATTCTGTCTGATTTGGAAATATGCATTTGACACTCTGGATTTTGTACCCATTTTCTGTAATCATTATGATTTGACTTCTGTGATTCCGCTTTACATATTCAGTACATATTTCGTACTGACCCCCTTTCTTCGGGGGCTGCGTTTTCATGCCGCGCAGGTACGGACGACAGGTTTGCTGATCCGCACGTTTAGGATCCCATTTCTGCTATTTTGGGGCGCTCTCTTCTACAGAGCCCATCTTTTGGTACAGTCTGTCCCTGCTATCTGTATATGTACTTTGTTCAGGGTATGACGGGGCCCTGTCCCGTCTTATGATTATGATATGTTCTGTAGAGGTCTGTGGATACATCTGTGTGGGTTCTGTACATATGTTTGGGATGTTTTGTTATATGACAGCCTTATCGCCTTCTGTGTGCCAAGTCTGCTCTTCTGCTAAATTCTGTAGCATCCACTAATGTTATTATTATATTATTATTCTGATAATATGCTAATTTGGGTATCGGGTACGTATAGGTGCCCAGCTAGGGCACTGGTCGCGGCCCACGGGGTTGGGTCGTGACAAAAGTGGTATCAGAGCAGTTCGTCCTCGGAATGTCCACAGACCGTGTCTAGTAGAGTCTTGTTTATCGGTGTGTTGTGCACCACGCCTATAAACAGGAGGCTACAGGGCATTTAGGATACTACCCTTCTTTCTGTCTTAGATCGTGCGATAGAGCTGTGTTATCAGGATGACCCCTCCCTAACGAGTGGCTATGTTTGCAGATATGCCTCCAAAAAAGGCAACAGCGGCCCAAAAGGCCAAGTCAGCAGCCTTGGGAGAGACTAGCCGGGTCCAGAGGATTACCAGGGCACAGGCACATATTGCTCCGGGGACTTTTCCCCAGACAGAGGGTTCGTCTACACCGCCACTCGTGGAGGAGATTGGGGCGGCCGCAGCCGCAGATCGGGGGGCGGCTCCACCGCCAGCTCCCGCAGTTCCAGTACCTGAGCCTCCAGCTCCACGGCCAGGCACTGAGGATCAGTCTATGAGGGAGGCAGTCCAGTTGCTGACGAGACTTGTGGCAGGGCAGGTTCAGGGGCATGGACTGGGAGGTGACCGGGCAGTGAGGCGTGATAGTTCGAGAGCCCGTGAGTTTTTGACTTGTAACCCTCCAGAGTTCTTCGGGACAAAGCCCGAGGAGGATCCTGAGGAGTTTATCAGGAAGATGCGACACACTCTAGATTTGATTAATGCTTCCGAGACAGAGTCAGTCGCGTTAGCTTCGTACCGGTTATATGATGTGGCGGCAAACTGGTACGAGTCATGGGGGCTATCCAGGGGGGACGGCGCTCCTCCAGCAGTTTGGGGCGATTTTTCTCAGGCATTTCTTGGACATTTTCTGCCCCCAGAGTTGCGACGAGCCAGATCTGATAGATTCTTATTATTGAGGCAGAAGGGCCGCAGTATTCGGGACTATAGTTTGGAGTTTGATTCCTTGGCCCGATATGCACCTACTGTGGTGGCTACTATGGCAGACCGGATGCACAGATATATTATGGGGCTGGATCGGTATTTTGTTGATAGCTGCTTAGTATTGGCTGCTCAGCCCGGTATGGACATTGCCCGTATCCAGGCCCATGCCCAGGGCATGGAGGATCGGGGCAGAGGAGGACACCAGCCTGACAGGGGCCAGGATCGGAGACAGCCCAAGAGGGCCAGGTCATCTGGAGATTTTCTGGGCAGACAGCCCCAACAGCCGCAGCAGCCTAGCAGATTTTCATCTCAGCCGGCGCAGAGCGCGCCTCCCCAGCCTACAGGTCGCAGATTCGATAGCCCAGGGTATTCAGGAGCAGGCCAGAGCTCCAGGGCTTCAGGTTCGCGGACAGATAAGGGTTCTGGTCAGATGAGGCCACCCAGGGTTCAGTGTTCTTTTTGCGGCAGATACCATACGGGATAGTGCTACAGAGCCACCGGTGCATGCTTTTCTTGTGGCCGTTAGGGCCATTCTGTGAGAGATTGCCCGTATAAGGGTAGTTCGGGTGGTGCAGCGCAGCCTACCGGATCAGCCGCTGGGTCTTCATCTTTGTCAGTGGCTATGTGCCCTACGGGGCAGGGTATTTCGGCACCAGCGGGTCGTGGCAGAGGCCGTGGTGGAGCTTCTGGTATTAGCGGTCCTTCGAACCGCATTTATGCTTTGGCCAGTCGCCAGGATCAGGAGGCATCTCCTAATGTCGTTACAGGTACTTTATTGGTCTTCTCTCGGTCTGTGTATGCATTAATTGATCCAGGTTCGACTTTATCATATATTTCACCTCTTGTTGCCGGTAAAATTGGTATTATGTCTGAACCTATAGAGCCATTTGAGGTAGCCACACCGATAGGGGACTTTATTGTAGTGAAACAGGTTTATAAAGACTGTTCTGTGATTGTATGTGGCCGTGATACTAAGGCAGATCTGGTAGAGTTAGATATGACTGAATTTGATGTTATTATGGGCATGGACTGGCTAGCTTCCTGTTATGCTAATGTTGACTGCCAGAATAAGGTGGTTCGCTTCCAGTTTCCCGGGGAGTGTTATGTCCCATATTTTCATACGTCGGGACGTTTTAAAATAAGCGCGACAAGTTAAAGGCAAGACTATCTTAAGATATGAAGTAGAGATTTTAACTTCCGGTTTCGTGTCGAGTCACAATTTATTCACAATTCACGTGTGGCATTAAACTAGTAATGGAAAATTGGGATTAAACTAACCATAATTGGATTAATAAATGGGATTGGAAAGACCAAAAATCAGTCCATTTAAATGGACATAGCTAGCCGTGCACTATAGTGCCTTGGTCAAAGAATATTGACCCAAGTTAGTGTGATACACATGTCCAAAGCATTGAGGGAGTGTATATACAAAATAATCTGATTCATATCTCACTACATTACACCATTTCAACACTACAAAGTGAGAGAACACTTAGAGAGAGAGAGGGAAACTCTCGGCCAAGAGCTAGCCGAGAGTGAGGTCCAAAAATCTGCCCAGAAATTCCAGTTTTTCTCCATCAAAACTATCCCTCATCTAGTGTGTAAGAAAGTGTATTAGTTGTTGAAGAGAAACAAGAAAGTTAAGCACTCAATAGAGTTGGAAATTCGGCCAAGTGAAGCACAAGATTGAATGGTAAGAATGTTTGTTGTTTCTTGTGTTGCATGATGATTTGAATGTATAGTTCATGCATGTTGTTGTTGGATTGTGGTTGTAGTTGAAGTAGAGAGTGAGCCGTGTGTGAGGTGAGTTTATGACTGATTTCATTGTGCATGTATTGTTAGTGAATTGAATATGTATCAACATATGTAAATGAACAAAGATTGTGGGAGTTTGGTTGTGATGTTGCATGTTGGCTATTGGACTGTTTTTGCTCGAATTTAAAATGAATCATGTGTTGAAGATTCTGATGAAGTCATGCTTAATCTTGTTGAACATGTATTGGAAATTAATTGAATGCATTGTAGTTGGATAAACGAATGAAAATCATGAAGTTGGAGTAGTTGTGATGAAACCGGGTAGGGGGCTGTTTTGGACGAATTCATGGACTGTTTTGGGCTATAATTTGATTGTTGTTGTTGTGGACATTGTAGTGTATTGTATGCATGTTGAATATGTAAATTAAGGTGTTCAAGAAACGAATTATGTTGAGGGGTAGGGGCAGTCCAAAAACCGTGGACAGTTTTAGGGATTAGAAGTGAAATTGTGTGTGTTGAATGTTGGTTTTTGTTGCAAACGTGTAGTGAGTGTAAAATGCCATGATTCAAGTTAAAACTGAACTGATTGTGGGCTGTTGTAAGAGTGAAGATGATGCTAAAACAGTTCCAAGATTTCATGAAAGTAAAGTCATGAAAAGTGTTGTGTTGTTGCAAGTTAAAACTGGAAAATTGCTAAGTAAGAATGGAAATGATGTGTGTGTTGGGTTGCCGTGTGTATGAGACTATTTTGGGTGGTGTAGGGACTGCCCAAGTTCCCTAAGTCATGCTTAAACAAGTTTTGATCAATATATGAAAGAACGACTAGCCATGTTAGCTTGTAACGCTAGTTGGGTTAAATGCGAACGAAACGTCGTTTAATTGTTAGAAAGGAGTTGTGAATGTCACAATACGTGTTGAATGCCCTTGTAGACTAATTGTAGTTCTTCACATCTTGATATAGGATAAGTATTGTTGGGCAGCAAGTACAAGTTAGAATACAACTAAACGCAAAAGGTATGTAAAGCCTATTCCTTCTTTCTTTTGGCATGTCCTAGACGTAAGAATGAAACGATATGAATTTTGGGGTAAATTCTATTCTCTAGTTCATGTATGGCTTATGAATCTATATTTCACTAATGTTATTGTCATGTACCTACAGTATGAGTGACTAATGAACGATGCATGAAAGTTCCTATACTTAAAGAATTGCACAACTAAAGACATACTTGACTTCCAAAAGCTATACCATATTAAAGTGACATATGTACATGAAGTCTAAAACGTTTCTTGTAATAGTTTGTTATGAGACTTGAAATGAACTGAAGGTGAACATTATTTTGACACTTAGAGCGGGTTAGTTGCTTATCCCTTGAGTCTAAAAAGATGATTTGCATATATGTGGTTGCTTATTATTCTGCTCGTGCTTACCGCTATATCCTTCACTGAGTCCCGGGCCAGGGTACGTTTTCGTGCGCACATTTATTATATTAATCACCGAGCCCCTCACTAGAGGGCCGGGACACGTTATGTATATATATATGATGATAATATGATGATGTGATGATGTGATGATATGATGATATGGAGATGATGGTGGCCAGGAGGGCATATTCCTTATTACCGAGTCCCTCAGGAAAGGGCCGGGACACGTCTATGTTTATGTTATGATGCTATGATTTTAAATTACCGAGTCCCTCAGGAAAGGGCCGGGACATGTCTATGTTTATGTTATGATGCTATGATTTTAAATTACCGAGTCCCTCATAAAAAGGGCCGGGACACGTCATGTATGTTTTATACAGAATGATTATGCAGCTTTGACTACAAAACTCTATAATAGCAATGATATGAGAATGATACAGATGAAATATGTTCAAAGGCAAGTTTTATGAAATTCTGTTGTTGCAATGCATCCTATGTACCGTGTCTCAATATAAGTCTATACTATGTTTCAAGCTTTACATATTCAGTACATATTCCGTACTGACCCCCTTCCTTCGGGGGGCTGCGTTCATGCCCGCAGGTACAGACGCTCGCTTTGGAGATCTGCTAGCTTAGATCATCCTTCAGCTATTTTGGGCTGCTCCTTTGTTCCGGAGCTAGCTTGTGGTATAACCTTCTTATGTTGTGTCCGTATGTGTTTATTTGGGTACGACGGGGCCCTGTCCCGCCACATAATACGGTCGTTACTCTTAGAAGTCTGTGGACATCGGTGTGGGTCTGTTTACAGTTGTTGATGCGTTTTATGTTTTGACTTAAGTTTGGGGCGTACCCATTCGTAATGGCAGCCTTGTCGGCTTGCATATGTGTGTATGTTTGGTATTTTGTATATCGTGGCAGCCTTGTCGGCTTGCTTAGGAATATATATAAATGTTGTTGTTTGATAAGTGCAACTCCTCGGGAGATAGGTGACTAAGACATACAGAACTTGACAAATCTAAATAATTCCCTATCTTTTTATATACAAACGAGATCATAACATGCAAATTGTAAATGACTATAGTTAACATATAATATGAGTGCCCAATTCGGGCACGAGTCACGGCCTACGGGGTTGGGTCGTGACAAAAGTGGTATCAGAGCGGTTAAATCCTCGGAGTGTCCACAGACTGTGTCTAGCAGAGTCTTGTTTATCGATGTGTTGTGCACCACGTTTATAAACAGGAAGCTACAGGACATTTAGGATGTCATCTTTTCTTCTCATTCTAGATCGTGCGATAGAGCTGTATTATCAGGATAAATTTTTCCCTAACAGATTGCTATGTTTTCAGCGATGCCTCCAAAGAAGACGACAGCCGCCCAGAAGGGCAAAACGGTAGTTGGGGAGACCAGTGGGACCCGGAGAGTCACTAGAGCTTATTCCCAATATGTGCCTGGGATTAGAATTCAGTCAGAGAGCTCCGCTACACCATCACTATCAAAGGAGCCTAGGGCAGCAGCAGCTGCAGGTCAGGAGACAGACTTACCACCAGCTCCTGAGGCTCCAGCAACCGAGCCTCCAGATCTCCAGCCAGGGGCAGAGGATAGGGCTATGCGTGAAGCAGTACAGTTATTGACTAGGTTGGTATCGGGACAGGCTCGCAGACGTGGGTTAGGAGGTGATGATGCGGATAGACGCGACAGTTTGAGGGTTCGCGATTTTCTGACTTGTAAACCCCCAGAGTTCTATGGGTCAAAGCCCGCAGAGAATCCACAGGAGTTTATTCGACAGATGCTGCGTACGTTGCGGGTGACTAAATATTTCGAGACTGAGTCGGTCGAATTGGCTTCCTATCAGTTGCGGGATGTGGCAGTTAATTGGTATGAGTCCTGGGAGTTGTCCAGGGGTGAGGATGCTCCACCAGCAGTATGGGACGAGTTCGTAGAGGCTTTTCTGGGTCATTTTCTGCCTCCAGAGATGAGGCGAGCTAGAGTTGACAGATTTATACACCTGAGGCAGAATGGTAGAAGTGTTCGGGACTATAGCATCGAGTTTGATTCGCTGGCTAGGTACGCGCCCGCTATGGTAGCTGACATGGCAGATAGGGTGCATCGTTATGTAATGGGCTTGGATAATTATTTGATTGATAGCTGCATGGCAATGGCATCTTAGCCCGGTATAAATATCGCTCGAGTGCAGGCATATGCCCAGGGAGTTGAGGGTCGACAGAGAGGGCGTCGATTTGATAGGGAGCAGGACAGGGGTCAACATAAGAGAGCTAGATCAGCTGGGTATCATTCTGGTGACTTTCGGGGCGGGCAGCCCCAACAGCAGTATAGTCGATATCCTTCCCAGCCGACACGGAGTGCACCTTCACGATTTACTGGTAGAAGGTTTGATAGCACGGGGTATTCGGGAGCTGGTCAAAGCTCCATGACTTCAGGGTTCCAGACGCACAGGAATTCGGGCCAGATGAGACCACCTGTACCCCCATGTCCTCGATGTGGCAGACGCCATCCAGGGGAATGCCGTCTTATTACTGGTGCTTGCTTTTCTTGCGGCCGTCAGGGCCATACTATGAGGGAATGTCGATTTGGGGGTGGGGCAGGTGGGCCAGCTCAGCCTACGGGATCAGTTGCGGGTTCTTCTTCTTCTTCAGTTGCTATGCGCCCTATGGGGCAAGGTATTCCGACACCAGCAGGCCGTGGCAGAGGCCGTGGAGGGGCTTCTAGTTCTGGCGGTCCTTCCAACCGCTTATATGCTTTAGCCAGCAGACAGGATCAGGAAGCGTCGCCAAATGTGGTCACAGGTACATTATTGATTTTCTCCCGAGATGTATACGCATTGATAGACCCCGGTTCCACATTATCATATATTTCCCCTTTTGTTGCTAGTAAAATTGGGATAAAATGTGAACCTATAGAACCATTTGAGGTAGCTACACCAGTAGGGGATTTTGTCTTGGCAGAGCTAGTATATAAAGATTGTTTGGTAGTCATATGTAATTGCTGTACCAGGGCAGATTTGATAGAGTTAGCTATGACTGAGTTCGATGTTATTATGGGGATGGATTGGTTAGCTTCCTGCTATGCTAACGTTGCTTGCCGAGGCAAATTAGTTCGGTTTCAGTTTCCAGGGGAACCAATTATAGAGTGGAGGGGGAACACAGCATCGCCGAGGGGTAAGTTTATTTCATACCTCAAGGCAAGGAAGATGGTTAGAAAAGGCTATATTTATCACCTGGTTCGTGTGCATGACTTGAAAGCAGAATCACCGACTCTACAATCTGTCCCGGTGGTTAATGAATTTCCAGGTGTATTTCCAGGTGAACTTCCAGGCCTTCCTCCTGAACGTGAGATAGAGTTCACTATAGATGTATTGCCAGACACTCAACCTATATCTATTCCTCCTTACAAAATGGCACCTGCAGAGTTGAAAGAATTGAAGGAGCAACTGAGAGATTTGCTGGAAAAGGGTTTCATCAGGCCCAGTACATCACCTTGGGGAGCACCAGTATTATTTGTACGGAAGAAAGATGGGTCGCTGCGAATGTGCATTGATTATAGGCAGCTGAACAAAATCACGATAAAGAACAGATATCCCCTCCCCAGGATTGATGATTTATTTGATCAGTTGCAGGGTGCTAAATGCTTCTCAAAGATAGACCTGCGGTCAGGTTATCACCAGGTGCGGGTAAGGGAGACAGATATTCCGAAGACTGCATTCAGGACTCGATATGGACATTACGAGTTTAGAGTGATGTCTTTTGGGCTGACCAATGCTCCAGCAGTGTTCATGGACTTGATGAACAGGGTGTTTAAGCCATTCCTTGACTTGTTCGTGATTGTATTCATTGATGATATTCTGATCTATTCACGATCGGAAGAAGAGCATGCAGAGCATTTGAGGACAGTACTCAGGGTACTCCAGCTCCAGAAGTTATATGCTAAGTTCTCTAAATGTGAATTCTGGTTGACTTCTGTAGCATTTCTGGGGCATATAGTTGGAGCAGATGGTATTCGGGTAGATTCGCAGAAAATTGAGGCCGTCAAAACTTGGCCTAGACCTACGACGCCTACTGAGGTACGTAGTTTTCTGGGGCTGGCAGGGTATTACAGGAGATTTGTAGAAAAGTTTGCCTCTATTTCAGCGCCTTTAACAAGGCTAACACAGAAGGCAGCCAAATTCCAGTGGACCGATGCTTGTGAATGGAGTTTTCAATTATTGAAAGATAAGTTGACTACAGCTCCTGTTCTAACTCTTCCTGAGGGGCCAGATGACTATGTTGTTTATTGTGATGCTTCCGGTGTTGGGTTGGGTTGCGTGTTGATGCAGCACGGCAGAGTTATAGCCTATGCCTCCCGACAACTCAGGAAACATGAGAGAAATTATCCTACACATGACCTGGAGTTGGCAGCAGTGATACATGCTTTGAAGATATGGAGACATTATCTGTATGGCGTGCATGTTGATATTTATACAGATCATAAGAGTCTCCAGTATATTTTTAAGCAGAAGGAACTGAATTTGCGACAGAGGAGATGGTTAGAGTTGCTGAAGGATTATGATGTTGATATTCTATATCACCCAGGAAAGGCTAATGTGGTAGCAGATGCACTCAGCCGTAAATCTATGGCTTGTTTGGCAGGCGTACAACCAGAAAAGAAAGAGATAGTCCGTGAGATTCATCAGCTAGCTAGTCTTGGAGTTCGTTTGGCTGATTCTGAAAATGGTAGCATTATTGTACGAGGTGTTGCTGAGTCCTCTATTGTAGAAGAGGTAAAGAGACGGCAATATGAGGATCCTGTTCTGGTACGTTATAGAGATACAACACTTCAGAAGGACGAGACCCCATTTAAGATGTCAGCCGATGGAGTACTACGATACAGAGACAGATTATGTGTACCTGAGGTTGCAGGGTTGCGGCAGCAGGTAATGGGGGAAGCACACTATGCTCGTTATTCTATTCACCCGGGATCGACAAAAATGTATCATGATCTTAGGTGTTTGTACTGGTGGAACGGCATGAAAAAGGACATAGCAGAATTTGTGGCCCAGTGTCCAAATTGTCAGCAGGTCAAGATAGAGCACCAGAAGCCCGGAGGGCTATTGCAGGAGATGGAAATTCCAACCTGGAAATGGGAAGTAATTAATATGGACTTCGTCACAGGTTTCCCTCGCACTCCACGGAAGAATGACTCTGTCTGGGTTATTGTTGATAGACTGACAAAATCAGCCCACTTCCTTCCAGTCAGGACTACGTACTCAGCTGAGGATTATGCCCGATTATATCTTAAGGAGATAGTGAGACTTCATGGAGTTCCCACAGCTATTATCTCAGATAGAGGGGCCCAGTTTACAGCTAACTTCTGGAGATCCTTCCAGGAGGGATTGGGGACACAGGTGAGTCTCAGTACCGCATTTCATCCTCAGACTGACGGGCAGGCTGAGCGTACCATCCAGACGCTACAAGATATGTTGAGAGCTTGTGTTATTGATTTCAAAGGCAGCTGGGAGGATCACTTGCCGCTTATCGAGTTTGCTTACAATAACAGTTACCACTCTAGCATTCAGATGGCGCCGTACGAAGCCCTGTATGGCAGGAAATGCAGATCCCCTATAGGCTGGTTTGATGTTGGCGAGGCTAAGCTGATAGGCCCAGATATGGTTCAGCAGGCTGTCGATAAGGTGAAACTTATTCAGGAAAGATTACTGGCAGCTCAGAGTCGGCAGAAGGCGTATGCGGATAATCGACGTCGACACTTGGAATTTCAGGTTGGCGATTGGGTGTTCTTGAAAGTTTCACCCATGAAGGGTGTTATGAGGTTCGGCAAGAAAGGGAAGTTGAGCCCAAGGTACATTGGACCTTATCAGGTCATCCGTAAGGTAGGCCAAGTTGCCTACGAGTTAGACCTGCCAGCGGACTTGGCAGCAGTACATCCGGTCTTCCATGTGTCCATGCTTCGGAAGTATATAGGCGATCCTTCCAGGGTGTTCCCTACAGGTGATATTCAGGTAACAGAGGAGCTATCATATGAATAGCAACCTATTGCCATACTTGATCGACAAATCAGGAGGTTACGAACAAAAGATGTGGCGTCGGTTAAAGTGTTGTGGCGGAACAATAATAGGGAGGAGATGACTTGGGAGGCTGAAGAGGAGATGAAAAAGAAATATCCTCACTTGTTTTCCACATCTACATGTAATTTAAACTCCCTTACTTGATTGTGTTAACTTGTCTGCTCAATTTATATGTTAGCAATAAGGAAAACCCTTCCCAAAACCCTTATAGAACCTAACGGGATAAAATCGACATTCGAGGACGAATGTTCTAAAGGGGGGGAGGATGTTATGTCCCGTATTTTCATACGTCAGGACGTTTTAAAATAAGCGCGACAAGTTAAAGGCAAGACTATCTTAAGATATGAAGTAGAGATTTTAACTTCCGGTTTCGTGTCGAGTCACAATTTATTCACAATTCACGTGTGGCATTAAACTAGTAATGGAAAATTGGGATTAAACTAACCATAATTGGATTAATAAATGGGATTGGAAAGACCAAAAATCAGTCCATTTAAATGGACATAGCTAGCCGTGCACTATAGTGCCTTGGTCAAAGAATATTGACCCAAGTTAGTGTGATACACATGTCCAAAGCATTGAGGGAGTGTATATACAAAATAATCTGATTCATATCTCACTACATTACACCATTTCAACACTACAAAGTGAGAGAACACTTAGAGAGAGAGAGGGAAACTCTCGGCCAAGAGCTAGCCGAGAGTGAGGTCCACAAATCTGCCCAGAAATTCCAGTTTTTCTCCATCAAAACTATCCCTCATCTAGTGTGTAAGAAAGTGTATTAGTTGTTGAAGAGAAACAAGAAAGTGAAGCACTCAATAGAGTTGGAAATTCGGCCAAGTGAAGCACAAGATTGAAAGGTAAGAATGTTTGTTGTTTCTTGTGTTGCATGATGATTTGAATGTATAGTTCATGCATGTTGTTGTTGGATTGTGGTTGTAGTTGAAGTAGAGAGTGAGCCGTGTGTGAGGTGAGTTTATGACTGATTTCATTGTGCATGTATTGTTAGTGAATTGAATATGTATCAACATATGTAAATGAACAAAGATTGTGGGAGTTTGGTTGTGATGTTGCATGTTGGCTATTGGACTGTTTTTGCTCGAATTTAAAATGAATCATGTGTTGAAGATTCTGATGAAGTCATGCTTAATCTTGTTGAACATGTATTGGAAATGAATTGAATGCATTGTAGTTGGATAAACGAATGAAAATCATGAAGTTGGAGTAGTTGTGATGAAACCGGACAGGGGGCTGTTTTGGACGAATTCATGGACTGTTTTGGGCTATAATTTGATTGTTGTTGTTGTGGACATTGTAGTGTATTGTATGCATGTTGAATATGTAAATTAAGGTGTTCAAGAAACGAATTATGTTGAGGGGTAGGGGCAGTCCAAAAACCGTGGACAGTTTTAGGGATTAGAAGTGAAATTGTGTGTGTTGAATGTTGGTTTTTGTTGCAAACGTGTAGTGAGTGTAAAATGCCATGATTCAAGTTAAAACTGAACTGATTGTGGGTTGTTGTAAGAGTGAAGATGATGCTAAAACAGTTCCAAGATTTCATGAAAGTAAAGTCATGAAAAGTGTTGTGTTGTTGCAAGTTAAAACTGGAAAATTGCTAAGTAAGAATGGAAATGATGTGTGTGTTGGGTTGCCGTGTGTATGAGACTATTTTGGGTGGTGTAGGGACTGCCCAAGTTCCCTAAGTCATGCTTAAACAAGTTTTGATCAATATATGAAAGAACGACTAGCCATGTTAGCTTGTAACGCTAGTTGGGTTAAATGCGAACGAAACGTCGTTTAATTGTTAGAAAGGAGTTGTGAATGTCACAATACGTGTTGAATGCCCTTGTAGACTAATTGTAGTTCTTCACATCTTGATATAGGATAAGTATTGTTGGGCAGCAAGTACAAGTTAGAATACAACTAAACGCAAAAGGTATGTAAAGCCTATTCCTTCTTTCTTTTGGCATGTCCTAGACGTAAGAATGAAACGATATGAATTTTGGGGTAAATTCTATTCTCTAGTTCATGTATGGCTTATGAATCTATATTTCACTAATGTTATTGTCATGTACCTACAGTATGAGTGACTAATGAACGATGCATGAAAGTTCCTATACTTAAAGAATTGCACAACTAAAGACATACTTGACTTCCAAAAGCTATACCATATTAAAGTGACATATGTACATGAAGTCTAAAACGTTTCTTGTAATAGTTTGTTATGAGACTTGAAATGAACTGAAGGTGAACATTATTTTGACACTTAGAGCGGGTTAGTTGCTTATCCCTTGAGTCTAAAAAGATGATTTGCATATATGTGGTTGCTTATTATTCTGCTCGTGCTTACCGCTATATCCTTCACTGAGTCCCGGGCCAGGGTACGTTTTCGTGCGCACATTTATTATATTAATCACCGAGCCCCTCACTAGAGGGCCGGGACACGTTATGTATATATATATGATGATAATATGATGATGTGATGATGTGATGATATGATGATATGGAGATGATGGTGGCCAGGAGGGCATATTCCTTATTACCGAGTCCCTCAGGAAAGGGCCGGGACACGTCTATGTTTATGTTATGATGCTATGATTTTAAATTACCGAGTCCCTCAGGAAAGGGCCGGGACACGTCTATGTTTATGTTATGATGCTATGATTTTAAATTACCGAGTCCTTCATAAAAAGGGCCGGGACACGTCATGTATGTTTTATACAGAATGATTATGCAGCTTTGACTACAAAACTCTATAATAGCAATGATATGAGAATGATACAGATGAAATATGTTCAAAGGCAAGTTTTATGAAATTCTGTTGTTGCAATGCATCCTATGTACCGTGTCTCAATATAAGTCTATACTATGTTTCAAGCTTTACATATTCAGTACATATTCCGTACTGACCCCCTTCCTTCGGGGGGCTGCGTTCATGCCCGCAGGTACAGACGCTCGCTTTGGAGATCCGCCAGCTTAGATCATCCTTCAGCTATTTTAGGCTGCTCCTTTGTTCCGGAGCTAGCTTGTGGTATAACCTTCTTATGTTGTGTCCGTATGTGTTTATTTGGGTACGGCGGGGCCCTGTCCCGCCACATAATACGGTCGTTACTCTTAGAAGTCTGTGGACATCGGTGTGGGTCTGTTTACAGTTGTTGATGCGTTTTATGTTTTGACTTAAGTTTGGGGCGTACCCATTCGTAATGGCAGCCTTGTCGGCTTGCATATGTGTGTATGTTTGGTATTTTGTATATCGTGGCAGCCTTGTCGGCTTGCTTAGGAATATATATAAATGTTGTTGTTTGATAAGTGCAACTCCTCGGGAGATAGGTGACTAAGACATACAGAACTTGACAAATCTAAATAACTCTCTATCTTTTTATATACAAACGAGATCATAACATGCAAATTGTAAATGACTATAGTTAACATATAATATGAGTGCCCAATTCGGGCACGAGTCACGGCCTACGGGGTTGGGTCGTGACAGGGAGCCAGTTATAAATTTGGGCTGGTAATACAGCATCGCCGAAAGGTAAGTTTATTTCATACCTTAAGGCAAAGAAAATGATCAGAAAGGGTTATATCTATCATCTGGTTCGGGTGCAAGACTTGGACGCCGAGATGCCGACACTTCAGTCAGTCCCCGTGGTTAATGAGTTTCCAGATATTTTCCCCGACGAGCTTCCAGGTCTTTCTCCAGAGCGGGAGATAGACTTCTCTATTGACTTACTCCCAGACACTCAGCCAATCTCTATTCCTCCGTATAGAATGGCGCCTGCAGAGTTAAAGGAGTTGAAGGAGCAGCTGAAAAATTTGTTGGATAAGGGCTTCATCAGACCCAGTACTTCGCCTTGGGGAGCCCCGGTATTATTTGTGCGTAAGAAAAACGGGTCGCTGCGTATGTGTATTGATTATCGGCAGCTGAATAAGGTAACTATAAAGAATAAATACCCCCTCCCCAGGATTGATGATTTTTTTGATCAGCTGCAGGGCGCTAAGTGTTTTTCGAAGATAGATCTTCGATCCGGTTACCACCAGGTGCGAGTACGAGAGGCCGATATCCCTAAGACAGCTTTCCGGACCCGATATGGGCATTACGAGTTCAGGGTTATGTCTTTTGGGCTAACAAATGCTCCCGCAGTATTCATGGATTTGATGAACCGGGTATTCAGGCCATTCTTGGATATGTTTGTAATTGTATTCATTGATGATATCCTGGTTTATTCTCGGTCTGAGGCAGAGCACGCAGATCATCTGAGATCGGTATTAGGGGTACTCCGGCATCAGAAATTATATGCGAAATTTTCTAAGTGTGAATTCTGGCTGTCTTTAGTGGCTTTCTTGGGGCATGTTATTGCAGCTGATGGTGTCCGGGTGGACACACAGAAGATTGAGGCCGTGAAGAATTGGCCCAGACCTACGACGCCCACAGAGGTACGCAGTTTCCTGGGGTTAGCAGGTTATTACAGGAGGTTTGTGGAGAAGTTTGCTTCGATTTCAGCGCCTTTGACAAGGCTGACTCAGAAGGGAGCTAAGTTCCAGTGGTCTGACGCTTGTGAACGGAGCTTCCAGTTGCTGAAGGAGAAGCTGACTACAGCCCCAGTTCTGACTCTTCCAGAGGGACCGGACGGGTATGTTATTTATTGTGACGCTTCTGGCATGGGGTTAGGCTGTGTATTGATGCAGCACGGCAGAGTTATAGCGTATGCTTCCCGGCAGCTCAAAAAGCATGAGAAGAATTATCCTACCCACGATCTGGAGCTCGCAGCAGTGATTCATGCTCTGAAGATGTGGAGACACTATTTATATGACGTTCATGTGGATATCTATACTGATCATAAGAGTCTCCAGTATATTTTCAGGCAGAGAGAGCTTAATTTGCGACAGCGCAGGTGGCTGGAGCTTCTGAAAGATTATGACGTGGATATTCTGTATCATCCGGGTAAGGCTAATGTTGTTGCTGATGCGCTCAGTCGGAAGTCTATGGGTAGTTTGGCCGACTTACAGCCAGACAGGAGAGAGATAGCCCGTGATATTCAGCAGTTGGCTAGTCTCGGGGTTCGTCTGGCCGATTCTGGAGATACCCAGATTTCTGTTTGAGGGGTTTCTGAGTCATCTATCAGGGACGATATTAAGCGGCATCAGTTTGAGGATCCTGTCTTAGCTCGGTACAGGGACACAGCCTATGATAAGGAGAGGACTCCGTTCGAGTTTTCACCAGACGGCACTATGTTATACAAAGGCAGGTTGTGTGTACCGGATATTGCAGGCCTTCGGCAACAGGTTATGAGCGAGGCACATTATGCTCGCTACTCGGTCCATCCTGGGTCTACGAAGATGTACCATGATCTCCGATGCTTATACTGGTGGGACGGTATGAAGCGGGATGTTGCAGAGTTCGTCGCCCAGTGCCCTAATTGTCAGCAGGTCAAGATTGAGCATCAGAAGCCGGGTGGACTGTTGCAGGAGATGGAAATCCTGACTTGGAAGTGGGAGGTTATTAATATGGACTTCATTACAGGATTGCCTCGCACTCCACGGAAATATGATTCCATCTGGGTCGTCGTTGATAGGCTGACGAAATCAGCCCATTTTCTTCCCGTCAGAACTACCTATTCCGCCGAGGATTATGCCAGGCTCTATATTAAGGAGATTGTGAAGCTTCACGGAGTTCCTATATCTATTATTTCTGACAGAGGCGCCCAGTTTACGGCGCATTTCTGGAGATCTTTTCAGGAGGGACTAGGGACTCAGGTGAGTCTGAGCACCGCATTTCATCCTCAGAGCGACGGGCAGGCCGAGCGCACTATACAGACGCTGGGGGATATGTTGCGGGCCTGCGTTATTGATTTCAGAGGCAGCTGGGATGCTCACCTGCCGTTGATTGAGTTTGCATATAATAACAGTTACCATTCCAGCATCCAGATGGCTCCGTACGAGGCTTTATATGGCAGGAAGTGCAGATCGCCGATCGGCTGGTTTGATATTGGCGAGACAGAGTTGATTGGCCCAAATATGGTCCAGCAGGCTGTGGACAAGGTGAAACTTATTCGAGAGCGACTGTTGGCAGCCCAGAGTCGACAGAAATCATACGCGGATAAACGGCGTCGACCGTTGGAGTTTCAGGTAGGCGATTGGGTATTTCTGAAGATATCGCCTATGAAAGGCGTGATGCGGTTCGACAGAAAGGGTAAGCTCAGTTCGCGTTATATTGGGCCTTATCAGATTGTTTGGAAGGTTGGAAATGTCGCCTATGAGTTAGATTTGCCATCTGATTTGGAAGCGGTACATCCGGTATTCCATGTCTCTATGCTTCGCAGATGCATTGGTGACCCTTCCAGAATTTTCCCTGCGGATGATATTCAGGTGACAGAGTAACTATCGTACGAGGAACAGCCCGTATCTATTTTGGATCATCAGGTAAGAAGGCTCCGGAATAAAGACGTAGCCTCTGTTAAGGTACTGTGGCGGAACGATAATAGGGAGGAAATGACATGGGAGGCCGAAGAGGAAATGAAGAAGAAATATCCTCAATTGTTCCCTATGCCCACAGGTAACCTTAAATCCTGCTTAATTTCATTTCAATGTCAATCGTATGTCCTATGTGTTGTTTGTAAGCATGAACTCCCCCAAAGTATTTTCCAACCCTATAAGATTAATTTTACATTCGAGGACGAATGTTCTAAAGGGGGGGAGGATGTTATGACCCGTGTTTTCACACGTTTGGAATGACTTGAATTACATTGGATTCTTGAGATATAAGATCAATTTGATATTTTGTTGAACATAGGAGTTATGCATGAAAGAATAGAGTCATGAAAGTGTGGGACAAGGTTAAGGGTAATTTTGGAATTTTGGAAATTAGTTTCGGGAATTACAAAATGTGATCCATAAGTATTGGGCTCAAAAAATAATTGAAGCAAAGTGAGGCCCAAAATGGGGTGCTTGGCCGGCCACTTTGGCTTGGTCCAAGCCCATTTTATGGGTCATGTGCTTGGTCATGTGACCAAGCACTTCAATACTTATATAATTGAAGACTATGATAAGTATGAAAGGAGATAACCAAGAACAAAAAAATAAAAGAGGAGAAAGAAGAGGGTTTCGGGTTTGCTAGGAAAAAATAGGTACCAAAAATCTTGCTTCAAAAATTTATTTCTTGTTGATTTCCTACTAAGTCAAGGTTCCTTTGTAACTTGGTATAGTTGGATTGGAGTGGGGAGCATTAGAATCATCAAAGTGACTACATCTCCAAGTGAAGGAAACTTGAAGAAAAGGTATGAATTTCTACCTTTTTATTGTGTTGTGAAGTTTTGATTGTGTTGTAGTATATGGAAATGTGTTGATTGTATGAAGAAATGGAAGTTTGCAATGTGGGTTTGGTATATGGCTTGTAGCCGTGTGTATATGCATGTTGTATAGCCAAATTGTATTGAATTTATGTTATATTCTAGTTATGATTGTGATGAAATGCATGTGGGAATTGAAAGTTGGATGAATTTAGTTGATATGGAAAAATAAGCATATGGCCGTGTGGTATGTTGGCTATGGAGTGGAATTGATTAAGTTTGTTTAGTGTATTGGAGTGTTGTTGTAATGCTTGGCATAGAAATGAAGTTAGAATGATATAAGTTTGTATTGAATTGGAATGTAGAAACTTATGTCGTTTTAGTATGATTTTCCGACATTAAGGAAATGAAGTTGTTTGGTTGTTAATGGTGATAATCATTGATGAATTTGGAAGTTGGAAACTTGTTATGGAATTGCATGCCAAAGATTTGATGTTTTGCATAAGTTAAGACTTTGGCGGACAATTGTATATTATGTATATCAAGTGTATATCTTAAGGCAAACGATATGAAATGTATCTAGAACTATATGGTGATGATCTTGATTGTTGATGAATGTGAAATTATTGATATTAGTGAAAGTTTGGATTGAAAGGAAGGTTATGTCAACTTGTGAGAAAAATGTCTAGTTGAAGGATATTTGTGTTCTTAATGTTCTTTGTTGATGTTAATGTCGTCGTTTGGGTTGTTGTTGATGATTTCTAGCCGAGTTGAATTCTCGGGGTGCCATATGTATAGGGGAAGTGCTGCCGGAATTTCGGTAGCCAAATATGATTAAAGTTGTAATAATGGCATTAATAACTCACAATTGGTAAACTTGACCAATTGCAGTTTTTCGACGAAACGGGAAGTGAGTTTGGAAAGGCTTAAGGAGCGTGAAAGGTATGTAAAGCAAACCCAATTCTTCCCTTGGCATGCCCTTAGTGTATTAGGGTCGGATCCGGGCCTCGAAGGACCTTTTGGCCCTCGGAATCCGCAAGACAAAATTTCAGTTTTTCCTTAAGTAGAATTGAACCATTTTGATACGCTTTTTCTGAAATTATGCAATTGTGCTCTAAATTACTCAGAAAGTCATAGGATGTCTGTATAACCTTCGTAGATGATATTATATGTTTAGAGGGCACAATTTGAGCCCGCCGCCTTATTTGTTCTGAGGCGGGCCCACTATTTACGTTTTTGCCCCTAATGTGTTAAAGCTTCCTTTTTAAGCGATTTTTGAAAGAAATGTTTTAATTACCCTACTAATCGCTTAACGAATATTATTTTAAATATTCTGTTAAACATTATAAATTATTTTGACACTCGGAATGACTTCGGGAAAGTTATACTTCTGTAATTTATTATGATATCCGAAATACATTTATTATGATTCCGTCCGACCCCATTGGATTTGTTTGTCTTTGATACGCTTCATCGAGTCTTTGAAAACATTTATTATATTTTTAAATTGCATTAGTCTCTCACTACTCCATTCGTGGATGTCCCAATGTTTCCCACACTGAGCCCGGGCCAGGATATGTTGTCAAGCGTAATTCTCTGCATTGTTCGCCGCGTCCCGATGTGAGGGGGCAGGTATACGCGTACATGGGTCTGTGGAGTATGATGTGCCATGTCCGCCTATTCTGATCTGATCTGTTATGGCCATTTTGATATGACATTATATGATACGGGGCCACGCCCCTTTTTCTGATTCCTCTGTATAGTGGCACCAGCGTCGGGAGGGTGGCCACATTCTGTCTGCCGAGTCCCGTGGCAGGGACCGGATATGATATGATATGACATATGTTTCTGTACACATTCTGTCTGATTTGGAAATATGCATTTGACACTCTGGATTTTGTACCCATTTTCTGTAATCATTATGATTTGACTTCTGTGATTCCGCTTTACATATTCAGTACATATTTCGTACTGACCCCCTTTCTTCGGGGGCTGCGTTTTCATGCCGCGCAGGTACGGACGACAGGTTTGCTGATCCGCACGTTTAGGATCCCATTTCTGCTATTTTGGGGCGCTCTCTTCTACAGAGCCCATCTTTTGGTACAGTCTGTCACTGCTATCTGGATATGTACTTTGTTCAGGGTATGACGGGGCCCTGTCCCGTCTTATGATTATGATATGTTCTGTAGAGGTCTGTGGATACATCTGTGTGGGTTCTGTACATATGTTTGGGATGTTTTGTTATATGACAGCCTTATCGCCTTCTGTGTGCCAAGTCTGCTCTTCTGCTAAATTCTGTAGCATCCACTAATGTTATTATTATATTATTATTCTGATAATATGCTAATTTGGGTATCGGGTACGTATAGGTGCCCAGCTAGGGCACTGGTCGCGGCCCACGGGGTTGGGTCGTGACAGTGATAGATGACATTGAAAGCTACGGAGGTAAGCCCCTTCGTTGAGGCTACGTTATCGAAATTTGTAATTATATGATGATAAATTGATTGTCGTGAAAGTAAGTCAGTGCTTATATGACAGAGAAATTGATTAAATGTGTCTCTTGATGATAAGTTCAGCTATAAGTTGAGAACTAAGCAAATTGAATGAATCAGAACAAAGGTAAGCAACGGTACGAAAGATGTGTGTCGAATAATGTAAGAATATTGAGGTATGATCGAAATATAAAGCCGAAGAATGAAAGAGAAAGTAAATAGGAAGAGGTAACAGGGCAGATCGCTAAAGGATCAGGCACTTCTTGAAGCGTGCTATATGAGGTAAGTTTCGACATCTTTGTGCTTTTACTTGAAAGTGGGAGCCCTGTGTGGCTGAGATATGTCGTGTATATATATATATATATTGGCCCTGTGAGGCATTGTTGGTATTTGCTGCATGCAGGTTTTGAGATAGTAAGAAATATAGAGGAAACTCTGCCGAAATTTTCCTAGAATCTAAAGGAGATAAGATATAAGCTTGCAATATGTCCTAACGGGAAAATATGTTGTGCAAAAAGTAAGGGCAGGACGAGATTAAGTTAGGAGTATCATTGACGATTATAAGAGATGAGCTAAATGTTGTTGAATTAATAGTAATGGCAGTTATAAGACCGACATTGATATGGTAAAGAGAAATGCTAGAGTAAATTTAGGAGATTGGTAGCACTAAAGCATGACATAGAAGAGAAAGGGTAACTCCAATAGAGTGTGATACTGAAGTATTGATTGGAGGGATAAGCACGAGAAGGATACGATAAGTTTATTAGCAAAATAAAGCAGCAGCGTCACGGAGACGGAGGTACGAATATGAAGGGTTATAATGAATGTGAATACATTGGTGAGATGACTTATGTGGTAAGTGAAATAGGAATAATCATAAAGAGTAACAGGTTGAGTATGCTTACTTCATGAGGTTTATTCTATGTCATAAGAGGAATTGTGAATGAGATCAAGAAGTGTCACCTCATAGAATTGGTTATGATCAAGGTATAATGAGAACGTAACAAGAATTGCAATACAAAGTGTAGCGAGGAAACGCCTAAAGATGTGACATGTTCTATATGAATAGAGAGTGTATGCAAGTGTGAAACCAACAAGCGAGCCATGAGGCAGTAGATGAGAAAGCTTATAAGACCTTGTTAAGGGGAAGTCCAGCATAGAGGTTCCTCAATGACAGAAATGATAGCAAGCAATGACAAAGGGGGGAAGTCAACTTGAAAGGAAATTAGGGAAATGTGATATAGTAAAGTAGAAGTAGTTTGTGATTTGTATAATCAAGGGTATAAGTGATATCTTTAGCTGGATGTAAAAGACCAAGACTACAGAAAGATGAATAACGAAATAGGACGATTGTTAGAAAAGGATCAACATAATAAGGATGAGAGAGGATGAGCAGAATGAACAGGATATGTTTTGATGTGAAGAATGGATTGTACAGAGGTAGTATATTCTAAAGGACAAAGCGGTGCTAAGTTGAGAACAGGGTTCCTCGTGCGAAGAATCAAGGATTGATTATAAAACAGAAGGAAATAAGATAAATTGAGAAGGAAGGAATGTAAAAGAACAAGAATGGGATTAGAAAGAGAAGGAAATACGCCGCCAAGTACGCGCGCTTAAGAAGTAGTCGTGTTATGATTAAAGGAAGATGCATCTCCTACTAATATCCTATACCAAGTTAGAACGAGTAGAGTATATGAAGTAATAAGTTGAAAAGGAAAGATTATCATGAGTTATGAAGTTTACCGTACGACGATAAAACGATAGAATAAAGCTATCACCAACGACAAACGCAATATGATCATGATTGGTTTTGAAACTAATGTTGAGTGCAAAACAAGAGTAAAAGAGTATGAGGCATAAGGATTATTAGTTGCGCATGAGACTTAGGTCCTGGAAAACAAAGATGACGTTACAAGTGAATTTTGAGCACCCAAGAAGAGGGAAAGTGACATTATATGGAGGGTGTGGATAACTATACCTACTACTCTTGTGGGCATCCCTGTGGGGCAAAAAGTTGGGAATTGGAGCGGATTTACACATTGACTTATAACTACCAAATGAGCTAAGTAAAATACATTCTTGTTCGGATTGCTATGCCGGTTGTATTACTTGATTACAAAACTGCAAGATGAGTATGTTAAGACTCCCACATGAATTATCGTAGTTATAAATGATGGGAAACAGCATAAATGAGATGTAGTATAGTAAGGGATATATGAATTCAAGATTTGAAGGTGAGGCAACAGATTTGAGAATGGTACAAGTAAAACCCTTAAAGGGGGGAAGCGAGTAAAGAGAATACGAGTGTAGAGATTGAAATGATGGACTCTAAGATGCAACAGATATAGACTATAAAACAAAGAGTGAGAAATGAGTCTAATGACAAGTAAATGAATGAACACGAATTGAGGAAGCATCTAAGACTGTACGGGAGATCATTCATGAAGACCTTGAACCACGTGACATTGAGAGCAAATAACTCAAGGGGTATTGCAAAGGATGGCGATGTGATACTAGAATGGAGGCAAAGGCAGTAACGATAGAGTCGTTGTTAATGATATTGCTATTTATAAGTGACAATGAAGGAAGAGACTTAAAGTTTCTATAGTAGAACATAAGATATGATAATCAAGGGAAAAATAAAGGAAGAAAGAGAGTATGACGAGATAAGTTACTACGGATAGACAAAAGAGTTTTAGTATATGTAATCACTAAGCCTAGCCATGGTCGGGCATGCGAAACACCGAACCTTCGTGGTCGGGCATGCTATGTAAATGATATGCATAAGAATATGACTATGGATACGATAAGTAAATGAGTACAATTATGAATACGGATACGGATATGGATACTTGTATATGTCTAGAAATGTACGTACACGAATCACGCAAGAACGATTATGTAACTTGCAAGTATTTATGCGTCGCCGATGAAACCGAGTGGGTACTTAAAAGGAGGAGTAAGAGGTAATCAAGAATAGTGTGGTCATGATACTTCGGTTCAGTTGAAGGAAAAATATATGGCGAGATTTTCGTAGAATCTCGGATAGCTTAACATTTGAGGACGAATGTTCCCAAGGGAGGAAGAATATTACACCTCGGAAAATTTTCCGTTCATGCACAGTGAATAGACTGACGAAGGGTGCGATGTATGCGATGTTTTGATGAGTAAGAAATAACATTCGATGATTCTAAATGAGATTTCAAAGACATTCGAAGTAAGAGAAGAAAGTTGCCAAGAGGAGGCAAGACATACGAGATGTATCGGAAAGGATTTACGAATAACGAATTAACGATGACTTAATGATGCTTTGGAGAAGAGTTATAACGTCCCCTATATTTTTAATGAAGTGATAAAAAAGTGTCAAGAAGGTTCCATAAGGATTGGAGATCAAACGAGTCGACGAAAATGATTTACGGAAAACTGTGGATTGTACAGTCCATTATACGGACCGTACAAAAGATACAGACCGTAGGTATGGCCGTATAACCTGTCAAGAGAAGAGACCCCACTGAAAACATTATACGGTCACACATACGGACCGTACAAAATTGTACGAACCGTATGTGTGTCCGTATAAATATGTCGGGACAGAATTGTGTATTTAATAAGGGTTCAAGTTTCATGTCATTTCATTTTTCCTTCACACCCCTTCTCTCTAAAACATCTCTATACACTTCTCCAACAATAATTCAAGGGGTATTTATGATCAATTACATCAAATCAAGTGAATCAAATGTAAGAAACTCATTAAAGTTCATCCAAGACAAGGAATCCAAGTGAAGGTGAAACTAGAGTTTTGCTCAAGTGAAGTGTTTGAACTCAAGGTTCATTCCCACACCATATAAGGTAAGTTTTATGGTATTTACATGTTGTTTAAGGTATTTTAAAGTTGAAACACTTGGATTGTAGAAGGATATAGGAAATGGGTCATAAACAAGAGAATAATGAGATTTTGAGTAGTAGTTGGAATGAGTTGTGAATATTAATATGTTGTGATTATAGGTATGTTATAAATGATATTGAGAACACGGGATAAGCATTATATGCAAGAAAACGTACTAGTATACTATGACCAAGATTATGGATGAATTGAAGTGGAATTGTGAGACGAGGGTAATGTAGATGAATGGATATTGTTGGTTATGATATTGTGAACGTTATTATGAATGTTTGGGAGTTGATATACAATATGGGAAAGATTGTATAAACAAAGGAAATGCCGCCAATTTTCTCCAGCTTTAGTATGCACGTTCATGTAATCGATTAGCTAATGTGAAGCGAATTCTCTTGAAGGTAGAAACGTGAGCATTGAAGGAGAAAACCAAGCAATGAAAATTGTTAAATGAAAGAGGTATGTAAGGCTAGTCCTTTCTTTCTAAGGCATGAATCATATGGTATGAATCCTCCTATCTCTCTATGATTTTCCTACATATTGGGAACTATGAATATACGAGTATAAAGAACTTCATATGAGACAAAGAAAAGAGATACGTTACGAATACGACGATACCGATGATGAATCTAAGTCTAGAAGTCATAAATCTCATGATATGATATTCCTACGAAGCTAATGTTCCTTATATGATTCCTATGATAGTATTTCCCTTACCTCTCCATGACTTTCCTACCTTCCGGAAAACTAAGAGCCTATGTTCATGAATAGCCATATGGGATAAGATAAGAGGTATGTTACGAATGCGGTAATGATGATGATGAGTCTAATTCTAAGGATTCTGAGGCCTATAATATTGTGGTTCTACAAGGCTAATGATCCATATTACGATCCATTGATATTGTTCATTGACTACACTCACCTTATATGCTAATTCCTTCAAGGTGAGGCATAATGCTTATGAATGCTCCATAATGGAATCGGGGGCTCTCGACCTTATGTCACCCCGACATTGTTATAGACTATCTATAAGCTCTAATACATGTGTTATGACTAATACTCCGAAAAGTTACGAGTCTATGTTCATAGAGGATTTCATATGAGATAAAGGTAAGAGATATGTTATAGATACGATGATGGTAATGATGAGCCTAAGTTAGAGATTATAAAGTCTATGATGCGATATTATTATGAAGTTCATGCTACGAATAAGATGAAATTTTCATAGATTGTCTTTAAATCCAAATGTATGCTCTATGAAAAGTTATGATAAGTTTATGGGATATATGTGACGATAATAATGACGATGAAAATAGTGATGACACTAAAGATATTTATGGGCTTTTATGCATATATGTGCCTATGTATGGCTATTATGAAACCTCGAGCTTATATGGCCGGGTAGAATGTATATGATATATATATATATATATATATATTTGTAACGCGCGCGCACCTCTGCAGTTGGGTACGGATAACTCTAAAGCCTTGGTAGGGTCTGGTAGATATAACCCTGAAGCCTTGGTAGGGCCAGGTATGTATAACCCTGAAGCCTTGGTTGGCCAGGTACGTGTAACCTTGAAGCCTTGGTTGGCCAGGTACGTGTAACCCTGAAACCTTGGTTTTCCAGGTATGTATATGATATAAATATGTATATGATATGAATATGTATATGATATAAATATCTATATGATATGGAAATGTACATGATATAGACGTGAATATGATATATGTAGGAAAAGCCCGAAAAATATGTATGTGATATTGTCAAGCCACTACGTGGCCGTATACGGATAATGTTTAATGTGTATGAGCTATGATGATACATGTACCGTGATAATATATGATATAGGAATGAAGGTATCCTCCTTTAAAAGTTATACAGGTTATGTCTTCATCTCATGTCCTATGATTCTCTATTATGTTCATCTCATTCATGCCTTACATACTTAGTACAATATTCGTACGGACGTCCGTTTTCTTTGGATGCTGTGTTCATGCCCACAGGTAGGCAGGGAGGCAACCCAGATTTGTAGAAGTCGATAAGTAGAGTGTTGAAAGCACTCGATTATTCTGGAGGTGCCATTGAGTTACTATTGTATGTACATGTATGTTTTGGGCACGACGGGGTCCTGTCCCGTCCATATGTCTAGTACTCTAGTAGAGGCTCGTAGATATGTATGTGTGGGTAGTATGGTCTCATGATTTTGATAAGTGTATATATGCATATAGGCATGTGTGTATTATTTTAATAGCCGAAAGGCTTATGTATATAAAAGTAATTATGTTTCCAATTGAGAAATGATTTTCTTATGATATGAGTATGATAAGTAAGGGAATGAGTGGTGCTCGGTGGTTAGCCCCGGGTACCTGTCACGGCCCCTAGTCGGGTCGTGACATTCATCCTTGTACAATAAAAGGTGAGATTTACATCTATTTGGTGGTATTAAGAGTATTTGGTTGTTGAATAACTTGGATGAGGGAAAAAAGTAGAAGGTGAAGCTCAAATAGGGGTTTAATGATATTTGTGAGTAGTAAATTAACTTGAGTCATGATTCTTAATATGCTATGAGTATAATCTTGTTGTGGGTGGTGCTAATGATGTTGTGGAGTATTGTATGTAAGTGAAGGTGGTGTTGTGTTGTAGCTATTGTTATGAATGGCCTTAAAAGGAGTTTTGAGGACTTAACCATGCTTAACTTGAAAGAAGCCTCTTGATTATGGTATTATGGATGTTGCTATTGATGTTTGGGAGTTGTTTATTATATGGAGAAAGTCAATCAAATAAAGGAAATGCTGCCCAAATTCCGTTAGCTCTTAGTTGATGTAGTTTAACTTAAGCATGTTTTCAATGACTTATTTACGAATCCTCTTGAATGTAGAGTCGCGAGCTTGGGAGGTGAATGTTTAGTCATTAAGAAGACAAAAGGTATGTTAAGGCTAGTCCTCTTCTTTCAAAGGCATGATTCCTATGTTATGATTCTATCCATATTTTCCATAACCTCCTTATGCCCAAAAGCTAGAAGTTCATGATTCTTAAAAGCTTCTTATGATACTAAAGATGAGATGTTTTCTATCATGAACATGATGATGATTTTTATGCTATAAATTCCAAAGCTTATGGTCTTGATGCTACTATGAGATTATTGAGTTATTTCTTAAATTCCTTGATTTCATTTGTTGTTGTTGATCTCACCTTATGAATTGTTCCTTCGGGGTTTGATATAGCAATGATGATTACTCCATAAGATAATCGGAGGTTACCGACCTTACATCACTCCGATAGGATTGTAGCTTTAATTAGGCTCTCATACATGCTTATTTTTATGTTTGATTACACTGGGCCTAGTTGGCCGGGCAGACACCACTGCGGTGGACGTAGTGGGCGGCTTTGGATAATGATAATAACACTGTGCCTTGTTGGCCGGGCAGTCACCACTAGTGGGCGGGGCATGAGATGGTTAACCCGGACGCGGGCTAATGATGATTACACTGTACCAATATGGTCGGGCAGCTTATATATATATACTATGATGTTTTTTTTCTTAAAGTAAAAGTTAGCATGCATGGTTCCGCCTCAAGAAGCAGTCAATTATAGGTTATCTCTTTATCTCACGTTTCTTTATTTCTTTATTATGTTATTATTCATGCCTTACATACTCAGTACATTGTTCGTACTGACGTCCTTTCTTTTGTGGACAATGTGTTCATGCTCGCAGGTAGACAGAGAGAGGGTCCAGATCCCTAGGAGCTTTATCAGCAGATATATAGGATGTCACACCCTACCCCAGGTAAGGCGTGATTGGCACCCGACACCTTGCAGAAACCGAGCGAACTAACTTATAACTCACATTCTCTATGTCTCAAATGAAAAAAAATAAGGCTAAGGGCTAGATATGAACGTAATATCATGTATAAATATATGTACAATGGACCCATGATGCCGATATTACTACTGTCACACTATGACTAAGCTGTACACAGGAACTGTCTGCAAAGCCTCTATGAACATGACTGAAGTATATAAGTCCGGACAGGGCCCCCGACATACCCTCTCGTTACGAAAAAACATATACAACTCGGACTCGGCAATGCTCCAAGAAGAAGTGGAGCCACCACTCGAGACCAGTACCTGAAGGCAGCCTACGATGAAAGATCATCGTCTCGTCTATCTACACCTGCGGGCATGAACGCAGCGTCCACAAGAAGGGACGTCAGTACGAGCAATGTACTGAGTATGTAAGGCATGAATAGTAGTATGATATCAGAATGAAGATAACATAAGATAAAGTAAGTAATTATACCTCGTACTCTTCTTAAGATCTCTATCATGTAAACTACTCGTCTACAGGAAAAACATTTCGTACACATCCATACATAATATACACACACTTGCATTCACATACATTTACTATACATACTTTTGTCATATCCGTACACGGCCCTTTCGGGACTCAGTGTTATCTTGCCCGGCCATATAGGCGCGGTGTTATCTTGCCCGGCCATATAGGCGCGGTATTATCTTGCCTGGCCATATAGACGCGTTGTTATCTTGCTTGGCCATATAGGCGCGGTATTATCTTGCCCAGCCATATAGGCGCGACATTATCTTGCCCGGCCATATAGGTGCGGTGTTATCTTGCCCGGCCATATAGGCGCGGTATTATCTTGCCCGGCCATATAGGCGCGGTGTTATCCCCAGCTGATCAGTGGGATGCAATGCATACATACATACATACACATAAAAATATACAACTAAAATCAACATCATCATTACCATTACCATTACCATTATCACTATATCCTTCCTTAGAAGATCAACTGTCTTAAGGTGAAGTCGACGATGTCACGGGAGTCTCGAGAATCATGAACTTTGGTAGCACTAAAAATAGAATCGTTATCTTCGCTATATGTCACCTCGAAAGAACAACTCATGAGGTGATGTCAACAACAATGAATAGAATCGAGAAAATCATGAAATAGCTCAACATGTTCATATCATTGTTGAAATCATAACTTGAGACTTTTAAACGCAAAATCATCATCATCGTAATCCTCATAGAAACATTCTCATCTTTAACATCATAAGAAGATTTAAGAATCATAACTTTTAGCTTTTGAAAACAAAGAGGTTGTAGAAACATTTATGGAATCACAACATAGGAATCATGCCTTTGAAAGAAAGGGACGAGCCTTAACATACCTTTTTGGTCGCCTTAACTTTAACTACTCAACGCTTGTCCTCCCAGGCTCGTAAATCTATATTCAAGAAAATTTATACTATTGTTAGACTCACTTTTATATGCTTGTCTTAGTCCTTCAAATAAGTCTTTCTAGAATCTGCCGAAATTTCGGCAGCATCTCCCCTGTTTATATGCCTAGCCCAAAATCGTAATTCAGCAACCCACAACAACAACATCAATACCAACATTAATCATAATATTCTCAACACCAAAAATACCCCATAAACATCCCATATGGGGTTTATCCCATATTTCCATCAACAAAACAATTAGACGACTATTTGGCAGTTTTATCTCCGTAAATAAACCAAGATTAACATTAATAATAGGAGATTCATACCTTGCTCCTAATAATATTGCCATATCTTCAATTTTTTTTTTTACCTTAAACTTGAATCGAACGCGTCGCTATACGATTCTATACTCGCAACTATACGTTGCCTGAACCGGAATTCGGGAATTATCATTGATTTAGGCTTGAAATTTGGGTTAGAGAGTTGGGGAACTTTCTAGAGAATTTTGGAATTGTTTGGAAGAAATCTTGGATGAAAAAAGAGGGGCAAGCCCCTTTTATATTGGTTCAAATTCGGGTCGGGTCACTGTAGCAGTATTGTAGCAAATTGGTTACTGTAGCACGCGTTTCTGCTCTGTCAGCTGAACTTGTAACGTCCATAATTCTCTGCTCCGATATCATATCGACGAGCGGTTTGTTGCGTTGGAAGATAGACTCGGCGAAATTCATTTTAGGCTTTTGGAAAACCTTAAAAATCTTAATATACTTGGAGATATACCCCTCCAAAGTTGACCTAAAATTCTATCCAAAATTCTGTCAACTTTTTCCAAATTTTTGACAAATTTATTTTCTTCGATTTGCTTGGTCCCGGAGTTTCCCATAGCTTATTATATGAACGTAAACCATCATGACCATAGGATTAGTTCGTATATTATCATACATCCTTGAAGGGAACTCCAGTATCCATACTTAGAGCGTCCAACACTTATAAATTTCCACGTACGAAACTACGGGGTGTAACACAGGAGCACTTCACTACTCTGGAGTTGCAGTTTATTGGTATATTCTTTTGTGTTTATATTTAGGGCATGGCGGGGTCCTTTCCCGTCCTTATGATTTTCAGTACTCCAGTTAGAGGATAGTAGACATATGTGGATAGTAGATATTTCATGACCTTATTAGTGTATATTCTGTATATCATTTTGTAGCCTTGCAGGCTTGTTCATATATATGTTTAAGGTGGAATCAAAGAATGCTTCGTAACAAGTTTTATTTTTGAGAATGGCCTTTATTCAGGTTGAGTTATTTGATAATTATAACAATGGTCCAACGAGATAGATTGGAAGAAGTATGACAAGTGGTGCTCGGTAGGCTAGCTCCGGGTACCCGTCATGGCCCTCTGGTTGGGTCGTGACACGGGAAACCCTATTTAGGCCTAGTCTGGGGATGTCTATAGTGAGGATTAGCCAAAGGATATTTAGGAAGAAATGTATATCTTTCTTTCGTAATCGAACTATGTAGGGCCTGATTTCCCCTGGCGGGATACTTAGGCAGTCTACGTAAAACTCAGTCCTTCATGATTTAAATTATAATCCCCCCCATTCGCTTAAATCTTCATGACAGGTCAAAGGGTTCGCCGCATTTAGTCAGCCTTAAAACAACCAGTCCAAGATCCACCCAAGCATAAAAGGCCCGTAATATCCGAACCTTTAGAACATCAGATCAAAAGTACTCAAGCTTCAATGTATGACTTTGTATGCTACCTGTGCTTTAAATACCCATATGTGATATCTTGCTTTTATATTTGATATCCAGAAACTAACTTTCTTTATCGTAGAATTATTCTTATCTTATAGAAAGGGGTCGATTAATGTAACATTGAAAGCTGGCATACTTTGCGAGATCCAAGGTCGTATTAGCATCCCTCTCCGACAAAGGAAAAGAAAAAATGACTGGTACCCCCAAAGAAGTAAGAAATGAGCTCGCTCTCCGCAATGGAGACACCCAGGACTCACAAGAGGCAGCATCCCAAGGGGATGTGATTGCAACATTGTTAACTACCGTCATGAGAAAGACATGGAGAGGAAGATGGAGGAGTTGCTGGAAAAATCCAACAGGTCCACAAGAAATACCACAGGCCTAAGGTATGACGAGTTGTGCATGCACCCAGATTTGAACCTGCTAGAAGGGTTCAAAATTCAAAAAATTGAAATGTTCAACGAGACGGGGAATCCCAAAGCACACCTCCATTCGTACTGCGATCACTTGGTCGAAGTGAAGAAGAATGAACCTTTGATCATGCGACTATTCAATCGTAACCTGACCGGCGAAACAGTCGAATGGTTCGCCATACAGAACATGCACCGATGGCTCCTTTGGGAAGACATGGAAGAATCCTTCATGGAGAGATTTCGTTTTAATATTGAAACTTTGCCAGACTGCTACTACCTCGAGAAGGTCAAAGAAAAGTCAATAGAGAACTATAGAGAATTTGTCAGCATGAGGAGGGCCGAAGCATCCCATGTACAACCGCCAATGTGTGAAGGGGAGCTAGTCTCTGTGTTCATCAGGTCATAGGAGCCTGATTTCTATGATAGGATGTTATCCATGGCCGGGAGGCTATTTTTTGAGTTGGTAACATTGGGAGAGGCCATAGAAGATGGTCTCAAATCTAAAAAGATCGCCAGTATCTTCAACAAAGCGTCTGGACAGGCCGCTGCGGGAGTCTTATGCAAAAAGAAAGAGGACGTGGTGAGTATCTCCCACATTTCGAACCAAAAGCCAAAAGGACCACAATATTCTTACCAAACTCCACCCCTCGTGAATTATTCTGCTCCTTCATACAGCCCAGCACCCATATATTTCGCGTAACCAACCTTTACCACTACTATACCAGCCTACACGGCTCCGTCCAGTGTTTGTGTGTCCGCTTCTGTTTATCAACCACCACCATAACAAACATACCAATCACCACCCCAGCAAAAATACGACCCACCGCAAAACAACCCTCTACGAGCCTATCAAGCCTAAAATTACCAAAATCAACCACCGCCCCCAGCATATAATGCTCCACGTCGAACTTTCGAGAAAATGCCAGTAAGAGAATTCACGACGCTTCTCGAACCGAGGGCTAAACTTTTTGAAAGGATACTAACTGCGAAATTAATCCAGAAAGTCCCACCAAAACCAGCGCAACCCGGAAGTAGGTTCTACAGGGCCGATCAGACTTATGCCTACTATTTAGGAGCGAATGGGCACAATACGGAGGATTGCATAAATCTAAAATACAAAATCCAAGATCTGATAGACAAAAGATAAATCATCTTGGAAACCGCAGCTCCTAACGTAAACACGAACTCACTGCCGAATCATGGAAACAGCGGGGTCCACATGATAGAGAGAGACGAAGATTGGGAAGCCTGCGGGTCGTTGGCCCCCAGAATGGTCGAGTCTTTTGAATAGACAGTTGGCTCCCTAACACTCCAGGAACGTCCCAAATTCAAAGTCTTGATTCCCAGTTCGAGAGTTCCTGAGGCTATACCAATGTTTAGGACTTTGGTTCCAGTGCCCGTGATGGTCTAGGTGGTACAACAAATTGTGCCCAACCCCAAAATTCCAATCACTATGCAAGCAGCTATGACCCAAGGCATGACTCATTTAGGAAGATGCTACACTGCTAAAGAATTGGCCCACAATGCCACGAGGAAAGAAAATACCCAAAAAAGGCGATAACGGAAGGAGAAGCTGAAGATTTTTGGCAGCACATGCAGCCAAAAGATTATTCCATTTTTGAGAATTTAAAGAAGATGCTGGCATAAATCTCGATGTTATCATTATTGGCTAGCTCGCCGTCACACAGGCACGCCCTCATGAAGGTATTGGATGACGCACATGTACCGGCTGGTACAAGTAGTGAAGATTTAGCCGGACTAGTGGCCCATATCATTGGGGAACACAATATATGCTTCTCCAAAGTGGAACTGCCAGTGGAGGGAACCTTTCACAACAGAGCCCTCCATATCACCCTAGAATGTCGTGACAAGACCATAAGGAGAGTGCTTTTGAATAATGGGTCGAGCCTTAACATCTGCCCCGTAACCACATTAACATAGCTTGGCTATGACATGGGCAAGATTCTCCAGATCGGGACGAACGTCAAGGTTTTGATGGATCCTTAAGTGATTTCTTGGGAGAAATGGACCTACAAATCCAGGTCGGACGTGCCTCCTTCACAGCAGAATTCTAAGTCATGGCAATCACTGATAATTACAACATGGTCCTTAGAAGACCCTGGATCCACTCCGCCACTGCGGTACCATCAAGTTTTAACCAGGCCATAAAATTTGAATGACAGGGCCAGGGAATAGTGATCGAAGCTGAGAAGGATACCCCGAAATAACCTTACAACATTGTACCAGTGCTCAAAGGAATTCCCAACAAATCTAACTTCCACATGGTGGAATATGTGGGAGCCACCCATTCAGAAGCAGAGGTTGGTGAACCGATGCCGGCAATCTATAAAATAATTGCCTCCACTATGCTAAGAAACAATTTTGAAACAGGGAGAGGCTTGGGGAGAGATCTGGAAGGTATAACGGAACCTATGCCAATTCCCAAAGAGAACTACCACTTTGGTCTGGGGTACGATCCTAGCAAGGACGAGATCACAAAAACCATCAGAAGAGAACCCAGAATAGGGAATCTACCACAGCTAATTCCGTGGTTGTACCAGTCATTTCCCAACAAGACGCCTGCGCAGAATAGAGGAGAAGTTGATGGGGGTCTCGAGTTGCTGGTTTAAGAAGAGGGATGCTGCACCGTTGTTGAGAAAATCTAGGAGGTGCTCACTATACGCAGTCTGAGTCTGAAAAAGCGCATGAAAAATTGGGCATCTACTCCCCTCTTGGCTCCTCGGTAGAGTGGTGGATTTTTCTTAAAATCTTTTGCTAAAAAGCGGCGACATCGGCCGAGGCCCGAATGACCGCCTTTTCTAAAATTACTTCTCGATGTTTAGAAACGGAAATGGTCCGACGTTGTTCCAAACCAGGATCGCAAATGTAACTGGTTACTCTTGAATTAATGAAAAGCCTCGGTCTACGTAAAACTGTTATCCTTATTAGATAATACAAATGAAAGTTTTCTAACTTACCACGCATAATGACTAATGAATAAGCCTAACTTTACCTTGCCTCTATTTTTCTGTAGTAACCGTAATAAAATAACCAAAAATGTCACGACGTGTCGTGAAACGAATGAGAAAAGTAGTCACCAGGAGTACGACGAGTACGACGAAGCGATGATGATGCCATAGGTACTGGTAGAGGAATTGGAAGAATTAGAAGATAAGAAGAAGACAAATATGGACGAAACTGAGGTGATTAACCTCGACGACGAAGAGGAGGTCAAAGAGACACGAATCAGTGCCCATTTGGGAGCTCCACAGAAAAAGGAGCTCAAAGCTCTGTTGAAGGAATATGTGGATGTCTTCGCCTGGTCATACACAGATATGCCGGTATTGAGCACTAAAATAGTGGCCCACATATTACCCATCAAAGAGGGTTTCGCCCCTATCAAACAAAAGAGACGAACATTTAAGCCAGACATGAGTATAAGGATAAAGGATGAAGTAGAGAAGTAGATCAAGTTTGGAATAGTGGAAGTGACATACTACCCCACTTGGGTGGCCAACATGGTGCCGGTACCCAAGAAGGACGGAAATATTAGAATCTGTGTGGACTACTGAGATCTCAATCGGGCCAGTCCAAAAGACAACTTTTCTTCCCCAAACATCCACATTCTAATAGACAACTGTGCTAAACACAAGCTGCAGTCATTCGTGGATTGTCTCGCCGGGTACCATCAAATACTCATGAGCGGAGAAGACGCTGAGAAGACAGCCTTTACACCCTTTGGGGAGTCTACCATTACAGGGTAATGCCGTTCGGCCTAAAAAATGCCAGCGCTACGTACATGAGAGCTATGGCTACCTTGTTCCACGACATGATGCATCGAGAGATTGAAGTCTATGTGGACGATATCATCATAAAATCAAGGGAATGCTCAGAACATACCGTGCACTTACGCAACTTCTTTGACAGACTTTGCAAGTTCAATGTGAGGCTGAACCCTGCAAAGTGCGCATTTGGAGTGCCTGCAGGTAAGTTGCTAAGATTCATAGTGAGCCATAGGGGTATCGAACTGGATCCTACCAAATCAAAGCGATTCGGGAGTTGCTGCCTCCCAAGACTAAGAAAGAAGTCATGAGCTTTTTGGGAAGGTTAAACTACATCGGACTGTTCATAGCCCAGTCAACTGTGATTATGGAGCCAATCCTTAAATTGCTCAAGAAAGATGCTCCCACGAATTGGACGGAAGAATGCCAAGAAGCATTTGACAAAATCAAGAGATATCTTTCCAATCCTCCCATCTTAGTACCACCTAGACCAGGGAGCCCTCTGTTACTATAGCTATTAGTATCAGAAAACACTTTCTGGTGCATACTTGCCCAGCATGATGAAGAGGGCAGAAAGAAACATGTCATCTACTATCTTAGTAAGAAGTTCATATCCTGCGAGACACAGTATATGCTCGTAGAAAAAACCTGTTATGCCCTGACCTAGATTGCTCAAAGGCTGAGGCACTACCTGTTAGTGTTCACCACTTACCTCATATCAAGGATGGATCCATTGAGATACATTTTCTGGCAGCCGATGCCCGTGAGAAAGTTGGCTAAATTGCAGATGCTACTAAGAGAATTTGACATCGTATAAGTAGCACAAAAGGCAATCAAAGGACAAGCCCTAGCTGACTTGTTGGCAGAAAGTCCCGTCGATGACAAACTCGAACCATTACAGACTTTCTTCCTGAACGAGAAAGTAATAGCTATGAAGGAAGAGGTGGAAGAACCGTACTTACGTTGGAGACTATTCTTCGATGGAGTAGTCAATTACAAAGGATCAGGCATCGGGGCAGTGTTAATATCAGAAACCGGACAACACTATCCGATGGCCGCAAATCTCAACTTCAGATGTAACAACAATATGGCAGAATAGTAAGCATGTATCCTCGGTCTCAGAATGGCATTAGACATGAACATACAAGAGTTATCGGTAATGGGGGACTTCGATTTTCTTATAAGTCAAGTGAAAGGAAATTGGGCGACCAAGAATGACAAGATACTCCCATAGGTAAATCTAATGCAAAGATTGTGCAGAAGATTCAAGAGTGTCGATTTCAGGCATACTCTAAGGGCTAAAAATGAGTTTGCAGACGCATTGGCTGCGATAGCCTCCATGATCCAGCACCCCAAGAATTCCCACATTGATCCATTAGGGATCACACTGAGAGAAGAACAGGCTCACTGCGCCCATATCGGCGCTGAGCCGGATGGCCAACCATGGTATGCCGATATCAAGACATATCAGGGGAGGGGAAAGTACCCCCCCAGAGAGTTCAGCAAATCAGAAGAAGACCATCAGGAGGTTGGCTAACGGGTTCTTCTTGAACAAAGAAGTATTGTATAAAAGGACACCTGACCTTGGCTTACTCAGGTGCGTGGACGCCGAAAAGGCTACAAAGTTGCTAAAAGAGGTGCACGCATGGGCATGCAGACCCCATATGAATGGATTCATCCTTGCTAAGAAAATCCTAAGGACAAGATATTACTGGATGACCATAGAGCATGATTCGTGCAAATTCGTGCAGAAGTGCCATCAGTGCCAGACATATGGAGATGTGATCAAGGTTCCCTTTATGGAGTTACATGCGATGAGCTCGCCTTGGCCATTCGTGGCATGGGGAATGAACGTCATAGGACCCATCGAGCCTCCAGCCTCCAACAGATATCATTTCATTTTAGTAGCTATCGATTACTTCACTAAATGGGTAGAGGCGACTTCCCACAAATCAGTGACCAAGAAAGTCGTGGTTGACTTCGTAAAAAACAATCAGATATGTCGTTTTGATGTACCGAAATCCATCATCACAGACAATGGTGACAATCTGAATAACCATTTAATGAAGGACATCTGTGAAGAGTTCAAGATCACCCACAGAAACTCTACCGCCTACCGACCACAGATGAATAGAGCCGTGGAGGCTGCCAACAAAACATCAAGAGAATCCTGAGAAGAATGATTGACAACTACAAGAATTGGAACGAGCAGTTGCCTTATGCTTTGTTGGGATACAGAACGATAACTCGCACTTCCACCGGGGCAACCCCATACCTCCTTGTTTATGGTACAAAAGCAGTCATACCTGCAGAAGTGGATATCCCTTCACTCAAAATCATCCAAGAAGCAGAGCTAAATGATGCAGAATGGGTCAGAAATCTCTACGAGCAGCTGACCAAGATAGATGAAAAGAGAATGTTGGCATTATGCTACGGACGGCTATACAGACAAAAAATGTGTCGAGCCTTCAACAAGCGGGTCAGAGCCTGACTCTTTCAAATCGGTCAACTCGTACTCAAACGAGTCATCCTTCATAAAGAAGAATACAAGGGAAAGTTTGTGCCAAACTGGCATGGACCGTACATGGTCAGGAAAGTACTTTCAGGACGAGCCGTAGTCCTAGCCGAGATGGATGGAAAAGAGTGGCCCAAAGCTATCAATGTAGACGCACTCAAGAGATACTATGTTTCGGATTCTATTTGCTTGTAACTGCATTATCATTTCCTTGTAATCACACTTTTGTAATAGAATAGAAAAAAAAATCATCTATGTAATGAACTACGTAATGACATGACTTCCCTACAGTGGGATACCTAGGCAGTCCATACCGGACCCGACCACATTATTAGTGAAACTAAAGCCCCGTTACTTTATTTCCAACTACGTTCGCCCTGAATTCCTGCTGCGACAGGATACGTAGGCACTTTCGAGCTCGATCATCATAAAAGAAAACCCATGAAATCCATAGGAAACCTCAGAGACAATAAAGCAGGAGAACTCAATAAGGTCAAGCTACAAGGACTGACACAAGAATCAGCTGGCGTCAACTCTACACTGGGGTAGAATTTTCTAGAGAACCTCAAAAATTCCCGCATAACAAGACAAAGTATGGGTCGCTCTAAGCGGATCCGAAAACTGGGGGAGAATTTTTGAGAAAGATATCAAAAATTCTACCAGTTCAGAAGTCAACAATTATACCTGTCGGGAGATCCAGAAGACCTCGTTCAAAGACACATGTCATGACAAAAGTTTTTTTTTAAAAAAAATTCAAAGAGAACAACACGCACTTTTTAAGTTTTTCACTTTAGATTTTCAAAAGAATATATCCATTAGTATGAGTCCACTCTAAAACCATCTTTCGAAGTACCGAACCCAAGATGGATCAAAGGGGCATCAAGAGAAGACGCCAGACGGGAGGATGGCGACGCTAATTGGCCTCCTAGGAAACTCACAATTTTTCTGTGGATGCAGGATTTTTAACAGGACAACAGAGAGGTCATCAATCAAAGACAAGAAGCAAACTCAACATGATGTCAGATAACCATGAAGGTCACAAAAGGAATGAATGAACAAGACACATTTGACTGAAAGGGTCAATACAATAAATGAATGGCGAAGAGGTATTCGACCAAAAGGGTCATACGACAAATGAACGGGAAAAGACATATCTGACCAGAAGGGTCATACAAAGAATAAGAAACCAAGACATGTCAGGCCAAAAAGGTCACACTAAGTAAGCAGAAAGATACATCCGACCAAAAGGGTCATGACAGAGACGAAATGGCATATCCGACCACAAGGGTCAACAACCAACGCAATGGTCAAAAGAAAGATCATCCAGGCCCAAGGGCCATATCTATTATTTCCATCATATTTCCTATTGCTGAGAGGGCCATTGCATGTTTAAATTTCTACTGCCGAGAGGGCCATTCATATAAACTGCCGAGAGGGCCATTGCACGTTTACTTTCCTGCTGCCAAGAGGGCCATTCATACAAATTGTCGAGAGGGACATTCATACAAACTGTCGAGAGGGCCATTCATACAAACTGCCAAGAGGGCCATCTCATGCAAACTGCTAAGAGGGTCATTCGTACAAACTGCCGAGAGGGCCATTCATAAAAACTGCGGAGAGGGCCATTCATAAAAACTGCCAATAGGGCCATTCATACAAACTACCAAGAGGGCCATTCGTACAAACTGCCGAGAGGGCCATCGCACATTTACCTTTCTGCTGTCGAGAGGGCTATTCATACAAACTACCAAGAGGGCCATTCATCAAAACTGCCGAGAGGGCCATTCATGCAAACTGTCAAGGGGGCCATTCATACAAATATCATAAAAATATCTACAATATTTTTAAATTTTGAAATTACGTGGCCAGCCTAAAAAAAGAGTTAGCTTGCTAAACTAGATCTAGACGAATTGCGGAGCCAACGTGGAACTTTTCTTACGCAGCCGGTCAAGATGGGGTGCCCATGAGAGTCAGTGTCATGACCCAACTAGGGGCCGCGACGGGTACCCGGGGCTAACCACCCAGCACCGCTCGTTCTATTGCTCATTATACTCATTCAACGCTCTTTTATCAAATTTATAGTTAATTCATGAAAAAAATCATTTTCCATTTGAGAATATAGATACTTTCATGTACAAAAGCCTCTCAGCCATCAAAATAATATATACATATTAGCATCCTCGTGAGACCATATAACCCACACTGCGTATCTACGAGCCTCTACTAGAGTACTAGACATATGGACAGGACAGGACCCCGTCGTGCCCAACATATACAAATGTACACAAAAGAATAATCAAGCACCTCCGGGACAAAGGAGTGCTTTCAATCAGCTAACCACTCCTATGAGTCTGGATCGAGCTCACATCCCTGTCTACCTGTGGGCATGAACACAGCGTCCAAAGAAAACGGACGTCAGTACGAACATTGTACTGAGTATGTAAGACAAGAATGAAATAAATATAATAGAAGGATCATGAGCTATAAGAGAAAGATATAACCTGCATGAGTTTAATAGGCAAATACATTTCGTACACATATCGTATACTTATATAATCATGGTACATATATCATCCCATCACATATATCATCACATCATAATCCTCATCGTTAACCCGCGTCCGGGTAACCATCATATGCCGCCCACTAGTGGTGATCATGCCCGGCCCTCTAGGCTCGGTGTAAACATAGCAGCCCGCCTTAGCGGTGAAATGCCCGATCATTTAAGCACGGTGGAATCATATGCAGCCCGCCTTAGCAGTGACATGCCCGTCCATCTTGGCGCGGTGGAATCGTATCATCATATAATCATTCATGAATTCATCATTTTTACACATCTCATAAACATATCATAATCTTGTTATAAGCTAGCATTATTGATCATCTTATAGACATACCATGACTTAGCATCATTTCACATTTATCATTAAGAGCATACATTATATTTTTGAAGGCAACTATGGCTATGTCGAGGTGACGTAAGGTCGTGAACCCCCGATTATATTATGAACATTTATGAGTATCCTGCCTCACCTCGAAGGAAATAGTATATAAGGTGAGTGTTAACAATAATGACATCATTAACGTTATAGGAGCATCATATCATGAACTTTAGAATCTCTATACTTTTACTCATCATCATCATTATCATACTCGTATGTAGTTTGGTATATTTACGGCCTCATAAGCTCCATCACATAGGAGGATCATGGAAAGCTTGAAGGATTCATGCCTTTGAAGGAAGGGATTAGCCTAACATACCTTTTTCGTTTAATTAGTCTATCGCTTGCTTTTTCTCCTTTAATGCACACGTTCTACCTTCAACAGAATTTGTATCGTCATTAGCTAACAGTTTCAAGAACGGTTTACTAAAGCTAGAGAAAATTGGGCAGAATTTCCTTTGTTTGTACTACTTTTCTCATGTTATATATCAACCCCCAAACGTTCATATCAACATTCACAATATCTCACACGACAATCATCATTTATCTACATTTACCGCAATTCACCATTTCTCTTCAATTTCCCCACAATTTATGGTTATAGCTCATTATCGTGTTTTCTCATATATAATACTTATTCCACGGTCTAAATATTATTTATAAAATATTCACAATCACAACATACCAACATTCATGATTCACCCTAACCACTATTCAACAATGACACTATTCACTCATTTATGACCCATTTTCTATGTCTTTCTACAATTCAAGTATCTTAGCCTTCTAGTACCTTAAACAACATGGTATGGTCATGAAAATTACATTAGATAGTGTAGAAACAAGCCTTGAATGGAAATACTCTTCTAGCACCAAAACCCTATTTCACTTCTCTTGGGATTTCTTGGCTTGGATGCCTTTCACTAGGTTTCATACACTTGTTTTCATGGATTGAAGTAGTTGATCATGTCCTTTGATTTTCTTGTGGATGAATGTTAGAGAGTGTTCTAGAGGTTTCTTAACTTGTGGAGTGAAAAATGAAATGAAAATGAAATGAGAGAGGTCCCTTATATTAAATCACAATCTGTCCCGACCAACTTATACGGACCAACATACGGTCCGTACATTTTATACGGACCGTATGTGTGTCCGTATGTTTGGTCCAGAGAGTGGTTTCCCTATTGGCTAATTATACGGCCTCACATACGACCAGTATAATTTATATGGTCCGTATGTTTGGCCGTATAGTGCCCAGTTGTTCTGTTTTCGTTCTCGTCGACTCGTTTGATCTCCGATCCTTATGGAACCTTCTTGACACTTATTTAACACCTCAATACTAATCTAAGGGACGTTGTCACCCTTCTCTAAGACATCATTATGCCATCATTGACTTGTCACTCATAATCCCTACCCGACACATAACATATCCTTTACTTTCTTTGCCAAACTTCCTCCTTTTAGTCAAATGTATTTGAATCTCGATTAAGATCATCAAATGCTATTTTTTACTTATCCAAATCATTGTATATCTCGTGTTTCTCGCTAGCCTATTGACTGTACATTAACGAGGAATTTTCCAAGGTGTAACAGTCAGGCTCTCCGGCCAGGACTTGGAAACCATCCAATCTCAGACTTAGCCACAATCTGTCTATTTTATTAAAAATCGCGACCGATCGGATACACACTGGGAAAATCTGAAAGTACTCCCACAAAAGGGATATACTCTTCTCCAGCGAGTCAAACTACATATGACCTGATTCCCAGAGACTAGGGATATGTAGGCGGACTGAAAAATAGAGAGTCGGCCACACCCTGACAATCGTCCTGAGAAACCCGATCACAAAATCGAGAATCTCAGGACTTTCCTGCTAAATCACTTGAAAGTCTTCCACTGAGTCAAACTACAGGTGGCCTGAATTCCCGTATAGCTCGAGATGTGTAGGAAACCCAGAAGCCAGGGTTCAGCCGCACATGTGAATTGCATGAGAGTGAAGGGTAATATGAGTTGGGTCCGTAAAAAATTAGGGTTAGTCAAACTTCGTTGCTCAGGGATGGTCTCGCCATCCCCGAACATCGAAGGGGCAGTTGTAGACACCTAATTTTTGACCTCCCATAATTTATTTTAATTATTCAGAGTCCTTGAATAATAAATAAAATGTGCTGGGCATCTTAAAGGAGTCTAAATATTTTATATAAAATTATTCAAGATGATATTTTACCTCTTTAAATTGATAAAGAGATTTTCAGGGCATTATAAATTATGTGAAAATTAATTGATATTTTATGACATTTAGGGAATATTTTATTGGAATTAATCAAAAGCAAAACAATTTTGAATGACTATTTATTTAATTGTTGAATCAAGGAAAAACCCAATTAATAAATTATTTAATCTATCCAAGGTAATTTGAGTAATTAAAGAAATTGACCATTTTACCCCTCAACCTTTGATTTTGTGTTTTTGCATAGTTGTTTAATTAATAAATTATTGTGGTAATTAATTTGGTTAATTAGAGGGATCATTTTGCAAATTGGTTTTGATTATTTAATTATTTTTACATAAATGACCACATTTGAATTAACCAATTCATGGTTTAAAGTGATTTGGGGTCATTTTTGCAAATTTAGCCTCCTAGTGGTTTTGATTGAGATGACCAAATCCATGGGAAAATCAATTGAGGTCATTAGCGTAAATTAGCTTTAATTGGTTAATTAGTACAAAAATAAGGCTATATTTGAAATAATTAATCAGATTAAGATTAGTCAAGGATATTTTTGCAAGTAGCTAGATAAAAGGTTATAATTGCAAAAAAATCATTTAGTGTTAAAGCCAACTGAAGCCATATTTGCAAAAATGGTTTTAATAAGTCGTGTTTTAAATTAATTGCATCCTAATTTGATCATGCTTAAAATGTTATGGTTAATAATTGACATTTTAGCTTGGGCAATTTATTGGATTGCATCTTTGGTCCTTCATACCTATATATACACTATGTATGTGTATGTATACATTTGTGTGTATATATATGTCAAAAAGAGGCCCCTTTCATTTTTTTTAAATAGGACCGAGCCCAATCCATAATGGACTAGACCCGGCCCACATAGTGTTTAAAGGGGGGAATATACGTATACCCTCCCCTCATTTCCCACTCCAAAGAACCTAGGGCTCTCCGTGCAAAGAAAAAAGAGGCGAGGCGGCTAGGGAAAAACCCTAGCGCCGCCTCTATCACTGCCCCACCCCCCCTTTTCCTCATCGTATCCCGTCATGGGATGGAGTGTAGAACATGGAAAATCAGAGGAGAAGATGAAGCATTAATTTCATCGTCCTTTTCCATACGTTTTCTCCACAAAATTCGTCCAAATGCTCTCTTAAGGTACAATCCTTGCAATTTCTTTTATTTATAGTCAATTTACAGTGGTTTAAGGTGAAAATGAGTCGTTGATTGTAGTTTCCTTTCGATCTAGACTGTATACGGTTGAATTCAAGTGAAGACTTGTGGAAAACCCACAAGTCCCACATCGGTATTGTAGGATTTGAGTCAACTTTTGGGTTTCTATAAATAGAACCCTATCCCTCACCATTAAAACAAGTTTGGATGACCTTAAGAGGCTTGAACTTTGAGTTTTGCTCGAAATTTAGGCTTTATTAGTGTTATTTAGACTTTAACTAAAAGAGTTTGAGTCTTTTCTAGTTATAAAATTTTATTTCTTTTTCATGTCTTGTATTTGGTGTGGCTGAGTTCGATTTTTGAAGCAGAAAGGAGGCTCCAAGTCCATTCTTGCTCCGGTTGCACTCAAAAAAGGTAATAATTTATTATTTTATTGCTTTTTTAGGTTCATGCCTGTGTTAATGATAGTTTGGTGTGGTTGAGTGTTATATGTAGTTAAATATAGTTTAGTATTAGTAGTCTGCTTGGTTTGATGTTTATTGCTTAAACAATGATTTTTGGCTTGAATTATGTTAAAGGTTGATCAATCCCATACTTGTTTAATTGCTTCTGATTTTGACAATTTGGCTTAGATAGTGACTGTTATGACTTGTTTGAATGTGGTCACTGAGTGGTATTGTTTGAATGAGAGTGCATTTGGGTAGTTTGAAGGGTCTTTGACACTGTTAATGCAAGGTGGATCTGGGACAACCTCAAGATGATCTTTATTTTTGTCTAAAATAGTCAACCAACTAGTAGAACATGTTTGTTAATTGGTGACAGTAGTTATATTTGGTATAACTCAATGATGAAGTGCCAGATTATCAAAATGACTTTAAGAAAGAATTTCAAAGGTTGGCAGGTTAACATAAAGTAGGTATGCGCTATATGTAGAGAAATTATCTCTCCCAAGATTGATCACTTAAGACTTGAGAATTAAAAGGATAAAAGAAAAATAGAATAATGGGAATGTTTTTGGTGCAAGCCTGTCCAGGTCTCATTGTGAAACTGTTTATACCATTTTGGATGTTGTGGTCTACATGTTAAAATGAATAAGTAGTCATTGCCAAGAGGGAGACTGGTGATGATGTTTAGGATTTTGTAAAGCTAAATTGAGTTGTATTTGATTATGTCTCGCTTTATCATGTGTGAATTAGTCTTGAAGGAGAACCTATATGCTTTGAGATGTTGTGTGATATAAAAAGAACAAAATCATTTCATGATGAGAGCTTTATATTGAGATTGCCTTGAACATTAATCTGTGTCATTATCCTCTGAGTACTTATGTTGGGATTGTCTTAGTGATTATGCTTGTAGCTTAGCCATAAGACCTTAAAGGGTTAACTAGGGCTTAATGAGTTAATTGCGATAGACTCGTGATAGTGATAAGTTGTTCTAAACCATCCCAAGGTTTTTGGTGGTTGTCATTGGAGTATGGAGATAAGGTCAGAAGTGGTAAAGGTCTTGGGAGGGAAAAAGGTGAGTCTGGGCATGAATTGGAGGTAGTGACTAGTGGAACCCAGGATCCCTTTTTACTAAAAGGAGATTCAGGTAAAGGTAAGGGAGGTGATGACCCCACCCTGTCCTGCTTCCCTTTTAGGACCCTAGGGATTTTTTCTTATTTTTTAAACCTTCTTCTAATGGTTCTGGGACACACAAGGACCTTAGGTGGACTGTGAAAGCTTATTTGTATCTAGGAAAATGGGGCACCTGGAACTAATGAATGTCCTGCCAGTACTTGTAAAGGTTAAATCATGTTTTTCCCTATGTCTTCTAAAAAGATTTTTTTTTTAATCCGGGATGATTGGTTGTCTGTGCTGTTGTTGTTTGAGTTTGGTGGTTGGTAAGGAAATAGGATTAGGGAGTACACTAGTGGTGATCCAAGCCAATATCATAGAGGGACTAAGTAATAGCCTTGTTGCTTCCCACTTGCTGCTGTTTATGATCATGTGCATTCTAATTCTCCTTAGCTTGTGCATTTGTACTTTGAACCTGGGAACTTGCTTCCTTGTGATGATGATTGAGTCTTTGATTGTGAGAACCTAACTATGTTATAAACTTTTTCTTAAAATATTTTCTTAGATTAAATAGTTAAGGAATCATTACTAGGAACTGAGGTTCATCCAAGATCTCCTGACTGATTTCTTGCCTAATATGCTTCTGTAATCCATTTTACTGAAGGTCTTGAGTGTACATACATGTATGTATTGACATTGGTTCTAATTAGCAGACATGTTTGTTATATGCTGGGATTTGTAAAAGGGATGTGAGCTAAAACCACTAAGTCTAAAGGTGTGCCTTAAGGCACAAACTCCTCCAAGGCTCTTTTTCTGAAATGAATTAGTATAAAGCCCAAGGTGGAGACCTGCATGATGTGTCCTCTCTTAACCTGTTTTGCACCTCTGATTTGAAATTCTGATGATTTGTATGTATGGTTAGTATCACTATTTGACTGTTTGACTTACTGCGTTTTTTGGAAATACTCTGCCTATGTGTTGAACTGCCATTGCTTGCTATCTGGTTGTACACATCTCTGGGGGTTGGTTTGAATGGGGCTTATGACATGGCATGGCCAATGGGGAGTGTAGACCTATTTATGGTGAGTCTATGAAGCCAAAAGGCACGGGCAATCTGTTAATGGTAAGCTAACCCATGCTATGTCTCTGAACTAGCTTAATGATGCCTTTAGGAGTTTGAGAAATGGTCAGGACCTTAGTTTAACTGATTATGTCTATTTATATGCACATATATACCTGAAACCATTTAGATTGAATTCTTGGCTGCAAATGATTTGAGAAACAAGTCTCAACATGATCACAAGGGGACTGAAAATGAGCTAAGGCCACATGACCTAAGATGAGCCTTTTTAAAGGTGCCCTGGAGAAAGGATAAAGGGAAAACGAACCCTAGCTTGGTTTATAGCACCTTTCCTCCACATAAAGGGCACCATGGCCCTTCTATGGCCTGTAGGGTTATATGCTCATTGTAAAGAACCTTGGGAGCAAATGGATTCTGTACCAAACGATTAGAGCTAAGTATACTATTAGGAGTGATTGATGCTTTGATTGAATAAGGGGCAAGTGTGCATATGTGTTTAATTTAGACGAAAATGGGAGGGGCTTGATAGAAGTGTAAATTTGAGATGTCAATTTGCATTGTCCATGTCTTATTTAATCGTCTTAACTGTATTAACTACCTCTGTAGGACACCATGTTTTGTATATGACAACTTAGGCACAGGAGAGCCCTAGTTCTGCCTCTGTCCCTGCTATGTTCACACACCTTAACTTGTCTTGTGTGTTTCTCATCTGCAAGGTGTAACCTGCTTTAGTCCACTTTACAGTTATGTGTTTTAGTACTTGCTTACCTTCTTTGTGTGTTACAGTTTATGTATGTCCACTTCATGGTTATGTACTTTGATTTCTTGTTCTTGTCCATCTCATATCTGTATACTATAGCCCATGTTGCCTCATCCATGATCATGTGTCTTGTTACTTGTTTTGTTTACCTTACATTGGCGTGCTACAGTTTGTATTATTTCCCCATGACTGTATACTTTGGTCTTTTGTTTCTTGTTCACTTCAACTTGCTTTAGGTTCCGTCCATGAGTGTATGTCTGATTCTGCTCCTGCTACTTCATGGCCATGTCCTGAAGTTCTGCTTTAGTTAACCTTTGTTCATGTGTTCTTGACTTGCATTTGTTTGTATTGTACTTATTAGGGCCAGTCTACTTTTGGTTACATTATGTTTATATACATGGCCAGCTATGTTATATTGTGGTCCAGGGATCTGCCTATGTTTTTGTGGCTACATTGGTAGGGGATAAGGTAATTTGGGGTGGGGGCCTAGTCTTAGCCTTCCCTCGGTGTCCATGCATGCTTGGGGTTCACGAAACCCTTTGGAACTCGTGCGGCATGGGGAATACGGGGGGCGACGACTCTCCCCTCCCCTTGTTATCAAAATACCTGCCAGGCTAAGGATAAATGTTTTGGACCAGATTCAAAAGATAATAAAATTTGGCAAAGTATTGGGCCAAAAAGCCCTACTGATTTTTTTCAGAAAAATGAGTAAGGAAAAAACGGGCCAAGTCCAGTAAAAACAAAAAGAATTTTGGGCTGACCTGAAACTCAGGGACAAGAATTGATAATACTAGTTTTCTTTAATAAGTTTTCATGCACAAGTTTATTTGGGCCAAGCCCAGAAGAAAAAATGGGCTGGCCTCTTTAGATGGAGAATTATAATTTTTTTGGCTACAAGTCCAAATCCGAGACCAATTTTAAAAGACTTATAAAGGACGTATATTTTAATAGGCTTCATACAAAGCACTCGTATATACAAGTTCTTCGATAAGGCGTTCCAAATGTATTAAACGGATCGATCTAAACAAAGTATGAGTTAAAGCATGAACACAATTATGTACTTAAACATAATAATTTTATATCCTTCATGAATGACATGTATAAAAGGATGACCACTTTTCTATATTCTCTTTACAAACAAAAATATACCATCCTTATATATAAAGGGATGATATTTTACCCGGATATTATAAGTCCAAATCTAAGCACCTTATATATAAAGGGAACATGTTCAAACTCCTTTTCTCAAAAATGATATGCAAATGGCAAGATTTTTGGGGGAATAAATACTAAATAAACAGTTCATTGAATTACTCATACATTGGAATTCGAAGGTCAATCGTATAGTATGGATCCTTAATACTGGGGTGCCTAACATCTTCCCCAGGGGATCATCAGAACCCTTACCTGGAACTCTGGATTACGAAGGATTTTTCACAGTATTTGAATAAACCTTTCACCCTCGGTTTTCCTAATTTCCTAAAAATTAGGTGGCGATTCTTTTAAAAAAAAGTTCAAAAGAGCACCAACAAGTTCGAAGTAACTTTTCCGAGCGCTAACCCCGCCCGCGAAAATGCGAACCGTCACACTTACAGTTTATCCATAACAAAAGCACAACCCAAGCTAATAGTTTAGAGAACTAAATAGTGGACGTAAGCATGTATACCCATGGGTGCTCGTACAGTGCATAGGTAGGCTATCTCTTTGGCCACAACTTCCACATTCTTGCTCCTCTTCTCAAATACTCTAGAGTTTATTTCAATCCATAATGCGTAAGTACACTCAGCATAAATCATATTGAAAGTTCTGGCTAGTTGGGATTTGCTTCTTGCATTTGCAATGCTCCACCTCATAAACTGATCCCAAGTACCTGTTGTAAAAGATTGTAGCTTGATACATCTCAATAATCTTCTCCATAGTTCAAATGAATATGTGCAGTGTATGAACATGTGCTCTCTTGTTTCCTCCACTCTTTGACAGAAGACACATTTTTTATCAACCTCCATGCCCCCATTTTCTTAAAGAGTCTTCCATGAAGCATAAGCCACAAAGTAAAAGTGGTTTGAGGCCTTGCAGCATTGTCGAACATGAAAACCTTCCAGCTAACTCATGGTTGGTCACCTAGCAGCATCAAATACAGCTGCCTGATAAGGCTATTTTTGGTGTTAGCAGTTTCCTGTAGTTGGTGCACTAGCACCTGAGAGCCCATTATCTTCCTAGTCATCCAACTCGTAAGGCAATTGATGGTTCTTTCTTCTTGAGATATCTCTTAAGAAGCTCATTCTGAGAATCATTGATTTTTTTTTTAATCAAATATACCACTAAGTAGGATTATTAGTGGTTACTTATTATATATCAATAAATCCACAAATATGTACAAGCAAGAATATAAAAGACATGAAAGAAAATGCAAAGCTACTCTATAGAACATTGTCCAGCAGCTACTACTATGTCATATGATCTTGATCTGCTGTCTTGCTTCTGTTTGCTATTTCCTTTGGCCAATATCATATTATAGCACCTCAAGCTCTCACCAGTTACTTGATTCTTATTCCATGTAGAGTAATTCTCCAGGAAATCACAAGTTAGTTAGCAAACTAAATAATCATAGGAAGTTCTAGGTGCTTCTTGTTCCTTGATGCTGTGTTGTTCCCATTTGATTGTGTTATACTATGTGTGCCATGATAACCATGCATTGAATTATTTCTAATTGAATGAGCAGAGCTAATATGGCACATTGAAAACCATTCAGTAATAGGTTATTCATTAACTAATAAAAATAGAAGCTCTCTCCTTCCTTGCCATGTCTCTTTTTATGTTGTCAGTTTAATTTCTTTGGTATCAATTGCTTGCACAAAATCATGAAATGGTTCAGTAGTCATTTGGTTCATACTGTTATTTTTTAGCTTTTTGAAATGAGCTGTTCAATCAAATGGTTCTTTTGGGTCTGTTGTCATTGGGATGTATGCATTGCAGAGATTAAATTCTTTTATGAAAGATTTGCTATATCATTTTTCATTATCATTTTTTGTAGGTGGTGAAATTGAACAAGGGGATGAAGGAAGTGAAGACATGACTTAGGAGGATTGGATTAATGTTTTTGAAAATTGAAAACTTGTGTGTTCCACCTCTTGAATGGTCAAACATTATCTTGATATTTTGCTTTTATGGATATTACTTGACCTCTTGGATCTTGGATTATTATTTTGGTATGACGTTGGATCTTAGATTATTATTTGGGTATGACGGTGGATCTTGGATTATTATTTTGATTATGAATAGTTTCTTCTTGTGATTGATTTATGTTGTGTCAACCCTATAATATCATTTGCAATAGCATTATAATATTTGTTCCCCTAATATTGAAATATTAAATACCCGTTGTATTAGATTTATAACAATTGTTGCAATAAGAAGCAGCCATTGAATAGTCAGAAATAAGCATCGCAATAGTGTAAAATAACCGATGCACAAAGCTCTATTACAACGGTTCGTAGCTGTTCCGGTAGACATATAACCGTTGCAATAATCTTGAAGGGAAAATCGTTGCAATAGGCTAATCTATTTCAATGGTTTTCCGAACCATCACAATAGACCTATTGCAATACAATCCATTGTAATTGTCGCCAAAATTGTTGCAGTAGCACTATAGCAACGGAAATACAATCTACTGTGACGGAATCAAAACCGTTACCATAGGCCAAATTTCTAGTATTATATTATACAACACTACTAGTCTTTAGTTTATTTCTTAAAAGTAGCAGTACTAGTCATTTGTTGATCAATCCCAAATGATCAAACAAGTTGAATGGCTCAACATATTTTGATCCTCTTGAAAGTTCTATATGTTTAATCGACATATGTATATATAACTAATTCCAATTACTAATATCAGTTACCTAGACAGGCCCTAAATAAACACAATTTTAGCATAGCTTTCATTGTACTGAGACAGTGTGTTTGTATGTTGGAAAATATTTTTCTACACAATGATTTCTTGGAAGACAAGTGATTTTCCTACTTATTTTTTTGTGTTTAGGTGGATGTGGAAAACATTTTCTAGTGTTTGGTTTGTCGGAAATATCAATTCAATCCCCTGATCACACGCACCTCCAACCCCCTAACTCACTATCTCTCACCTCTGATCACACGCACTTCCAACCCCCCAACTCACTACCTCTCACCTCCTAACCCCCCCCCCCCCCCCAATTCCAACCTTCTTTACTATCCCTACCCTGCATTTTGAAAAAGATGCTACTTTCACAGAGAGTGGCTATTTCTATAAGATAATCAAATATGTGCATACCTTTGCAAGTAACCTTTTTCTAAGACAAAAAAAAAAGAGACTACTTTGCACTTTGAAAGACAACCCAAAAAAGTGACTATGTTTGTAAACTAGCCATATTTTTTAAAAGTGACACGAAAATGGTTATTTTTGTAACTTGGCCATTTTTTTTGAAAAGTAACATAAAAATGGTTATTTTTGCAAAAAGATATTTCTTGCAAAACAACCAAAAATGCAAAAATATCAACTTTTTTGTCACTTTTAAAAAATGGCAACTTTACAAAAGTGGTCACTCTCTTAGAAGGGGAACATTGCAAAAATGATTATTTTAATACTTTCACAAGGAGGCTATTTTAAAAAATGGCTACTTTTGCAAAGTAGTTACGTAGTTTTCAAAAGTAACTACTTTCACAAAATGACTATTTAAGAAATTTGTTACTGTCAAAAATACTATTTTTAAAAAGTATCTACTTTCACAAAGTGGCCATTTTCTTAAAGTGACTGCTTTTAAAAGTGACAATTTCTTAAGTGACTACTTTTTCAAAACAACTATTTTTGAAATGTAGCTACTTTTCGCAAGTAATATTTTTAAAAGCGGCTACTTTTGTAAAGTTTCTATTTTTGAAAGTTATTACTTTCACAAAGTGCTTAGTTTTGCAAAGTTGAGAGATTGAGGGGTGGGGAGCTGAGAGGCAGGAATTGGGGGCAGGTGGTGATAGAAGTAGGGGGTGGAGTAGGTGGTTTTAGGGGTGCGGAGGGATGTAGTAGGTGTGGGGGTAGGAGAGGCAGATTGGGTGGTGTAAAGGGTGAGGAGTGGGCGGGGGAAGGCGAGGTGTGAGAAGGTCGAGGGGTAGGGGTTGGGGGTATTGGATGGGTGGGAAGAGACAATGAACTTGCAATGTTACTTGTGGAACTTGTTTCCCTACTTCCATTAATGAAGTTATTTTCCTTATTTTCAAGGGGCTTGTTTTTCTAGAGAAAATATTTTCAAAGACATTTTGACCAACCAAATATAGAAAAATTGAAAACCATTTTCCTGAAAATGTTTCCTCCGAAACAATCACACTAGAGTAAACAACGTGACTAGTCGTTATTGTGTGAAGAAACATATTCTACCATTATCCGGACGTTAATTAACATCCCTCTTGAAATGATGAATTTATCTACGATTAGTTTGTCCGGAATATCAAATATTATTCAAATAGGAAATGGTGGGCGGAGAGGTATATATAACTAATAAGAGCATACACCTTCAATCCTATAAGTGAAGATTCGATTATCATTGGTTTACTTCCGTCACCTCATACTTCAAGTGTTACACCTTGGAAAAATTTTCGTGATGCACAGTGAATAGACTAACGAAGGGGACAAAGTATATGATGTTTCGATACGTAAGAAATAGCATTTGATGATCCTAATTGAGATTTCAAAGACATTCGAAGTAAGAGAAGAAAGTTGGCCGAGAAAGGCAAGGTATACGTTATGTATCGGAAGAGATTTACGAGTAACAAGTTAATGGTGACTTAATGATGTCTTGGAGAAGAGTTATAACATCCCTTAGGTTGTTAATGAGGTGTTAAACAAGTGTTAAGGAGGTTTCATAAGGATTGGAGATCAAACGAGTCGACGAGAATGAGTTCGGAAAGGCTGGGCATTATACGGTCAAACTTACTGGCCGTATGTTAGGCCGTATATCCTGCCCAGAATGGCAGCCATCACTGGACCAAATGTACGGCCAGACATACGGTCCATATAAATTATCCGGACCGTATGTTGGTCCGTGAAATCGAGTCGGGACAGATTTTAAGATTAATATAAGGGACCTCAACTTCATTTAATTCATTTCATTTTTCACTTCATACTTCAAGAACTCTCTAGAAAGCTCTGCACACTTCTTCCACAAGAACTCAAGAGAAGTTCATGATCAACTTCATCAAGCCAAGGGAATCTAGTGTAAGAAACTTATTAGGGTTCATCTAAGTCGAGAAATCCCATTGGAAGTGAACTAGGGTTTTGGCTCAAGTGAAGTATTTCCACTCAAAGCTCATTCCTACATTATCTAAGGTAAGTTTTATGGTCATTCCATATTGTTTAGGGTATTGAGGAGTTGAAAGACTTAGATTATGAAAGGAGATAGAAAATAGGTTACAAAGATGAGAATAATGAGATTTTGAGTAGAAGTTGAGAATGAGTCATGATTCTTGATATGTTGTGATTATAAATATGTTATAAATGACATAAAGAACATGGGATAAGAATTATATGTGAGAAAACGTACTAGTGTACTATGACCATGATTATGGATGAATTGAAGTGAAATTGTGAATTGTGGATAATGTAGATAAATGAAGATTGTTGGTTATAATATTGTGAATGTTATTATAGACGTTTGGGAGTTGATATATGATATGAGGAAAGTTGTATAAACAAAGGAAATGCTGCCCAATTTTCTCTAGCTTTAGTTGGGCATGTTCATGTGATCGATTTGCTAATGTTAATACGAACTCTCTTGAAGGTAGAAACGTGAGCATTGAAGGAGAACGATCAAGCGACAGAATAGCTAAAAGAAAAGGTATGTAATGCTAGTCCTTTCCTTCCAAGGCATGACTCCATGGCATGAATCTTCCTATCTTTCTACGACTTCTCTAAATATATGTATACAACAGAAATCATGATTCTATGTTCATGAAGAGCCTTATATGAGATGAAGTAAGATAATGACGATGATGAGCTCAAGTATAAAGATTCTAAAGTTCATGATATGATGCTTCTATAAAGCTAATGATCCAAATTATGATTTATTGATGTTTCTCTTTGTGCCACACTAACCTTATACGTTAATTCCTTCAAAGTGAGGCAGAATGCTTATGAATGCTCCATAATGGAATCATGGGTTCACCACCTTATATCACCCCGGTAAATTATAGATGTCTTTGAGTTTTTATGCATGCATTATGATGAGTACATGATGATGATATTACACCGCGCCTATATGGCCGGGCAGACATCGCTAAAGCGGGCAGCGTATACACCATGTCTAGATGGCATGGGCAGACACCACTAGTGGGCGGCATGAGATGGTTACCCCGGACGCGGGAGGCCTGGACACAGGCTAATGATGATCACACCGTACCTATATGGTCGGGCAGCTTATACATATATATATGCATACATGATATGATGATGATGTTTATGAAGTAAGTCAGTATGCATTATTTCTATTAAAACTGACAGTCAGTTACAGATTATTCTTCATTTGATATTCCCTCTATTTCATTAATGTATCATTATTATTTATGCCTTACATACTCAGTACATTATTCGTACTGACATCCTTTTCTTTGGACGCTGTGTTCATGCCCACAGGTAGGCAGGGAGGTGATCCAGATCCATATGAGCTATCAGCAGACTTTAAGAGCACTCTATTGTTCCGGAGGTGCCATTGCTTATTATTTTTGTGTACATATATTTTGGGCACGACGGGGTCTAGTCCCGTCCATATGTCTAGTACTCTAGTAGAGGCTCATAGATACGTATGTGTGGGTAGTATGGTCTCACGATTTCCTCATTGTACACATATTATTTTTGTAGCTGAAGGGCTTATGTATATAAAGGTAAATATGTTTCAAGTGAAAATGGTTCTTCTATGATTATAAGCATGAGATTAATGAATGATCTCAAGATGAGTATGATTACTAGTAGTACGACCGGTGCTCGGTGGTTAGCCCCGAGTACCCGTCATGGCCCTTAATCGGGTCGTGACAAAAGTGGTATTAGAGCAATTTAGTCCTAGGAAATATCTACGAGCCGTGTCTAATAGAGTCTTGTTTATGGTGTGTTGCGCGCCACACTAATAAACAGAAGGCTACAGGGCATTTAGGAAAAATGACCGTTCTTCTTCTTATGAGATCGTGCGATAGAGTCGTGTTATAAGATTTTCTCCTCCCTAATAGTGTGTTATGATTTTAGAGATGCCGGTAAAGAGAAAAGCTACAGCCGCCAAGAAGGGCAAGACTCCGGTAGAAAGGTGGGTAGAAAGGGAGCTGCCAACGAATATGGAAGAGGGTGAATCACATAATGAGGCCCCATCTATTACTTCTCCCACTCCGCCTAATTTAGAGGAACAAGAGGGGGTTCGGTTTCAGCTCCTATGTCGACGGTTCCTCCCCCGGCTACTTCGGGTCAACAAATGACCGAGGCTATCCATTTATTGACGCAATTAGTTGTCGCCCAGGCACATCGGCAGAGTTCGGGTCCAAGTGACCGGGCAGTTAGTACTAGAGCCCGTGATTTCATGAGCTTGAATCCTCCGGAGTTTTTCGGGTCAAAGTCGGATGAAGACCCACAAAGTTTTATTGATGAAATGTTGAGAACATTGAAAATTATTCATGCCTCCGAAACTGAATCTGTGGAGTTGGCATCTTATAGAATCCGGGATGTGGCGGTCTTATGGTATAATAATTGGATATTATCAAGAAATGACACCTCTTCTAGTTTGGCAAGAATTCGTAGATGCCTTTACCCGCCACTATTTGCCACCTGAGGTCCGCCGAGCTAGAGCGTCTAGATTCTTAAATTTGAAACAAGAAAATATGAGTGCCCGAGAGTATAGCCTTCAGTTTAATTCATTGGCTAGATATGCTCCGACTATAGTGGCCGACATGGGAGATAGAGTGCACAGATTTGTGAGTGGCTTAGGGCCACATTTGTTCAAGGACTGCTTGACGGCTTCATTGCAAGATGGGATGGATATTTCCCGCATTCAGGCCCATGCCCAGAACTTAGAAGGGCAACAACACCCACAAAGGAGTGAGCGTGACATTGATAGAGGGCAAAGCAAGATGGCAAGATCTATGGGTGCAGGTAGCGACTGTAGAGGGGGATCGAGGCAGTCATATTCTAGACACTCAAGCCAGTCGGTGACTAGTGCACCTCCTCAGTTTGCAGGAAGGAGATTTTACCGCTCCACTCGTTCAGGACAAAGTCAGAGCTCGAGAGCTTCAGGTTCCCAGGTTGGGGGTGATTATAGCTAGAGGAGACCACCAGTCCCACGATGTAGCCAGTGTGGTAGATTACATTCCGGACAGTGTCGCCGGGGTTCAGATGCTTGCTATGCCTGTGGCCAGATTGGGCACATGATGCGAGAATTCCCATTGATGAGTGGTAGAGTTGGGGTTCAGCCTGCAGGATCAGCGGTTGGTTCTTCTTCTGTGCGCCCAACAGGGCAGACTCCCCAGATTCCAGCAGGTCGAGGTAGAGGCAGAGGGGCAGCATCTACTTCAGGTGCTATCCAGCCCCGTATCTATGCTTTAGCCGGACGACAGGATCTTGAGTCCTTCCAGGATGTGGTTACAGGTATATTATCCGTATTTTCCCATGACGTATATGCATTGATAGATCCCGGTTCTACCTTATCTTATATTACTCCGTATGTTGCTGATTGTATTGGGGTGAAACCCGAGCCTATTAAACATTTTGAGGTATCTACCCCGGTTGGTGATCCCGTGATAGCTAGACAAGTATACAAAAATTGTGTAATTTTAATATGTGATCGCCAGACTAAAGTTGATTTAGTTGAGCTGGAAATGTTAGATTTCGATGTGATTATGGGTATGGATTGGTTGGCCTCATGCTATGCTAATCTTGATTGTCGAATGAAAGTAGTTCGGTTTCAATTTCTGGGAGAGCCCGTGCTTGCATGGAAGGGTAATACAGCATCTCCAAGAGGTAGGTTTATTTCCTACCTTAAGGCGAGAAAGATGATAGCTAAAGGCTACATTTATCACCTAGTCCGAGTTCATGATACCGAAGCAAAGCCACCAACTTTCCAATCCATTCCGGTAGTGAATGAATTTCCGGATGTATTTCTAGTTGAACTCCCAAGTCTTCCTACGGAAAGAGAGATTGATTTCGCTATTGATGTGTTGCCGGACACCAAGCCTATTTCTATTCCTCCTTACCGAATGGCTCCTGCAGAATTGAAAGAGCTAAAGGCACAATTACAGGATTTGCTTGAGAAGGGGTTTATTAGGCCCAGTTCATCACTATGGGGAGCACCAGTCCTATTTGTGAGAAAGAAAGATGGTTCCCTACGGATGTGCATTGATTATAGGCAATTGAATAAGGTGACGATAAACAATAAATATTCTCTTCCAAGAATTGATGATTTGTTTGATCAATTATAGGGTGCCAAGTGGTTTTCCAAAATAGATCTAAGATCAGCTTATCATCAAGTGATAGTTAAAGAAGAAGATATTCCCAAAATAGCTTTGCGAACGAGATATGGCCATTATGAATTCCGGGTGATGTCATTTGGGTTAACTAATGCCCCGACAGTGTTTATGAATTTGATGAATAATGTATTTAGGCCTCTTTTGGACATATTCATGATAGTGTTCATTGATGATATTCTGGTATAGTCTCGGACAGAATCAGAACATGCAGACCATTTACGTATTGTTCTTGGAATTCTTCGAACTCGAGAATTGTATGCAAAATTTTCAAAGTGCGAGTTTTGGCTAAATTCTATGACATTTTTGGGTCACGTTATTTCAGATGATGGCATCTGAGTGGATACTCAGAAGATTAAAGCTGTGAAAACTTGTCCAAGGCCTACAACGCCCACGGAAGTACGTAGTTTTCTGGGATTGGCAGGTTACTATAGAAGATTTTTAGAAGGATTTTCCTCTATTTCAGCCCCATTGACGAAGATAACCTAGAAGTCAGCTAAATTTAAGTGGAATGATGCTTGTGAATGCAGTTTTCAAGAATTGAAAGATAGGCTAACTTCAGCCCTAGTCTTGACACTCCCAGAAGGACCAGATGGTTATGTTATATATTGTGATGCTTCTGGTAAAGCTAAAGATTCTAAAGTTCATGATATGATGCTTCTATAAAGCTAATGATCCAAATCATGATTTATTGATGTTGCTCTTTGTGCCACTCACCTTATACGCTAATTCCTTCAAGGTGAGGCAGAATGCTTATGAATGCTCCATAATGGAATCAGGAGTTCATGACCTTATGTCACCCCGGTAAAGTATAGATGTCTTTGTGTTTTTATGCATGCATTATGATGAGTACATGATGATTATATTACACCGCGCCTATATGGCCGGGCAGACACCGCTAAAGCGGGCAGCGTATACACCATGTCTAGATGGCATGGGCAGACACCACTAGTGGGCGACATGAGATGGTTACCCCGGACGCGGGAGGCTTAGACGCAGGGTAATGATGATCATACCGTACCTATATGGTCGGGCAGCTTATACATATATATATATATATATATATATATATATATATATGCTTACATGATATGATGATGATGTTTATGAAGTAAGTCAGCATGCACTATTTCTATTAAAACTGACAGTCAGTTACAGATTGTTCTTCATTTGATATTCCCTCTATTTCATTGATGTATCGTTGTTATTTATGCCTTACATAATCAGTACAATATTCGTACTGACGTCCTTTTCTTTGGACGCTGTGTTTATGCCCACAGGTAGGCAGGGAGGTGATCCAGATCCATAGGAGCTATCAGCAGACTTTGAGAGCACTCCATTGTTCCGGAGGTTCTATTGCTTATTATTTTTGTGTACATATATTTTGGGCACAACGGGGTCCTGTCCCATCCATATGTCTAGTACTCTAGTAGAGACTCGTAGATACATGTGGGTAGTATGGTCTCACGATTTTCTCATTGTACATATATTATTTTGGTAGCCGAAGGGCTTATGTATATAAAGGAAAATATGTTTCAAGTGAAAATGGTTCTTCTATGATTATAAGCATGAGATTAATGAATGATCTCAGGATGAGTATGATTACTAGTAGTACGAGCGGTGCTCGGTGGTTAGCCCCGGGTACCCGTCATGGCCCCTAGTTGGGTTGTGACATCAAGAATAGTTTAAAATTGGGATTTTTACTTCGTATGTCCTTTCTAAATGGTTATTAACAGAAGCAACACACCTTTACAAAACTTATTAAATAATATTTACTGCACATAAAAACTTATCGACACATGATATTTACATCTGAATTGTACCAATTTACCATGGTTAAATGATTTTATTCAGTGAAGTATGTATTAATTAACAATGATTAAGCAAGATAAGTCATTTGTAATGTCATGCACCTATCAATTTGATATGAGCACCTGGTGCAGATAAGTTTTTACTTTTGTAGTACTCTAATATAAAATTTGTAGTTCCACTAATTTGGAGAGGTGAAGAGTGTTGGTAAGGATAGCGGAAAGTGGAAGAGGAAGGGACTCTTTAAAGTTCGACGTTTTTCCCCAATAATTAAAGGTTCAGGTTCACGATCATGAGTTTTTAAGTTTTTAACACATTCAGAAAAGGATAACTTACATTTTAATAAAATAAAAATATATGATTTCATTTTGTAGTCAAGTTAGAAAAAATTTTAAATACCATTTTCATGTATTTTTAACTAAATTTTATATTATTGGCATAGGAATGCATTAAAACTTCATTAAATTATTAAGTTTTTTCTTTCTTTCTTTCAGTTTTCAAAGTTACTGGTAGTGCTATTTTTAGTTTTATTTTCCAGCAGATGCCATTTTAGTTACTCCGTACTAGAAAATTACCACGTGTTGACAAATAACAATTAATAGTTAAAAACTTCACTATTTCGTTGTATTCATTATTTAACCTTCCAATTAATAAAAATGCCTCACTATTTCCTTGTGCTCATGCATTATATCTAAGATAGTAAGGGGAATTTATGACATAATAACTTGTTCCATATGTCACGAGGCTTGCAACAACTTTGTTTTAAATATACTGCATCGTATAGTTAAGGAAGTAGCTTGAGCAGCGGCAAACAAGAAATATATTTAATTCTAATGAAAAGAAGCGATAAAAAAAGTAGAATCATGAGCAAAATTCTTTCAGGTTCAGCTAGGTGCAACCTTAAATCGCTGTATATATAATTTAAACAATTGGCTACTATAGATATGTTAATGTCGTTATATCAGTGCAGAATATAAAATAAATAGAACTAAAAATTAGCTAGACCAATTGTGTTGAATAATTTTATTCATCGTCTCATCAAAGGTGTTAGCTTTCAGAATAATATTTTATATTATTAGAAATGTTTTAATGATGACACATTTACGTGTACGAAACTCAAAAAGGAAGATAATGGAAATTCTCGGAGTAGACTGCTAGGACTTTCTGTACAAGGAAAGTCAATTGGTCAAGGATACAAAGAAGCCAATCAAGCATCTTCACAAGGAAAGCGGATCAATCAAGTTTAGCTCAATCACACAACAATATATCAGAGCCCCACAAGGAAGGAAAGCAGATCAATCAAGTTCAGCGATATACCAGATCCTCACAAGGAAAGAAGGTAGAATACAGTAAAGGATACAAACAAGACAGCCAAGCAGGCTCATACATCTTACATGGCAAAGGAAAGAATATACAACTCAGTCCAGCAAACTATGGTCAAGATCATAAAGGAACGAAGAATCAAGATCAATCAGTGGATACCCACAAGATCCCCGATTGAGACAAACTCCCTCGGGTTAACTTAGAGCAAGCATATCAGAATCAATCAAATGGAACGATTGATTCAGCAGCATCTATCAAGATCACAAAGTGGAACTTCACACAAGTACAAATACAACCCTCGCAAGTCAGAGAAACTCACAATTTCACTTGAGCAAAATAGCTATTTACTCTTCATCTTGTAAAAGCATTATAGTCTGTGAGTATTATAGTGTTAAGAAAAGAAAAGAGAGAATACTTAGTTATACAGGCCGAGGCTATCATTAGAAGAAAGATTGGAAACTGTCAAAGTTGAAGTCGCGGTTCACATAAGCGGACTGGATTAGGCACCACACCGGTCATCCGAACCAGTATAAAAACTTTGTGTTCATTTACTTTCTGTTTTATCTTTATTTACTATTGTCTGTTTACTGACCAAGTTTAAATAATTGTAGGGGAGTCGACTAAGTTACATTAACAATCGACTTACACTTTAAATTCACAATTAACCCCCCCCCCCCCTTATGTTTCAATTGGTATCAGAGTAGGTCTCACAAAAAGTCGCCTAACAGCACGTGAAAAAGATCAAAATATCTGGATATCACATTCCTGGTGAAATTATGTAAGATGGTCACTCTCCATCAAAACCACTATACTTCAATCGAGTGCATTACAACCACTGGAAATAAAGATTCAAAATCTTTGTGCTTTCAACTGACTACCAGGCATGGCTAGTAATCAAAAATGGACCCAAGCCCATTCCAACATTGACGCAAAGTATCTGAAACCAAAATTAATATTGAATCCTTCGAATGCTCAAAAGAGCAACAAGAGGTAATCTCAACTAATGCTAGAGCTATCAGTTTGCTTTATTATGCAGTTATCGGTGAAGAGCTCAGGAAGATCTCAAATTACGAGATAGCCAAAGAACTATGGGATAAACTACAAGTCACTTACGAAGACACATCAGAAGGTAGAAATTCTAGGGTAGACGCTCTTCAAAAAGAATATGAGATGTTCATGATGAAGGATGATGAAAACATCGAATCCATGTTTACTCGGTTCAGTAAGATCCTAAGTGAACTGAAATCTCTTAGATCTATCTATACAAGTGGACAGCATGTTAGGAAGCTAGTAAGAAGTCTACCTAAGGCATGGGAAACAAAAGCTATTGTTCCGGAAAGCTCAAAGCTGGATGATATGACATATGATGAACTCAGAAGAAACCTAATGGACTTTGAGACAAATCATATCAAGAGATATGCCAACGAGGAAAAGAAAAAGACTGTTGCATTCAAAGATACCACCAAGGAAAGGGAGGAAGATGACGACAGTAATGAAGCCCCTGGCATGATCAATCGAGGGGTCAAAAGCATCTTAAGGAAAAAAGACAGAAACCACAAAGTGGATATAGGAATAACGATGAATCAAAAAATGATGATAGATGCTACCAATGTGGAAAACCAGGACACATCAAGGTAGACTGCCCAAAACTAAAAAAAAAAACTACAGGAGACAATACACCTCCAGATCATATAGAGCCTGGAGTGATGAAGATGAGTCAGAAGCAGAACTAAAAGATATGGCAAACATATGCTTTATGGCTAAATCAGACACCAACGAGGAACAACCCAAGAAGACCTTAAAAAAGAATATATGGGTAATTGACAGTGGGTGTTCCAGACACATGATCGGAAAAAGAAAAAAAATTTAAATCCATGAAAAAGATAGATGGAAGTCAAATCAGATTCGGTGACAATGCAAAAAGAGACGTCGTTGGAGTTGGATGCATCACACTAAGACCCTCATGTGACTTAGTTGAAGTATACTTGGTAAACGGACTCAAATATAATCTCATGAGCATCAGCCAACTATGTGATGCAGGTTTCAAAGTGTTGTTTGATGTTATCAAGTACACTCTGAGTCATCCTGTGAGAAATCTTATCATCTATGGTGAAAAAGTAGACAATATCTATATGCTGAGTAATGTTGACCTTCCTATTCTTACGTGTCTTGCTTCTATTTCAAATGATCATTGGCTTTGGCATAGAAATCTAGGTCAGGATAGCATGCATATTCTTGAAAACCTTACTAAACTTGACTTAGTTTTTGGTTTTCCTAAATTAAAACTTTCAAAAGATCATATCTGTGATGCATGTCAATTAGGAAAACAAACTCGTACTTCTTTCAAACCCAAATATATTGTCAGTACCACCAAGCCTCTTTAGCTATTGCATATGGACTTATTTGGTCCTACTAGAACTATGAGCATAGGTGGTAAAAAGTATGCATTTGTTGTAGATGATTTTTCCAGATTTACATGGGTTATGTTTCTAACTCACAAAGATGAAGCTTGTTACAGTTCACTTTACGCGGATGCATACAAGCTACTATGAGGTTGTTTATGCTCTAATTAGATTTTATGTTTTTAGAGTCACAACCTAATTTATTAAGGGAAATTAGGAAAACCGACCTAAAAAGGGTTTATTCAAACAAAGAAAAAAAATCCTTTTAAATCAGAATTTGAGGTAAGGGTTTTGGTGATCCCCTAGGGAAGGTTTCAAGCACCCTAATGTTAAGGATCCGTAGAATACGGTTGACCGACGAGCTTCAATGTGTCATTAATGTGATTATTTGCCAAAAATGTTTACTTTATTGCTAAAATTGTCATGCTAATCAAAAATTCACTTTTTGGCAAAATTATCTTTTAAGGAAGAAAAGTTAATTTTTCTCTAAGAAATTGTTTATAATGGATTAAATTCACTTCATTTCCGAACCAAAACACACTTAAGATTTTTCTTAAGTAGAGTTTCCACTAATTTGGTCCAATGTCATGATTCTATCCTTATAAGTTTATATACATATATTTATTTAGGAAAAATGGAGTATATCTCCCCTTTTTAGAAAATAGCATAAATATTATAAGTATAAATAAAGAAAAGGATTTCACTTATTTAATCATTTTAGCTCATTTAAGGTCAACCATATTCCATACCAAAGCCATCTTCCCCAACTTGGGTTTAAGTGGGATTTCTTTTGTTTTATTATCTTTATGCAGGCCAAGGCCCAAAACAGTTTTTGAAAACAACTTGAATTATTTTTCTTATGCTTGGTTTCAACTAAGTTCTAAAGGGTTTCAATAACACACAAGTATTTGCAAGTATATATGTTCATAAAAAATGAATGTAAACATATATAATTAGCATGTTTATGCAAAAATAAAGGAAAGGGGAAGAAAATTTAGCTTTTTCGCCCTTGGGCCCAAATCCTTAGCAATCCATGCTCTTCTAGTTCTTCGTCCGAAGCTTCAAGCATCCAATCCTTTTACCTCGTCTTTGAGCTTTGCTTTCCATACTTGTTTTATTTGTACCTCATACAATGAAAAGAAAAGTAATTAGTTAAAATGGTACGCCACCCCATAGGGTGACGTTTATGAACATAAAAATAATATCCCTTGGACTCGTATCAATCTTTGAGAGCTTTGATTACGGAGGCTCAGACTCATGTTTCTGAATGTGGCAAAGGAGCACGAAACATGTCTTGGCTGCAAACTAGGGGTTATTCTAGTTGCCTCGCCAAACGCATGTTGGTTCCTACCTCGTGATATTATTATGAGGTCATCATCGCTTAAACCGAGGGATAACCATTCCAGACAAGGCATGGCCTCAAATTAAATGTTCTCATCGGCCCAAGTGTCGTATTGTGTTCAAATCCGTGGGGATTTTTATCAAGTGTAGCGATTTGTTCTTTGTGAGAGACAACAATGTATCCAAAAATTTAGTTGCTGCTACATTTCCCAAAGTTAGTGGCAACTTTTCCCAATTATAGCAGCTCAGAGGGGCAACATAACAGTAGAAAGGGACTTTAAGAAAGTCCAGCAGAGATTAGCCCCAAATACAACAAAAAATCAGCAGCAATGAGACACCAAAATGCTCGAACTGCCTCAGTATGCAGCTTATTTCAATCATCAAAAACTGAGTTGTAGCCTGCTAAAAAATGCAGCAACCAGTGGCAACCAACAAGCAGATTTTGAACTTCATCAAGGCACATCATTTGCTTAGTAACTCTTTACAATGCAGCAACAGCTAGTTCATGAAAGTACCTCAAGGGAATTGGGGATTTCAAACTCCCCAGGTCATGCAAAAGAAAGAGGGGGTGAAGAATAGGTATCAAGAATTTCATGTCTTTACACAAACTAACAACTTAAGAGAATACTTAGTAGCCAATCATTTGAAGTAGTTATCAGGGAGTAAAGGCATCAAAACAACTCAACACTTTTTAAGGGAAATTAAACTTAAAGACTGATTATGAGCATCAGTCTAAGGCATCAGAACTTAAAAGATAAGACAGCAAGGGCTTAAAAGATAAAACAGCTGAGGGGGTTACTACCATCCATATTTTCGATGCCGCGCAAGGCCAAAAGGTTTCTAGAACCTTAGGCATGGCAGGCTATCGGGAGGCTAAACCAAACCCAAAGGTTGCCTTGATTTTTCAAACAGCATAACAACATGAGGATAAAGATTCAAGCAATAAAATTACTTAAAGGGAAATTCTAAGCATGCTGAAACTACACTCCAGATCTTAAAACATTTTATAGACACCCCTATAGGCATAGATCTTTGTTTATCAAATGTACAGCAACATCAATCTCCTCAAACAGTGAAAAAAAAATTAAACTTAGAGCTATACTTGACAAGTTTGAATCCAATATGTACATACTAGGACTGCCAAAGGTATCCAGATTACATTCTAAATGATATTTCAGCCTCCTAATCACCTTGACTCAACTTAATCAACTTCTGGTTCTTGAGCTAACAAAGTGATTCTGAAAATACGTAGTTTGTACTTCTGATTATAAACACAAACCTACATCCTCAGTGATCTCTTCCCTTTTACTTAAACTATTATGTAATATGCCCCTATTTTCCTTTTAGTAGCACATGAGGAGTTGAGTGGGGGAAGAGAACAAATGGAACTCATCACCTCTTGGACAGAAGATAACCTTGCACATAGATGGGGCAGAAATACAATCTATGGAAGAAGAGAAAGGGACAGGCTTTAAGGTCATGTATTTCAACTCGAATAGAAGCAACTCAAGGTGTCTAACATATTATGAGGTAACTTGATCTTTAAAAACTTTCATTCTTTACTAACATATGAACTGCCTAATTTTCCTTTAGTAACACACAAGCAGTCAAGTAGAGGAAAAAAGAAAAATAGACTCATTAAATAGTAACATGGTCATGCAAAGTTCAAATTCAAATCTTGTTTTAGTTTTCCCTGAGCAGGACTGGATGTTACTGTTAAGACAATTAGCAAGATTGAACTATTTTCACTTTTTAGGATCTCAGATTTTAAAATCGAGATGCTGCAGGCATACAAGCAAGGGGTATTCATGAAATCCTTTAGCATGTTAATGGTGTGAAGGATAAGGAGCCAAGAGTTATTTTTAGAAAAACCTTAAAAAGAGATACTAGCAAAACACTAAAAAGGGACCAACAACCCATGTCAAGTTGAACTTTCCTACTCACCCTTATGACATACAGAAAAAAGGGTAAAACGGAAGGGCAATCCAAACAGAAAAGCAATGGAGAGCTACAACTACATGATAGCATTCACATACAATACATAAATAGAAATAAGGTTATTAAAGACTTCCAAACACATAGTCCAATCAACGAGCTAGGAAAACTCATCTTCCAGTAGGATTTTAGGACAGTATCAATGTTAGGACATAAATCATATAAAAAACTTAAGCTAACAAACTAACCACAATAAATTCACTTAGATCAATTAGTAACCATGATCAGAGAATCAGGTAATTACTAAACCCTGAGTCATTACTTATCTAAAACATCTTGAACTTAAGCAAAATGGGACAAGCAGCTAAACCAAACATCAATCTATATTAGGCTGATATTTTTTGACTCAAATTAAGCTAATGATCATTATAAATGGGCTAGCAACAAAGCATTTATACAGTTAAGCCCATATGACGAAATATTTACACTTGAACTTGAATCAGTTGGTTCATGACTGGTCTCTACTACCTAAAATTCACTACGAGAAGCTATGCTAAGCTAAACCAGCAGCTATACCAAACAGTGCACAAAGCCCGTTATTTAAATATTAAACAAAATTATATGATCATAACTAATCTACATCTATACTAAATGAATTAAATACAAAAAGGCTAGTCATTCATTAACTAACACTAATCACTTAATAACCATAAAAATCACACAATAATCAGAATTAAAGTCTGAAATTGAAAAGAAAATGGCAGAGGATTATCTCTTTTGCGAGCAGCGATGGGGGCGATGAGGTTGATGATCACCTTCATTTTTTCACCACGATGACCAAACTATTCAAACGAATCGGAAAAGAGACCCAAAAATTAAACTTGAGCGAGAACCCATTCTCGAAACTCAAGGAGTTGCCAAGTTTCTGAAGGGTTTAAGCTCTTATGGGTGTAAAACCCTTTGTGGCTATGAAAAGCCAACTGTTGGTGTATAAACCATCTGTGGTAGTCCAAAAAGCCTCCCGGTGAAGAAGAGAGTGGATTCTATTTATAGAAAACTCGTTCTAGGGTTTTTGATGTTCAAATTTGATGTGGGACTACTTTTTGAATCTAAAAATCATGTATAATCGTTTGAAATCCAAATTTCATTGATAAATCTCTCAAATTCGCAATGGCAAGCAGAAGGGCAGACGTCACGACCCAATTCGGGACCGCGCGGGCACCTACCTTTCCCACCTCAGTAGGCGAACTCTCTCATTTAATAACACATCGATTAAACAAATGATTCATTTAAACCATTAGATATTTGGAAATACAGCGTAACTCCATAATATATTCAATAAACTCAAGTGTTTATATGATTACAATAGTACATGATTACAAACCCAACACAATTTCCCATGACCTACTTTAGACTAGTACAAGAGCGACTAACGATTTCAGATTACCCCTACGTCCTAAGACATCAACCTCCGTCCTTGAATGAAGTGGGAGGAGATCTTCCAGATATGCACCGCACATTCCGCAGCGTATCAAGATCAACCGCCTGAAACAATCTACACCCCAAAAAGGGTATAGCAAGTGCAATATCAGTACAATTAACGCGTACTGAGTAAGTATCATAGGCCAAAATGGTTAGTAACACATATTAGAAAAAGAATTCACAAACAACCATGATAATCACTAAATCAAGTCATACGTCTATCTACCGCACATCACAACATTAATACCTTTAGATCACAACTGCTCCCTAACAACTACAAGTCAAATATCACCAGTGCAAATTCCAAATACATAAATCCTCAGATCGTTCATTTTAGTCTAGGAGTCAACTCATCGTTATAACGCCTTTTATCCTACATCACTTAGAAACAAACCAAATAAATAATTATATGGAGGGTGCTCCCGGATAATCCAACAGGCACAAATCAACAAGTAAAATCAAATGTAATCAAATCTAGATACACGTCATCGCTTAAGTGAAGCATCTAATCGCAAATGTACCAAATCTGAATATATCCAATCTAATCCAGCATCACAATACAACACCAAACATCTCAATCAAGTCATAATGTAATGAAATAATGGTATGAATGTAATGCAATGCCATGCAAATACGGTGTACACATGTACTCCGGACGGAAATATTGACGTCTTAGCAGCACAACCCAGTGTAACTCGTGAAGTCTAAGTGCCACCCATCCCGGATCTTTGCCCAATAGATAGATAGGACCCCGGATCTTTGCTCACGGGGGGTTCTCACCGGCACCACTCTGGGGGACCCGCGGAGTCCATGCACTAACAATTTATCATCAATATCTCAGCAGTGTATCATGAAAATGAGAGTGCATGCAATGCATGAATCACATCAATAATCATGCTCAATATCACGAGTACTAACAATGGGTACGCCAATAATATATCTGAATCACAAATACCAACAGTGGGTATGCCAATAATATAACCGAATCACAAGTACCACGGTGGGTACGCCAATAATATATGAATCACATCAATAATCATGCTCAATATCACGAGTACTAACAATGGGTACGCCAATAATATATCTAAATCACAAATACCAACAGTGGATATGCCAATAATATAACTGAATCATAAGTACCACGGTGGGTACGCCAACAATAGATATATTATTGGCGTACCCATTGTTTGTACTCGTGATAGTGGGCATGATTATTGATGTGATTCATGCATTGCACACACTCTCATTTTCATGATACATTGCTGAGACATTGATGATAATTGATGAAACATTTGATGTCAATAATATATCCGAATCACAAATACCAGCAGTGGGTATGCCAACAATATAACCGAATCACAAGTACCATGGTGGGTACGCCAACAATATATCCAAGTACAGATCCCAACAATGGGTATGCCAACTATATCATAATCGAGATGGTAAAACAAAATCCAATATCTACGAACGACTCATGGCATCAAGCCGGCACAATAGAACAATAAAATCACACATAACGGGGTGACTAGCCCTAAACACACAACAGGTTAAGAAAGTTGGTACACATTGTTACCACTTCTCCTAACTCAGACTAATAGCTTAGAACAAGTACTTTCACCACCTGCTCACAGTCACTCCTTACACCTTGTCTAGAACTTAGTCAAAATCTTTGGTACTTTTTATCCTTCCATTTATCAACTAGGTTCGCTATTAATGGTATAACACAATTTACCACATATTACGCAATTACTTATCGTAAGGTATAAACAAATTACGTACTATCCACTACTCCCAAGTCACATAAATCCACCAATATTCAAGAAACCAAACCAAACAACCCAAGGAGTCTACATGCCACAAGCCCGAACACACAAATTGCACATCAATACCATCCTAAGGTTCCATCCCAAATCTACAACTCCTATACATGCATTCTCCGTTCCTTCTAATACACGAATATATGCAACTAACTAGAGTTTACCGAAAGGGAAGCCATAACCTACCTCATGGCCGAGCGAGTGCCACGAACATCCATTGATTATTTCAATCGACTACCACATCACAATCCATACAAAATAGCTTGGAGAAAACATGAGGCCCATAATAGATCTACCATTTATAACCTTTGTAAGAAATTCTGGATTAAAGGGAGGTTTGGGATTTTAGCCCACCTCTAGATTCCATCCAAAACAACACTAGATGTTTTACCCATTTCCTTTTTAAGATTATATTGGGAAAAATCTATTTCCAAGATCCATGATGGAACTCATTCTTAAAGTGAAGGAATGTAGAGATCTAGGTTATTAACCTATTTTGGATGAAGAACATCGGAGATTGTTTAAATGGAAATGTTGCCCACCCATCATCTCTCCAATTCTAGATTACTTGAAACACCCCCTTGATGATTCTCTAGTTGAATATGGTTAGGAGTGATTTACTAAGTGGAAGGTGAATTTAAAGGTATTAGAAGGACCTATCAAGACTAAGAATCTAATTTTTAGGTTTTCCCACCGAACTGGGCGGCTAGAAATTAGGGTATTGAAAAATGGGACAGTTCCCAAAATGATTCCTTAAATAGGGAAATTCATTGTGCGATACCGCCCCCGCGGTAGGTTCACTGCTACAGCGGTGCCGCTAGGGCGGCTAAGAGACTGCTATGGCGGCTCTCTGGCCATGTGCTCTTAACACTATGGTGGTCAATAGATCGCTAAAGTGTCACCGCTGTAGCAATAACACTACCGCTATGGCGGTTCAGCTGGGCCTAGTGGCCTATGCTTCTAACCCTTGCGCGATGCGTACAACGATTTTGGTTAACTTAAATTATATTCAGAACACACTAGACAAAGGCATTATTTAAGGATCCAGAGTTGTGGTCTTCCTTCGATATACATAGTAACGACGAAATGGATCGTTACATCAAATACCAATTGAACAACAGTTCATCCCCGAACCTGCATGGGAATGAACCTACGCTGACTGGTGACACATTTAGTAGCCAGGACTTAATATTACCATCTCACCCTCGTATCTCGAATTTAACAGGAAAGAATAGGGCGAATGACGTAGTCGGGAACCTTTTGTGACTTAACTCTCTTAGATGTATTCTCAATAAGATCACCTGGTTACAAATGACATTCCTGACTTATGTACCACCCACTATACTGGTGATCGTCACCGATTTTCATAACTCGCACTAAAATTCACGTAAATTTTGGAGTCATTTGGTTCACAAACGCCTTATGAGGTATTAAGGCAAGAAGGATTAAAGGTAAGGAGTGGTTGCGAGAGGTTCACCGCAAGATGTACGGCTCTAATATACCTCAACGTATCAAGAATCCTGCGGACGAAATTGGAAACCGCTATAGCAGTTGTTTGACCGATAGGACGGTACCGCTACAGCGCCAACTCTGGCCGCTGCGGTGGTCACCGAAAAATTTCCAAGACACCGCCATAATGGTCCGCTGCAGCTGTGTTGCCGCCACAGTGGTCTCCCTAGCAGAATATTAAGGGACACTAGTCCCTTTTTCTTCACTCCTCACTCCCAACCCATTCGAAAAACCGCTCCCCATTCCTCAAAACTCCTATCCCCACTTCACTCCTAATCCAATTAAAACTCTACCAACTCCCTACTCTCCCTACTTAACACTAACCAGCCTCCCCAAATACCCACTTTCTCTTACTCACAAGAAGAAGAAGAAGAAGAAGAAGAAGAAGAAGAAGAAGAAGAAAAACTGCCAAGGCAAAAGAATTCACTTCCATTCATTACTTCGCTACATAATCGGGTAAAATTTCACCTCCCCCTTTACTCCGTAGTTAGCAACAACACTGCATTTAGAACAACAACCTAGGGGTTGGAATTTTTGTAGTATAAGTTGGGGTTTTTGAATTTTGGGTAAACATACAAATAGGTCGAATTTTTGAAGTAATCTGCAATAGTTAATCGTTAGGATAGCCTTCCCTTCGAACACAACGTGATTATAACACATATTTGAGGCCCAAAACTTGAACATAGAAAAGAAAATTCTTGTAATAGATTCTGGAGTTTTTCTCAAAATTTAGGCTAGTTTCTTGTTAGAATGGCACATCAATGGGGTTTAAACTTCATGCACACTGATTTTCTGCCGATCTATGCTTCAAAATAAATTTTTGATCCTAAAATTGGGTTTGAAATCTTAAAATTTGGGGTTACTGTCGGGTAAGTTGATACCGCTACAATGGTATCACTGTGGCGCTCTGTTGACCGCTGTGGCGTTCATCAAAAATCTATTGTAACCACTGTGGCGGCCTGCCTTCCACCATTACGGTCTGCAGACTACTATAGCGGTGCTTGCAGATTCTGCAGCTGTGCAGTTTCCTGCCAGGCATTCTTTTACTCAATTTTTTGCATCGATTCTTACTAGAATGACATGCAACTGATAAGACACAAGAATTAACAAGCTTCTAATTTCCTTTGCAGGAACTATGGATGAAAATCAAGAACAAGCACCTCGGGTCCAAGGAGCGGTACCCCAAAATGAGGAGGTGCTCGTTTATGACAAACTCCCCACTTGCCAAAGCTAGAGGTCCATTCATCTACTATTGGAGTGGGGATTTGACATGACGAATATGGAAAAGCTGGCTACAGATTTCTAGAATAGGTTGGTATCGACCAAGTGGACTCGCTTGGTCCGAAACCCGGGTGATTACAATGAGTCTTGGGTAAGGAAATTCTATGCCATGCTGCCTTCGGTTAACTTGGATGCCCCCAGCCCGGTGATCATATTGAGGGGCACTCCAGTGAAAGTGGGGTCAAGGGCTATCAATCGGGTTTACCGGCTGGCTGATCATCTAGAGGAGCCCTATGAGGAGAAGGCAGCGGAGAAGGATTTTATGTGGTTGGCCACCTAGTTGGTATAGGCGGGTGATATAGCAAAGAATCCCTGGGCTCATGGTAGGGGAGCGATATATAGTGACTGTTTTACTGCTGAGGCTAAGAGATGGCCGCACATTGTTAGTAGTCGGGTCTGCCCTTCATCAAACACCCATGATGTGTCTTATGCCTGTACCCTTGTTATTCTTTGCGTCCTTGCCGACATACTTGTAAATGTAGGGGCACAAGTCATTGCAGAGTGGAAGAGGTTTACGGATAAGGGTGGGGGAAGCTTGATGTTCCCTTCTTTGATCACCTTCTTGTGCCAGAAGGCTAAGGTTCCAGAGGAGAATGATGATGATTGGGTCCAGCCTGATGCCTCCTTCCATCTGTTAAAGGTAAAGGGTTATGGGACCGCAACTATCAGCCGAAAGAAGAGAAAGGTGGACGATGCAGGCAAAGGGAGGAGTGGAGCTGGGGCCGACACTAGAGTTAAGGATGATGCTGAGACTAGGGCTCCTCGTATCCAGGGTCCCTTTGAGCGCATGTATTCACACTTTGATGAGATGGTGGTCATGTTACGGACGATGTCCATGCCTTCTGGCAGTTCTAGTTCATCAGGTACTGCTGATAGCTACCCTTCCCAATAGGAGATGAAGGGGTATTTTGATACCCAGACGCAGATGAGTGAGTCTCTCACCGGCCTCCAGACTGCCTACACCACCCTGGATAAAAACCATGGTAAGCTTTGTATGGATTTTGATAAAGAGAGGATGAAGAACAAGGTGCGCGACAAGCTTAGCATCAGGTCTTGGAGAGTTACTAACGGGATGTGGGGTAACATATACCCTAATGTGCCGCTGCCAGTGGAGGATGATAATGACTCCAAGCAGTACTCCTTCAGGAGTGGTCCCCTAGAGGATAGCGGTCAGGGCGAGTTTGATGATGTTGGTGGTGGCGACTCTGATGATGATGGTGCGACTAGCATGCAGACAGCCTAGAGACTCCCTTCTCTTTTTATACTTGGTTGCCCTTGTAGGGCCTTTATTTCGAGACAATCCTTTGTTTGGTTTGCCTTGTTGGCTTGCATGTTGGGACAAATTTCTTTTCCTTGGTTGGTTTGCATATTTTCTTTTCGGATGATTTTATTTTTGGTTTGGTTCGCCTGGTTTATGGCTAATGTTTGGATAATTTGTTTCGGATGCCGACCTATTTAGCTTCTTTGTTTTTGGTAATGGTAGTTGGTTTCGTAGTAGTGACTTGAGTGGTTCTTGCCCTTGTCAGGCTTATTTTATGTGACTACTATTGGTAGACCTTTGCTGTGTTTCTGTTTTTGTTAAACTCAAGGCAGGGAACAAAATGGAAACAGAAAGGATCAGTCCTCTAATCCCACGCATGTCGCAACGGAGGCCTTTGAGACCGCTATAGCGGTCCCACCTCGACAGAGTAGGGACCACAACTATAGTCATGAGGGACACCAATTAACCACTACAACGGTGGATAAGCCACCATAGCAGTGCCGTCACAACGGCTTAAGGACCGCTATGGCGGTACCACTGAACAGAAATGTCCAACATTTTCGACAACTGCACACGCATAACTATACAGATCGGAATACAATGTAACACCTTATTCTGTGTAGATCCCAATTGGGACAGTCCAGGTACCAATTGAATCCACCGAGATACCAATTTGACCGAAGTAGCACGATTGGAAAGAAAGAAGGAAAGTTTTCTAAATGCCCTATAGCCTCTCATGGATGGGTACGAACGTCTACGTACCATTCCACGAGACTCTACTAGACATTACTCTCATACTCGTGAGACTGATAACCTAGGCTCTGATACCAAATTGTCACGACCCAATTCGAGACCGCGCGACACCTACCTTTCCCACCTTGGTAGGCGAACTGTAACATCCCGTAAATTTGAGTTAGGTGTGAATAGATGAAAACCTGTATTAAGTAGATATTTTACTCGTATGAATCCATTCGGGATGAATTCGGGTGATAAACGGTCATTTTGAAGTCAAACCAAAAAGTGAAGTTCTTAAGGCCTTCTAAATTCATCTAAGTCTGAGACAGCCTGTACTTATGTCCAGTTTGCGGATACCTAAATTAGGAATTTGAGAAAACTCAAAACATGAAAGTTGTAGGTCTTTGAAATACCTTTCCAACCATATATGGTGCTCAAATGGAGCTCTGTACTAGAAGTTATGCCCTTTTTACTAGACGCTGCGCAGTCTGCGCGAAGTGCCCTTCAGGTGTGCGACCGCGCACCAGAGGCAGTGTTACTGCCTTCGCTGCATGATCAGCTGCACGAAGTGGGCTTCCAGTTGTGCGGCAGCACACCGAAAATGTTGTTTTAAAAGCCTAACTTCTTTATATTCATTCCCACTTCGTTTTAAACCTATTTTTCCGAGGAAAAGAGCACCAAAGAAGTCCCTCTAACCCTTGTTACACCTTGGAAAATTTCATGTCATCGTGTGGTAAATAGACTAAAACGGGGTAAGAAGTATATGATGTCCCTACAAGTAAGAGGGAGTGCTTAACGGTTCTAATTAAGATTCCAAAGAAATTTGGGGCAAGGGAAGAAAGTTCGTTAAGGAAGGCAAGGTATAAGTCGTGTTTTGGAAGGGTTTTGCAAAGTATCGAACTAATGTTGACTTAACGATTTCTTAAAGAAGAGTTATGATGCCCCTTAGATTGTTAATGAAGTGTTAAACAAATGCTAAGAAAGTTCCATATGGATTGGAGATCAAACGAAACGACAAGAACAAGTTCAGAGAGAAAGTGGATTATACGACCATTTATACGGTCCGTATAATGGTCTGTATAACCGTTACAGTGAAAGGCCATCACTGATGAAGTTATACGGTCACTTATACGGACCATATAAGGGTCCGTATAACTCCCGTCGGGCAGTTTTATTTTTTTATAAAAGATGACTTCAAGGTCTCATTTCTTATTTCTTATTCTCTCAACTTCTCTCTAAACCTCTAGAATATTCCACACACTTCATTTACAAGAATTCAAGGGAAATCAAATATCAAATACCAAAAACCAGTAGAATCAAGTGCAAGAATGCTAACTAGGGTTGATGGAAGCTAGAAATCTCTTTGGAATTGAAGCTAGGGTCCAAGTGAAGTATTTCCATCCAAAACCCATTCCTTCTTAATCAAAGGTGAGTTTTATGTTCATTTCACGCTATTAAGAGTATTGAGTGGTTGAAAGAATTGGATTATGGAAGAAAGTAGAAAATGGGTTACAAATATGAAAATAGTGGTATTCTTGAATAGTAGTTTGACATGAATCATGATTCTTGACATGTTATGAGTATAATCTTGTTATAAATGGTATTAAGAATATTGGAGAAGCATTGTATGAGGATGAATGTGGTGTTATATTATGGCTATGGTTATGAATGACTTTGAGAGGGAATTTTGAGAATTGGATAATGTCGAACTTGTTGAAGTTATTGATTATGATATTATGAATGTTGTTATTGATGTTTGGCAGTTGTTATTTTATATGGATAAAGTTATAGAAACAAAGGAAGTGCTGCCCAATTTTTATTAGCTTTAGCTTAAGTATGTTTCCGAGTATCTAACTTAGTACGAATTCTCTTGAATGTAAAATCGTGAACATTGGAGGGAAGCATTTAATTGATAAAGTTAGAGAGACGTAAAAGTATGTAAGGCTAGTCCCTTCTTCTCTAAGGCATGATTCCTACAACATTACTTCCCTTGTCTTTCCATGACTCTCTTATATTCCAGAAACTATGAGTCTATGATTATTAAGAGCTTCTCATGAAATAAAGATAAGAGATGCATTGTGAATATGACAATGATGATGATGAGTCTAAGTCTAGATTCCAAGGATTATGATATGATATTTTTAGGAAGCTAATGATTCCTTGATGTTATTCATTGTTGCTAGACTCACCTTATAATGCTAGTTCCTTCAAGGTGAGGCATGATGATCATGACTGCTCCATAATGGAATCGGGGTTCTCGACCTTACGTCACTCCGATAGAGTTATAGATTGTACTTGAGTTCTAATGCATGATTTATGATAAGTATATGATAATGAGATTACACCGTGCCTATATGGCCGGACAGACACTGAAGGCGAGCGGCATATAAACCATGTCTAGATGGCATGGGCAGATACCACTAGTGGGTGGCATGAGATGGTTACTCCGGACGCGGGATAATGATGATCACACCGTGCCTATATGGTCGGGAACCTTATATATGGATACTTGATATGATGTTGTTTATGATGTAAGTTAGTATGCATTATTCCGTCTTAAGTGACATTCAGTTACAGGTTGTTTACTTACTTGATGTTTTCTTATCTCTTCGATATGTTATTATTGTTCATGCGCTACATACTCAGTACATTGTTCGTACTGACATCCTTTCTTTTTGGACGCTGTGTTCATGCCCACAGGTAGACAGGGAGGCGGCCCTGATTCTTAGGAGCTTACTCAGCAGATTCACAGGAGCACTCCACTATTCCGGAGGTGCCATTTGTTAATACATTATTTGTGTATATATTTGGACACAACGGGATCCTGTCCCGTACTTATGTTTCAGTACTCTAGTAGAGGCTCGTAGATACGTATGTGTGGTTAGCTGTTGTCTCATGAATACATCAGTGTATATTTTTGTATATCATTTTTGCAGCCGTGAGGGATTATATGTGTGTGTGTGTGTGTATGTGTGTGTGTTGCCTTGGAGTTGTGTATGTTCACGTTGGGTATGATGATTAGTATAATGAGTGGCATTCGGTAATCAGCTCTGGGTACCCATCATGGCCCCCAGCCGGGTGGTGACAACTCTAAGGTGAGTCTATACTCCATCTCCATCAATCAAACACCAAAGTTCATCTCTTCTTGATCATAAATCATCTCTCCAAACCCTAGGTTCTTGAAAATTCAAGAAGAGGAAGAAGAGAGACGTGTGGGATTCCATCAAAAGGTAAGACTCTTGATTTTAGGGGATTATTATTGATGTTTGAACTAGTATAGAGTAAACAAAGAGGTTAGAATCCACCAATGATTTCCATAAGATTCAAGAACACGTTCTAGACATGAAAACCCTAGTTTTTCTATAAAGGGGGTATATGGGTGGAATCAGATTAAAGCTCTACTATTTCTCATCTAAACCCATTATAGTGTGATTGTAGAACCTTGGGAATTACGTTTGAGCGGGATTTGAGGTATGACTAGATTTTCTCAGAAATCTTTCTTGAAGTATGTCTATATTTCAGAAATCGTCTTTTCAAGTATGTCTACTTTTGAAGTACGTTTATATTGTAAAAGCCTGATTTGTATTTGAGAGTCCTTTCTTAATAGTTTGTATAAATTATAACTCTTGTTTGGTTGAAGCTCTTTTGGAATTAAAGATGATTTCTTTTAGACAAGGTCATGCGTGTGTAGGGTCAAGCCCGCATCAAACCTTATACGAACTATACTACTTTGTGAAACTCGCTTTTGCCATTATTAGATGATTGAACTTATTTTTCTAAAGGTTGGACCTTAAACTTGTTTTGTTGTTGAATGGGTTTCTGGAACATGAAATTGAATAAGAGATTTGAATAAGATTCTAAATCGGTTATGACTTAAAATGCCTCTATTTTGAGATGATCACTTTAGAAGTCAGATTCGGCTCTAAGCCATGATTGATGATTCGGTAACATGACATGATTTGTATTTTGTTTGTGTTTGGGCCTGTATGGGCAAGCTGTGCTAGTCCAGAGGATGATTAGCTGTTATGGATCCTAACGTATCGATACGAGCATTGTTGTGTCAGTCCAGAGGATGATTGACCTCCGTTGCTTCCTATCCCGGAGTATCTATTGTTGTGTCAGTCTAGAGGACGATTGACCTCTGAGGTATGTCGCCCGGTGCATCTGTTGTTGTGCTAGTCCAGAGGACGATTAGCCTCCGTGTCTTCTTAGCTGAAGTATTGAGTGATTGATATTTTGTTGTCTGTGAGTCGCTAGTGGTGATATTGAATTCGTAAGTGAAATACGTGGCATGGTAAATGGTAAGGAGTTAAGTTAATGTGTCCTTCGTTGTTAGATTCTCTGATGACTCTTTAATGTTGCTGACTTACTTTATTCCTGGGTTTAAACTGTTATTTTCATTGATATCATTTTATTGATTTTATTCATCATATCTTGTTTTGTTAACTATTGCCCCTTAGACACTCACTGAGTACCCAGTACTCAGGCATACCATTGTTGTTTTTGATGGTTTGTTAGGTATTATTGAGAAGCAGGTTCGTGATACGCCTACGACTTAAGAGAACTTGCTACTTTCGAGACTATTCGGTGAGCCTACATGAATGTTCGTGGGGTACCATTCTATCTTTACTTTTCGTATTTTAGTTTTGGGTTGCGTCCCGATGTTTTTAGACACTCTTTATTATCTTAGAAGCTCCATAGATAGTTGTCAGATTGTGGTTAGTGTGTTGGAGTCTTGTGTGATTCGTTGGGTATTTTTCCACATTTATTTACTAAGTTTCTGATTTGACTTCCGCTAGATTATATCAAAGTATGATCATTCTTTTATCCAATTTATTATGACTGTTTTTTGTATTTATTAAAAGATTTTCGAAAGAGATTAGACGTTTATTTGTTTTATAAGGTGCTTCTGGTGCTGTTCAAAGCATCGGATGCCTGTTACGCCCAGGGTGGGTTTGGGGTGTGACACGAACCCTCTCATTTAATAACACATCAATTAAACAAACGATTCATTTAAACCATTAGATATGTGGAAATATAGTGGCACTCCATAATATATTCAATAAACGCAAGTGTTTATAAGATTACAACAGTACATGATTACAAACTCGATACAATTTCCCATGACTTGGTCTAGACAAGTACAAGAGTGACTAACGATTTCATATTATCCCTACGTCCTTAGATATCAACCTCCGTTTCGGAATGAAGTGCGAGGAGATCTTCCAGATAGGCACTGCACATTCTGCTGCGTATCAAGATCAACCACCTAAAACAATCTACACCCCAAAAAGGGTGTAGCAAGTGCAATATCAGTACAATCCATGCATACTGAGTAAGAATCATAGGCCGACAATGGTTATTAACACATATTGGTAAAAGAATTCACAAACAACCATGATAATCACTAAATCAAGTCATACATCTATCTACCACACATCACAACATCAATACCTTTAAATCATAATTGTTCCCTAACAACTACAAATCAAATATCACCAGTGCAAATTCCTAATACCTAAATCCTCAGATCGTTCATTTTAGTCTAGGAGTCAACTCATCGTTATAACGCCTTTTATCCTACATCACTTACAAACAAACCAAATAACTAATTATATGGAGGGAGCTCCGAGATAATCCAACTTGCACAAATCAACAAGTAAAATCAAATGTAATCGAATCCAGATACACATCATCTCTTAAGTAAAGCATCTAATCCCAAATATGCCAAATCTGAATATATCCAATCTAATCCAGCATCACAATACAACATCAAACATCTCAATCAAGTCATAATGCAATGCAATGCAAAAATGGTATGAATGCAATGCAATGCTATGCAAATGCGGTGTACCTATGTACTACGGACGAAAATATAGACGTCTCAGTAGCACAACCCAGTGTGAATACTAGACATATGGACGGGACAAGACCCCGTCGTGCCTGAAATACATATACATATATACACAAAAGAATCAACCAAATAGCACCTCCGGAGTAATGGAGTGCTCCTGTAAATTTGCTGATAACTTCTACGAGTCTGGATCACCTCCCTGTCTACTTGTGGGCATGAACACAGCGTCCAAAGAAAACAGACGTCAGTACGAACATTGTACTGAGTATGTAAGGCATGAATGAGATGAACATAATAGAGAAATCATAAGACATAAGATGAAGATATAACCTGCCTAACTTTTTAGGGTGGATCCTTTCATGCCTATATCATGTATAATCATAGTACATGTATCGTCATAGCGCATACATCATCGTCTCATATATATATATATATATATATAGATAGATATAACGATATATCGTAGTACCGTATCTTCTCATACACATAAAGCATTATCTGTATTCGGCTACGTAGTGGCTACACAATATCCATATTCGGCCACGTAGTGGCTCGACAATATCACATACATATCTTCCGTACCCGGCCATAACAAGGCTCGGTATATCCCATCATCATCATTGCCATCACTATGGAAATATTTTATCATCACATACATCTCATAAGCTTATCATAATTTTTCATAGAGCATACATTTGAACTTAAAGACAATCTATGAAAATCATATCATATTCGTACCACGAACTTCGTATAAATATCGTATGATAAACTCTATAATCTCTAGACTTAGGCTCATCATTACCATCATCGCATCTATGGCATATCTCTAACCTTTATCTCATATGAAATCCTCTATGAACATAGACTCGTAATATTTCGGGACATTGGTCATAGGACATGCATTACAGCTTATAGACAATCTATGACAATATCGGGGTGACATAAGGTCGAGAACCCCCGATAACATTATGGAGTGATCATATACATCATATCTCACCTTGAAGGAACTAACATTTTAAGGTGAGTGTACACCATGAAGAACATCAAGGGATCGTAAATAGGATCATTAACTTCATAGAAATCATTTCTTGTATTAGAATCTCTAGGCGTAATACTTATCATTATTATTATTATCATACTCATGACATATTCCTCATCTTTATCTCATAAGAAGATCTTTATCAATGTTGCCTCATAGTTCCCGGAATGTAAGAAATTCATGGAGAGGTAGGGAAATAATATCATATGAATCATATAAGGATCATCATCTTCGTAGGAATGTCATTCATGAGCTTTAGGACTTCTAGACTTAGATTCATCATCAATATTGTCATGCTCGTAACGTGTCTCTTTTCTTTATCTTGTATGAAGCCCTTTACAATCGTGGACTCATAATTTTCGATATGTAGGGAAATCATGGAAAGATAGAAGGATTCATGCTATAGGAGTCATGCCTTAGGAAGAAGGGACTAGCCTTACATACCTCTTTCGTTTAACAATTCTCTCGCTTAATTGTTCTCCTTCAATGCTCATGTTTCTACCTTCAAGAGAATTCTCATCAACATTAGCTAAACGATTATATGAACGTGCTTACTAATGCTAGAGAAAATTGGGCAGCATTTCCTTTATTTATACAACCTTCCCCATATTGTATATTAACTCCAAAACATTTATAATAACATTCACAATATCATAACCAACAATCTTCATTCATCTACATTACCCCCCCATTTCACAATTCCACTTTAATTCATCCATATTCATGGTCATAGTATACTAGTATGTTTTCTCACATATAATGCTTATCCCATGTCCTTAATATCATTTATAGCATAATCGTAATCACAACATATCAAGAATCATAACTCAATTCAAGCTACTACTCAAAATTACATTATTCTCATATTTGTAACCCATTTTCTATATCCCTCTACAATCCAAGTGTTTTAACTTCTCAATACCTTAAACAACATAGAAATACCATAAAACTTACCTTATATGGTGTAGGAATAAGCCTTGGGTGGAAATACCTCTCTTGAGCCAAAACCCTAGTTCCACTTCCAAAGAGATTTCTTGTCTTGGAGGAACCCTAGTGAGTTTCTTGCACTTGATTCTCTGGGATTTATGATATGAACCTTTGATTTGTCTTGAATTTGTGTTGATGAAGTATTTATAACCCTATAGAACTCTTGAGAGAGATGAAGAAGTGGAAAGAATGAGAAAATAAAAGTGGGAACATGTATTTATACTTGGAATTTCATCAGTCCATCGGGCATTATACGGACCACTTATACGGTCCGTATAAGTGTCTGTGGTTCATTGCCATGGAAAAAATTCTTTATGTTGGGTTATACGGACCCTTATACGGTCAGTATAAAATTCCACGGTCCATGTAAGGTGGCCGTGTAGCTCACTGCTTTTCCGAAGTTATCCTCGTTGCTTTGTTTGATCTCCAATCCTTATACAACCTTCTTAACGCTTGTTTAACACTTCATTACCAATCTAAGGGAAATTATAACTCTTTTACAAAATATCATTAAGCCATCATTAATTCGATACTCGTAATTCTTGCCCGACACACAACATATACTTTGCTTTCCTTAACAACTTTCGTCTCCTACCTCAAATGTCTTTGAAATCACATTTAGAATCATCAACTATTATTTCTTACCTATCAAAACATCGTATACGTCGTGCCCTTCGTCAGTCTATTCACTGTGCATGAACGGAAATTTTTTCGAGGTGTAACATTCTTCCCCCCTTGGGAACATTCTTCCCCCCTTGTTAAACTATCTGGGATTCTATGAAAATTTCGCCATTTGTTTTCCTTCAACTGACCCCGATAATTATGACCACACTATTCTTTCTTACCTCTTACTCCTCTTTTTAAGTACCCACTTGGTTTCGTTGGCGACGTATAAATACTTTCAAGGTACATAATCGTTCTTGCGTGATTCGTGTACATACACATCTATATATATACATGTATCCATATACGTATCCGTATTCATAATCGTACTCATTTACATATCGTATCCATATTCATATTCATATACATATCATTTACATAACATATCCGACCACGAAGGTTCGGTGTTTCGCATACCCGACCATGGCTAGGCTCGGTGATTATATATACCTAAACTCTTTTGTCTATCTGTAGTAACTTATCTCGTCATGCTCTCTTCCTTCCTTCATTTTTCCCTTGATTATCATATCTTAGGTTCTACTGTAGAAAACCTTAGGTCCCTTTCTTAATTGTCGTTTATAAATCGCAATATCATTAATTACGACTTTATCGTTAGTGTCGTTGCCTCTATTCTAGTATAACATCGCCATCCTTTACAATACCCCTTGAGTTATTCGGTCTCAATGTCATGCGGTTCAAGGTCTTCATGAATGATTTCCCATACAGGCTCAGATGCTTGCTCAATTCGTGTTCGTTTATTTACTAGTTATTAGACTCATTCTGCGTAACTCTCACTCTTTGTTTTAGAGTCTATATCTGTCACACCTTAGGGTCCATCATTTCAATCTCTACACTCGTATTCTCTTTACTCGCTTCCCCCCTTTAAGGGTTTTACTTGTACCATTCTCAAATCCGTTGCCTCACCTTCAAATCTTGAATTCATATATCCCTTACTATACTACATCTTATTCATACCGTTTCCCTTAATTTATAGCTACGATAATTCATGTGTGAAGTCTTAATATACTCATCTTGCAGTTTTTGTAATCAAGTAATACAACCAACATAGCAATCCGAACAAGGATATATTTTACTTAGCTCATCTGATAGTTATGAGTCAATGTTTAAATCTGCTCCAATTAACAACTTCTTGCCCCATAGGGATGCTCACAATAGTATTATGTCTAGTTATCTATACCATCCATATAATGTCACTTGCTCTCTTCTTCGGTGCTCAAAGTTCACTTGTAACGTCATCTTTGTTTTCCAGGGCCTAAGTCTCATGCGCGACTAATACCCCTTATGCCTCATTCTCTTTTACTCTTGTGTTGTACTCAACATTGATTTCAAAACCAATCATAATCAACGCTATAGAGTGCCACTTCTTTACCTCATTTGCAAGCCTGCTCGTAAAATAGAATAAACTTTGCGAAGTCAGCATACTCAACCTGTTACTCTTTCTGATCAGCCCTATTATACTTACCATATAAGTTGCTTTACCAATGGATTCACATTCGTTATACCCCTTCGTATTTCACACCCCCGCCTCAATCATTTTGTTACTTTATTTTGCTAATAGACTTGTCGTATTTTACTTGTACTTATCCATCCAATCAATACTTCGGTATCACACTCTATTGGGGTTACCCTTTCTTTTCTATGTCAAGTTTTAGTACTACCAAGCATTTCTCTTTACCGCATCAATGTCGCTCTTATAATTGCCATTACTATCAATTCAATAGTATTTAACTCATCTCTTGTAGTTGTTAACGATACTCCTAACTTAATCTCGTCCTGCCATTACTTTTTGCACATCATCTTTTCTGGTTAGGACATATTACAAGCTTATATCTTATCTCCTTTAGATTCTACGAAAATTTCCGCGGAGTTTCCTCTATATTTCTTGCCATCCCAAAATCTGCACGCAGCAAATACCAACAATGCCTCACAGGTCCAATATATATATATATATGTACGACATATCTCAGCCACACAAGGCTCCCACTTTCAAGTAAAAGCACAAAGATGTCGAAACTTACCTCATATATCGCGCTTCGAGATGTACCAGATCCTTTAGCGATCTGCCCTGTTATCCCTTCCTATTTACTTTCCCTTTCATCCTTCAGCTTTACATTTCAATTATACCTCAATATTCTTACCGTACTCGACACACATCTTTCATACCGTCGCTTACCTTTGTTCTGATTCATTCAATTTGCTTTGTCCTCAACTTATAACTGAACTTATCATCCAGAGACACATTTAATCAATTTCTCTGTCATATGAACACTGACTTACCTCTATGACAATCAATTCATTATCATATAAATACATATTCCGAAAACGTAGCCTCAATGAAGGGGCTTACCTCCGTAACTTCAACATCATCAATCACTTTCTTCGGTCAATACCATTCTTCTGCTGCAATCAGGGGTTAGTATAAGGAATCTCATTTCCTATGGCTTACCTCTATCGCACGATCTTAGAGATAAAAGAAGAGTAACCATCTAAATGCCCCGTAGCCTCGTGTTTATAGATGTGGCGCGCAACACACCATAAACAAGACTCTACTTGACACGGCTTGTAGACACTTCCTAGGACTGAACTGCTCTGATACCACTTTTGTCACGACCCGACTAGGGGCCATGACGGGTACCCAGGGATAACCACCGAGCACCACTCGTTCAATTGCTTATCATACTCATTAAGCGTACATTCATTAATTTATACTCAATCATAGGAAAACCATTTTTTTCATTTGGAAACATAAATACTTTTATATACATAAGCCCTTCGGCTATCGAAATAATAATAATACATATAAAATAGTAACATCGTAAGACCATACTACCCACACATGCGTATCTACGAGCCTCTACTAGAGTACTAGACATATGGACGGGAAAAGACCCCGTCGTGCCCAAAATACATATACATATATACACAAAGGAATCAACCAAATAGCACCTCCGGAGTAATGGAGTGCTCCTGTAAATCTGCTGATAACTTTTACGAGTCTGGATCACCTCCCCGTCTACCTGTGGGCATGAACACAGCGTCCAAAGAAAATGGACGTCAATACGAACATTGTACTGAGTATGTAAGGCATGAATGAGATGAACACAATAGAGAAATCACAAGATATAAGATGAAGATATAACCTGCGTAACTTTTTAGGGTGGATACCTTTCATGCCTATATCATGTATAATCATAGTACATGTATCGTCATAGCGCATACATCATCGTATCATATATATATATATATATATATATATATATATATATATATATATATATATATATATATATATATATATATATATATATATATATATATCGTAGTACCGTATCTGCTCATACATATAAAGCATTATCCGTATTCGGCCACGTAGTTGCTCGACAATATCCGTATTCGGCCACGTAGTGGCTCGACAATATCACATACATGTCTTCCGTACTCGGCCATAACAAGGCTCGGTATATCCCATCATCATCATTGCCATCACTATGGAAATATTTTATCATCACATACATCTCATAAGCTTATCATAATTTTTCATAGAGCATACATTTGAACTTAAAGACAATCTATGAAAATCATATCATATTCGTAGCATGAACTTCGTATAAATATCGTATGATAAACTTTATAATCTCTAGACTTAGGCTCATCATTACCATCATCGCATCTATGACATATCTCTTACCTTTATCTCGTATGAAATTCTCTATGAACATAGACTCGTAATTTTTAGGAACATTGGTCATAGGACATGCATTACAGCTTATAGACAATCTATGACAATATCGGGGTGACATAAGGTCGAGAACCCCCGATAACATTGTGGAGTGATTATATACATCATATCTCACCTTGAAGGAACTAACATTTTAAGGTGAGTGTACACCATGAACAACATCAAGGGATCGTAAATAGGATCATTAACTTCATAGAAATCATTTCTTGTTTTAGAATCTCTAGGCATAATACTTATTATTATTATTATCATACTCATGACATATTCCTCATCTTTATCTCATAAGAAGATCTTTATCAATGTTGACTCATAGTTCCCGGAATGTAAGAAAGTCATGGAGAGGTAGGGAAATAATATCATAGGAATCATATAAGGATCATCATCTTTGTTGGAATGTCATTCATGAGCTTTAGGACTTCTAGACTTAGATTCATCATCAATATTGTCATGTTCGTAACATGTCTCTTTTCTTTATCTTGTATGAAGCTCTTTATAATCGTGGATTCATAATTTCCGATATGTAGGAAAATCATGGAAAGATAGAAGGATTCATGCTATAGGAGTCATGCCTTAGAAAGAAGGGACTAGCCTTACATACCTCTTTCGTTTAACAATTCTCTCGCTTAATTGTTCTCCTTCAATGCTCATGTTTCTACTTTCAAGAGAATTCGCATCGACATTACCTAATCGATTATATGAACATGCTTACTAACCCATTTCCTTTATTTATAAAACCTTCCCCATATTGTTATCAACTCCCAAAAATTTATAATAACATTCACAATATCATAACCAACAATCTTCATTCATCTACATTACCCCCATTTCATAATTCCACTTCAATTCATCCATATTCATGGTCATAGTATACTAGTACGTTTTCTCACATATAATGCTTATCATATGTCCTTAATATCATTTATAGCATAATCGTAATCACAACACATCATGAATCATAACTCAATTCAAGCTACTACTCAAAATGACATTATTCTCATATTTGTAACCCATTTTCTATATCCCTCTACAATCCAAGTGTTTTAACTTCTCAATACTTTAAAAAACATAGAAATACCATAAAACCTACCTTATATGGTTTAGGAATAAGCCTTGGGTGGAAATACTTCTCTTAGCCAAAACCCTAGTTCCACTTCCAAAGAGATTTCTTGTCTTGGAGGAACCCTAGTGAATTTCTTGCACTTGATTCTCTTGGATTTATGCTATGAACCTTTGATTTGTCTTGAATTTGTGTTGATGACATATTTAGAACCCTCTAGAACTCTTGAGAGAGATGAGGAAGTGGAAAGAATGAGAAAATAAAACTGGGAACATGTATTTATACTTGCAATTTCATCAGTTCGTCGGGCATTATACGGACCACTTATACGGTCCGTTTAACATTATACGGTCCATATAACATTATACGGTCTGTATAACATTATACGGTCCGTATAAGTGTCCGTGGTTCATTGCCATTGAAAAAATTCTTTCTGTTGGGGTTATACGGACCCTTATACTGTCCGTATAAAATTCCACGATCCGTGTAAGGTGGCAGTGTAACTCACCGCTTTTCCGAAGTTGTCCTCGTTGCTTCGTTTGATCTCAAATCCTTATACAACCTTCTTAACACTTGTTTAACACTTCATTACCAATATAAGGGACATTATAACTCTTTTCCAAAATATCATTAAGCCATCATTAATTCGATACTCGTAATTCTTGCCCGACACACAACATATACTTTGCTTTCCTTAACAACTTTTGTCTCCTACCTCAAATGTCTTTGAAATCTCATTTAGAATCATCAACTATTATTTCTTGCCTATCAAAACATCGTATACGTCGTGCCCTTCGTCAGTCTATTCACTGTACATGAACGAAACAATTTCCGAGGTGTAACAGACTCGCGAAGTCTAAGTGCCACCCGTCTCGGATCTTTGCCTAACAGACAGACGGGACCCAGAATATTTGCTCACGGGGGTTCTCATCGGTACAACTCTAGGGGACCCGTAGAGTCCATGAACTAAAAAATGATTCCGAAACTAACATCGAATATCGACCCTGAAACAACAATTTCAGAATTGATCATCGAACATCGGCCACCTCACGTCACTCAAGTGAAAGAATATTATCAAATATCAATTTCACTCAATCAACGATTCTGGGATTAACTTCAGACATCGGTCATCTCACGTCACTCAAGTAAAACCGAGCCCAGCTCATCAAATATTTCATCAATTATCATCAATATCTCAGCAGTGTATCATTAAAATGGGAGTGCGTGCAATGCATGAATCGCATCAATAATCATGCTCAATATCACGAGTACCAACAATGGGTACGCCATTAATATATCTGAATCACAAATACCAACAGTGGGTATGCCAACAATATAACTGAATCACAAGTACCACGGTGGGTACGCCAACAATATATCCAAGTACAAATTCCAACAATGTGTATGCCAACTATATCATAATTGATATGGTAAAATAGAATCCAATATCTACTAACGACTCATGTCATCAATCCGGCACAATAGAACAATCAAATCACACATACGGGGTGACTAGCCCCAAACACACTACAAGTTAAGCAAGTCAGTACACATTGTTACAACTTCCCCTAACTCAGTCTAATAGCTTAGAACAAGTATTTTCACCACCTGCTCACAGTCACACCTCACACGTTTTCTAGAACTTAGTCACAATCTTTAGTACTTTTTATCCTTCCATTTATGAACAAGGTTCTCTATTAATGGTATAACACAATTTACCACATATTATTTAATTACCTATCGTAAGGTATAAACAAATTACGTACTATCCACTACTCGCAGGTCACATAAATCCACCAATATTCAAGAAACCAAACCAAACAACATAAGAAGTCTACAGGCCACAAGCCCGAACACACAAATCGCACATCAATACCATCCTAAGGTTCCATCCCAAATCTCCAACTCTTATACATGCATTCTCCATTCCTTTTAATACACGAATATATGCAACTAACCGGAGTCTACCAAAAGGGAAACCATAACCTACCTCATGGCCAAGCGGGTGCCACGAACATCCATTGATTATTTCAATTGGCCACCACATCGCAACCCATACGAAATAGCTTTGAGACAACATGAGGCCCAAGAATAGATCTACCATTTATAACCTTTGTAAGAAATTCCGGATTAAAGGGAGGTTTGGGATATTAGCCCACCTCTAGATTCCATCCATAACAACACTAGATGTTTTGCCCATTTCCTTTTAAGCTTATATTGCGAAAAACCTATTTCCAAGATCCATGATGGAACTCATTCTTAAAGTGAAGGAATGTAGAGATCTAGGCTATTAACCTATTTTGGATGAAGAACATGGGAGTTGTTTAAAGGGAAATGTTGCGCACCCATCATCTCTCCAATTCTAGATTACTAGAACACCCTATTGATGATTCTCTAAGTGAATATGGTTAGGAGTGATTTACTAAGTGGAAGGTGAATTTGAAGGTATTAGAAGGACCTATCAAGACTAAGAATCTAATTTTTAGGTTTTCCCACCGAACTGGGCAGCTGGAAATTAAGTTATTGAAAAATGGGACAATTCTCGAAATGATTCCTTAAATAGGGAAATTCACTGTGCGATATCGCCCCAGCGGTAGGTTCACCGCTACAGTGGTGCCGCTAGGGCAGCTAAGAGTTCGCTATGGTAGCTCTCTAGCCATGTGCTCTTACCGTTATGGAGGTCAATAGACCGCTACAGCGTCACCGCTGTAGCGACAACACTACCGCTATGGCGGTTCAGTTGGGCCTGGTGGCCCATGCTTCTATCCCTTACGCGATGCGTACAACGATTTTGGTTAACTTAAATTATTTTCGAAACACACTAGACAAGGCCATTATTTAAGGAGCCAGAGTTGTGGTCTTCCTTTGAAATTCACAGTAACGACGAAACGGGTCGTTACAGCAAACCAAAAGAAAACTAAAAGAAATACCAAAAATAGATGTCACCTTTTATTTGGAGAAGAAGACAACAATAGCCATAAATTCTTTACTAGAAATGGTGAATCAACAACTGAGAAAGCTTAAACCAATTGGAATATAACCGAAAATGGTACTTGCTAGCTATGAGCTTACTGGTTTTTGCTTGAGGTTCGTTTGATCTTTGGTAAATTAGAAAGGAAAAGATTTGAAGGGTTTAATTGGGAGTTGGGCCGGATCACTTGGTTCTTTGGGCTAGGTATTTTTGTTTTTGGGCTGAAACACAAAAAGGGATAGGGGCTGGAAAGGAATTTAAAATATGGATAAAATCGTATTTAAATTATGGCACTCTTGTTATTTCAAATGTAACCCATTTGAAATAAAATTGAGATGAATCAATTATTCAATTAGTTAATCAAGCTTCTTAACTCTAACAAAGTAAAATATTACACTGAATTGACAATTAAATAGACGTACTTAATTAAAACAATTGACTTTGCGCAAATTGATTTTTGAATTGATAAAATTGACATAATTTATACTTAAAATTATACATAAAGATATACATAATATATATTAGGGTATTTTGCCAATGAAATGACAAAATATCACCAAAAGTTGTTTTGGAAAGTATTTTTGATTTTTTGAATAATTATTTTACTCTGTTTGTGATTCAAGAAGCTTGACTAGTTAATTTGAATTTTTGGAGGGCAAAAATTGGGTGTCAACAAAGCTTTTGCTCAGTTTGAACCTTTTTGCAAAAGTGTACAACGAGAAAAAGGATATTTTATATCTACCATTCACAGTGATCATGGAAAAGAATTTGAGAACAGGTCATTTGAAGAATTTTGTGCAAAGCAAGGATATACCCAGGCCTTTTCATCTCCAAGATCACCTTAGTAGAATGGTGTTGCAAAAAGAAAGAATCAATCACTACAGGACACCGTAAGAACAATGCTCCTATAACAAGGACTGCCTAATCGGTTTTAGGCAGAACCTATTAGCATTGCATGTCACATTTTGAATAGGTTGTCTAATAAGACTAGTGTTGAAAAAGACACATTATGAACTATGGAAGGGCAAATGCCCAAACATAAGCTACTTTCATCCCTTTGGATGCAAGTGTTTCATTCACAACAATGGTAAGGATAATCTCGGTAATTTTGACCCTCACAGCGATAAAGGTATTTTTATGGGATATGCACCTATGAGTAGATCCTTTAGAGTTTACAATAAACAAACCCTTTCTATTGAAGAATCTGTTCATGTTGTATTTATTGATACTAACTCTAGTGTCTAGAACACAAGTTCAACTAATGATGACGCAAGTGAAAAAATTGACTTAACCAAGTCGACTACCATAAGTATAACTGAACCCACAGAAGAAAGTAATGAGTCAGTAAAGAATTCGGACAAAAATGATGTCGAACAGTTGACTATTGAAAATACTTCAGAGCCTCAAGCAGTAACTATCCCAAGAGAATGGCGAGGCAAAGCAAGTTTTCCAAATGATTTTATCCTTGGAGATCCGAAGGCAAAAATGCTGATTAGATCGTCCCCGAAACAAGTATCAGCATTATCACTTGTGTCAAAACTTGAGCCCAAAAAGGTTGATGAAGCTTTAAATGATGAATCATGGACCAAATCCATGCAGGAAGAACTTGATCAGTTCGAGAGAAATCAGGTATGGAAACTTGTACCTAGATCAAAAAATGTTTCTGTTATCGGAACAAAATGGGTGTTCCGGAACAAGATGAACGAATCTGTGCAAGTTGTTAGAAACAAAGCAAGACTCGTAGCTAAAGGCTACTCTCAGCAGGAAGGTATTGGTTATGGTGGGACTTTCGCTCCCGTGGCAAGGTTAGAATCCATTCGCATTTTATTGACAAATGCATCCTTCAAACGCTTTAAACTATTTCAAATGGATGTAAAAAGTGCTTTCTTAAATGGTTTCATAAAACAGGAATATATGTGAGACAGCCCCCAGGTTTTGAGAATTTCTCATGTCCAGATCATGTTTTTAAGTTAACAAAAGCCTTATACGATCTAAAGCAGGCTCCAAAGGCATGGTATGAATGTCTAAGTTCTATTCTACTTAAAAATAATTTTCTTCGAGGAAAAAATGATACAACTCTTTTTATTAAAAAATCCTCCTCTAGCATTTTAATTATTCAAATTTATGTTGATGATATAATCTTTGGAAGTCCTGACCCTCTTCTTTGCGAGAACTTTGCTGATTTAATGAAAGAAGAATTCGAAATGAATATGATGGGAGAAATAATGTTTTTCTTAGGACTGCAAATAAAGTAGTTGACTAAGGGCACGTTCATCAGCCAAACCAAATACACAAAGGAGCTCATCATGAAATTTGGCTTGGAAAAGGCAAAGGCTTTTGACAGACCAATGAGTCTATCCAGATACCTAGAAACAAACGTACCAGGCAAGCATGTTGATGAAAAAACCTGCAGAGGAATGATAGGATCTCTACTGTATCTTACTGCCAGTCGACCAGACATAATTTTCAGTGTATGTAAGTGTGAAAGGTTTCAATTGGCTCCCAAGGAATCTCACATAACAACAGTCAAAAGAATCATCAAATATGTCATAGGGACTCAAGAAATTGGATTATGGTACCCAATCTCAAATAATTTTGATCTAATTGGTTTTTGAAATGCAGATTTCGCAGGTGATAAAACTAACAGGAAAAGTACTAGTGGTACATGTCAAATACTGGGTGACTCACACATTTCATGGCATAGTAAAAAGCATACCTCAGTTGCCTTGTTTACAACTGAAGCCAAGTACCTGGCTCTTGGTAGTTGTGGAACTCAGCTTTTATGGATGATTCATCAATTAATTGATTATGAACTTGCTTATGAATATGTCCCTATTATGTGTGATAATACTAGTGTTATTAGTTTGTCAAAATACACTGTGCATCACTCTAGGGCAAAGCATATAGACATTAACCACTATTTTATTCATGATCATGTTGACAATGGTGATTTTGTGCTTGAATTTGTAGATTCTGAAAATCAGTTGGCTAATATTTTTACAAAACCTCTTCTTAAAGAACGTTTTGTACACTTCGCACAAATCTCGGTATAATTGTTTGTCCCGAAGATTTTTAGGCTTACATAATATTTTAGGAAAACCTTTTAATAAATAAAATAGAATAAAAGTTTTTTTTTTTTTTTGCAAAATTTACTTTCCATTAAATGTGCCTACTTCCTATACATCATTTTTCACTATCATCATTATACCTAGTCCCTATCTAACTCTTCAAGTCACATCTCTGCCTCTGTATTCTCAGCCTTTCCTCTTCTCCAAATAATCTATACTTATCCGCTCTTCCCTCTCTCTTTCATCTCCACACCATCTCTTCTTCTAAAAAAAAACTCTTTTTTTTCTTCTCTCTCTGTCTCTCTCTCAATGGTTCGAGTCAAAGTAGAAAGCTCTAACTGTCGTCGGTCTAGTCGACTACTTCAATCCATCACCGAAGACCCTGTAGATCTCACCGAGTCCTCTGATGATGAGATTATTGGGAACTGCTCCGACAGAAAGTGAAGCAAATAGACAAATGCTAAGGAACATGCCTCTAAAAATATCAAAACATAAGACTCCGAAAATTTTGGACCCGAGGACATGCAATACTTTTGGGGGTCTGCTGAGAAAACTTGCTACAATCTGTTCAAAAAATGTCATATTGCAACTGACAGAATCGTCAATCTTGAACAAATGAAGGACATGCATTGCAATGTAAGTTCATTTTTCAAAGCCCAAAAGTTACCCTCTATGAAAATGAAGTTTTTGAGGAACCTGTTCGCACGTTCTATGAAAATCTTCGTCTATCTAAGGATAGTCGTGAACTGGAAACTCTTCTCATGGGCACTAGGCTTGTGGTCAATGAATTTCTGTTTGACAAGGTTTTTTGTCTTACGTTCTTTGGGAAAATTGAATATATGAAAAATGGTTAGCCCGAAAATTTTGAAGTCTCTCTTGAGTAAGCCCGTGCTTTTATCTCTGAACCTGGGTCTGATTTGTCTGATTTTGGTCCCTCTAGCTTGTGCTTCGTAAATTGTATTCTTGCTCACGTTACTGCTACTACCCTATTTCCCCCAGTTGGCTCACTGAGCACCATTACAAATAGGGATGTGTATGTGGTTTATTTTCTACTCAAGAGATACAAAATTAATTGGGCTAAGTGGTTCATGGAATACATGTTTGAAAGTGCTGAGGACCCCTCCCCTACTGCTAGTCTCCCTTATGGTATGATTATCTCTCGCATTCTTAAAGATCAGTTCGTGGATCTTATTGACTATCCTGCGCAAGAGGTAAACTCTACCTATGATAATCGGGCATTTTCTAGCATGAATTTTGTGTTTTCCAACAATGAATGGACAAAAAAGGATGTGGTCAAGGTCAAGGTAACAAAGAAAGATGCGGTTAAGGTCAAGGTCGAACCAGGTCATGCTCCACCATCTTCATCTATGACACAGGAAATTGCTGAGGTGAAGCATTGTTTAGGTGCTATAGAAGAGAGTATCTAGCAAGTTAAGGATTCTCTTGAGAAGGTTGCAAGCAACACCAAAGAGGTGAGTAGTGACATTGGAAAACTGCTGGTTAGATTGGAAGGCCTGAAAAAGGAGGACATCAAGACTGTGAACAGGCTGATTGAGCGAGTCAACTATCTATCCAAAAGTGCCACCACCTCTAACACTGATCTCGCTGTGTCCGTTTAGAAATCCTACTCCACCCTTTCCAAAAACGTTGAAAACTCCTACAATTCCTTCTCTGACCGCATCATTAACACCCTCAAATACTTTTGGAAGCGTTCCTCTTAAGACTATTTATGTATTTGTTGTTTGGACAATACTTTTGTTTTTTAACTACTGAGGATTTAGTATGTCCTAAAAAACATTTTGTTTTGGATTATTGGGTACTGTTTGTGTTCCCCTTGTTAGGATAACGTAACTAATTTGCTACTATTTGTTTTATGTTACGTACCTTGTGTGCTTATTTGCTTGTTTTTTTATAATGATGCCAAAGGGGGAGAAGCAGATAGCAAGGAAGCAGAGCATCCACCAAACGCTCAGGGGGAGCATCTCCAGTTCAATAGGGAAGTAAACTGTTATGTTACTTTATGGTTTTCATCATCAAAAGGGGGGAAATTTCTAGTTTTCTGAATAACTTTTGTATTATTAGAAATGTTTTAATGATGACACGTTTACATGTAGGAAACTCCAAAAGGAATATAATGGAAATTCTCGGAGTAGACTGCTAGGACTTTCTCTATAAGGAAAGTGGATTGATCAAGATTACAAAGAAGCCAATCAAGTATCTTCACAAGGAAAGCGGATCAATCAAATTTAGCACAATCACACAACAATATATCAAAGGCCCACAAGGAAGGAAAGCAGATAAATCAAGTTCATCGATATACCAGATCATCATAAGGAAATAAGGTAGAATACAGTAAAGGATACAAACAAGACAGCTAAGCAGACTCATACATCTTGCATCGCAACGGAAAGAAGATATAGAAGATACAACTCAGTCCAGCGAACTAAGGTCAAGATCATAAAGGAACGAAGAATCAAGATCAACCAGTGCATACCCACAAAATCCCTGATTGAGATAAACTCCCTTGGGTTACTTTAGAGCAAGCATATAAGAATCAATCAAATGGAACGATTGATTTAGCATCATCAGTCAAGATCACAAAGTGGAACTGCATACAAGTATAAATACAGCCCAAACTGTCACAACCCATTTTGCTTAGGTCGTGCGAGCACTTACCTTCCCACCTCGGTAAGCGAACCCTTAACCCAACAATGAAACAAATACATGAAAAATGAATTAAAACAGCGAAATAGAACAAATACGTAAATCTCGCGATATATCTAAATATAAGTAGTAGAAAGTGCGTAAGAAAATAAACACCCCCAGGGTTTAGTCTGAATAATACAAGAGTATCTAAGTAGAATATACAATCTGGATACTAATATATAATGTCTATGTCTCTGAAGTAAAAATAAGACATATGATAGGGAAGTTTTCAAGGTCAGCGGACACCATGCTCACCCTGGAAAGTCAAGATAAAGCTAAAGTATCGATCAGCCACGGGTCACAAAAGTAGATCCGACATAGTACTTTGCATTTATAAAAGAATGCAACAAGTGCAGGTCAGTAGAAACAACAGTACTGGTAGGCATCATCGGCCGACTAAGCATAGTTAACAAAATTCAGATAATAAAGCAGATAAGCAAATAAACCAACCAAGCATGAGACAATATAATCGCAACCGAGTATCCGTCATCACCTATGTAAAGCATCTAAACCCGAATATGTGAAGTCTGAGTATATCCGATCCAATCCAATCCAATCATCATAATCCAATCATCAACCATCTCAAAATCAATCAAATCATAATGCAATGCAATGCAATGCAATATAGTATGAATGTGATGCTATGCCATGCAAATAAGGTGTACATATGTACTCCGGACATAAATATCGACGTCTCGGTAGCATAACCCAGCATGACTCGCGAAGTCAAAGTGCCACCCTTCCCGAATCTTTGCCCAACAGATAGACGGGACCCTAGCTAATTGCTCACAGGGGGAGTCTCACCGGCACTACCCTTGGGGACCCACAGAGTCCATACACTAACAACGATTCTGGGATATCATCGGAATCGGCCATGTAACAATGATGTCGGAATAGATCATCGGAATCGGCCACCTCATAGTAACTCAAGTAAAAGAGTCCGTTAAATATCAGTTTCACACAATCAACAATTCCGGAATTGAACCTCGGACATAGGCCTTCTCACAATCACTCAAGTAAAAGGTTTATCAAATATCAGTTTCATAAAATCAACGATTTCGGAATGGATCTTTAGACATCAGCCTTTTCCCAATCACTCAAGTAAAGAGTTTATCAATATATCAGTTTCGCTCAATCAACGATATCGGATCATCACCGGGTATCGGCCATGCATCATGAATATGAGAGAATGTGTGCAATGCATATGTAAATCGATCAAGTTCAATATCACAAGTACCTCAACGGGCACGCCAAAAACGTATCACATCAAAATACCAACAGTGGGTATGCCAACATATATCAATAATTCAAGTACCAACAGTGGGTACAACAACAATATATCTAAGTATGAATACCAACACGGGGATGTCAGTTCTATCCAAATCCAGACGACAAAACAGAAGTCGATATCTACCAACTACACATGGCATCAAGCCAACACAATTGAACAATCAAGCACACATAACAAGGCGGCTAGTCCCAACACACATCAGGGCCCAACCTAAGGCAATATCCATCCCAGCTTCATACCCGAGCATATGTTGTCTCCGAAATCATAATCTAAATATGTGATTCACTATACGAAGTCTCACCAAAGGTAACCCATAACCTACCGGGATGGTCGAACCGCAATACCAACAACTCACTCTTTTCCCTTGCCCTTTCGCTGAAGCTCAGAACCAAAGTAGTCTAAGCATAATCGAATTCTATATTAGAAATCATGAAGAATGGTACTAATATTGCTACTATTTCAATTAGGTCAATTTTAACCCTAGAAATTTAGGAAACGGGCCCACAAGGCCAAAGCGAAAAATTCAAGGGCAAAATACCAAATTAAGTACTAAGTGATGATAACCCAACCACCAAATGTTAATTTAGCTCAATAATTAGCCTAAATTCTGATTTCATGGAAAATCCCCCTATTAGGTATAAACCCTAAGTCTTCAATTCCAAAATTCAATGTTAAAAGTGAAAGATCTATGATTAATGAGCCTAAATTAGTCAATATCTAAAAAAACATCACCAATTTATTCCTTAATAATCCTAGGAATAATGTTCTTCCAAGCCCTCTTTCAAATTCCATCTCTAAGGGATTGTTAAAGGGAGGGAAGAAATCTAAGATGATTGTGATTAAAGAAGAGTAAAGGATTAGGCAAGGTTTACCTCCAAGAATTTCTCCAAATTATCTCCAAGAACAGTTTCCTCAAGCCCAAATATCGAGATGGGAAATAATGAGGGTCTAAGACTTATTTAAGACACATTTAATGAAAATAACTGTTAGTCACCGCCACGGCGGCTGGGACCGCCACTGCTGTTGGGACCGCCACAGCGGTTTGGCCAACAATCCTCATGGCCGCCCCAACAGCATACACCACAACAGCAGTGCCGTTGGGGCGGTACTGGTGTCGTCGTTGCGGGCACCAGGTACCAGAATTCCCTCATTTTTCTAAGCCTTAAATCGAAATCTCGAGTAATTTCCGAGGCCATCTGCTCTCAAACCAAACACACAGACCCACACAAAAATACGCTACGAACGCGCTCGTGGTCTCGAAATTTCCAACGGGGGTCTCGTTGACCGAGTCAACCCCCGATGCCTTAATTCCAATTTCCCATCCTAAGTCCCGACATGCATCCGAATGCATTGGGAAGCAAACCAAATATGCATACAAGTTCTAAATGACCATCCGGACCTCTCGGAATCAATGAAATTTCGAAAAAAGGTCTGTTTGCCCAAAAGTCAACTTTGAGTCAACCCTTTTTCACTTTAAGCCCAATTTTCATAAAAGTTACCCGAATCCGATCTAGACACCTCGGGAAGCGTGTCAACGGTCCCCTCGGGTCAAAAGTGAGCCAATCAATGCTCCAGAAAGGGCGAAAATACCCAAGAGACTATAACGACCAAACGAGTCGTTACACTCGCAAGTCAGAGAAACTCATAACTTCACTTGAGCAAAATAGCTATTTACTCTTCATCTTGTAAAAGCATTGTAGTCTGTGAGTATTATAGTGTTAAGAAAACAAAAGAGAGAATAGTTAGCCATATAGGTCGAGGCTGTCATTAGAAGAAAGATTGGAAACTGTCAACCCCCAATTTAGCGTTGCGCGGGCACCTACCTTTCCTCTCATCGGTAGGCGAACCCTCCGTTAAATAACACATCAACCAAGTAAAGACAATTCATTTAATCCAATATATATATATATATATATATATATATATATATAAATGACAGCGAAAATCAATTAATTAAATAAACTCAAGATTTGAAGCGATTAAAACAGTTAAATAATTACAAGACTCATTCTGACTTCCCAGGACCTGGTCTAGACTAGTGCTAGAACGACTAATGTAAATTTCAAAATGGAATACAACTCTAAATCTAATTCCCCATCCGGAATGAAGTGGGAGGAGATCTTCGAGATAGGTATCGTGCATCTCCCAATGTTTCGCAATCAATCACCTGAAACACTCAGAAATTGATGTATCAAGAGTCGTATCAGTACAATCAACACGTACTTAGTAAGCATCATAGGCCGACAATGGTTAGAAACACATATCAGTAAAAGAATTCAAAAATAAGCAAGATAAGAAACTAGATCACTACCATACATCTGTCTACCAATCGTTATAATATCAAGACTCTTAAAATCATGCGAACTCTTCTAATAGCCACGAATCAATTCCACAACAATTTTGCGCTAATAATATACCATTATGTCATTCGTTCTTAGTACAGAAGTCTACTCATCATTAAGGTATTCCTTATCCTACAACCTTTTTGTAAACCAAACATATAACTGATCCTTCGGACGATCTAAGAGATAAATTAACCGGTATAAGGAAACCATAATTGCAATCAAGTACACGTTATCACCTAAGTAAACATCTAAGCCCAATTATACCAAGCTCCAATAGGTCCAATCCGACTCCAACATCACAGGTAAAAACACCAAATCATCTCAATATAAGCCGTGATGCAATGCAACACAATAATGTATGAATGCAATGCAATGCCATGCAAATGTTGTGTACGCATGTACTCTGGATGGAAATATCGACATCTCGGTAGTACAACCTAAGGTGACTCGGGAAGTCTAAGTGTGTCACAAACCAAACCGATGAGTCATCATGATTGTATAATTTCTGCTGATCAGACACCCTCATACTTGTATCTGGATCTTACTGAATAAAAAAAGGGTGGCCTATATGTGACTTATTACTGAACTATACTAACTTTTATAATAATAAACTGAACTTTGCATCAAGAACTCATAAACACATATGTATACGTACTGAAAATAACAATGTAAGCTGACTAGGCAGCAGCATATGCTCTACAAAAAAATAAGAGCCGACAAAGCTATATGACATCCCAACTACATATAACTATCTACAAACCTCTAGAGGAGTACAAAGCTGTAGAAAAGATGGAAAGGGGCCCCGTTATACGTATATATACACCAAAATAGCATACTAAAATAGACTGCAGCTCTGAACCAAGTGGAGCGCATTGACTACTGCTGGATGAAAGTCTTACTGAGTTGGACCGCCTGTCTGTTTACCTGAACCTGTGGGCATGAACGCAGCCCGCCAAGCAATAGGGGAGTTAATACGAATAATGTACGGAGTATGTAAGGCATAAGAGCAACATATACATGAGAATCATGAAAGGAATATGATACATAAGAGTCAATCTATATATCTGATATGTATATGTATGACTGTATAACTGGAAGTGTCTACATAACTCTGTATAACTGAAAATGCCTCTGAGGGCGTATGATATGCATGCTTCCTTTCAAAAATCATATACATATATTATAGTATAACTGTTAGTGTTGAGGAACATACAGCCTGATCCATAAATGTTAGTGTTGCGAAACGTGCAGTCCGATCCATACATCATATCATGTCGGCCCCTCTGTGGGCATCATCATCATCGTATACCAGCTGATCAGGTGGTGGTGCATATATAACGCCTATCCCTTTCCCCATACACCATATACATATAACATACGCGTATGTAACGCCTTCTGGTCATGGATCAATGTGCATATGCATAAATGAATACAATGCATAAGTGAGATAAATAACTAGAACTCTCGAAGTGTCATAAAGTCGTGCTACCACCGATAAACATCTTTGAGCTAATATCATCAATATACGTAATCTCAAGACCCATGTACAGAAGGAATAATCAAAAGGGGGTACAAGAACATCAAGGATTAGAGTACTCCTAATACTTCTAAGAGTAGAGTGACGTGGAAGTTTGTTCATGCGCTCTTTCATTCATATCATAAGAATCATGCCAAAATGAAAGGAAGGATAGTCGTAACATACCTTGAAGTCTATCTAAACGTCCAACATCTACTTCTCGATCTCATAAGTCTACAATCAAGATAACATAAGTGATAATTAGATCATCTACACTTCTTATTAATCAATTTAAGTACGAGTAAAACCTAACGAAATTCGGGCAGCATTTCCTCTATAATTCTTACTCCAATCCTACTTTAAAACAGCCCACAACATACACAATAGCACCAACAACAATAACATCATCATATAGAAACATAAACAAGTAAGAATCTCTCCAAAAATCCAATCAAGAACAGACCTCAAGGCAACAATATCAACAAACCAGTTTATGCCTTCATAACACCATTTCCTTCACTTTAAACTAGAGAATTCTTCCACGAACAATTTAATTAACAAGAATAGGAGATGATACATACCTTGTGATCCATAAAACCTAACTAAAACCTTATTTGCAAGGTCAAATAATCAGCCACACACACTTAGACATAATACCATAACGTTCTCCTAACTAGTCCCCAACTTTTAAGGTGAAAACTTGGTTTAATTTGATGAAATTTACCTTGAAGACTTTGGAGAGCTTTTAGGTAGTATATAGGTCTGTTTTGATGAATAAATGGGGGTTAAGTCGAGCCCCAACTTAATATATCAAAATTAGAAGGTGGCCACCGCCTTAAAAGGACGGTGGCGTCGACATGGTCGACGACCGTCATTCTGCCACCACCGACGTGCCACATCCCCTAATTCTCAGGTGGTTGGGCATCAACAGATCCCTGAGCACCATCAACAATGATGACGATGGCGTCAATAAGTTGACGGGTCGTCAACATGCATCGTCAAGTTGTACAATGGGCCTTCCCGCCCATCGCTGATTCGTTTAACCTCTAATCTTTTCAATACTTGTAATACTTAAACTTAGCTATTTATATACTAGAGTTAAGAATGTCTACTGTCATATAACCTTGAAGACGAATCTTAAAGCTCGACGCAAAAATGATTAATACACGTTAAACTAACGATGTATCGGAATGGGAAATGTAACAAAGTGCCATTTGTCCTGGATCTTGGCCTAACAGAAAGATGAGACCCCAGATCTTTGCCCACGAGAGGTACTCCCCGACACAACCCTAGGGGACCCCTGGAGTCCATGCACTCACTCAATCCATGATTTCGGGACAAACATCGGTTATCAGACTCTCACGTCACTCTCATTTAAAAATCGAGCCCAGCTCATCACAGTGTTTCATCAAGGACAACCAATGTATCAACAGTATATCATGAGAGTGCGTGCAATGCATATATCAACATCAATAATCAGATCAAAATCACAAGTACCAACAAGGGGTACGCCAACAATATATAAGTGTCACAAGTACCAACATAGGTACGCCAACAATATTATGAAAGACTACACAAGTCATATAGAACTCTATCCTCGTATCAATGTCAGCCTGTGAGATACTACAATATCACAATCAAGAAAGAAAAATAGATTCCAATAGCTACTAACAACACGTGGCATCAAGCCAACAACAATAGAAAAATCAATCACAACATAATATTACCACTTTCCCTTTTACTGCCTATCAATCCTTACTACATGATAATTTCCCCTTCTACCTACGTGACATCACTACTACCAATCTAGAATAGATTCACAATAGTTGGTACATTTTATCCGCCCATATCGATTAGGTCCACTATAAAAGCATAGCACAATCTAGGCACATCTTACAACAATTTCTCAGCCAAACCATAGAAAAGTATGAATCAACCACTCCTTCCAAGTCACATAGAAACCACTGATACGCGAGGAAACCAATTCAAACATCCTAAGCAATCTACAGGCCACATGACCGAACACACAAATCATACGTCAATACCATCCTATGGATCCATCCCAAATCTCCAATTGCTACACATGTATTCTCCGATCCTTCTAACACATGAATATGGGAAACTAACCGGAGTCTACCAAAAAGGAAAGCCGTAACCTACCTCAAGGACAAGTGGGTGCCACGAGCATCTGTTGATTCTTCAATCCGTTCACCACGTTATAATCCGCACGAAGTAACTCAATACCATCATGAGGCCCAAAATAGGAATCACAGTTAGAACTCTTATAAAAGACTTCGAATTGAACAGGTAAATTTGGGAACTTAGCCTACCTCTAGATTTTATTCATAACAATACTAGGTGATTTATCAACCTCCTTTCAGGAATAAGGACAACTATTTTAAGCCATTAGCAAGGTAAAGTCATCATTTTAAGCTTATCTTTTAGAAATCCATTTTCAAGATTCATGGAAGAGACCCATTTATAATCTTGTAATGAAATGAGAAACTGAGTTAGTAACCATTCAGGGGTGATGAACAAGAAGGAATAATTCAATGAAATCCATATTAAGAACAACTAACCAGTCATCTTTTTAAGTCTAGGAAATTGTGATACCCATTCTTGTGGTTTCTAGATGAGAGAATTTTAACAAGAATCACTAATGTGAAGTTAGAAGGATTACCTTTCCTAACAAGATATCATTTTTTGTTCCATAAATGCTCCAAAGGCGGTTAGACTCTTTAGGGTTTTGGAAAATGAAGTCAAATCCCGAAATGACACTAAATATGGGAGAACCACTGCTCGTAACCACTGTTGCGGTCTGAGGCGCCGCTTCAGCTGTACCGCTTCTGTGACCAAGGTACCGCTGGGGCAGTCCTCGAAAGACTTAACTACACTGCTTTTGTGGTGCCCCAACCGTTGCTGCGCCACTGCTGGAGGAACACTGATGGCGCTGCAGCAGTACACTGGGCTCAGGTGGCCCAGATCTAATATTTATACGCAACTCGTCATGATTTGCCCGATCAAATTAACGAATTTCAGAAATGCAAAATGGACCAAGTATGTCTCAAGGAGTCAACACCACAAATATTTTGGAATTCACGGTAATGACGAAATAGGTAGTTACATCAGATACCAATTAAACAACCGTTCGTCCTCGAATGGCAAGAAGCCGAAGAAGCGCCGATGGGGTAGCCCATTTCGCTGTCCGGATCGTAATTCATACGCCCATACCTTCGTATCTTGAAACCAACAGAAAGGATAGAATGAACAACGTAGTTGAGAGACTCTTCGCGACTTAGCGAAATCCAACACCTCTTACAGAAAAATCAACCAGTTTGGCATAACCAATACTATGCTCGTTGTTTACGACCGACTCTCACCAACCGAATTCTATCTGCGAATAAATAGGAGCTATTGTATTACATACGTTTTCTCAAAATAACATAACGGGTAGAATTCCAAAAATAGTGAGCCAAAAACTAGGGGTCCACTACATGGCCATAAAGGTCGGATTACCTTGAAATGTATCGATATTTCTCTTTAGAGACAAAATTGGCATGGTCGCTACCGCGACTGTCAGAGCACCGTGGCGAAGCCGTTACGGCGATAGAGGGGACACTATGGCGGCAGAACATAAATACAAGCATATCGCTGCAGCGTCATAAGAGACCGCTGCAGCGCTGCCACAACGGCGGTATATCTGCCGCTACAGCTGTAATTGCTGGTCAGAATATAAAGAGGCAGTAGCCTCATTTCTTTCCACTTCCTCTCAACTTCTAAACGAAAAACTCTCCACATCCCTCAAAATTTCGACCTCCCCTCCCTCATCTACCCCAAAAATAATCCTCCCTCTACTTTTCCACTTCAAACCCAACACTACACCACTCACACCTCACCCCTATTTCCAAGGACAAGCGGAAGAAGGAGACTCTAGAAGGGCAATCTCAAATTTCCATCCACTCACTTGATTCTCCAAAAACAAGGTAAGAAATCGTCATCCCCCACTCGAAGATGGATAGTGGACTTGAATTTTGAGAATTAATGAATAAGTGATTCAAAAATTTTGACCCCAAAGTTGGTCTTTTTTTTAGGGGAAGGGGTGGTTGAAGAACCACTAGGACCAAAACAAGAGGAATTGGAACCATTTAATCGTTAGAATAAACTCCCAATCAAACGTAGCGTAGTTATAGCGCTAATTTGGGCCACAAAACTTGAACATAGTAAAGAAAATTCCTTAAAGGAGATGTTCAGACTTTCTCGAAATCTGGGTTGGTTTGTTGTTAGAATAGTCCTTCAATAGAGTTGGACTTCATGCATACTAATTTCCTGCTCGATCTGTGTTGAAAAATAAGTGTTTGAATTGAATTTTGGTGTTAAGAAGCTAGAAAGTTTTCGTGGTTTTCTGGGGACGACGACATCGCTTCAGCGGTTGGCTGACCGCTGCAGCACTACCGTTGTGGCACTTGGTCGATCGCTTTAGCGGTACATAGAAAGCACATGACCGCTGTGGCGGTCTGTGGCTCATTATGGCGGCACCGCTGCAGCGACGCCTGCAGATTATGGTACTGGGAGATTCAGAGACAGGAAGGGGTTTTGATCGGGTCTTCAAGTTGTTCTCTTCTAGAATGATACGAAACCAATAACATATGAATTTGACAAATTTCTAATTCTTTTGCAGGTAAGATGTCACATAATCAAGAAGAGGATCAACATGTTCAAGGCGGAGAGGAGATTCCCTAGTACGAGAAACTTCTAACTCCCGAGAGTAAATGAATACACTTGCAGCAGCTTCCCATGTCCTTACTATTAGAGCGGGGATTTGACATGACTAATGTGGACAAACGAGCTCCATATTTTCTTACCCGATTAGAGCGAATCAAATGGAACCGCTTGGTTGAGGATCCCAAGTTTTGCAATGAAACCTGGGTGAGGGAATTTTACGCCATGCTGCTTACGGTGGACTGGGATTCTCCCAATCCAGAGATTATTATTCGGGGTACTAGGGTGAGAGGGGCCAAAAACAATCAATAGGGTATACAAACTTGAAAACCATATAGAGGCGCCTTTTGCAGGTAAGGCGGCGGAGCAGGATTCGAGGTGATTGGCTTCAGTGCAGGTTCATGAGAGCGAGTTGAAACATGCTATTTGGGCTGATGGTAAGGTTGCAATTACCAGCGAGTACTTTTCTGCTGAGGCGAAATGGTGGTTAAATATCGTTTCCCGTAGAGTTCGCCCATCTAATAATTTTCGCAATGTGACCTTTCCTCGTGCCTTGGTTGTTTCTTGTGTCCTTGCGGACATTCCTGTTAATGTAGGTGCTCAGGTGTTTGATAATTGCAAGGAGTTCTTGAAGGATGGGGGTGCCAGCTTGATGTTTCCATCATTAATCACTTTGTTATGCAAGAGGTTTAAGGTGCCGAGAGAGAACACGACGGATGAGTGGGTTCCCAGTGATAATATTCCACCCACTTTTGGTAAAGGGTTGGGGTACTTCCATTGTTAGTAGAGAGGGTAGGAAGAAAAGGAAGGTTAGTGATGCCCGAAAGGGAAGCAGTGGGGCTGGGGCTGATGATGAGGTTGGTGACGAGGGCGGTCAGAGATCGGGGCTGAGGTTTCCTGCCTTCATAGGCCATTTGAGCGCATAGACTCGCGCTTTGATGAGATGATGGGTATGTTTCAGAAATTGCCTATGTTCTATGAGGGTTCTAGTTCATCGGGGGATGCTGCAGCCTTTATCAACACGGATGAGATGAGGGATTACTGCGAGTCCCAGAAGACCATGGGCAAGTCACTTTCTTCCTTGCAGACAGTCTACTCTTATTCGGCCACCGTCCAAAGAAAACTTCGGGAGGAGTTCGATACTGAGGTTGTCAGGAACAGACCTCGGCATAGGGTGTACATCTAGGCTTGGAGAGGAGTTAAGGCAGTGTAGGGCACCATGCATCCCGATGTACCGATCCCAGTAGGAGATAAGGATGACTCTGATAGGTATTCCTTCCTGGAGATACCCCGAGAGGTTGGTAGTACAACTAGACAGGTGGAGGTAGTTGGCAGCTCAGATGATGATAACGCCATGAGCAAGATGAATGATTAGAGATTCCCTTCCCCTCTCCCCCCTTTTTAGATGGTGTTATGGTTGCCCATGTTGGGCTTTGCTGTTTAGACAACTTTCCTTATTTTGTTTGGTTTGTTTGCTTGGATTTTCCCCTTTTTGGATAATTTCTTTTTTTGTTGTGCTTAGCCTTGTTCGGGATTAATGTGCGGATATTTTGTGGTGAATGTTGGACTATATGGTTTCTTGTTTTGGTAATGATAATTGTGTTTGTAGAAATGACTTGAGTGATCCTTGCCCTTGTTAGGCTTGTCTTTATATCGCTGATGGTTTGGGTTTGATGTTGGTTTTATCTGGTCTGATGAATGGCGTGAACAGGGGAAAGTCAGCTGGAACAGGGGAAAGTCAGCTGCAGGGGAGCCGCAGGAGCAGTCTAGGAAGAAAATGGGGTTACCGCTTCAGTGGTAGTCTACCCGTTGTAGCGGTAACGCCACAATTGTGTACTGACCACTGTGGCGCAATGTCCGGTAGTAGCGTCACACCATGCCCGAATTTCTTTCGCAACTGAAATCTAACTTAACCATTTCTAACACAAATAGATCTGATCCCAAAATACGACATGATTTTGTGCGTAGATACCAATTGGAATCGTCTAGATACCAATTGGATCCACCAAAATACCAATTTGACCGAAGTAGCACGATTTGAAAGAAAGAAAGGAAATTTCCTAAATGCCCTGTAGCCTCTTGAGGATGGGCACGGACGTCTACGTAAAATTCCATGAGACTCTATTAGACATTGCTCTCGTACTTGTGAGACCGGTAACCTAGGCTCTGACACCAACTTGTCATGACCCAATTTAGGGTCACGCCGGCACCTACCTTTCCCCTCCTCGGTAGGCGAACCCTCTGTTAAATAACACATCAGCTAAGTAAAGACAATTCATTTAATCCAATAAATATATATAAATGACAGCGGAAATAAATTGATTAAATAAACTCAAGATTTGAAGCGATTACAACAGTTAAGTGATTACAAGACTTATTCCGACTTCCCACGACCTAGTCTAGACTAGTACAAGAGCGACTAAAGTAAATTTCAGAATGGAATACAACTCTAAAACTAATTCTCCATCCCGGAATGAAGTGGGAAGAGATATTCGAGATAGGTATCGTGCATCTCCCAACGTACCGCAATCAATCACCTGAAGCACTTTACCCCCAGACAGGATGTAGCAAGAGTAGTATCAGTACAATCAACACGTACTGAGTAAGCACCATAGGCCGACAATGATTAGAAACACATATCAGTAAAAGAATTCACCAAATAAGCAAGATAAGCAACTAGATCACTGCCATACATCTGTCTACCAATCGTTATAATATCGAGACTCTTAAAATCATGCAAACTCTTCTAATAGCCACGAATCAATTCCACAACAGTTTTGCGCTAGTAATATACCACTATTTCATTCATTCTTAGTACATGAGTCTACTCATCATTAAGGTATTCCTTATCCTACATCCTTTTTGTAAACCAAACATATAATTGATCATACGAACGATCTAAGAGATAAATTAACATGTATAAGGCAACCATAATCGCAATCAAGTACACATCATCGCCTAAGTAAACATCTAAACCCAATTATGCCAAGCTCGAATGAGTCCAATCTGACTTCAACATCACAAGTAAAAACACCAAATCATCTCAATATAATCCGTGATGGAATGCAATGCAATAATGTATGAATGCAATGCAATGCCATGCAAATGTTGTGTACACAAGTACTCCGTACGGAAATATCAACATCTCGGTAGCACAACCTAAGGTGACTCGCGAAGTCTAAGTGCCACTCGTCCCGGATCTTTGCCAACGGGGGGTTCTTACCGACACCACACTTGGGGACCCATAGAGTCCATGCCCTTTCTCAATCCACAATTTCGGGACTAACATCGGTTACCGGACTCTCACGTCACTCTCATTTAAAAATCGAGCCCAGCTCATCACAATGTTTCATCAAGTACCAACAATGTATCAACAGTATATCATGAGAGTGCGTTCAATGCATATATCAACATCAATAATCAGATCAAAATCCCAAGTACCAACAAGGGGTACGCCAACAATAAATAAGTGTCACAAGTACCAACATGGGTACGCCAACAATATTATGAAAGACTCCACAAGTCATATAGAACTCTATCCTCGTATCAATGTCAGCCCGTGATATACTACATTATCACAATCAAGAAAGAAAAATAGATTCCAATAACTACTAACAATACATGGTATCAAGCCAACAACAATAGGACAATCAATCACAACATAATATTACCACTTTCCCTTTTACTGCCTATCAATCCTTACTACATGATAATTTCACCTTCTACCTACGTGACATCACTACTACCAATCCAGAATAAATTCACAACCGTTGGTACATTTTATCGGCCCAATATCAATTAGGTCCACTATAATAGCATAGCACAATCTAGGCGCATCTTACAGAAGTTTCTCACCCAAACCATAGAAAAGTATGAATCAACCACTCCTTCCAAGTCACATAGAAACCACCGATACGCGAGGAAACCAATTCAAACATCCTAAGAAATATACAGGCCACAAGCCCGAACATACAAATCACACGTCAGTACCATCCTATGGATCTATCCCAAATCTGCAATTCCTACAGATGCATTCTCCGATCCTTCTAATGCATGAATATGGGAAACTAACTGAAGTCTACTAAAAAGGAAAGCCGTAACCTACCTCAAGGTTGAGCGGGTGCCACGAGCATCCATTCATTCTTCAATTCATTCACCACGTCATAATCTGCACGAAGTAACTTAATACCATCATGAGTGTCACACCCTAATTCCACTAGGGTGTGATGGGCAACCGGCCCCACATCCGGAGCCGAGCGAACCCACAGACTCTTATTTCACACAAAATTTCTTCGGACTTCTGAAAAACAGATAAAAGTAAAATACATATTAAGCTTTCGAAATCTTTCTTTTATCGTTCTCAAAATTAAACAAAATCTGTAATTATATAAAATTGATTTCATAACACAGAATGACACATCGGCTGATGGAGCCGCTTACGGAACCAACATACTATACCCACGACTCTGTCTGCAAAGTCTCTAACATCAATCCAGAAAGCATATCATACAAACTCTGACTCAACAACACTCCAGGGACAAAACGGAGCTAGCCAACTTCGCTGGAACACCTTCTGCAATTTCTTCCACTTATCTGGGTGTATCTGCGTGGCATGAAACGCAGCCCCCGAAGAAAGGGGGTCAGTACGGAATATGTACTGAGTATGTAAAGCAAGGAATACAGAAACAGAATCATAACCGAACAGACAGTTCAAAAATAAGTACGTTATCCAGAGTACCCAAATGCTTATTTTCCAGACACAAATCATGTATACCGATGTCATCTGACAGAAGGAGTACAGAAAGTACAGAATACCAAAGAGATTACTTCCCAAACACAGATGATGTCATATGTCAGAAGGGATACAGAACGTACAGACTGCCAGAACGCTTACTTTCCAAACACAGCTCATGCATGTCAGAATCATGTATCATAAAAAGTACCGATCCAGAATACCAAATCATATGTCATACGTAATATAATAATGCCGCGGAACGTACGGCCCGATCCACACATATATATACATATACGCTGCGGAACGTGCAGCCCGATCCATATAACATATCACATGTGCAAATAACGTGTCCCGGCCCTCGAGTGAGGGACTCGGTGGATAGAATCATGTATGTCAACATCGTACATCACATATGCATAACGTGTCACGGCCCTCGAACGAGGGACTCGGTAGATAAAATCATGTATGTCACATCAAATATCATGTATGCATGTAACGTGTCCCGGCCCGCCAGTGAGGGACTCGGTGGATAACGTGTCCCGGCCCTTCAATAAGGGACTCGGTAGAGGGGATCCGGTCCGAATCTGGCGCCATCATCATATAACGTGTCCCGGCCCTCTACTGGTGGGTCTCGGTGAACAATGCAGTGGAGTACGCACGAAAACATGTCCTGGCCCGGGCTCAGTGAAATCCAAACTAAAGCTTGCACGAACAGAGTAATGCGAAACCATATACACGTAAATCAAGACCCGAGATACGAACATACTTATATACAAACATACTTATCAATATCTGAAGGCCCAGAAATGAGTTTCGGGTCAATCGGATTTAGTATACGAAAGTTACGCGCGTTTGAAGTACAGAACGCCCTAAAAGCATTTCAGAAGCCATTTTGAAGAATCGAAGCAGAAATCATATCAAGTAGCTTTTGGATATCATACAGATCAAATCAAATACAACTGTTGGAATCATATGTACGTATCATAATGTATTATAGTCTCGTTAGAATCATCAAACGTGCTATCATACTTACAGAATCCTTTTAGAAACATATTTCATGAAAGTTGGGGACATTAAATCTTACAGAACTCTTTTAGAAACACAATTCTTTATGCTTATCTCGTTATTCAATCATATAGTAAGCTCGATCATATCTGACATACTTATACCTGAACGAATCAAAATCATAGACAACCTCGGAAACATATCAAACAGAGCTTCGAAATCATGGCTACATATCAAAACCATATGAAGTAGCTTATTCATTTATTAAGCATACAATAGACTCAGACATACGGGACATGCCCATGACAAAGAGAATAAGCGTCATGGCCAATCTCGGAATCAAGGAGTAGAGTTACCCCAAGGTGCGTGCCATGTCATACCTCACTTAGCTCTAGGACATGCCAAAAGAAAGAAAGGGCAAGCCTTACATACCTGTGCCATGCCTTATTAGCTACACTTATTTATCCAAACTTGTTAGTCTACATTCAAGAAAGTTGACATAATCATTAGATTCATCGGCATATACTAGTCTTATTCTTTCAAATGAATTCATTTATATTCTGCCAAAATTTCGGCAGCATTTCCCCTGTAAATACACCATCCCCGAGAATCTAACTCGGTCAATTTCACAACAACAAATCCGAGAATGGAACTCGGCCACATTATCAACAATAATACCAACAATTATATTCAATCCAACCGCATACGATCAAGCCAATATGGTTGCTCACATATTCAAGTATTAATCCAAAACCATTCGAACGGTATTCAAGAATACTTCAAGCAACTCTCACAATACTTTAAACGGCCCAACCAACTTACAACATAACCCGAAATGTTCCAACTTCAAGAAGGACAACAACAACACATTTTCCTTATTCTAGATTCATAAACTATATCAAAATTCACATGTCACAATACCGTTCATACAATTATAAGAATTCATTACAACAACAACCAAAATACTTAAGAAAATTGATTCATTCTTTTCCATACCATACCACGACCCACACGGCCACAACACACACTACATATTTTCATGAATTTTATTCATCCATTTCTATACATTACAACAACAATCTAAATACTAAGTAAAATTAATCCATTCTTTCTACACAACCCAACACATCCACGGCCAACACATATACACACATATTTCATGAATTTAATCCTTCTCTACACACTTCAACATGCATAAATCATCCATAACATATAAGAGGGAATTAATTCTTACCTTTTTCCCTTGATTTCTCTTTTGTCTAGAATTGTGAACTTGCAACAAATAGTGGTTCTCTTGCTCCAACAACTACTCCATGTTGTAGAGGACCTTCAAATTAGTGGGAATACTAGAAGAAAATATTGTTTTGGATCAAAATTGAAGGTTCCATTTTTCTCTCTTCTTGGCCGAAATGGAGGGGTCTTTTTTTTTTCTCTCTCAAGGTTTCTTGAAAATTCTTGAGTTAAAGATGACTTTGTCATCTTTTAATAACATGTAATGGACTCTCATATGGGCCTTGGCCCATTAAGGTGGATGGCCACCTTGGCCAATTAATTCAAGCCCACTTTTTTGTTTTTTGTTTTTGGTCTTGCAATTCATAAAAATTATTTTCCAAATTCCCAATTTGCCCTTAGCCTTCCGCAATATTCCTATGAGCCTTCTTGCGAATTTTCCCATTTTATCCCTAGCCATTCTTAACATTCCACATCAAATTTTTTTGTAGACAACTTGTGTACTAAACAAAATCAAGAACATAGCCTTGCCCTTAACTTCTCACAATTACCTTGAATTATGCGAACGTACAAAAATGCGGTATATAACAATGAGGCCCAAAATAGGAATAACAGTTAGAACTCTTATAAAAGACTTGATTGATAAGGTAAATTTCTGAACTTAGCCTACATCTAGATTTTATCATAACAACACTAGGTGATTTATCAACCTCCTTTCATTAATAAGGCCAACTATTTTAAGCCATTAGCTAGGTAAAGTTACCATTTTAAGCTTATCTTTGAGAAATCCATTTTCAAGATTCATAAAGAGACCCATTTATAATCTTGTAATGAAATGAGAAACTAAATTAGTAACCATTCTAGGGTGATGAACAAGAGGGAATAATTCAATGAAATCCATATTAAGAACAACTAACCAATCATCTTTTTATGTCTAGGAAATTGTGATACTCATTCTTGTGGTTTCTAGATGAGGAACTTTTAATAAGAATCACTAATGTGAAGAATGAATGGATGAAGTTAGAAGGATTACCTTTCCTAAGAAGATATCATTTTTTGCTCCATAAATGCTCCAAAGGCGGCTGGACTCTTTAGGATTTTGGAAAATGAGGTCAAATCCCGAAATGACACTTATATATGGGAGAACCACTGCTCGTAACCGTTATTGCAGTCTGAGGCGCCGCTTCAGCTGTCACAACCCAAAACGATGAGTCGTGACGAATGTCTGACCTCTAGCGACCAAACACCCCTGAGCACATATCTGAAACATACTGAACATCAAGGCCTATAAATGGCATGAACTGATCTCATAAAAGGGGAACATCAAGACTCTGTACAATCTGTTTATACACATACATGCTGAAGAACAGTGCAAGCCAGCTAGGCTGCTACATATACTGTACACAAAAGAATAGAAGCCGACAAGGCTACATTATCTGACTACTACATACACCTGTCTACAGACCTCTACTGGAATGAAAGCTGTAGAAAGGACGGGACAGGGCCTCGTCATACCCATGTGCATATACATCTCAAAAGGGTGGCATACCAAAACTGACTACAGCTCCGGATCGAATGGAGCGCACTGACCACTACTAGATCTAGAGGTCCTACTGAGCTGGATCACCTGTCTATCTACCTGTACCTGCGGGCATGAACGCAGCCCCCCGAGCAACGGGGAGTCAATACGAATAATGTACTGAGTATGTAAGGCATAAGAACAACATATATATACACACACAAGAATAATGAACCAGATCTGAACTCATAAGTTGAAATGACTATCTACATGTACTTGTATGAACTAGTATCTGCCTGTATCTGCATAAATCTGTGTAACTGACAATGCCACTGCGGGCGTATATAATATGCATGCTCATGCCTATCAATGAAGGTCATACATCTATATATGTGTGTGTATATAACGCCTGATATATGTGTGTGTATAACGCCTGTAAAGCCTCTATGGCATCTCATCATTTCATATCGGCTCCTCTGCGGCCATAATCAATATCATTATCAATGTGCACCAGCTGATCAGGTGGTAGTGCATATATAATGCCTATCTCCCTTCCCATGCCCCATATATATATATATATATATATATATATATATATATATATATATATATATATAATGTTCGCGTATATAACGCCTTCTGGTCACGGGTCAATGTACATGGATATATAGTGAATGTAAAGCATGAATAAACTGTATACATAAAACTAGCTACATAAGACTGGAGCCATGAACAGAAGGATCACTCATAAACGGGGTACATGAATATCAAAGACTGAAGTACTCCTAATGCTTCTAGGAATAGAGTAATATGGAAGCTCGTTTACTCGTTTGTTGGATCATACCATAGGATCATGCCAAAAGAAGGAAAGAATGGCCTTAACATACCTTGACGTATATCAAATCGCCTAACCTCTACCTCTTGAACTTGTAAATCTACAATTAAGATAACATGGGACTCAATTAGACTATTTACCTCGCTTACTAACCATCCTCAAATACATATAAAGCTTAACGACTTATAGACAATAATTTCCTTTGTAAGCTTACAACTCTTCAACTTCCCATTCAATCCAACATTAACCACGACAACAATAACAACACTTCTATATAAATATATACTCAAATTTATCCCCATCATCTCTTCAAATAACCTCAAGTCACTATATTACCCTTCATCAACTTACCACTTCCACAAATACCTTCTCTTTACTTAGAATCACTAAAACTCTTGACAATCAACTTAAATATAAGGGTAGAAATCATTTACATACTTTGAGGGGTCTAAGATCCTAAGAATCTCTTCAACCCCAACTCCCTAAGCTTCAGCACCTTGAAGAACCTTAGAAGCAACCTACTTCTTCACAAGCTCGGGTTTTACGGGGCTCGGATCTTACCAAATCTCCACTAATATGATGGAAAATATTGGGAGAGAATATATTAGGGTTTTTTCTGATTTGGAATGGAGGAAAATATGAAATAGGGTCGTGAACCACCTATTTATACTCGGAATTAAAAAGGATATGGCGGTCCGGTTCGACGAGCAGGTTGACGACCCGTCGATGTGTCGATGGTCCGTCGACCTGCGCTTGCAGATGCAAGGTTGCGGACCATGTCGATGATGATTGGTGTCTGCAGATTTTTCTGATTCAGTTAAGATCGCGTCGATTCGATTCATTCAACTTCTAACTCAATAAATTTCCAGGAATATCTGCTGGTACCCTTGTACAAAGAGGGGGGGAGGGGGGGTAAGACACTTTCTATCTCCAAAACTCAGACACGAGTCTCAATTCCAAGGCAATACCCGACTAGGAAACCATAGGTTCTACCACTATGAAAATGAGGAGTATAACATCAGCTGTACCGTATCTGCGACCAAGGTACCAGGGAAGTCGACTAAGTTGCATTAACAGTCGGCTTACACTTTAAATTCACAACTCACCACCCCCCCCCCCCCCCCTCTTCTTGTGTTTCAAAAAGAATCCATACAATTGGAATTTATACTCAAGAAATGAGAATTTTGTTATTAAAATAGAACTAACAAGAAGTTATAAATCTGTCATCCTTCATCATGATTAAATTGAATGTTTAAAATTAAGGCATTTAATGAACTAGATTCACTAGCTAGAGATAATGATAGGAACAAGAAGATTATATATAGTTGAAGAAGGTGGTATTCCACCATTGTTGATATTGTTAAAGGAAAGTTCAATTTTTGAAGCTTAAATTACTGTTGCGATAGCGCTTTGTGACTTAGCTAATGATGAAGAAAGGGTATGCAAAATTTTTGATGAATCAAGAATGCCAATTATGGTTCAAGTATTGGGGTATTCAGCTATTAGAGTGCAAGTTAGGTTGGCTATTAAGTGGTACAAATGGCGGAGCATAGTTGTTGACAAAGGAGGATTTTGCTAGGGTCTAGGGAGAATGTAATTAGACCGCTTATGAAATTGTGGTCTAATGTTCATTTGGATGATCGAAATTCGAGAGTCCGAAAGCAAAATTTGGATTCAATTGTGCAGATTAATAAGGAAATAGAGAAGAATTCATTAGGTTGTATGGTTATAAAGGGTGATGGGGTCGATGGGATCACCTATGCATTCGTTTGATGGCATGAGTAAGGGTGGGAGTTTTGGGGAGGAGAGAGAACGAGAAGGCGGACATGAAGTCTGAGTTGAAGATTAGCTTGCTGAGGTATTGTGGATGCTAGGAAAGGAGGTGTTTCAAATTGTGGCTAGTAGCATCCCTATTTATAATATTATGAAGCATACTTTAACTCAAAGCAGAAAAACTTATTTTTATAATAATTTTACTATATATTCTAACTAGATATGAATTCAAATACCAAATCCTAATCAAATTTGATTTCACAACTTTGAATTATTATTTCCAACAATCTCTGTGACTGTTACCACATTCAGGTGTTTATTATTGAATTTCTCTACTAAACCTTACTGCTAGAATCTGCAATCGTTAATTATCAGATTCCATAATCACCCTTAATAACTATCCACAACAGCCATGAAGCAGAATAATTTTTCTTGAAAGCAGCCGTTCTTATATCAAAATTTGATTCAGCTGCAACAGTTATTTCCATAATTTTCATCAAGCAATTCAACTGCAACTCTCCCTGTTTTATTTGTATCTCAACAAGCACTTGCTCACTGTTTTCCTCATATTTTCATAACTAGAGAGAATTGTGGAAATTGTAGAGCATATTTAGAAATTTATTAGCTTATGAGTAAAATATTTCCATTCAAATTTGTATCAGATCTTCTACGATCTTGATAGAGAATCAAAGAGTTTTCACTGTCGGCGGGCGGCACTAACCAATGTGTTTCGTCCATCTAGCCAAGAATCATGTTGGCAAACACCAGAACAATGATGAATGCATGAAAAATAATACTACTAAGAAGAACAAAAATTGAATGTTAATGATAAGTGCATCAAATATTGAAAGTTGGAGAGAAGTGCTCCAACACACAAAAAAAATAAAAAATAAAAATAACGAGAGTTGGAGAGAAGTGCTCCAACATTAGAAGGTTGAAGAGAAGTGCTTCAACAAAAAATTTGTGTTGGTGACAAGTGCATCAACGAGGTTGAAGATAAGTGCTTCAACAAAAGTGGATGATGGTGACAACTGCATCAAAAGTTGGATATACAATTTTGAATTACGGGAGAATGTTGAAAATAATATTTCAAAGTTTTAGGAAACCAATTTGATTAAGATTTGGTATTTTAATTCATGTCTAGTTTGAATTTAGTCAAATCAATATAGAAATATGTTTTCCTATTTTCAGTTAAAGTAGGTTTTATAATATTATAAATAGGGATGATACTAGCTATTTTCATAACTAGAGAGAATTGTGAAATTTGTAGAGCACATTTAGAAATTTATTAGCTTATGAATAAAATATTGTCCTTCAGAGATACTGCCTCACTTGGGAAGTTCTTGTCTATCGAGCACTCAAGGATGATCATTGAATCAAAGGTATCTTAAGTCACTCACATCTCTAACGAGGTTGTTGAGAGGAACAAAACGGTTACAATACTTGAATTGATTCTTTTGTATCACTGCCTATGCATGCTGGAAATAACTAGAACATAAAGCATGTACGAACATTGACTACTCTTGAAGGTATAAATCGATTGATTCTAGCTCTATATCTCAAGTTAAAGGAATTGGCGACTGTTTGTATCACCTATATGTTTTTTAATCAGCAGTACTTGTGCACAGGAGAGTAAGAGTGGCGCAAAGAAAATTCACAGTGCAAGAACATGGCAAACTTCAAGAACCAAGAAGGTTGGAAGTGGTAGTTGTGGTAAATTATTGTTGGAAATCTTATGGAATACACTCGATCACAAACACTTTAACGAATTCACATAATTTGAGGCATGTAAATTAAGACAATGTCCTTAAGGATATTTTACCCGGTATGAGTGTATCCGCTAGGATTCAACAAGCTCTTCTAATACAAAACTAGGAGCCAGAATCTAACAAAGATTAACAAAATAGAAAACCCAGCACACTATAATATTAGAAGAAATATGTATGTCTCTTCATATGGCTTTTTTTCTCCACAATTAAATACATAAAGGAGTATCTATATATGTAGGAAAATTAGTGACCAAATACTTAACATCAACGTTCACATAGTAAATTGTAATAACAACCATTGATGGCTATTTAAAGACCAAATAGAAATGGTCAAAAACGTTTTGGCAACTGCCACTTTCCCCATTAAGAAAATCATTAAGGCTAATAAAAATAGTATCAATTCTTTAGTTTCAAATGTTAACGTTAGTACCATATTAAATAATAACTAATAGTATATTATTCTTTTGAGATATATAAAATATGTTTTTAACAATCCCCCACATATCTCAAAAATATTATCAAGGAATAAAATGAAATAGGGAGTTTTGTTGGGTTTTTCACATATGAGTACAATGCATCGAATCTGGTGTCTCGTAGATTATGAACAATTGGCGAAGTTTAGAACTTCTATGAACCAAAAATTATTTTTAAGTCATGGTCTTATTCTATCACATTATACTTGTACAATCGTTGTCGTTATTATGGTTTTCCGCTAAGAGGCCATGCGCGTATCCTGATATTCATGAGTGTTATAGAAGTCCGTCACAATTTCATAGGAGCGGCACCACTCCACACTCATATAGGTCCACTCATCAAGTGTATTCTGCAGAGCAATAAACCATCTATAAACGATATGAATTAGATTAAGAGTTTAACTCAGCCTCATTTTGCCTTGCAGTATTGCACCATATTCACACACTATAGGAAGGGACATAATTTAATAGTGCACATTTGATCAACTAATGACTTATTATAACCCATATGAACTTAATTAATGGGATCTCTAATCACATAAGTTAGGTTACCATCATTGTTGATCTTCTCAATTGACAAAAAAAGTCTCAATCCCCTTGATGTTTCTTATAGTCTGTGAATCGGCCAAATTCACCTCAGACTTCACACAATTATATATAAAAATTTCACATCTCGTAGCAGCTGCTGTTATCACAATATGTCGACACAAACAATGTTAATTTTGTTTCAATTTGAATACTCGCTAAGTAGTATCTCAACCACTCATCCTCATAACCAGCCAACTCCAAAGTCTCAATTTAGATATCATTACCGATATAGTAATTATGCTTTACTTGGTTGATTTAGATGTTGTTTCACCCCCACAAAAGATGAACAATAGTTTCTAGTGAATTTTTGTCTCAACTGAATCAAATATCCAGTTATCGTCTTTGTATCTCTCTAATATAATACAATGAAAATTCATTTAATACCATAATTCATGGCTCTCAAATATTATTTCACAAATAGGATTGATCTCATCATCGATGGCTAGTTTCTAAAACTTTATTTTCAAAAACATTTTGAATAACAAGACCGAGAAAAATATTATCTCTTTTTAAAAAATTCTCTCAAGATTACTCTAGTAAGACATCATGACCCTCACATTTTCAAATATTTTAAGATAGGAGAATAGTATTTTTCATAACTCATAATAAGAATTATCAATTTCTCACAAAACTCATCTTATAGATAACAAGCTAATAATATAGCTGCACCAAAAAATATTATATTCAACTAATAACCACATTATGGCATCATCGACTAATATTTAAGAATGTACCTTTTTTTATAAAAATTGAAATGAATAAATCTTACTAAGAGATCTCTTAAAAATAAGGATATGTACAGCTGATATGACATACAAAAGTGGAAAAAAAAATACATTGATAACGTTCAAATCCACTCCTCAAAGAGAAAGTGTACACGGTCGTATGCAATATAATTTACCCAACTATGAGTCGGGGTCGATCCCATAGGGAACGATATACTAAGCGATTTAAACAAGTAAGGAAATATCAGGAACTACGCTAAGCCAAACACTTTTTCAATAGTTGATTTTTGTTTTAACAACTAACAAAGACAAAACTAACTAAAAAGCGGAGAAAATGATCAATGGCCACAAGTATGGATACACAGGAAACTACACTCAAGTAACGATCCAATGTATTTCACGATTTTACAACTATGAGTGAGCTTATGCTAATTAAATAATGATTTCTAAAATCTCATCAAAAGTCTCTCGACCAAATCAATGAATTTAAACTCTAAGCTCTCTCAAGCCTTAGAGTGTGATATTAAGCACAATCAATATAATCTCAAGTAACTTTCTTATCTCTAGCTCAAGTTATTAGATGGGATTTAATGATCCAAATTCTTGTTAATTAATCTTTACCAACCTCAATCTTCCTCTATCGAGCTCAAATCGAAGTAAATGGGCGGGTCTTGGGATTAGCTAATCCCTTAAGAAATATTAAAGAACAAGATTAATTAAAACAACATTAACTCACTTCATTACAAATAAAAATCATTCAATACATAAGCAAAACAAAAGTTTCATCTAACACTTTAATCATAGAATATTTCCATAAACAAGATTCAAGTGAAGAAAATAAATACTACACACTTAGATATTCATTACAAAGCAAGGAATCAAAGAAATGGATAAAAGTTTAAGAAAGTTCTCAACTCAATCTTCAAATCTTCAAACCCAAAGTGTGGTGCGAAAACCCTAAGCTCTACAAGACTTGTATGAAATGGCCAAAGATGAAAAATAATGCCTTCAAGTTTTACTTTTGTAGTCCCAAATATTTCCCACTCAAAATTAGACCAAAACAGCCCCTCATTTTCGTTTTTTGCAATTCTGCCCTGTTTTTGCACTGGACAGTTTTGCAAAAACTATCCAGTTTGGCCTCTTTTTGACTTTATTTTCACTTGGTTTCTTCCGACGCTCTTCTCAATCATATAAACCTATAAAATGGAAGTAAATGACATTAAATGCACTGTTTTCTCACTCAAAATATAGCAACAATCTAAGATTAAAGAAGAAACAAGTTGGTAAACTACCAACTTATCAAACCCCCAAACTTAAACTATTGTTTGTCCTTAAAAAAATCAAATTACAATTTCCTTTAAAGGACTCCATTCAAAAGTGCACCAATATCATACCAAGTCAAAAAGGTTCACTTTAAGCACAAAAACACGACTTTGATTGGTACAAATAATTATGCTACAAGCATGTGAAACTTCAATCAAACAACTCCCTCATTTCAAGAATGCAATGGAGCTTCAAAACAATCAAACGACAACACTCAAGCCTCAATAAGTGACTCAAAACCACTAGCTTACTAGATATGCTCATTTGACTCAACTTGGAAGTTTTCAACATCACCAATCTATCGTAATCATATACCCTCACAAGAAAAAAAAGTCCCAAAATCACTATATTCACAATAACAACAACAACAACACGAGGGACATATAAATAAAGTCACTTACACTCAACAAAGAAATTCTAGTGCTAACAAATATCAAACCATAAGCTTGCCCTTATTTTCAATCATCACTAACTCAACAACATTCGGTTGGAGATCACATAGGGACTTTTTAAGCTTGTAATGTAGGCTTAGGGAAGGGTAGGATAAGTATTTGGGATTCAAGTGACTACACCCTCCTTGAACACTAACAATACCTTTTGTCCACTTTCCTCTTCATTTCAAAACATCACTCCTTCCTTTGCATACTCGTTTCCCCAATTATTCCAACTTCTTTTTGTGCAACCATTTTCTTGATTTCTAATATATATATATATATATATATATATATATATATATATATATATATATATATATATATATATATATTCTTTTTGTTTTCACAAAGATACATTTTTTTTCACAAAAAGTATGCAACCTTTTTGTATTTTTCAAATTTTCTTCATTTCTTTTGACTTTTCCACAACATCAATCTTCACCACTTCTCAAGCAACACTAACACCCCCAACTTAGGATTTTGGCCTCAAATTCATAACTTAACGTTCAAGGACGGAAAGGTTCAAAAGAGAGAATTTCATCAAGAAAGGTAGAGGCTTGGAATGTGGCAATCCAAGAAAGGGTCATAGGCTCAAATGGGGTTACTAGTGATATTATTTATGCAATGGTAGGCTAGAAAGGCTAAAGAGGCTTTTTCCAAAATCACAAAGATAGCCCAAGGTCATCTCTCCAACCAACATAATCAAAATTAGCATTGAAAGACTAACCGAGCAAGTTTTAGATGATAAAAATAAGCATAAGAATTATTCAACAAATACTCACCACACATGGCATATGAACTAGTCAAGATAGAACAATTTCACTTCCTAAGCAAGAACAACTAGGTAAAGAGTCAACAAATGAGCCAAAAAGTTATCACAAAGGTCATTCTTTCCTATGCACCTTGCTTTTTAACTTTCACAAAAATTTGAAGGGGTATTCGCATTTCACACTTCACATGCAAGAGACTAACTCTATTAGTACCAAATAAGCCAAGAATTTCCATATTTTTCCTCAAAGGCGCACCTACACCTAAACTACAAGACTAATTAAAGAAGCTAAGAAAGAAAATAAAAGTGACTAATCCACAACATCCCAACAAAACATAATCTTCAAAAAATTGAGCAAGTTTCATTTGCAACAACGTCTATCCACAGCCACACCAACAGTCACAAAACAAGCCCGGCAAGGGCACACAATATCCATACATAAGACAAAAGCCCGGCAAGGGCACAAATCAAACATAACCAACATATAATGTGTTACAACTTGCCACCCCAACTACAAACATTGCAGTGTCCTCACTGCACATAATCAAAACAAAACATAAAATAGTTTGAGGGCAAATAATTTTTTTTTCACTGTCAGCACCTGCGACTCGCAAGTGATGTCACCTGATTTTTTTTTTACACTGTCAGCACCTGCCAATCGTAGGTGATGTCACCTGAAAACGTTTTTCAGCAGCAACTACTGGTTTGGGGCTGCTCTGAAAACCCGACCTACTCAAAACAACTCCAAAAATTCTGAAACTTTGCAGATTAGTCAAAAACAATAAAATAAGCGATTCTAAAAAATAAAATTTCAAAAACGACTTAAAATTTTGAAAACGATGGGTTGCCTCCCACCAAGCTCTTAATTTAACGTCGCGGCACGATGGTTATCAACTTTACCACTTTTCCTTCCATTTGGGAGATATGAATTTGCGCCTCAACTTTGAATTAAGATTCCGGTGATGCTCGTGAGGTGGTGGTAGAATAGTAAAGAGGCCAACTCTCGGGTATCGCATGTTGCACTTCTTGGCCCGTAAGTGAGGCATGTCATTTTGTCTTCTTGGCATAGCAAACTTCAAAATAAAAATGCTTTGATCTTCATCGCCAAAATTCTCCATAGGCTTGGTTAGTTCAACTTCCATATCATCCACCAAGCACAACGTTGAAAAATGGTTAGAATGAGGTCCAACGCGCTCAAATTCCAAACTTGCATGAATTTTGACATTCTTACCCAAAAATGAACTGGAGTCTTCAAAATTATTTTATGAACTTTTTTATGAAACTCTAGTATCATTTCTTCAACTTCGGCATCATTCACTATTTTTGGGTTGGTCGGTTGGCAATCACCATTAGCTCATGAAAATCAATCTTGACTTCTTCTTCATTGGAAACCAACTCAAAACTACAATCCATGGCCCTTTAATATTGAGCATCACATGCCTCAATCTTTGCATTCAATTCTGCCTCCATTTTCTGGATAGCAGTTTCAAGTATCTCCATTTTTTGACTTTTCTCAACATGCATTTTTAGAAATTCTTCCATCATCCGTGAAATGCCTTCACGGTGATCCCCACAGGCTTCAAGTTGTTGAGCTTGATTTATTAGCCAATCTTGGCTCAAAATTTCCATCTTGTCAAGTTTTTCTTCATTGTGAGAGTAGTCCAAAGCTTGTAAAAATCCATCCATGGTGAGATACACCTTTTGGATAGTTTCATCATCTCCATGTTGCACTTCTTCCCACAATTTGATCAAGACTTGTCCATACTTTTTATTCCTCCCCATTATGCTTTTCAAAATTTCCTCAACTTCTTCTTTTTGAGAATTGGAGATTTCTTCTTCAAGGTTTTGCTCTTCTTCAAGTTGAACCACTTCTTCACTTTCACAACTGTCGCTGTGGTCACAAGAATTCTCGGGCTCATCTTTTAAATTTGAAATCTCTTCTTCAACCATTTCATTTTGAGGAGTCGACACTTCCATGACAATCGAGTAATTTGCATCCTCTAATGAATCATTTATTCTTTTCATAGCTTCTTCATTTTCTAAAATGGATTGTTGGATGAGTTTTCGCTCTTCCTCCATCTTAATTTCCCGATCTAACTATGTTTGGAGCATTGCCATGATAACTTCAAATCGGGCACTTTGTCCTTCACTTGCCATGTCATTGTCCCTATCAAACTTAAAAGCATAACTAGCATTTTCGTTAGAACAACTTGGGGGAGGGGGAGCAAAATAATTGGGACAATCACCCCAATGTCCACCTTGACCACCACATATATTACAAATATTCCCATCATAGAATTAAGACGGTGCACACATCTCTTCCCCAGGAGCATTTTCACAATCTTGCCAAAAGTGGGGTCCTCCACATATAAACATGGGTCATCAAAATATGGATTGCAACCATCAAACCCATTTTCATTCCAAGATGCCATAGAGACAAAAGTAAAAAAAACTAAACACAAAAAAAAAAAAAAAAAAAATCACAAACACATTTTCACAAGTTTGGACCAAAGCAAGTAAGCTAAAATCCCAAACTAACCCAAATACGTCAAATTATTCCCCGGCAACGGCGCCAAAATTGATAACGTCCAAATCCACTCCTCAAATAGAAAGTGTACACGGTCGTATGCAATATAATTTATCCAACTATGAGTCGGGGTCGATCCCACAGGGAACAATATACTAGGTGATTTAAACAAGTAAGGAATTATCACCAACTACGCTAAGCCAAACACTTTTTCAATATTTGAGTTTTGTTTTAACAACTAACAAAGATAAAACTAACTAGAAAGCGGATAAAATGATCAATGGTCACAAGTATGGATACAAAGGATATTATGTTCAAGTAACGATCCCATGCATTTCACGATTTTACAACTATGAGTGAGTTTATGCTAATTATATAATGATTTCTAAAATCTCATCAAAAGTCTCTCGACCAAATCAATGAATTTGACTCTAAGCTTTCTCAAGCCTTAAAGTGTGATATTAAGCACAATCAATATAATCTCAAGTAACTTTTCTATCTCTAGCTTAAGTTATTAGATGGGATTTAATGACCCAAATTCTTGTTAATTAATCTTTCCCAATCTCAATCTTCCTCTCTCGAGCTTAAATCGAAGTAAATGGGCGGGTCTTAGGGTTAGCTAATCCCTTGAGAAACATTAAAGAACAAGATTAATTAAAACAACATTAGCTCACTTCATTAGAAATAAAAATCATTCAATACATAAGCAAAACAAAAGTTTCATCCAACACTTTAATCATAGAATATTTCCATAAACAAGATTCAAGTGAAGAAAATAAATACTACACACTCAGATATTCATTACGAAGCAAGGAATCAAAGAAATGGAGAAAAGTTTAACAAAGTTCTCAACTCAATTTTCAGTTGGTCCTATTTGAATGTCCAAGTCAACTACCCCAGTGGCATCACAACGTCCTCCGTCGAACGCTCTTATGTTAGTGTGGCTCTAACGAACCTTCCCAAGGTCATATCCCAGTTGAGTTAGGGTAGACTCGGGACAAATGTTGAGTCCCACCCCGTTGTCGATTAATAATCGGGTCACCACTTTGTTGCGACACATAATAGGGATATGCAATGCTTTGTTGTGATTTATTCCTTCCTTGGGCAACTCTTTCTCTGTGAAGGCAAATTGATGTTCCTTCATAACATGAGCGACCATTTCGGCCAAGTTTACACTGTTTTTCCTAGCTGGGATGTAAGCTTCCTCCAACACCTTCATCAGAGCCAAGCGGTGTCGGGGTGAACTTTGTAATAATGCCAGTACCGAAATTTGGGCTAGTGTTTTCTTCAAGTGCTCCATGATGAAGTATTCCTTTGGCTGCATTCGGTGCCAGAAATCCTCAGCTTCACCTTCGGTGATAGTCCTTTTCTGATTTCCCTCCCTTCGGGGCGCCCTTTGGGCCAGATCTTCAGGAGTGTAGCATCTCCCTGATCTTGGAATGCCATGTGCGGCAGAAACTTGGACTACGAACTCTTTGCGAGGCGGTGTCGGAGTCACTTGAGCTATATGTGTTGTTACTGGTGTAGGGATTAATACTTTGAAACGCAAGCATTCTTGAAAAGATAAGGATGCTATTGTGCGCTCAAGCTCCTTCACAGAATCACAGATTGTGGGTCTTCCAGCGACCCAATCTTCCTCCGTCTCCATCATATGAATCACATTGTTACCATGGTTTGGCAAAGGGTTGGTGTTCACATTTAGAGGGGCCATTTGGAACACAATTTCCTTTTGGTCGATCAGGTCCTATATTTTGTACTTGAGATAAATGCAATCTTCAGTACTGTGTCCTACGCCATTGGAATGATAGGCACATGTCTAGTCAGCTCGGTAAAATCGATTCTGTGTCAATGACCTTTGGGGGAAGTGTTTGGATCATTCCAACCACACTTAATCTTTTGAATAAATTAGGCCGAGATTCCATCAGTGGGGTGAATACTCGAGGTGGTTTCTTTTCGAAATTCTGATGTGACGCATTATAGGCATTTGGTGGTGGTTGATTCTGGTAGGTATTGGGTTGGTTATTTTGTGAAGTGCGGTAAATAGGTGGAGGAGTTTGATAATTTGGTTGTGGAGCTTGGTAATTTAGGGGTGGTGACTAGTAGGCATTTTATGGAGCTTGGTAATTTGGGGGTGGTAACTGGAAGGCATTTTGTAGAGCTTGGTAATTTGGGGTGGTGATTAGAAGGTTGGTTGCGCGTAATATACAGCACTGTGTTGTAAGGAGTAGGAATGTAGGTATGTGGCGGAGCTGAAGCATATGCTTCCATCGGGAAATCTTCTCTGCTTTTGGGTTTGGGGCTAGGAGTGTGGGATATGCTAGCCACATCTTCCTTCTTCATGTGCATGAACCCAATTGAGCTTGAGCCGACGGCTTTTCTGGTCATAGTTATGACTTGTCTAGTCTTAAGACCATCTTCTATGGCCTTGCCCATTTTGACCAATTCAGAGAAAGGTCGTCCTGCCATTAAGAGCATTCTATCATAGAAATATGTTTCTTGTGAACAGATAAAAACCGACACAAGTTCCTCTTCGCCTATAGGGGGTTGTACCCTGACAGCCTCTGTTCTCCACCTGCTCGAATATTCGTGAAAATTTTCGGTGGACTTTTGTTTTACTTTCTCCAAGTAGTATCTATCCGGTACCGTCTCCATGTTAAAGCGAAACCTTTCCATGAAAGCCGTAGCCATGTCTTCCCATGTGATCCAACAGCGTATGTCTTGCGCCGTGAACCATTCGGAGGCTTCTCCGATCAAACTTCGGCTGAACAGCCTCACAATAAGCGCTTGGTTTTCTCGGACGCCGACCAATTGGTCACAGTAGGCCCGTAGATGCGCTTTAGGATTTCCTGTCCCATTAAACAACTCAAAACGTGGCACCTTGAAACCCTCAGGTAGATCCAAATTTGGATGCATACACAAATTGTCATAGCTCAGGCCCGTGCTAGTGAGGGTAGTTCTCATGGACCGTTCCAAAATTGCGGTCATCTTTCGCTCAAGTCTTTCTTACTATTTTTCCTGCTCAGCCTTCCACACCTTTTCCATCTCCTTATAATGGTCAATTTCTTGATCGAGTAAAAAGGTGCCTGGTGTGACAGATGTGTGGAAAGAAATGGCAGGGCGAATTCAGGGAATAGGGTGTTTTTGTCGGTTGGTAGCGAGATGACGCTTGGTTGTATGGTGATGCCGGGATAGGTATTTTATGGTTTTGGGTAAGAGGGGATAGAGTGAGCGGTTCTAGGAATTTGATTAGTGTCAGGTGGTGGTGGGGTATGGTTCAAGGCACCAATATGCCTATCGATTGGGGTAAATGGCATAGTGGTCGTAACAGACCGAGTGAAAAAGTGATCGGGTAACGGTGAATTCAGAGATGGAAAAAATGGTGGAGGCCTTCTTTCTTCAGTAGGGGCCTCTCGGACAGCATTAGCAGCTTTGTTCCGTGCCACTTCCTATTGTAGATGGGAAATTTTTTCAAACATCATTTTCACGACGTCTTCAATAGGTGACGACTCAGGCAATTCGCACAGAGGCAATTTTCTGAGAGCAATGTCAGTAGGGGTAGTTTCTTTCTCGGAAGTACCAGTAATTTTCTCTTTGCCTCTATCTTGTTGGGATAAGGATGTTATTGCAACATTGGATCTTGTGAAGTATGTCAGTGTGAACACGAATCAACTTCTCTTTCTATAAGAAAAGAATAACTCAAAGGCAAACAAAGTTAGTCCGTCATAAAATGGAAAGAAAATCAAGATATCACATATAGATGGTAGTTTAAAACACTTAACACATAAATAATCATATGTTTGATTTAAATGCTCAATTGATCTCTTGTACCGGGTTTCGGGTACTTGGTTTTTTGTCGAGTGAGGGGAATATAACATTTATAATATATAGGGACCGAATCTTACATAAATTGCCTACGTATCCCTCCGCGGGAAGTCATGCCTTTCCATAGTTCGGTTTACATAAAATAAGATTCTCTACCTTAAACGTACCAGTGACTAGGCCAGATAGGGGCTTCCTGCGTACCCCTCCTTGGGACATGAGGTCGGTGCAGTTCCGTTTACATAAAAAAGGGGGGGACAAATATGTATTAAGTACAAAAAATAGGATCCCCCTAAAACCACCCAAAATGTGACCTTTCTTTTGAGGTCAACAGGTTATTTGTCCGTTCAACCCTAAAGGCCCCAAATCCTAATACTAAGATGGGAGCACCAACTAAATGGCGCCCTCGTAGACCAAATTCTCCAACTCGAACTTGAATACATCGCACTCTTCTATGTCGTGCCCCAAAGCTCCCGAATGCTATATGCACATTTTGCGAAGGCCAATTCCTTCAGTTTGAGCCCTTTTGGTTCTGATGGGGCTAATCTTCCCAATGTTGAACAACTTCTGGAAGATACTAGCGTAAGAGTCCCTAAATACTGTAAAGTCATTACGCCACATACGAGTATTCAGCATAATCCTTTTAGTTGGGGTAATGTTGTCATGGACCAAAAGTGAATGCGGGCCCCACATCTTGGTGATTCTTTTCTCATCTATTAGCTTTATGAGTCTTTTCTTGAAGGCTAACCATTCATTAATGGTGTACCCTGCTTGATTCCAGTGATAAGGGCACCTCTTGTGTGCAAAAAAAGGAGCACATAGTGGCAAACTGTCGAAGCAAATACTGACTATCCCTTTGCTTCGAAACTTGATCATCATTTCCTCGCTACTAATGTGATTAGGAGAGATGCGGTAGGGATAATCCAATGCCTTAATCGCAATGGCCCACCATTCGAGCGAAGCTGGTTGAACATACCCTATTTGCTCCTCGGGCTCTTCCCTAGGACTCGATGGCACAACAGAAGCTCTTTCCCCTTTTGGGCTTGACGATGCAGCGGAAGTTCCTTCCCTTTTGGGGCTTGACAGTGCAGCGGAGGCAGCCCCCTTTGATGGCTATGTGGGCTCTTGTGGGTCCAACTCCATTTGTTCCTCCTCGGACTTCTCCATTAACGGGATGTATTAGGGAAGGATCCCTTTTCCTTTATCCAGGACGTTCGCTCCTTGAGCTTCCGTTGATTTCTTGGGCGGACTTTCTATTATCCATTAACTTATCAGCCTTTTTGATCTTAGCCTTGACTGCTCGAATCTGCTTTTGGAGATCTTGAATCTTTCAGCGAAGCGAGACCTCATTGTTTCTCATAAGCTCAAGCTCGGGTGTATTTTTGTTGTTGATCTTCGGATTCTGAGAAGTTTGTTAGGCTTGGTTGTTAGGCTTAGTACGGGTATTTTTGTTCATTGGTTTTCTTTGGGTGAGTGGGGGGTACTTGAGATCAATTAAGCAATTAAGTGAAATATATAAAAGCAAATAAGTCACACAAAGCAGTTTATAGGATTACATTACGCGCGTTCCTAAGCATACTAAACGTTTGAAACATAAATGTGTCATTTGACTCAAACCATTGCCTCATAATCATTAATAATAATATTCTTCCCCAAAGGGGTACAAAAGATAAAGTAAAGAGAGTGCATAAAATAAATCAGCAAAAGTGTCCTCCAGTGGTGGATGATGAAGCCCGATCCTTGTCAGTCTTGGCTTTCTTCGCCTTTCGGAGGGTAGTCTGGATATGAAGATGGGCTGATGTCAAAGTGGCCTCCATCAGAAATCCTTCTGTGTGAAAGTCAGTGGAGTGACATCATCTAAAGTCTTCTTCATCCGATCATCTAGCTCGATCAAGAAATCATTAGTAAGCTCCAATTCATGTCCCATACTTTGATGGCTTTGTCATGCTCAATTTTCTCCAAATACTTGGCATCTCTGTCGTCAGCTTTCCTCTGAACCAAACAGGCTCGAATCTCGGCTTGCGAATCCTTGGCTTGCACACAACTATAAAGAATAGGTCAAGGAGGAAGTGTGACTTGTAAGTTGGCCCTCAACTAATCCTTATACTCCACAACACAACCGAGACGAAACCTATCTTCGGCTAAGGTATCAAGACCCCAAATCATACGACCCTTCCATTCTCGTATGGAATCCAAAGCTCTTGGTGGTCTGTCAATGTCATAGTTAATGATAAAATCCCCCATGGCTCCAATCTAGGGCACGACTTGATTCCTTCTAAATTGTCTCAAGACCCTGGAAGGTGTATAAGGGTGAATCCCCCGAATTCCCATAAGTGGTAAGAATGGACACTTTCTTCCCTTAACCACGACTTCAGTGGACACAGAGTCATGGAACATCCATTGAATGCTTTCCTCCTTTAATCTAGAAAAGGTGAATGTCCAACTTTGTCTGTTTTGTTCTCCGAAGTTGGGACAAAAATCCCGAAGACCATCCTTTTCAGCCGGCTTGCTTAAGTGTTGTTCACCCCTAACCGTGATCATGTGCTTGAGGATCCACCATTGTAGGAGCAAGTTACAGCCTTGAAAGTATTTGTAGTGATTCTGGAAAAGGCTCAGGGCTCGGTACTAATCGACTAGTGTGATTGGGTTTATGTTAATTTATTTGGTTTCCTCTTGTTGGGTTATGTTGTAGAAGATGGCATGGTCGACCGAAATGACTCTGACATCTATGGCTAAGGACCAATCTTTGGGAAAAATCATGGTTCCCTGGAAGCAAATGGCGAAAGCTAAAGGTCTAGTTACCGTCCATTCGACATAAGTCTTGAATTCCCCAGGATACTCTACAAATCCATCCGAGCTACCAAACCTTTTGTATAGCTCTCTAAAAGGTATGGTGGGGTCATGCGCCCAGTTGGTGTAATTCAAATAAAGCATTCTACAAATCTAGGAGTAAGTAGTTTTTTCTAGGATTAAAGCATTTTGGTCGGGTTTCTTTCTTCTTTTCAACCCCGAGCCTACGCTTAGTCAACACATCCCTAAACTCCTCCAGAGTTGGCGTCATTTCGATGTCATCCCCGAATCTAAAAACCATCCCATCTCTATACCATCCAGTAATCACTTCGATCAATTCCTTACAGTCCGTCATAGTCATAATAGATGTCAAGCTTCCTAAGTGACATTAAATTCCCTTTTTATCCTTCGGGGACATTTGGTCCCACCAAATACGCAGCAACTTCAGGTGTAGTCAAGACCATATCAAAACTCAAGTTGATCGACATCTACAAAACAGAAATCAAGGTTAATTTTCCCCTACCCACTAGGAAATGATTTCATTCACAGGCACATTTACATGTTTTTAAATAGCACATAATATGATATATGTTTTTTTTTGGGTCATCGACCGTACTTGACATGGGGTTGTCTCCCTATCGGATTTGGATACGACTAAAATATCCAAACCACCCAATTTACTTCATATTTGGATTTGGCTTAGCTCTAGCTTAGGCATATGCAAGAGTGGTTTTTTCTAATTGATCTTGGACCTGAGCGGACTACTCGAGGTGAACCGTTGTCGGCCGTTGGGTGACCGTACACCAACTTAACGTTCAACACTTTTCAAAGAAAGGGTGTTTCAGGTTTTTTAGTAAAGGCAAGATCGCAATCCCGCGTGTCCCCTGTGAGACCATGCTTTTTTCCAGGAGTGGCGGAGTTTATGATATGAGATGAACGACAGTTATAATTGTGGAATTTAAACAGATAAATAAATAAATAAATAAATAAATCCAGTTAAAATCACATTATATTGAAACTCTTATGGTTAGAACCTAGAAAATCCCCAGCAGAGTCGCCATCTGTTATGGTTCGTTTTTACGCGGGTTAAGGCATAAAAGTTACTAGGAGGTTGTTGGTGTTCTAATTGGATTTTAGTATTTTTAGAGTCGCCACCTAATTTATTTATGGAAAACTAGAAAAATTGGGTTTAAAGATTTTCAAGCAAGAGAGAAATGTTTTGGCACCAAAGTTCAAGGTAAGGGTTCTAGTGATCCCCTAGGGAAGGTTTTACGCATCCTAGTATTAAAGATCCGTAGAATACAATTGACCAACGAGATTTAATGTGTGATTAACTATATTTACTTGCTTAAAAGTGTTTAGTTTCCACAAAATGTAATTTTTGATTCATATCATAATTTAGAGGAAAAATTCGACAAAAAGTCCCTTTAAAAAAAAGGGTTTTGGTTTAGAAAATCCGCGTAAGTGTTCAACTCACTTTGTTGCAGGACTAGGACACACTCGAGATTTCTCTCGAGTAGAGTCACTACTATTCTAGTCCTAACAAAATGGGTTTAGTACCTACGGATTTTTATACGTATATATAAAAATATGGAGTATATCTCCGATTTGTATACATATATAAAGAAAATACAAGTATTTTTTGTGATTCCAATTTTTATTATTTTGAAGCTCATAGGTCAATAATATTCCGAGTCCAAATCCATCTTATACTCAAAATCTGTCCAAATAAATTCCTCTTTATTTTCAGTCCATAAAGTTTTGGGCCATTATCCCAATAAGTGTTTCTTTTCTAAAAAATTACTCAAGTCCCAACCATAAAATTCCTTTGTTTTTTCTGGAAATTTCCTAAGTTTGATCTCTTGTTAAAATCTTAACCCAAGTTTAAAGAATGATTATTACCCATTACAATCAGAATAAAAACTATCCAAAAACCATTTTTTCTGTTTAGTTTAAATTAGATTCGAAGTCCAATAAGCAGTTGCAGTTCTTGGTGATGGGCTTAAGGCCCAAAACCATTTTTTTATTTCCAACTAATTCGTTCACATTTTACCAATGGGGCAAGAGACCCAAAATTTCACCCCTTAGTTCCCTTAGAAACTATTTATCCCTTTTGAAGTGTTGAACCAGTTTTGTGCCTAAACAAAAAATCAAAGTAAGTATCAATTTCGTGCAAACTCGAGATTAGCCGAATTTTTTAAAAGGTTTTAGACGACTTCCTAAAGATACTAAGTTTTTCCTAAGTTCTAGCATCCATGAGGGGTTTCAATATTCTTTTTCCTCATGCCTTTACACATATACATATACATATACATATACATATGAATTGAAAAAAAGATCAAAAGAAGAGAGTTGGACAGGTGGGCCTACCTAAGCCCGCCAGTTGGCTATTTTTACCCATAGTTGGGCCTTCAAATAAATATCAGATTCCCTTTCATTCCATCGGACTCGATAAATAAAGGAGAATTGGGCCTCAGGCCCAGTTGGTTTCAAGCGGAAGGCAGTGGCCCACGAGGTTTCCCATGCATTAAGAAGTAGAAAAAGAAAAGGAGTAGGCTTAGACAAGCATTTTGGACTGAACTACTTAATACATCATGGGCTATAATTATAAACACACCTGCACATAAATACATATTCAAGTGATTAATCATAAATCATGCAAGAAGTCACAGACCAAAGTAGTATACTCAGAGCAAAGGTTCAAAGAACCCAACATGTCTAACTTAAGATAACTATGGCCCAAAGTTGTGGCCCAAATAACATTAAATGGTAATAAACAAAGCCCAAGCCTAACGAAAAAATACAAAAGGATAGGCCCCAAAACCAAATAGAATCTTAAAGAAACCAACAATCATGGATTCTCACAAGTGTTATACCAACCATACACCAAATATACTAGTTTTTGCACACTATATGTATACAGAACTGGGTATACCTGGTATATTCAGGTATATTTCCTTTATGTATTCAGACAAAAAATAGCCTCCAGGTTCAGAAAAGAGATCCACTAATCATGATTAACCCTTGAGAATTTCAAAGGTGCAGAAAGGGCATCAAGGAAGAGAAAGGCAAGTGCAACATGACATACACACAAACAGAGCATCAAAGAATCAAATAGACCACTAGTGCAGTGTAAAAATAAAGCATTTTTAATAGTTTTAAACGAACAATCATGCACTACCCACAAATCTTTAATCATTTTAACTCAAAGGATCCCATGTGGCATGGCTTCTCCTAGGGGGACCCCAGTAGCTTGGAGTGAGGAGGAACAAACTGAGCTTGATAGGAAACTCGAACCCTTATCCTCCTTCTTCCTGGCTCTGGGTAAATCACAACTATGGTCAACCAAACCCCAAGTGACAACCTCTCAGGTATGTCAAATCATCATCTTGTTACCCCAATATAGATCATGTAGGTCCTTAACTTGATTCATATTAAGTATAAATGTTCAGACAAGTAACAACAAGAACACAAAGAAAATAATGATGTAGGGTTTCATGAGTTAGTCTTAGTCATAGACTTCATATGCAACTAATTAGACATGAACATGGAAAATATGCAAGACAAGATTCTTGAACTTGTTTAACAAGGTAAATATATGCCCTATATAATTCATTCTTAATGATAGCCTTATGTAAAGAACAGGGTGAACCTATTCTATATAAAATACCAGTAAGCACCAAACATTCTGATTGCACATTGTGTTTTGATAAGGAATAAACTTGTGTGAATTCATGTGATGCTCTCGAAGACACCAAACATACAAAAATGGGAAAACAGGTTCAGGTACAGTAGATGGCTGACATGACAAGATGCAACTGATTTTTAACACTGATCTGGCAATAATGAGTCTTGTGATACATGTAAGATTCATGGGGATGGCACAAACTTAGGGCATGCAAAGATTCTTGACAGCTTTATACTTTTGCTCATATTCAAAAACTATGTATCAGGTTCATGGTGGTCAAATTACTAAGCCTAGAGCTCAGGCTGACCCAAATTTAGACAACAAGCAAAGGAAAGTAATAATTCTCATGTGACATATTTAGGAAGCAGCTAACCAGGTTCATTAAGAGCATCAGACTATTTCTAGACTCAACATAGACTTACACAAAGCAGTAGCATCCAACAGGGACATTTATATCAGAAAATGCACACATTTAACAAGTACAGAGGTGGTCTATCATGTTCAAATGTAGAAGTTTATCTCTTTGTACCACATTCAGCACAATTCACACAAATACACCTAATTCTCAAGCTAACAATTTTCACATTTAAGCTTAAAACATACCTATCATACTAACACATAGCCAAACCCAAGCCTTCTTCACTTAAACACTCATAAGGGACACCTAATGAGATATCAACCCCAATCTAGATGACTCAAATCTTACCTCAAGCTAATATTAAGCATAGGATCATGTTATAGTTTCACCTTATTATATATCGCTACCAGTGGACAAACCTTTAGTTTAAAACTCAAATTAGATAGAGACATGATATATTTCATCAAGCCAACTGGTCCATTAGTAAAACAAGTCTTAACTAGACACATGATAGCTCACATTCCCTTTAGTCATCATAAATCCAACCTATGTGAGTTATCAACTATGTGTATACTAACATTAATCATTTAACATGCAGCAACAGTCATTCCTAGTGGATTAAAAGCACAGACAGAGGTTAATAAGGGAGATATTACTATTATATTCTCAACACAATAGGGGTTGAGTCATTAAGTATATAATAGAAAGGCGTAGCTAAACATGATTTAAACTAGGAGCATGTTAAAAAGAAGCTAAGTAGGCATGATATCAATTAAACTAAGTACTCAACCTATTGAATCATGACTAAACAGGATCTGAGCTAAAAAATAACGTATAAGCAGGAATTAAGTGCTCTTAAACATGATTAAACTGGGAAATGAAAAAAAATAACTAAACATGACTAACTTAACATATGCAAGCCTTATTCTAACTAAACAAGAACATAACTATATTAGCATCTTTAACACATATACAAAAATACAAGCAAACTACTAAAAAAAATTGAAAGAAAGAAGTTTACCTTTTGGGAGAGCAGCCTCTGTTGAGAATTGGACTAGGAAGAATCCTTTGCTTCCATGATCCCAACTCATCCAACACACGAACCCCAAAGAAAAACAAGAGAAAACAAAGTCTTTAAAATTTTACTTAAGCTCAAGAAGGCTAAAGATTTCCAATACATTGGAAATCTCAGGTATTTTCGAGTTCTTTGTGAGTATATCAAAATTTATATGCGTAAACTTGTCTCTATAATCAGAGAATAGGGCTCTTTAAATAGAAACCCCCAACCCTAGACTTAGCGATATGGGATAAATCCAGAAATGGGATTTCCTGTTCACAATTCGATATTGTAGGGTTAGGATTACATCAAACAAAACATCAAAGGCTAGATTTTGACCACCAAGGATAATCCATGGGGTTCTTCAAGAACCAATAGAAATCGCGTATTCGAATCACAACGCAACAAAAATAATTAAGAGAAAGCAGTCCATGACCGTTGAAAAATGCAGCAAAAGCATAAAAAGAGGGGCAACCTCACCTCTTTGGTGATTCAACGGTAGCGTTTGGTAAGAGAGAAGGATAGAACATTAATTTTTCTACCCAAAATGGTTGAACAATCTCTGAAAAAGTGATAGCACACTGTTCCGATGCCATATTTGGCAATAGATGACGCATGAGGGAGGAAGAGCGCAAGGGTGGCTAGGGTATCCTTAGAGGAAACACCTTCTCCATGCCTAAAGGGTTGTTTGTCTTTGCTGAAGGAAATAAAGGGGTATTGCCCCTTTAACGTTTTCTTGGGCCGGGTCATGGTCCTTTGGGCCTGACTCAGCTCATTTTTTTAAAGAAATAAAGGCAGCCCACATGTATACACGGTATACATGTATATACACGTATATACTTGTATAATCATGTATACATGCATTTATAAGAGAGGGTAAAAATGACTCTTTTTTGGGTGGTAGCCAAAAATTGAGAATGTCTATTAATGAAACTTGTCAATTATGACCAAAGTTCACAACACTTGATTAATTAATTAATTTAGAGACATGGCTAATTGCACAAAAGGATTTTAATTGCAACCATAACCTTAATTGGCTTAATTTAAAGACCAGGATATTTTATTTATGTTCTTATTTGGTCCAATTAGCTAACATTTGTAGAATGATCTTAATTACTTAGACCAATGATTTTGGTCCTTTCATATAAGGTTATAGTTAAATTAAATCACAATTAAAAAGGCTAATTTTGCAATAATGACCTCAATTAGGGAAATTGATTTTCAATTGGGCCATAATTTGACTATTAATTGATTATTTCAATTATAGTCATTTAATGGGTAATTTACAGAATAAACCACAATCAAACATTCAACTAATTATTATGAATTCTAATAAATTGATTAAACAAGAATTGAAGGGTAAAATGATTAATTTATTTAATTAACCAGATTCCTTACATTAAACAGATTAAAATATTCTCTAATTAATTCCTGGTAATTTAAACAATTAAATAAATAATTATTTTGAACTATTTCCTTGATTAAACTAGCAAATGTACTATAATTGTTGCAAATTAATTTTCAAATGATTTATAACATTATAGAAATTATTTTACCAAATATGAATGATAAAATATTAGCTAAAATAGTTTTATAAAATCCTTTTGACTTCTAAAAAAAAATACATATTTCATTCCGTTTAATATTCAAGGACCATGGGTAATTAAATCAAATTTTGGGAGGTCAAAAATTAGGTGTCAACAGTTGGCGACTTTACAACAAGTTGCTTCTGGGTCTTCATTCCAGTCTATGGTAGAACATGCCACTGAGGCTTATGGTGGGGGTGACAACAAGAGGATTCACCAATTTGGCAATTTCAGTGGTTCTTCTTCTAGGGGTGGGGGCCATTTGGGCAAGAGTCATCAGTACCATTATGGCTGCCCCATTCAGTCATCACTGCAGGATTTAGTTGGTGGCCCTTCTGGGCATAGTGGGTTCAATTCTGGATAGACTTCTCGAGGTTCTTACCCTCGACCTTCAGACCGTGGAAGATATTATGGTTATTAGATATCAGTGACACAACCCAGGATGATCAGGGCTTACTTTGAGTGTGGTGACCCAGGACATTTCGCCAGGGAGTGTCCTAGACCCAGACAGAGTGGAGCTCAGCAGGGCTCTCGATTTCATGCACACATACTACAGTACCTTCGGTTAGTTGAAGTGGATCTTCAGGTTGGGTTGGTTCGCAATCTAGATGAGGTGATTATCAGTCTAGGAGAGGTGGTCATCAGTTTGGCAGGGACAATACACAGGCAGCGAGGGGTAGAGCTCAGTCTAGCCGTAGTGACTTAGGAGGTACATAGTCCGAAGGCAGACGGGTTCATTGCTATGCTTTTTCTGGTAGACCAGAGGCAGAGGCTTTTGATGCAGTCATCACATATACTATTTTGTTCTTTCACCGGGCAGCTTTAGTATTATTTGATATGTGCTCTACTTTCTCATATGTTTTACATATTTCTCTACGTGTTTGGATATGATTTGTGATATACTTGATGTGCCTATTCGTGTATCTACTCCTATCGGAGATTCTATGGTTGTAGATCTAGTCTATTAGTCTTGTGTGGTTACTTCTATGGGTTACATTATTTGGGAAAATTTGGTGATCCGCAACAGGGTAGATTTTGATACTATCTTGAGCATGAATTGGTTATCTCCTTATCACGCGATTGTAGACTGTCATGCCAGGACTGTCATGTTAGACATGCCAGGCATTTCGAGATTAGAGTGGAAAGGTACTCCTAGCCCTGCTCCCAAGAAGATTATATCATTCTTTCGAGCGAAGACGTTAATGAATAAGGGGTGTTTGGCTTACTTGGCACATATCTAGAATACGAGTGTGAATAATCCTTCCCTAGAGTCAGTAACGGTGGTTAGTGAGTTTTCGGAGGTATTCCCCACAGATTTACTCGGTATGCCACGTGAGGGAGATATTGATTTTTGTATCAATTTGGAGCTAGACATTCGGCCTATTTCTATTCCACCTTATCGTATGGCTCCGACAGAATTGAGGGAGTTGAAGAAGCAGTTACAGGACATGTTAAGAAAGGAGTTCATTATACCTAGTGTTTCCCTTTGGGGTGATCCTGTGATGTTCGTGAAGAAGAAAGATAGTTCTATGCGGAAATGTATTGATTATCAGCAGTTGAACCCAATATGTCCCTAGAGTTGGTTTTAGAGTGATCTCAGAGACTTCTATGGTTTTGACTTGGGTAAAAATCTATACCCTACTTCATTTCTCCTTCTTAATCTTACCTCTTCCATTAGTTAAATCCATGTTAGGTTCTGGGTTGGGGAAAAACCCTGTTGGCTTGTAAAACCCTAAGTGGATAGAATGTTGTTCTTATTCTTAATTCATGGATTAGTTTAGAAGGATTTCATGAGTTTTAGCTTGGGCATGTTGTTTTCAAACTCAATCCCATTTCTAAAATGGATTTGCAAATAGGCTAACTTTGGATTTTGCTTGAACTTTGGGATTTTTAGTAAATTAGGGGAATTGAAAGTTAATTTGGGGTTAGATAAGTATGAAACTTAGGTCGTTGATCGTTGGAGCTTCAAGTAGACTAAACTTGCGTAAAAGTTCTTATTTTTCCCTTTTGGGCCCGGGGTCATTTTCTTAAAGTCATTTGAGTCTTTCTACGGGTTTGGTAGCTTAGGTATTCGTAGTATCTCTTGCTAATGTAGAATGTTTATTTGACTAGACTTCGCCCTTTGGGATGCATTCCAAGGAGGGAAAAATCTCAAGGAGGGATGGTTCGTGGCTCCTATTCGTCTTCGAGGTTGGTTACGGTCTTGTCACGACCCATTTCGGGAGCGAACAGGCACCTACCCCTCCCACCTCGGTAGGCGAACCCTCTCATTCATAGACGCATCAACTAAGCAACAAATCATTTAAAAGCATATATAAGTAGGAATACAGCGGAACTCCATAATATATTCATTAACTCAAATGTTTATATGATTACAACAATACCTGATTATAGACTCGATACAATTTCCCCAAAGACCTGTTCTAGACTAGTACAAGAGCGACTAAGTAATTCCAGAATTTCACTATGTTCTGAGACTCATCCTCCATCCCGGAATATAGTGGGAAGAGGCCTTCCGGATAAGCACCGCGTCTTTCCACATATACTTCGATCAATCACCTGAAATAATCTACACCTCAAAAGAGTATAGCAAGTGTAATATCAGTACAAACCACGCGTACTGAGTAAGTATCATAGGCCGACAAGGGTTAGTAACACATATCGTAAAGAATTCACAGACAAACATGATAACAACTCTACCATTTCATACGTCTACCTACCACACAATACACAACAATACCCTTTTTATCATGAACTTCAATCCAATATTCACTATTCAGACCCATAACAATCTCGCAACTTCCATATCATTTAATCATTCGTTTTAGCGTAGTAGTCGACTCATCACTAGGACACCCATTATCCTACAACACATAAAGACTGAACATATAGGTAAGATTTCAGACTATCTATAGCTACTTCATCAAGTATAACAACGAATCCAGACCCAAACACCCATCATTAACTAACTAAAGTATCATTCCCAAAGTTGCCAAGTATACACAAATCACGCTCGAATCCAACGTCACAAGTATAACACCAAATCATCCCAGAATCAATCAGTAATGCAATACAATGCAAGGGTGTATGAATGCAATGCCATGCCATGCAAATGAGGTGTACATATGTACTCTGGACGGAAATATTGACATTTTTGGTAGCACAATCCAGCGTGACTTGCGAAGTCTAAGTGCTACCCGTCCCAGATCTTTGCCCAATAGCTAGACGAGACCCTAAATCTTTACCCATGGGGGGAGTCTCACCGGCACCACCCTGGGGGACCCGCGGAGTCCATGCACTAACAACGATTTCGGGATATCATCGGAATCGACCATACAATAACGATGCCGGAATAGATCATCGGACATCAGCCATCTCACAATCACTCAAGTAAAAGAGTATCAAGTATTAGTTTCGCACAATCAACGATTTCGGAATTGAACCTCGGACATCGGCCTTCTCACAATCACTCAAGTAAAAGAGTTATCAAATATCAGTTTCATACAGTCAACGATTCCAGAATGGATCTTCGGACATCGGCCTTTTCACAATCACTCAAGTAAAAGAGTTATCAAAATATCAGTTTCGCTCAATCAACGATACCGGATCATCACTAGGTATCGGCCATCCATAATGAATGTGAGAGAATGTGTGAAATGCATATGTCAATCAATCAATCAAATTCAATATCACAAGTACCACAATGAGGTACGCCAACAACGTATCACATCACAATACCAACAGTGGGTATGCCAACAATATATCAATAACTCGAGTACCAATAGTGGGTACGCCAACAATATATTCAAGTACAAATACCAGCAATGTGTATATCAATTCTTTCCTAATCAAGACGATAAAGAAGAATTTAATATCTACCAACTACTCATGAAATCAAGTCAGGACAATAGAACAATTTAAGGTACACATAACTGGGTGGCTAGTTCCAACACACACATCAGATCAATCAGTCGATACACGCCATACCACTTTCTTACTTCAGCCTATTAGTTCAAGACAAGGATCTCACCCCACACTCGAATTCATACGTCACATCTAATTTAGAACCCAATCGAAACCATGGATATATTTTATCCTCTCGTTTAACGGTTAGATTCACCATAAATAACATAACTCAACTAATCACGTATTATAGGAAATTTTCATCATTAGACACAAAATAGGTTCCGTCCGCTACTCCCAAGTCACATAAATCCACTAATAATCAAGAAAACCAAATCAATACCTAAAGAATCTACAGGACACAAGCCCAAACAAACAAGTCACATAACAATACCAACCTAGAATTCCATCCAAAATCTCCAATTTCTTACACATGCATTCTCCGTTCCTTCTAACAAAACGATACAGGAAACTAACCGGAGTCTACCGAAGGGAAGCCATAACCTACCTCATGGCCGAGCGGGTGCCACAAACATCCGTTGACTCTTCAATTCAAGCACCACATCGAGGTGCACACGAAAGAGCTTGGAGACTACCTTGCAACCCAAAAATTGAAATACCCACTATAACCTTCATAAGAGACCTTAGGTTTACGAAGGAAGGTTTTGAACCTCAACCCACTTCTAGACTCCGTCTGCGACAAGGTTAGGTGATTTTCCAATTTGAAGCTTATTTGAGAAAGTAACCTTTCCAAATCCATATAGGAACTTATTTTTAAGGTGAAGAAATGTATAGATCTAGGTTATTAATTTGTTCTAGATGAATAATATGGAAGGTTTGTTTAGAGAGGACTATGTGGAAAATGTTGTTGACCCATCATCTCTCCAACGCTAGGTTACTTGGAACACCCACTTGTTAATTCTTTAGGAAACAAGATTTAAGTGGTTTAGGAGTAATCTACTAGGTGGAATGTGAATTTGAAGACTTTGGAAAGGTCTATCAAGACCAAGGAATCTGTTATTTCTTGGTTTTCCCTGAACTGGGCAGCTAAATTTAGGGTATGGAAAAAAGGGACAATTATCGAAATGATTCCTTAAGTAGGGGATATTTCATTGTGTGCACCGCTTCAGCGGTTGATGAACCGCTTCGGCGACAGCGCTGCAATACTTACAGGGCCGCTGCAGCGGAACAGTGTTATCCCGACCCATCACTTCAGTGGGGATACTGTCGCTGGAGCACCACTGTTGTAGCACTCAGATGGGCGCTGAGGCGGTCCAGCTGGGTCCTTGACCCAAATTTCAATGCTTGATTCTCTTCCATGCAAAGGGTACCACCGGGTTAGATGTCCGTTATAAATATTTTACCGAAAGGAAGGGTCCAGGCGGACACGTTTAGGGTATTTAGGAAATTTTTAGAATAACGATGAAACGGGTTGTTATAGGTCTACTTTAGCATAGACTCCGATAAGTGAGTCATATGTAGGAAGATAATGTTGACAGGGAAAGCATGATAGTCCTTCGGGGATGGCGTGGAGGTTGACTCCAGTTAGGTCGGTTCTGTCTACTTTATTTGGGCTTGTCGCCATATTTGTAAGTGAATGTTTTTAGAATTGAGGTATATATGGTGGGATACGGTCTTATTAACTTTGAATAGGACAGTAATATGTGTTGGTTCCATGAAACATGTTGAGTTGTGGTTTGTGAATTTTCGCTTGACTTATGAATAGGGAGGAAATAGTACAATGATGTGTGGTTGAGTCCTGTATTCCTGATATGTGTTATGAATTCCATGATGGGAATTGTGATGAGTGACTATGTGTTAACTTACTTCCCGGCCCTAGATTATCTCACATTCCCCCTGTTATTGTGTGGTGATCGAATTAATTTCATGCATGGCATTGCATCTCATCTCATTATTTCATGATATAACTATGGTTCTTTTATGATTATGTAACTGGAAATGATGAATAGTGAGAGAGTGTAGCCTTCGTAGACATTGTCGGGGAGCATAAATGTGAGATGAGAGAGCCTGTGATCTAAGGTCTTTACCGGAGTGGAATGTGTGATCGTGATCTGAGGTTTTTGCCATACTGAAGAGAGTGCTCATATCAGAGGTCATTTGCTGGAACAAGAGGTACATGGACTTCGTGTGTCCCCTATGGGTCATTGCTATAAGACTTTGTTCTTAGCATGTGTCTATGGTAAGGAGAGGAGGCTTGAGGGGCATTGTATTGCATGGCATATTATTACATTCCATTACATCATTGCATCTCATTTACTATTGATTCTTGTGTGTGATATTAAGTTGTAGCTTGTGGTAAGGACTCCGTATTTATTTCGCAGACTTATGGATTAGATGGCTCTACCTAGGTTTATAACTTGAGGTTGACGAGGTTTATGAATAGTATTGATGATGAGGGCCTATATGAATTGCTTATCTGATCTATCTGTCAATTATTGTTTATTATATATGTGAACTGATAATTGTCGGCCTATGATACCTACGAGTACGTGTGTTTGTACTCATTCTACTCTTGTTACACCCTTTTTTCGGGGTGTAGAGTTGTTCTAGATTGATGTTTTAGATATCGAGGTAGATTCCAAGGATTTCTTAGAGATGTTATGGGTGAGCCACTAGCCGGTTCTGCATTCCGAAGTCTTATCTTATATACTTTATCTATTCTATCCTTACGAACAGTGTTTACCTACTTTTGGAGTCTGTATGTTATCTCAGTTCTTGTAATTCATTATAGAAGATCTTGTACCGTGTAAGAATAGATTTTCGGAAATTTATTTATAAAAAGTCTTGTTTCTTCATTTGTTAATATCATTATGATACTAGTTATTCTTGTGAATACTTAAATTCTGCACTTGTTTTCTAAAAGAAGTTAATGATTTGGAATGGTACGCCTGCCAGAAAGGATAGTGGAGGTGCCATAATGACCGTGATTTGGGTTGTGACAAGTTGGTATCAGAGCCCTAGGTTTCCGGTGTCACGGGTACAAGAGCAATGTCTAGTAGAGTCTCGTGGAATGGTACGTAGACGTCCATTCCCATCCACGAGAGGCTATAGGACATTTAGGAAACATTTATTCTCTCACTCCTATCGTGCCACTTCATTCAAATTGGTATCTGGTTGACTTGAATTGGTATCTAGTCAACTTCAATTTGTATCTCGTTGTAGTGTGTTTTGGAGTGATGCGTATGCTTGGTTTGTGCTGGGGAGAGGTTTTGATGAGTTTTGAATGTCGTGTTAAGGTTCTAGACTTGGCAGATTTTCCTTTCTGGTTTCAGTCGTCTCGCGTATGCGAGAAGAAGGGTAGCGTCTATATAGTCGCATCTACGGAAGATGGGCCGTAGATGGAAAGCCACATGGGCCCTGCCCCTGGCCACTGCTGCACCACAGCCTTTTCCTCTAGCACGGCCTCGACCTCGTGCTCCAGCCCTAGCAGCGGGCAAAAGCACTTCATCCCTCGCAATAGTCGCACGTGTCCTCACCACCTATGAGAGAATAGACGTAAAGTCAGATACCAATTTGAACCTTCTAGATACCAATTTAAAATAAACTTGCATAAAGGAATAAAAGAATTTAAAGTTTCCTAAATGTCCTAAAGGCTCTCACAAATAAGTACAGAACTCATCGTACCGGCTAGCAAGATTCTACTAGACATAGCTCTTGTACTTGTAAGACCGGTAACCTAGGGCTCTAATACCAACTTTGTCACGACTCAACTCATGATTCGAGCAGGCACCCATGCTAACCTCCCTGGTAGGCGAACCCTTTCATTACTTTGTTTTATTTAATAAAACATGTGGAAAATTAAGGAAAATTAAGATAAATACATAAGAAGTCTCGATATCTAAATACTAAATAATTTGCGAAAATACAAGAAAAAAACCCTAAAGATCTGGTCTGAACCATAGTACAAGAGCCACTAACGTAAATCCAAGTTTGATGGAATACTAAAGTCTCAAAACTAAGCAATACTGTCTCAAGAGTGCAAAATGATAGATATAATTAGAATAAGGCTCCGCGGTCTGTGAATCTGGCAATGCTCACCCAGTAATCTCCGGTAGGTAAGCCTCCGGATCACTCGTGAGGCTGGGACGTAGATCCAGTGACAAACTCTGCACTCAAAGAAAGAGTACATCAAGTGTAGTATTAATACAACACTAGTACTGGTAAGCATCATAGGCCGTCAACGATTATTTTACATATATAAAGGAAAGAAACTAACAGGTAGGCGGATATGCAATCAAGTACAGTAAAAAAACAGTCTCAAGTATAGAATCAGTCAAGCATACTATATCAGTCAATGTATGAGATCAGCCAAATGTATAAGATGTCACGTACACAGTCAAGATGATGAGAGAATGTTTATGAGATGCAAAGCAATGCAATGCACTGGCCTACCTTTGATGCGTACACGCATGCTAAGACCAATGCCTTGTAGCCATGACGTATGGGGACCTGCAAAGTCCATGTACTCACACAGAAATATCCACTAGGTCTCACACAGAACGCCCCCACTAGATTCACTCAGAATACCAATATCCACCAGGGCTCACACAGAACGCCTCCGCTTGGTTCATACAGAATTCCTTTGTTACGTTTGCCAATTTGGGCCCACGTAGAGTATCCTTATTCCCGTGGTAACCATTGATGCATATGAATGGATGTAACCATTGAAGCCTATGAATGGATGATATATAAATAATTGGATAAGTCTCAATCAACAACTCGAATCATAAATACGTAATAAGAATGCATGCCATGCATGATGTAATATCAACAGTAAATCATATCAAATCTCATCAGTTACTTGCCATGAAGTACACATCACAATTCATATCATTTTTATATTACTTCCTTTCAGAATGATAAGTGGGATATCAAGAGAGACGAATTCAACCATAATTCACAAATGTAGCATTTATGGCGACAAGCCCACATAACAGCTGATGGAACCAATCTAATTGGATTTCCACCTCCACGCCATGTCCGAATGCCTATCATGCATTCCCCGTCAACGACTAAACTCTATATATACTTTACTAATTGAAGTCTAACTACACGATAAGCCATAACCTACCTCAGTGCCGAGCAGGTGCCACAACTATCCAACTCGAGCCTTCCCTTTAAGAATAACTTCCGAATGGTTCAAGTCTAATCAATAATTTAATCTACATTAGGATCTGAGACTAATGATACCCATATTGCTATAATACGATTCGAATAGAAAATAACCTTTAAAAGGGAAAAATCGAACCCGTAAGGGCAAAAACAGAAATTTAGAGTTCGATAAGGTCAACCCAAAGCTTAAGAAGTCCAAACACTAATTATCAACACAAACTAGTCTCAATTTAGCATGTATTTCATCATTAATTGAAAACCCCCAGTTTTAGAGAAAACCCTTATTTTCCATGATCAAATTCTTACAAAAAAAAAAAAGATTCAAGCTCAGCAACAAGTTATCCCAAAGATTAAATGATTAAAACAAATAAAATTCCCCTACAAAACATGATTTACAAAGAAAACATGGTTCAACTCAACCCAGGGTTTACCACCCAAAATCCCCCAACCTATCATGGTTTTCTACAAGATTTCTCCCACTTTAAATGATTACATAACAAGATAATAATAGAAGGCTTACCTAATGGAAGAATCCTCTCAAAGCTCCTCAGAATCACCCCCAAATATTCTTTACGTCTTCAATTTAGTGAATGGGGAGAAATGGGGAGAAATGGTTCGAAACTGGGAATATAGGGTTCTAAATAGTGATTTTTTCATCTGCGGGTCCCCATCAGGCAAACACGACCTTGCATCCATAGAGAATTGTCCGCGGCTGCGGACTCACTTATCACGTCAACATTTCGCAGATGCGGGTGACTTTACGCATAAGCGGTCTTGCGCCTGCTGAAAAGACCTCACAAGTGTGGAACTGCTCGAAAGGGAACCCTTCACATCTACGAACCAAGCCTCGTGGAGGCGCGCCCGCACATGAGGTGGGCCGGAAGATGCAGCTAAACCACCGCAAAAGCATCACACCAGAAACCAGCAAAAATCTAGTTTTCATCAAGTTCAACCCAAAACCCTACATCAATTTGAGACCTGCCGGATATAAAACAAACATGCATACCAATGTAAAAACATGCTACGAACTCACCTATGGCCTCAGAATTCCCAACAAAGGTCATCTTGACCCGGCCAACCCTAAAATCACAAGAATAAGTTTCCAACCAAGTGGTGGAAATGCTCTCGGGAATCGAACCAATCACTCCGCCAAGTTATAAACAACTTTCCAGACCTTAGAGAATCGATGAAATTTCCAAAAAGGTTTGTTTACCCAAAAGTCAACTATTGGTCAAAGATTTTTTAATTTAAGCCTCTAATTTCCTCAATTTTGACCAAGGCTCGCCCGACTACCTCGGGAACCGCTTCAGCCATCCACACAAGTCAAACACCCTCTAACGAAGCTAGGAGAAGGGTCAACAAGGGTAAAAGGGTCAAATTGCCTAAACGACCAAACAAGTCGTTACAATTTTTCCTTCTTTTACTTCGGGTATTCACTTAATTTTGGTTCGTGAGTTTACCCAACCATATAATCCATTTTTTTTAAATTTTACCTATCGTTGACTTCATTAACTACTTTGACACTGGATCTTCCATTCATCGTAAACCACTCCCAGGATGCACTCAACTCCATCTGATATAAAAAAATCTATTTTTTGCCAAAACTGAAAGTACAGCCTTCGTATCACGAATCCACAGCCTCTCTAAAATGACTTTGCATTCTATGCTGCCATATACAACATAAAACATCATATTCTTCTCCCCACCTCCTATAACAACCGACAACTCTATCAGCCCCTTTGTTATTCCGTTCACTCTAACCAATACACTGGATATTTATACGGATGGCTCCAACTCGCCCATCATCGCCAGTTTTTTTATGATCCCACATGAATGATGTTGGTCAAACTACCTGGATTAAATACAACATCATGTATTCTATAATGATTAATCATGACAAAGATTTGCTTCTTCATCGGTAACTGACAACATATTATTTCCCCTAAACCTTTAATTTCTTAATCATGTGACTCCGATAACCTAACCTTTTTAATTGGGTGAGGTTTTTTGGTGCCCATGGGTTCATCAATTATCACGTTAATTATATGACGAGGCTCAACCTGAACATGCTGCTTGACCGGACCCCTATTTTTACCATAGTCATCCTTAGACCTATCACTCAAGAATTCCCTTAAATGACCCCCTTTGAACAACCCAGACACTTCAACCCATAAGTACCAATAGTCAGAGGTTTGGTGACCACGAGTCCCGTGATAATAGCAAAACAAATTTGGATCTCTCTGACCTGGGTCTAATCACATTGGTTTGGGCCATTTTCCACCACCAATCTTTCCTATTGCAGCGACTAATCCGCTAGGTTAATGTTGAAACTATATTATGACAACCACATATTTTCAATGTTGCTCGTCACTGAATCTACATTCACGGGCTTCGTTTGCAAACTTCTCTTTCCTTGGATCAGGTCTCCCTTCTTATCAGGATTTGGTCTCTCGAATTGGCTGCTAACGACTTTGTTCCAGCTTGGAACGAGACCTTTCCTGTTGTCCATATGGCTGATATTTCCTTCCAGGGTCTAAATCTGAATCTGTATTTCTCTTAGGTCTATCATGGCTCCGATTCCGACCAGCTAATCTGATTGGCAAACCAAACTTATCGTCTTCTACTCAAATTTTTTATTCGTACCTATTGTGAACATCCGACAATGTTGTGGTGGGGAATTTTAATAAGTTCTCCTTAAATTTTAATGAAGCGCTCAAACTTTTCAGGTTCAATCCCTTGGCGAATGCGTCTGTTGGACACTCATCTGGTACAGATAGTAGCAACATTCGCTCTATTTGGAATATTATAACAAATACATAGCAGTTCTCTATCATCTTGTTCTATCTTGAAGATATCTGCCTTTCTTGCAGACACCTTCTTCGCACCAGCATGTGCTTTGATAAAAGCATTCGCAAGCATCTTGGAGGAATGAATCAAATGCTCCAGAAGTAGCGAATATCACATCATTTCCCCTTTGGACAATATTTCATCGAACTTCTTAAATAGAACGAAATCAATTTTGTCTGGTTGCATGTCATTGCCTTTAACAACACAAGTATACGCGGTCACATGTTCTTGAGGATCCGTGGTTCCATCATATTTGGGTAGATCTAATATCTCGAATCTTTTTGGGATTAATTTAGGCACTGAACTTGGTAGGAATGGTAATTGAACGTATCTCTCTGAATCTGGTCCCTTCAGTACCGGTAGTGCTCTTGGGATTTGGTCTATCCTAGAATTAAAATTCCTTAAATTCCTTTTCATTTCGATCCAATCGGCTATTCAATTATTTTTCTTTCTTTTCTAGTTGGCTAGAAAGATCCTTCAGATGGTGATGCACCACTGCCATGACCGCTACTTTATCCTTCTCTGTGCTCCATAACCGCATTTGTTAAATTTGCATCAACGACACCTTTCCTTGCTTGCAAATCTGCAACCTCCTTTCGTTGCTTTTCTAGCAAATCAAAGATTTTTTCCAACCCTGGATCAACAACTCTCGCCTCCTCCTCCACGTCTCATTATCATTGGGGGTCAAATCATTCCCTGTGTGTTTGGATCCCTGAGGGAAAATCATAGACTGATCATTTCTTGTCCTAACTTCTCCTGTTGCCGGATCTATCTCTTTTGCATTGTTATTGTTTAACACACTATCAACATGATCTTCATTGTTCGGCATGATCACATTTTACCTAGTTTCAAAGAATTGAGAGTGATTAGTAAAGTTATTAGAGCAACAAAACAATATCACAATTATCCTTAGCTCCACGGTGAGCGCCAAACTGTTTACCCAAAAAAAAAGTACAATTAAATTTGTTAGTAGTTTAAAGGATACGTGATTTGATTTGTTATAAGTGAGTAACAAATAAATGCAATTAGTGGTGAAATCAATCAAATATAAAATAAGAAAACAATAAAGTAAGCCTAGGCCGTATGAGCTTCGGAGAAGATCATTTGTTGAATTTTCCTCTGGCGGGATACTTGGCCTAGAAGAACTTGTATTAGCTCGGACCAAAAATAATAGTAAAAGAAATTTTTTTCTTCGAGTTATAATTGAATTGTGTAACTGTGTATGAGATATATATTTTTCCCTATGATCATTACACTGAGCTTAAGCTTCTTTTATAGTTTATAAATGTCAGCTTTGAGCTGTAAATCTAGCCTAATAATGGGCAATAATTACCAATAAATGCTAACTTTAATAAAATGTAATGTTCCGCTTCAAATCTGGACCGGTAATGTCAACTGTCCATAAAGACCCGCATCAATTTCTATGTAGTTTGATCCAGCACCTACAAAATCATTCCTTCTAGACGGACCAAACTCCATTCCATAATTCGACTCCATTTGCCATGTTCCCTTCTTTCTTTATGCCGCTTGTCAAAGCTATATTTCCAATATATACACTTTCCTTTTCTTCACTGTTTTTGCTTTGGATGGATATAAACTTTTTATTATCGCATTTGAATGAATAACCAATGCATGTGCATATTCCACCAATGAAATAAGAAGAAAGAGGAAAAACAAATATGAATAAAACAGATTATTGAAAACACTAAGCTAAAATAAAAAATAAAGCAAAAGGGAAAAAAGAGAAGAGGCACAAAAAACACTATTACTCTCCTCAACTATCCCGAAGTTCCAACGACACACCTTATCTTTACGGGGGTCCTATTACCCCTCCCCCCCCCCCCCCAAAAAAAACTATTTTAAAGTGTAATAAATACATCCTTTGTGCTGAGGTGGCAAGAGGAGTGTGCTCACTCTCTTGAAGACATATGAGAGGCAAAAAAAAAAAAAAAAGTTAAAATCTAATTAAGTTATACACATGTCATTTTTTTTAATTGGCTACTTCACATTTAATTACACCTAATTAATTATCATTGTAGCTTAAAGTTTTATTCAAATTTTACTTTCTTTTTCCAAAAGTTCTGCTAACACCAGAGAAGGCCACCAGAAAATTGATCGAAAAACTCCAAACCAGAAAAATAAAATCTAAGATCAGATTGAGAAAGAGAATCTTAAGATCGGAAACCCCCCCCCCCCCCCCCCCCAATTTTGTAAATCCATGAAGTATTGTTCTTAATATTTCCAACGAGCTTCAAACAACGTGGGCTAATAACAATATGTCCATGGTTGATCGTAGTGAAGAAGGAAAAAAAAGGTTCACAAGGTGGGCTGACAACAACTATTGTTGGTTTGCGCAGGAAAACTTGAAGAAAGAGAAGAAAAAAGAGAAAATAAGGAAAATAATTTTGAAAAACAATTACCTATACATGTGGCAATATGTGTATGTCACTCTCCCATAAAAGTTTAGATATCCAGATTTAGGGTGATAATTATTCCATTTTAAAAAGGTTCAGGGGGTAATAGGATTCCCATAAAGGTAAAGTGTCGCTGGAACTTCGAGTATAGTTTAGGGGGTAGTAGTGTCTTATCCCAAAAAACAACTACTTCATATTCCACTGAAGCACTCTTTTTGAACATACCAAAAAATAAAGTAAAACACTTTAGCGCATCTATTTTCTCCGCCCCTTCACTTTCTCATGACCTCAGATGGAAAGAACATCGAAGAGAAAAACCACATGAAAAAATAATGGAGAACCAATCGAGCCGTAGCCCCTAGTTCAAGAGCATATATTTGAGCCAGAAGATAATAGTGGGGCTTCTATGAGTCGATAGGTTAAAGAAAAGTATGTATAAGCCACATTCAACAGGTTAGGGAAACTGTTGGAACTTTTACGTTAAACTTAATATCTTAAAGTATTGAGCTACAACAAGATAGATTTAGACTTTGGTTTTCTTGAACATGATAAAATTTAGTTAATCTGTAGCTTAATAACATGGGACAGTACCCCCGGTCCAATTTGATCCATATCAGCAAATTTTTCATTGTACCGAAACAATACAACTTAATTATCTCACTTGCAATTATGAACTTATCCACAATTAATTTCTTGGAAATATCAAATATTATTATTCAAATAGGAAATGGTCGGTAATATCACTAATTTGATGAATCTTCTTGAAAGTTCAAAATATTTAACCGATACACAAGAAATAATATTTCAGATGGTCACTCAATTGAGGATAGTTCTCTTACAAAATCACTCAACTTTCTAACTGAAAAGTCACTCATTATTGGTATTTCACTTAGAAAGTCACTCTAGCTAATTAAGTGATTTTTTAATTAAATTTTGCTAACATGCAATTATTATTTAAAGCCAAATTTTAAAAATAAAAAGGTATCCTTTTTGACCATTTTATTTCCTGTACCCTTCAAGTACTCAATTACCCATTGGAGGTGTAGAAGAGTTTGAATGTTCATTCAACTGTCGACACTCGACAACATATATTCCATAATATTTGCAAAATAGAAAGGAAAAAAAAACTATCAAAAGTGGGAAATGATAAATTTGTACTAGTATGTTCGTTTTGATTTGGAAATCAGATAGGAATCATCTCGACATGGGGTTTTTTCTTTTCTAAAATAAGACAACTCAAAATAAATTGTTTGGTTATACATTGGACTAATTTTTTGGTTACTTTTCAAAGACATGTTTTTTAGGTGAAGTATTTTTTTTCCTCACAATATTTCAATTTTTTTCCAAGTGAAATGCATGTTCAAACACAATTTCAATTTTCAAATACCATTTTATTGGCCTGGTCCATGAAAACTGAAATAAGTGCGGAAGAAATCAAAAAAGAACCAAGGATGAAACCCTAGTTCATACGAAGGTTCTAGAGAGAGGGAGAGAGCATTTGTTTATTTATGTGTAAAAATTAAAATGACAAAAGTGTATATTGTTACAAAGAGGTCCTATTTATAGACAGGCTAAACTTAACTTAATAATGATGTGGGCCGGGTATACAGAGGCCCAATGTAAAATGCAATACAAAAACTAATCCTGTACAAGTCTATTTCTAACAGGTCCTCTCAAGCTGGAATCCAGACCTAGCTTAGACATCAAAACTTTGTGTTGGACACCAATCAAAGGTTTTGTTAAGGATTTCAGCCAATTGAAGAGATGCAGGAACATATTTCAACGAGATCAGTCCTTCAGCGAGCTTCTCACGTACAAAGTGGCAATGGATCTCGATGTGTTTGGTGCGTTTGTGGAATACGGGATTCTTGGTTATGTGTAAAGCAGCTTGGTTACCACAAAACACATCAACAAGAGATAAATCATTCAATCCAAAATCAGCAGTAAACGAACCGGCCAAGAAATTTCAGCAACAATCTTTCTAAGTGCCCTATATTCAGCCTCAACTGAAGAGAGAGCCATGGTGGGTTGTTTCATGGACTTCCAGGAAATAGAAGAACCACCCAAAAGCATGTAGAATCCAGTAATGGAATGCCTAGTTTGAACACACCCAGCTCAATCTGAATCACAAAACCCAGTCACAGAGAAATCTGGAGCATTATTTAGAAGAATACCCAAACTCGAAGACCCATCCAAATATCGAAGGACATGAAGACCAGCCTTTAAGTGAGGCAACCGAGGATAGTGCAAAAACTGGCTGAGATGTCGTACAGTAAAAGAAATATTTGTTTGAGTGTGTTGAAGGAAATTTAGCTTGCCCACCAATTTTTTGTAAAGGGTTGGATCAGGACAGAGATCCCCATTATCAGATGAAAGCTTACCATATAATTCCAATGGACTGACCACTGGTGTAACAGTGGAGCAATTAAACTCAGACAAGAGATCTGAAGTGCATTTATGTTGAGTTACCAGCAAACCATTGGATTGTTTTACTATTTCCAAGCCAAGAAAATAGTGTGCTTCACCCAAGTCTTTTATTTTGAAATATCATTAAGGAAATGTTTTAGAGAGGAAATTTCGGCAATAGTAATTGAAGAACTAGACAACTTGGTAAAAAGAGAGTAGTCATTCATACTAGGAAGGAACCCTTTGGAATGCAAAGCTTCTGAAAATTTGGCATGCCATTATCTAGAAGTCTGCTTTAACCGATGCAAAGATTTTCTCAACTTACAAACCAAGGGACCAAAATTAGAAGAAGGAGCCTAAACCTTTAGACCTTGTGGGATTTTCATTTATACTTCCTCTTGAAGGTCCCTATGGAGGAAAGCATTATTGACATCTAATTGAAAAAATTTCCATTGTTTCTTAACAACCACAACCAAGAGGCATTTGATGGTAGTCATTTTTACAACTCGGTAAAAGGTTTCATTATAATCCTCCCCCTCTTGTTGACTATCATCCCTAATAACCAATCTAGCCCTGTATCTTTCCACAGTCCCATCAGCCTTTTGTTTTATTTTGTATACCCACTTGGAAGGAATAGCCCTCTTACCAGGAGGTAAAGTCACAACACCCAGGTCTGATTTCTCTCTAAAGAATTAAATTCCTTCAACATGGCTTCCTGCCAAGAAATGTAGGCAGTAGTAGCCTGCTGATAATACTGAGGTTCTAGTAGAGCAATCTCAACAGAAGTAGAAGAAATTTGAGGAGGAGACACAAATGAGCAAACATAATTGTGAAGTTAGGTAGGAGGAACAATGGGTCTGGCAGATCTTGTAGGGGGAACATGAGGAGGAACAGGAACAGGATTTGCTGGATCTATTAAAAAGGAAAAGGAGGAGGAAAAAGAGGGACTGAAGGGGGAAATGCATAAGGAAAAATTGACTCATGAAACAAAAATCTCTTGAAAAACAAATCTTGTGAGAAGACCAAGATAAAGTTTGTAGCCATTCTTACCAGTGTAATATCCCAAAAAATAGACTGAATAGACCTGCATTGTAATTTTTCTGTAACGACCCGTTCGGTCGTTATAGCCTTTTCGGTATTTTCGCACTTTTCGAGCATTGATTAGCTCACTTTTGACCCGAGAGGACCATTGACATGCTTCTCGAGGTGTCTAGACTCGAATCAGGTGACTTTTCATAAAATATGGGCTTAAAGTGAAAAGAATTGAATTAAAGCTGACTTTTGGGTAAATGGACCTTTTTCAGAATTTTGCCGATTTCGAGAGGTCCGAATGGTCGTTTAGAACCGGTGTGTATATTTGGTTCGGCTCCCAATGCACTCGGATGCATTTTGGGAGTTGGGTTGGGAAATTGAAAATAAGGTATTAAGGGTTGACTTGTTCAACGAGACCTCCGTTGGAAATTCTGAGGCTACGATTGTGTTCGTGGCGTATTTTTGTATGGATCTGTGTATGTGATTTATGAGCAAATGGCCTCGGGAGTGGTTCGGGATCTCGGTTTTGGGTACTTGGTGTCCGCATTGGCGACACCAATGCCGCCTTAGCGGCACCGCTGTTGCGGTGGGGTTGGCCAAGTGTTATTTAGCCCAGACCATCCCAGCGGTTTGTGGGGGTGCTGGGCGGCGTCGCTGTTACAACCCCGTTACTGCCGTGGCGGTAACGGGCCTGTTATTTCATTAAGTGTGCATTAAATAAGCCCTTAGTCTATCATTTATTTCCATTATGAAAATTGAGCTTTTGGGGACTGTTTTAGAAGATTATTGGAGAAAACTCTTGGTGGTAAGTCTTGCTAATCTCTTTCCAATTCCTTATTCCTAATCATCATAGATTCCTCTTTCCCTTAGTAATTCCTTAGTAATGGAAGATAAATGTGGAGTTTATGCATGTTCTATCTAGGCTTATTAATGATGAAATTGATAGAGTTTATGCTAGATTTTGATAAATCTAAGGTTGTTAATCATATATGTTCCATTATTAGAGTTGAATTCTTGAATCAAAGAATTAGGGTTATACCCAAAATTGGGGGGTTTTACTTGAAATCCGAAATTAGGTGAATCCATGAGTTAAATCAACAATTAGTTGTTGGGTTTTTATCACCTAGTACTTAATTTGATATTTTACTTTCGAATTTCCCGTTTTGACCTTGTGGGCCCCATTTCCCCAAATTCTAGGGTTGGATTTGACCTAAATTGAATGATAGCAATATTAGTATCGTTCTTCATGATTTCTAATCTAGATTTCGAATATGCCTAGACTTCTTTGGTTCTGAGGATCAGTGGACGGGCAAGGTAAAAGAGTGATTATTGGTGTTTGTTGTTCGGCCATTCAGGTAGGATATGGCTTACCCTTGGGGAGACTTCGTATAGCGAGGCATATATTTAGATTATATTATTAGAGAAAGCATGTAAACCTTCAGGTATGAAGTTGGGTTGGATGTTATCTTAGGTTGGGCCCTGTTGCGTGATTGGGGCTAGCCACCCCATTGTGTGACATAATTGACTTGTTGTGTTGGGTTGATGCCACGTATTGTTAATAGATATTGGGAATTGTTGTTCCTTCTTGACTATGATGTTGTAGTATCTTACGGGTGAAGTTGATACGAGGATAGAGATCTATATGACTTGTGTAGTTTTCAAGATATTGTTGGCGTACCTATGTTGGTACTTGTGACATTGATATATTGTTGGCGTACACATGGTTGGTACTTGTGACATTGACTATATTGTTAGCGTACCAATGTTGGTACTTGTGATATTGAGCTGCTTCTTGATGTTGACACATGTATTTCACTCATTCTTATTTTCATGACATATTGTTGAGACACTGTTGGTACTTGGTGAAACATTGTGATGAGCTTGGCTCGATTTTTAAATCAGAGTGATGTGAGAGTCCGATATCTGATGTTAGTCCTGAAATTGTGGATTGAGTAAGTGCATGGACTCTGCGGGTCCTCCAGGATGGTGCTGGTGAGAACCCTTGTGGGCAAAGATCCAGGTCTCTTCTGTCTGTTGGGCAAAAATCCGAGACAAGTGGCTCTTAGACTTCGCGAGTCACCTTGGGTTGTGCTACCAAGATGTCGATATTTCCGTCCGGAGTACATGTGTACAGAGCATTTGCATGGCATTGCATTGCATTCATACATTATTGCATTGCATCCACGGCTTACTTTGAGATGATTGATGTTGTTACTTGTGATGTTGATTTCGGATTGGACAAATTGAGACTTGGCACATTTGGGATTAGATGCTCTACTTAGGCTATGATGTGTACTTGCTTTGATTATGTTTGACTTATACTCATTGGTTTATTTGCCTATCTTGCTTTATTGTCTGAATTATGTTTGCTATATTTAGTCGGCCTATGATACCTACTAGTACTGTGATTTTGTACTAATCTGCACTTATTGCATTCTTTTATGAATGCAGAGTATCAGGTTGGGTCATCCTCCGTCTCTCGTGGCTGATAGTCACTTCAGCATTAGCACCGAGTTTCTAGGGTGAGCACGAGCTGTTCGCTGTCTTGAAGACTCTTCCTACTATATGTCTTATTATTCCTATTCTGGGACATAGACAGATTTATGTATTATTATTCCAGACTTGTATATTTTCATAGATGCTCTTGTATGACTTAGATCAGACCCTGGGGGTGTTTCCTTATTCCGCACTATTTCCTTTATATATATATTACTGTGAGACTTAGGTAATTATTCTTTCCACTTGCTTGATTTATTATTCACGTCCTTACTTATCGTTGGGTTGAGGGTTCACTTACCAAGGTGGAAAAGGTAAGTGCCCGTACGAGTTAGTCTAAATGGGTTGTGACATTGTCCCTTTGAGGGATGGGAACAGAGGCATAACATAAGCATTTAAAGGCTTTAAGATGAGTATAGGATGGAGCAGAACCATGAAGGAGTTCAAATGGAGTTTTGTTGTGTAACAGGAGAGATTGAAATTTGTTGATAAGGTAAGTGGCAGTGAGAACACACTCACCCCAATACTTAACAGGCAATTTAGACTAAAAAGGAAGAGCCCTGGATGTCTCAAGTAAGTGTTTGTGTTTTCTTCCACTACTCCTTGAGGAGTCTATCATTACAGGGAAATGCCGTTCGGCCTCAAAAACACCGGCGCCACATACATGAGAGCCATGACTACCCAATTCCATGATATGATGCATCGAGAGATTGAAGTCCTTGTGGACGATGTCATCATAAAGTCAAAAGAAATCTCGGACCACACCATACACTTGCGCAAGTTCTTCGACAGGCTTCGCCAATTCAATCTGAAGCTAAACCCTACTAAGTGCGCATTCAGAGTGCCTGCCAGAAAGTTTTTGGGATTCATAATCAGCTGTAGGGGCATTGAAGGGAGTCCTATCTTACTGTACCTGTCGGTATCGGAGAACCCTTTCGGTTGTATACTGGCCCAGTATAATGAAGAAGGAAAAAAAGGAACATGCTATCTACTATTTAAGTAAGAAGTTTACGTCCTGCGAGGCCCGGTACACGCACGTAGAAAAGACCTATTGCGCTATGACTTAGATCGCTCAGAAGTTGAGGCACTACCTATCAGTGCTCACCACCCACCTCATATCCTGCATGGATCCATTGAGATACATTTTTAGGCAACCGATGCCCGTGGGAAAGTTGGCTAAATGGCAGATGTTGCTAAGTGAATTCGATATCATATACGTAGCACAAAAGGCAATCAAAGGACATGCCATGGCCGACCTGCTGGCAGAATGCCCCTCAACGACGAGCTTGAGCCTATATGGACTTTCTTACTAGATGAGGAGGTACTAGCTATGGAGGAAGAGTTGACGGAACCATACAGGGGGGAGTCTATTCTTTGACGGGGCGGTTAATTACAAAGAGTCAAGCATCAGGGCGGTGTTGATATCGGAGACAGGACAACGCTATCCGATGGTCGTGAAGCTCAACTTCAGGTGTACTAACAACATGGAAGAGCATGAAGCATGCGTCCTCAACCTCAGGATGGCGTTGGTCATGAACATACCAGAGCTGTTGGTAATCGAGGATTCCGATTTACTCATAAATCAGGTAAAAGAAAGCTGGGAGACCAAAAACAATAAGATACTCCCATATGTAAATTTGGTGCAAAGACTATGTGGGAGATTCAAGAACATCGATTTCAGGCATACCCCGAGAGCCCAAAATGAGTTTGCGGACGCATTAGCTACAATAACCTCCATGATCAAGCACCCCGAAAGTACTTACATTGACCCTCTAGAGATCACATTGAAAGAAGAAGAGGCTCATTGCACCCACGTCGAGGTCGAGCCGGTTGGCCAATCGTGGTACGTTGACATCAAGAAATACTTAGAGAAGGGAGGATACCCCCCTTCCCCCGGAGAGTTTGGCAAATCAAAGAAAGACCATCAGAAGGCTGGCTAATGGTTTCTTCTTGAACAAAGAAGTATTGTACAAAAGGACACCCGACCTCGGCTTACTCAGGTGTGTGGACGCCGAAGAGGCTACGAAACTACTGGGGGAGGTGCACGCAGGGGCATATAGTCCTCACACGAACGAATTCATCCTTTCAACGAAAATCCTAAGGACAGGATACTACTGGATGACCATGGAGCATGATTCGTGCAAAAATGCCATCAATGCCAAATACACAGAGATTTAATCAAGGTTCCTCCCACTAAGTTACACGCGATGAGCTCGCCATAGCCTTTCGTGGCATGAGGGATGGACGTCATAAGACCAATCGAGGCCCCAACCTCCAATGGACACTGTTTCATTTTAGTCGCCATCGACTTCTTCACTAAATGGGTGGAAGCCACTTCCCACAAGTCAGCGACCAAGAAAGTCATGGCCGACTTTGTCAAAAACAATCTGATATGCCTTTTTGGTATACCGAAATCCATCATCACGGACAATGGTGCCAATTTAAATAGTCTTTGATGAAGGACATCTGCGCACAATTCAAGATAACCCACAGGACCTCTACCGCCTACCTGCCACAGATGAATGGGGCCGTAGAGGCCACCAACGAAAACATCAAGAGAATTATAAGGAAGATGATCGACAACTACCAGGATTGGCATGAACAGCTGCGTTATGCCTTGTTGGGGTACCGATCGACGACCCGCACTTCCGCCGGGGAAACTCCATATCTCCTTGTCTACGTTACAGAAGTGGTCATACCTGTAGAAGTGGAAATCCCCTCGCTCCGGATCATCCAAGAAGTGAAGCTGCAATATGCAGAATGGGTTAGAAACTGTTATGAACAACTGGCCATGATAGAGGAAAAGAGGATGGTGGCAGTATGCCATGGACAGCTATACAGACAAAGAATATCTCGAGCCTTCAACTAGCGGATTAGAGATTGACTCTTCCAGATTGGACAAGTCGTGCTCAAGCGGGTATTCCCTCACCAAGAGAAATATAAAGGAAAATTCGCGTTGAACTGGCAAGGGCCATACATGGTCAGGAAAGTACTCTTAGGAAGAGCCGGAGTCCTAGTCCGAGATGGATGGACAAGAGTGGCCCAAGGCCATCAATGCGGACGCGCTTAAGAGATACTACATTTAGAATGCCATTTGCTTGCAATCGCATTATTATTTCCTTGTAATCATATCTTCTTCTTGTATTCATACTAGAATAGGAAAATAAATCATCTATGTAATGAACTACGCAATGTCCTGAATTCCCCACGGTGGGAAACGTAGGCAGTCCATATTGGACCCGATCACTTTATTAGTAAAACCAAAGCTCAATCACTTTGTCTCGAACTACATTCGACCTGAATTCATGCTGCGATAGGATACATAGGCATTTTCGAGCTCAGTCATCACAAAAGAAAAACTCAGAAGCCATTAGGAAAAACCCAGAGGTGATAAAGCAAGATGGAAACGATGAGATCAAGCTACGAGGACGGACACAAGGGCTGGCCAGTGTCAACCCCACACTGGGGAAGAATTTTTGAGAGGATCTCAAAAATTCCTATCATGAACAATCAACAGGAAGATAGCAAAATAAGACTCCACACAGGGGCAGAATTTTTTAGGGAACCTTAAAAATTCCCGCATGATGAGAAAGGGCCGCTCAAGGCAAGCCCGAACTGAGACAGAATTTTTGAAAAATGTCTTAAGATTCTTCCATCAAGTTTGGAAATCAGTAGTCATACCTCCCGGGGGATCTGGAAGACCACACTCAAAGTCACACGTCATGACAAAAGATTTTTTCAAAAAATAATAATAATAATAATAATATTAATAATAATAATAATAATAATAACAAACATGTATATATAGAACAATGCTCTTTACTAGTTTGTACTGTAGACTTCAAAAAAATATATACACCCGTTAGTGTAAGTACGCTCCAAAAAACCATCTCTAGAAATATCGACGCCAAGAGGGTTCACAAGGACGTCCAGAGAAGCCACCAGACTGGAAGAAAACAGCGCTAATCAGCCTTTTAGGAAACTCACAATTTATTTGTGGATGCAGGTCTTGACAGGAGAGCGACGGAGCTGCGAAGGCCAAATCCGGTAATAATAACTCGTTGGACTATCATGTACACTACAAGCGAATGGGAAAGGGTACGTACGACCAAAAAGGTAAGAAATAAATGAGCCTAAAGGCATATCCGACAAGAAAGGTCACACGAGAAGGAGAGACAGAGACATATCCGACCGAGAGGATTAAAATGACAAAAAGCAAGGGAGCATATCTAGCCATATGGGTCAACAACCAACACAACGGACACGAAAGAAAGATTGTCCAGCCGAAAAGGTCATATCTATTATTTCCCTTATTTACTTTCTGCTGCCAAGAGGGCTATTGCACGTTTATTTTCTGCTATCGAGAGGGTCATTGCATGTTGATTTTATGCTGCCAAGAGGGCCATTGAACGTTTATTTTCTGCTGCTGAGAAGGCCATTGGATGTTTATTTTCTGCTGCTGAGAGGGCCATTGCACGTTTATTTTCTGCTGTCGAGAGGGCCATTGCACGTTTATTTTCTGCTGCCGAGAGGGCCATTACACGTTTATTTTCTGCTGCCGAGAGGGCCATTACACATTTATTTTTTGCTGTCGAGAGGGTTATGCTGAGAGGGCCATTACACATTTATTTTCTGCTGCCGAGATGGCCATTACACGTTTATTTTCTGCTGCCGAGAGGGCCATTACAAGTTTATTTTCTCCTGTTGAGAGGGTCATTCATTCATGCTACCAAGAGGGCCATTCATTCATTCATTCATACTGCCGAGAGGGTCATTCATTCATTCATTCATACTGCCGAGAGAGTTTCATTCATTCATTCATACCGCCAAAAGGGCCATCATATTTATTTGCTGTCGCCAAAAAGCCACAAAAGCCATCAGATTTACACTTTCCACGCACATATATATGCAATATTTGTCATATTTGGAAAAGCAGGTATAAAAAGGACTAGCTCACCTGATCAATCCCAGACGAATTACGGAGCAAACGTGGAATCTTTTCTTACGCAGCTGACCAAAAAAGGGTGCCCATGAGAGTCAAGAGTCAAGCTCTCCAGCTAGGACTTGGAGGACCCTACTCCCTGACTTAGCCCAAGTTTTCTTTCTTTTGATTTCTTTTACTAAAAACTGCGACCGGTCGTGTACACACCGGGAAATCTGAAGGTATTCCTGCATAAGGGACATACTCCTCTCCAGTGAGTCGAACTACAAGTTGCCTGATTCTCTAAGACCAGGGATATTAGGAAAACTCAAGACCAAAGAGTCGGTCACCCTCTAACAAGTCCCTGAGAAAACCGAGCACAACACGTGTAATCTCAGGACCTTTCAGTTATGCACAGAAAATCTTCAATGGAGTCGAACTACAAGTGGCCTGAATTCTCGTATAATCCGAGATATGTAGAAAATCCAAAGTCCAGGGTCTAGCCACTTTTTTGTGATTTACAATAAAGTTAAAGGGTAGAATAAGTCGGCTCGGCCAAAAATTAGGGTTAGTCAAATTTCGTTGCTCAGGGATGGTCACACCATCCCCAAACACCGAAGGGGCAGCTGTTGACACCTGATTTTTGACCTCCTGTAATTTATTTTGATTATTCAAAGTCCTTGGATAACAAATAAAATAATTTTGCGCATTCACAAAAAACCTGGATAATTTTGCATAATTATCCGAGCCATTATTTAGTGTAGGCACTATTAACTACTCAATGATTTTATTTGCAATTTGCAACATTTACAGCATTTTCTGTAGAATATTTTTAATTTATCAACCACAGGACAATTTTAAACAATTTTTCATTTAATTAATTCAGAAATTAAATAAAACAAGAAATTTATTTTATTTATCCAAGGAGTTCGATTAAATTAATAAAATTACTATTTTACCCCTCAAGCTTTGAATTTTTCCTGTTTATCTGTTTATTTTTATTATTGACAAAAATTGTATTGACAAAATACAATTTCATTTAATTTTTGAGTTCCATCATAAATGACCTCCCCGTAATTGACCAATTCATGGTTCAAGACAAGCCGAGGTCATCTTGCAATCCTAGCCTCCCAAATAACTTTAATTGAGATGCTCAATCAATTGGCAAATTAATAAAGGTTGTTAATGCAAATTAGTTTTAACTGGTAAAATTAATACCAAATTGAGACTATATTTGCAATAATTAAATTATTTAGCAATAACTAAATAGTTTAATAACTGGGTATAAGGGTTGTTCCTTATTTATTTTATTTTTTTAAAAAAAATTATTTAACACTTAGTTTTTACCTTTCCATTTGAGTCTTATTGTTCACGTTGAAGCTCTGGCCCCTCCCTCATGAATCTGTTGTTCATATTGAGTGGATTTTGGGGAATTGCCTTAATATGGACCTGTAGTTTGAGCTGGATAGGTGTATTTCTAGTTAATAAATACTTCCTTGTTTTTTTTTTGTTGTCTGTTGACTTCTCTTTCCCCAAAATGATTTACTTAGAATTCACCTAAGTGTATGACTCATTCATGATGTGTTTTGACATCTCCAAGTGGCCTGGAATGTTTTACTTATAAGAAAAGACTATTTTTTCTATCTAAATTTACTTCACCTAGATATAAGATAATATAAAACTGAGGAAAAGAGCTTGGAAATGTAGATTGGACTCTATTTGCTATTGCATTCATTTATTTGATTGGGCTGCTCATTTTGGTCAAGAGGTGAAGTATCAAACCTGCTTTTGAATCATCACTTTACTAAGTGTTGAGGATTTTAATAATAGTTAGTCCAGGTCTAGTACCTAATCCTTTCTATTTTTTTCTAAACCAGTGTGGTGTAAAGTGGTAATTGGCTTAAAGAAGGAAGATCTTTGCTAATCTGTGTCATGATCACTTATAGTAGGCATTTTTTCTTAAAGATTAAGCTATGTGTGGTCTGTGCTACTTGTTTGATGTTGTCTTGCTTGTCCTCTTCTAATTGTCTTCTCCTAACTTGTATAAATCTGATAAAGCCCATCATTTGATAGACAATCATTTAGTATGTTTTGAAGATGTAAGCAACTTAGAATTAAGGTGAGGTCTTAATTCACCTTGCTTGGCTTTCTTTTGTGTGATCACCTAGCTACGGGGAATATTAGAGGTTAAGAAAATATGCAGCTTGTGCCATGTCTATTTTATTGTTTCTTCTTGTCTTTTCCTTTGTGTCCTACCCTTTAGTCTGTACTTTTAATATGATCATATTTTGAGTCAAAAGTTTTGATTAAGTTTGAAGATATAAGAATCAGTTCTAGATGTTTGCTTTGCCACTGAATTTCCAAAAATAGTTTGTTCTTTGAGCTTGTGTTTGGTTTATAGATCCTCTCGTGATGTCTGTATTTTGTTGAACCTACATGTGAATTGATTTTTAAGCTACAAAACTGATATCTTCAACTTTCCTTTCTTATAAAATCTCAATAAAGATAGATAAGTTTCAGTGTCCAAGGCTTCACATAGACCATGATCTTTTTTCTTTCTCTCTGAAAACTTGTAAAATTCTATAGAGTGTGACTTAGCTTGTGCTTGTTCTGTGTCATGTAAGCCTTATATTCTTCCTTTCATACTTATGTGACTTTGCTGTCTTGAGGAACTAGCTAATTCAACTAAGGTTTCTTGTTGTTTTTTCTTGCCTGGAACTTGGTAAAGTCCCATGGATGTGTTTTTGTGTGCACCCTAGATTTGGAAACTATTTGGCCTTAGAAAATTGTGTGGTTGTCTCTATATTTACTTTAATGCAATTTTGTGCTTTGACCTATGCTTTCTCCTACTTTACTTGTTCTCGTCCTGAAATTTCTCGTGTTACATGGATTCATACTTTCAAACTGGGAACCACTTTTATTTTGATTCCTCTTATCCTTAAAAGCTTTTTTTTTTCTCTTCAAACTGTCTTATGGACTCCATGTTTGCTTGGTATTGCAATTTGTGTTCTTCTTATTTCAAAACCTGGAAACTAGGTTCTCTAAGATGAAGGTCCCAAGAGCTATTCTTTTCTTGAGAATGTGCTAAAACTTATTGAATCCTCACTTAATCTTTTTACTTGGCATAGCCTTGCTTTACCTCTAGGCCACATTAGTGACAAGGAATCCCTGCCTATCTCTTCCAGAGATACATGCACTATAAACTAATCACAATTAAACTTTGTTGGACTGCATTCTATTCATTTGAATTGGTTTTTCTTTACTGCATTACCTGGAGAATGTTGATCTGAAATTCTAAATAAAGAACGACTGGATGTGTGTGTCCTGTGTCTGAAGTGATTTCTAGCTTAACTTTTGCTTGTCCCAGTCTGAGGTTGGAGTGAGTATACTCCTTTAGAGGGGTCATGTCAACCTTTCAATTCTGTTAATATCATAAGAAGATGTCCCTATAAATTTAGGCTCATATCTGTACTTGCCTTGCATCTTTTGATAATTGGAATTGCTTGTTATGTTCTTTGCTCCCCCCTCCCCCACACTCTTCTGACTGTGGGGCATTTATTTGACACCGGTGGGGCTATGTTATATGTCAATTTAGCTTTTCCTAAACTTTCCTCCAACCTGCACTTTGTGAATTTGTATATATATGTTGACTGGTGACACATTGAGAATCTGTTTTGTACCTTGGTTGAGAGTATAATGTGAGACAGTCTCCTCTTAGAATAAGGGTTGTCTAAATAGCCAAGTAAAGCTTTTTTTACCATTACCTTTGAGCTTTTCATATTTGTACTCACCCCTTTTTTACGATTGTCCTGGAATTTGTAAACTACCATTTGCTCTTTGAGTTTTAAACTGAGATGGCTTGTATCTGGAGGTTGGGCCTTAACTGGGAGTGTTGATACTGGGATGTTTGCAATTCAGGCCAGTGTTTTGCAATTTGGCCCTGGCCCTAGAGTATAAGTTGTTACTGTATGTGTGTATTGAAAAGCTACTTCTCTTATTTAGCAAATCGTATACCTTGTAATTTTGAGTTTCCTTAAATTGATAGTTCCCTTTTTTCTTTTAGCAGCAACCATCATCACCATGTATATATTCGTAATTGTTCTTTTTAGTTGTATACTCTTTTGTGTAATAGGCTGCCTTGGTTATATTTTGAGATAGGTTTGGTAATTCGGGGTTAGTCCTACTCTCCCTGGTGTTAGCCATACCTGGGGTTCTCAAAAACACCTTGGAACTTGTGCGACATCGAGAATATGGGATTAGGACCCAGTCCCCATGCCATGTCAAATCTCGAAATTAGACCAATATGTTAGTCTAGTACACAGAGGGGCAAGTATAAACTTTTGTGTGATTTGTATCATTATGTGTTTGTATATATGTGTGCTTAATTATCATAGTTATAAGGACATTTAAATATAAACTAACCGCTTTTCCCTTTTCCTTTTCTTCCTCTACTTGCATGACCACTCGTGTCCAAACAAGCCCTTGTTGGGCCAACGGCCCAATAGGACTTCTCATTCGCATTAAGATCGATTCTATGGTGAAAATGATAGCGAGGCGTGCAGAAGGCCCGACCAGGGTGAAAATGGCCACTAGGGGCTTGGTACGCCCCTAGTTTAAATTTATTCCCATATATGTATGATTTTATCTGTATGTATTTGTAAACGTATGCAACTCATATTATAGTGGAACTTATGGATTAGACGTCTTATGATAATGGTTCCTATGCCGTTTAGACTACCTTAGGTCCCCAACGATTTCCAAAACCACTACAAATCTCTATAATGTTTTTTCGCTAAGTTAAAAATGGGTATGCAGGCTTCTTTTTTTTTTGTTTTACCTAAATAAGTCTTAAATCAACTTTGCGTTTTCAAACTAAAATGGCAATTGGATCCAGTGCTAACGAGTTTTAAGCTATTATAGAAAAAAGGGATGTCTGATAAACTCTTACCATTTTCTGGAAAAGGGAAATGAAATGTTCAACAAAGTTTTAAGCCACAATTCAGTCTAGTACATAAAAAGTAGGGCTCAATGCCCACGAGACTTTATTAAATCAGAGGCATGTACTCCTTTTATGTAAATTTTCCAGAAACATAGCGTTTTAAAATAAGGCAAGTAAGTTTTCACCAGAATTGGGCTTATGATTTTCAATAAAGCAAAAGGATGTTGTTTTTAAAACTCACCATGCCCTCTCTTTAAAAATAATAAAAAAAAAAAACCTCATCCTCTTAATAAATTTGGGTCAAATTTAAAAAAAAAATTGGGTCAAATAAAAAGCCAAAAGATGAGTATATACAGCCAGTTTATACCACCTCTTAAAACAGAAAAATGCCTTTTCACATAAAAACCGTCGTAATATAAAGAATTTCGGATAAAACTGAACGTATTAAGACGGATCAACCCGAGACAGAGTATGAGTATAAGCATGAATCATAACCACTTTCTTTATAAAACCCCCCAAAATATATATTCCTTGTATAAAGGAAGACTATTTGTATTCGGATATTATAAATCCAAAATTATGACACCCTGTATATAAACAATGACATGCAAATCACAAAAAATGACAGTTTCTTTACGAGAATAAACAAAATAGATAGATCAGGCAAATACTCATACTTTGGAATTCGAAGGTCAACCGTATAGTACAGATCCTTAATACTGGGGTGCCTAATACCTTCCCCAGGGGATCATCAGAACCCTTACCTAAAACTCTAGATTATGAAGGTTTTTTCACGGTACTTGAATAAACCCTTCAAAACTGGTTATCCTAATTTCCTAAAAATTAGATGGCGACTCTTTTAAAACAAAGTCCGAAAGAGCACCAATGTATTCGTAGTAGCCTTTTACGCCCTAAACCCACGTAAAAAGCGAGCCATAACAAATGCCATAAGAGGAAAAGAATTGAATGGCTTCATTGCTAGAACCCAACTCAAAAGCATTAGCTGACCTAACAATTTGAATAGTAGCAGAAAACTAATTCTTAACAAAGAAGAAAAATGTGTTGATCAAAGTAAAGGCATAGGATTTGGTAGACAAACAATGCATCCGAGTACATCTGGTGTAATCATCTACTATTGTGAGGAAGTACCTATGTCCATTATATGTTTGAGTATGGTATGGACCCCCATAAATCTAGGTGAATTAGTTGGAAAGGTTTAGTGGAATGGATGGCGTTGACACCTAATTTTTTACCTCCCATAGTTTATTTTGGTTACTCAGAGTCCTTGGATAATAATAAAAAAAAAAGAGCCACACATCTTAAAGGGTTTAAATAATTTTTATAAAAATTGTTCAGGTTAATATTTTAGGAATTTAAATTGATAAATAGATTTTATGACATTACAAATCATTTAGGAATAAATTGGTATTTTATGACATTAGGAAATATTTTGTTAGAATTAATCAAAGGCAAAACATTATTTACTTAATGGCTAAATTGTTAAAAGTCAAATTGACAAATGATTTATCCCCTCTAAATCCAAGGAATTTGAGTAATCAAGGGAATTGACCATTTTACCCCTCAAACTTTAATTTTGTGTGTTTGCATAATTGTTTGAAATCAATAAATTGTTTTAGTGTTTAATTAGATTAATTAATCAATTAGATGGCCATTATGGCAAATTGGTTTAATTACTAAATGTTTACATTATGGCCACATTTGGATTAACCAAATTCATGGTTTAAGGTAATTGGGGCCATTTTTCCTTTTTAGGCCTCCTAATGATTTAATTGATTTGATTATGGCCTTAATTAAAATAACCAAATTCATTGGATTAAATTAATTAAATTCATCATTAACTTTAAATTGGTAATTAGGACAAATATGGCCATAATTAAAATAATCAATTAAGTTAAATCAATTAAGGCTGTATTTGCAAAGATGAGCCCATTTTATAATTGACCGTATTTTAAATTAATTAATCGGTTAATTATGTCCTAATTTGATTATAATTGAAATATTGTGGCCAATGATCGATGTTTTAAAATTTACCCATTTATTCAACTTAAATGCTTTGCCCTTTATACGCATATATACGCTAAATATACATACACATATACAATATACACATGGTGCCCCTCTTTTCTTTTAAATCTGGATCGAGGCCCAGTCCAATACCAGACTGACCCGGCCCAGATCAATGATAAGAGGGGTAACACCCCTTCTCTTCCTTATTTTCACATTTCCGTCATGCCAAACATCCCCTTCTCTCACCTCTCTTCTACTTTTAACCCTAACCCTAGTAGCCGCCTAGGATTTCTCCTCTCTCTCATGCCAAAAATGGCAATGGCGCAGAGAAGAGCAGACTCGTTCAGTCTCTACATGTCCATATGAGGTAGCATTAATTGCTACTCCCCATTTCTCCGCTCATTCTCACCAAATGCAACCTAAGCTAGGTTATTCTCCCCCCCCCCCCCCCCCCCCTCTCTCTCTCTCTCTCTCTCTCTCATTTTTCATCATTATTTTTCATCTAAACCAAGTACACAATGCATTGATGACCTTGGTTTGAGCTGTTTCAACTCTCGGATCTCATTGGTTCTTCATGAACCGACCGGATCGAGGGTGAATGATTGAGAATCGACTATTCAAAATTGTTTTTTGTTAAATCTTAGCCTATGGTTGTTTGATGGAAGGATGATTTCTCAGAAATCACACTAGTCCCACATCGGTTGGGGAATTAAGGTTGGGTATTTAAGGGTTCTATAAATAGAACCTCCACTTCATTGAATTAAAGAGAAGAAGTTCTTGAACACTCAAGCATGCGCAAAAGCTTAAGATTTGAGTTTTGACTCGAGTTTTGGGCTGTGCTAGTGAAATTTTGCACTTAACTGTTTTAAAGTTTAGGTTTCTAGTTCAAAAAAATTGATTTTTATCTTCTTGTGTGTGGTTGAGTTGAGGACGGGAAGCATAAAGGATTTCAACTCTATTCTTGCTCGCGGCTGCGTATCAAAAAGGTAAATTTTTGTCATTTTTCTGCTTTTGTTTAGTTTATGTTTAGCTAAGACGTTTAGTTTAAGTAATGATCTGATTATTGATTTGGTATGAATGTTATAATTATATGGCAAGTGAATATTGGCTCAATTGAGTAGTGTGTTTGATATTGGAGTTTATTTGGCCATTCAACCATATCTCGAACACTGTATACAATTCTTTAGACACTCAATATATTGATACATGATCTTGAGTTTAGTAATTTGAGCCTGAAAGATTGGTAATGAAATGTTTTGGTCTCATTTGCCTAGGCTATCTATTATTGAGCCAATGATATGAATTAATTAAAGGTTAGAACTAGGAGGGAAATGAGATTAGGAAGTGTTTGAACTAATGGAAGGTTGTTAATTATTAAGAAGGAAGTGTGTGAGTTAATAATGGGTCATTAATTATTAAGAAAGAACTGAGCAAGTATACTGTTTTACAGAACTAACCTTTGTGATGCCAAAAATGTGAAATAGGCAGGGGGAAGGGAAGAGCAGAGCAACATAAACATTTCTAAATCTTATTGAGAAGAATCCTGCCTACTTGATTATATACATACATGAGCCTATTTTGATATTCCCTTATAAGGTGGAGATAATGTACTTAGAATTGAATGTGGTTATGAATGTCTTCACTTAAAGACACAGTGGATAAAACAGGGATTAACTAACACCTTTTTTCTGTTCTTATAATTGGAGTCACTCATATAGCCTCTATTACCTTTCATAGAGTCATTATGGCAATTCTAATAAGAAAGAGGATGAAATAAGATTAAAAGGGTCCCAAATAGTTTGACCTAGTTAAATGAAACAAAGGTAGTTTGTAGTTGTATTTGTCTTGCTTGGGGGGGGGGGGGGGGGGGGGGGGGGGTTAGAGTCTGTTTTAATGAAGGGATAGGAAGAGTATGGACATAGGAGTTGAAACCAGGACATGACCTTAGATAGGAGGGTTTGGAGGACCCAAATTAGGGTAGAAGGCTAGTAGATAGTCTCGCTATCCGCTCTTATTAGTAGTCGCATTATTGCAATATAATTTCTTGTGCTCCGATTTCTGCTATTATCTGTTATTATGTGTTATTTCCTGTGCTTTGGTTATCCTGTGTCATCTGCTCTGATTTCTGCTATTATCGGTTATTTTCTGTGCTCTGATTATCCTGTATTATCTGTGTCGCTTGCATTATTTCATTTCCATATCGCTTTAAATCTCTTATCCGAATCTCTTAACCTTATCTAACCGTATCTGACTTCTTTTTATGCTTTTATTGAGCCGGGGGTCTTTCGGAAACAGCCGTCCTACCTTGGTAGGAGCCAGGTCTGCGTACACTCTACCCTCCCCAGACCCTACGATGTGGGATTTCACTGGGTTGTTGTTGTTGTTGTTGTTGTAACTGTGAATGATACTACTTGTCATCTGCCTGATTCTGATGGGATGGGAAAAAAAGGGGGCAACACATGACACACACACACATACTTGGCTAGAATTAATCTGGGAATATGATATACATACCTGTCTAAGTTTAAAGGATCAAAAGTAGGATTGGGGTAATTCAGTAATGATAATCTTATGGCAAACTGGCTAAGCTAGCCATTTGCATCTGTACTGTGCATGAGATAGGGAATGGTTTAAATGACAGGATCTTTGTAGTCGCAAGGGTTTATGAGTAAGCTAAAGACTCCATAACACAAAATAGCCTTTTTAAAACGTGCCCTGGGAGAGGATCAAGGGGAATCAAATCTTGCTTGGTTCACAACACCTTTCCTCCATATAAAGGACACCATGGCATTTTTGTAAGTCCATGGGGGTGCTTGTTTACTGAGAAAACACCTCATGATCCTACAAGTCCTATCATTAGGCCAAGGGCATCTTAGGGTAAAATCAAAGCTATTTTGTCAATATGATCTACTGAAACTAAAAAAAAAAATGAATCTCTATGTATAACTGGTTGATTTAGACATAAAAGAGGATATGTTTGACTAGAAAGGAGTTCTAAGTCATGAAAGCTGAGCCATTAAGATCGTTAGAACTACTTGAATCTTTTCTTTAATAGCATAATTGTTCTTTCTCTTTCCCTATTATCTAATATAGTGTATGCAAGTTCTGTGTGCCTATTTGTGCATTTCTCTCATTTTATCAAACTGAACTAAGGCTTAAAGATTGCTCCTATGCCATCTCTGAATATTTGGGCTCATTTATACTTTGCCCAGCCATGTTTAAACTATAGTCTCTATGTCTTGAATGTCCTTTTGTGAACACATCTTCCCTATTTGGTTAAGAATATAAGTAGTTAAGCTGATTCATTTACTCATCCCTGTATTAGTCGTAAGAGTTGCCAAAGGCCTGAATTTGATGCTGAATCTATGTGAAAAGCCTGGCCTATATCTAGTTTTGTTGGGCTGGGTTTGAGCTTAGTTTGGGTTGAAGGTGATACCTTTGATTTGCTAAATGTAAGTATAGGACTTAGAACCTGTTCTGAGGCTTAGTACACATAGAATGTACCCTAGGTCATTAATAAAAAAGAAGGTATACATTTGATATACACCTGATATACATCTGATATACACATCATGATGTGTATATCCTGGGTATATTGTGTATGAGGATAAAACAGGTAGTAACACATAGAGTATGTCTATTAAGTGGGTAAAGAAATAAGAAGGATCTCATTAGTACTTAACTTTGACTTAGCTTTATTGTAAATGGGTAAATGGGCCTAGCCCAATCTGGATTCAATAAAGAATAGCCCAGCTTTCAGAAAATCCAAGGTGGGAAAGGGACTCGATCACTTTGCTGCTGTATTTTATCTTGGGCTGTCAAAGCCCAGTGGTGTACATGTGTGTGTGTATGGTATTGTATTTAAGAATTATATATATACATACATACGTTTGATAAGATCAGCAGTATTTTTTTTAACCGGGTCCTTTTTCTTTTTCCTCTTCTTCACGGCATTGCCAATAGGGCCGAGTCAAAACCCACCGGTTGGGCCAAGGCACAACAGGAAATTCTTTCGAAATATGATCGAGTCCAACGACGAAAGGGAAGCTAATATTATAAGCACACATAAAGCCCAACCATGGGTGAAAATGGCCAACTAGGGGCTTGGTACGCCCCTAGCCTGCCCCTCTTTATTTATTCGGCATTTTTATCATTCTTGGGTTTGTTGTATTTACTTGTAAAAAACTCATATATGTTATTGAAATCCGTATTGTTTGAACTAGTCATCTTAGGACAATGGTGATTACGCTGTTTAGTAGACCTCTTAAGTCCCCACACGAATTTCAAAACCCGAATTTAGTATAACAATTTCTTCAAACCCGAATTGCCAACTAACAAAACAACTTCGATACAAGTTAAAATGGGAGGACAAAAGGGATTTTCAAGATCATAAGTATTACGGCATTTTCCTTTAACAAATTGGATCAGTTTTTACTCAAGGAATGCTTTTTACAATTAAATTAAGTTTCTAGATCAAAATAAAAGGTTGGGTCGCACCCTATTGTAGGAAATAAAGATTTTGGACCAAAACCACTGGGAATAAACAAGTAATTTTTGGGCCAAGCCCAACATAAAGCAAAGGATCTTTGGGCTAACCCTCAAAAGGATTTTTAGAAAGGAAACAAAAATACAAATAAGAATTTGGGCCAGGCCCAAACTAAAAACGCTCTCTCTAACAAAGTCATACTTTTCAGGCTTCAAGACCAACTCAAAAAAAAAACCAATTTTATGTACACACATATCCATAGATTCATGATAAAAGAAAACTACTTTATAAGTTAAACATGTTCAAAATATGTTCATAAATACGAGGTTTTTAGGTTAAGATGTTCTAACTCTGCGGATGCGGATTGACTCGTAGCTAAGTGTGAGGATTAAGCATGAATGAAAAGGGACATAAATACCTATATATAATACAAAAACCAAAATATTTTGTACTTTTTATAAACAAAATATACTATCCTTGTACGTAAAAGGAGACTATTCTTATCCAGATATTATAAATCTGAACCTAAAGTACCCATATGTAAGGGGACCATATTCAACTCATTTCCAAAACCAAATGATATGCAATAATGACAATATTTCATAAATGCAGAAAGTTAAACTCAAAATAAACAGTTCATGCAAATACTCATACATTGAAATTTGAAGGTCAACGGTATAGTATGGATCTTTCATACTAGGGTGCCGAACACCTTTCCTAGGGGATTACCAGAACCCTTACCTAGAACTTTGGATTACGAAGGCTTTTTCACTGTATATGAATAAACCCTTAAAAACTGATTTTCTTAATTTCTTAAAAATTAGGTGACGGCTCTTTTAAAACAAAATCTGAAAGAGCACCAACAAGTTCGAAGTGGCTTTCCAAGCGCTAACTCCGCTCGCAAAATGCGAACCGTAACAGATAGAGACTCTGCTGGGGACTTAAAGTTTCTAACCATAACGATTCCAATATAATATGAGCATATTTACCTTAACTATTTATGTGCTTACTTTCCTCCAATTATTAACTGTCATTGCATGCATATCATAACTCCGCCACTCCTGGCATTTAATTTACACTTTATTCCAAAGGCGACTTCGCGGAGCACGCGATCGTTCCTTCAGTATAAAACCAAAATATTTCTTTTAGAACCATTATGAGGAGGGGTTGGTTCGCGATCGTCCAACAACCCTAACAGTTCAACCTCAGTTGTCCGCTCGGGTTTTCGATCTTTCGTAAACAGCCCACTCTAGTGAAAACTAGGATAGAGCTAAGACAAATCCCTACTGAACTAAGGCATTCATACTTAGGTGAGCTTTGGGTATCCCAAACCTACCTAAGGCTCATTAAGAGAGACTACCTTGTGTTCAGACGGTTTATGACCCGAAAAAATACCGCATTTCATTTATGTCTATGTGTAAGCATGTCTGTGCCTATGTGATGAACTATTGATCTTGTGGGGATGGGGGAATCTTAACCGTGTTTTGTTTTGTAGATGGAATGCAGAATCTGTTTCGACATAGTTACCGAGGCTCCAGACTTATTGAGAGCTTGGTGGAATGGTTGGGTGATGCTCATCGAAGAACAATTAGATGTACTCTAGGTCATCAACCCTCTATCATTACAATGAATGGTCGCTCGGAGCTAATAGAGGTATTAGCCGGGCATTGGGACAATAAGAAAATGTTATTCCGTTTTGGTGCTATCAAAATGACTCCGACCCTAGAGGAAATTAAGGATGCCATAGACAGTAATGGAACCTGTCTAAGTAGGTGACACAAGCCAGATTATTGGCCAAATCATGAAGTTTCTTGCCTTAACGGAGGCGCCTTGGGCACAAGGACCCACTGTAGCCTTTAGGGATCTGTATTGGAGGTTCGGGGACGTCACCTGGTATAACCTGTATTAGAGGGAGTTCAAGAGTAGAGAAGAATGGGAAGTTGTTAGACCTTTGGCATTTGTTGTAGCCCTACTAGGCACTATGGTATTCTCGAAGAATCAGTCACTGGTCGTAGACACCCGAGTGATCTACTTGGCCCATGCTATCTTCTATGATATAACCAAGGATCAAGAAAACCAAGTATTTTGACTTGGCACCCATCATCCTTGCAAAAAATTTTCGGGCTTTAAACAAATGCTATAATCATTTCTGATACTTCCAAGGGTATAACATGTTGCTACGATGGTGGATTGTCAAACACATCAACACGGCTGAAGGAATCCAGTATCTGAGCAACAGCAATAGGATAGATCTCCTTACAAATTACTGTACGAAGCTTGGTTACATGTCCAAAGGGGTGTGGGCCGTTTCATTGCAGAGTTGATTGAAGATAGGATCCAATGGATGCTCCCTGACTTCATTGCTGAGAGCATAGTAGTTCGGGGCAAAAAATTCCCATTTGTGCCATTAGTCGGGGTTCGAGAAATCCGTCCTTATTATCCATCTCAGGTTTTAAGGCAATTTGGTAAAGGCAAGTGATACCTCAGATGGGGAACCCCGAGCAATTAATTATCGAGCATACCGAGTAGCAAATCAAGAATGCTGGTGTAATCATCAGGGAGTGGAATAGTCGTGTGAGTTGGGGTCCGGATAATTTAGCTCCAGACAGATTCGAAGCAGTGTGTGACCCAGGGTATTATGAGTGGTTACAAAGACACTTGGCTCGTGCATGCGTCCAAGGGCCGACACTTCATCACGATGCCCGAGAAGAGAAGCTTTTGAAAGAATGTCTGGAAAGCACAGATGGGCACTTGGCCAAGATCTTAGAAGAAACAGACTCGATGATATTCAGAATGGAGATGTATCAAGCAGGACTTCAGATTCGGACCACCCTTCGGAAGGTCAAGAAGGCCAAGACAAGCCAAGCCTCGACATCAGCCGCTGAAGGGGGACCCTACTGATTTATTGCTTTATTATAAGCCCCATGTCAGCTTCATCATATTTGTAATCCCTTCAGGGAAGATATTTTTATTATTATTTATTAACTAATGATGATTTTTCGGGGCAATGGTTCATCTTCACAAATGGCACTTACATGTTTCAAACGATTAAGAAAGCCTTAGCTCAAAAAGCCTTAGGAACGCGAGTAGTATAGATATCTGCAAATTACATAATTACTTGCTACGTGTTTCACATGCTTACATGGTATGTGTGTTGTCATATATTAAAGCTTGAGTACAATTGGACCGATGATCTAAACTACCTACCCAAAAGAAAAAACACAAGACTTAAAACTTACCCAAATTTATCTCCACTAAAGGTGGACTTACAATAGCGAATCAAGGAGAGTAGGAAGCACAGACTTTAGGAAAGACAGCTGAGATGCTGCGGGATAAGGTGCTACAAATGGAAAAGCACCTCCAGGAAATAGGAAAGAAAATTGAGGACGTAGACAGATTACTGGGTATGGTTGAGAATCCGCCAGAAGGCATACCCCAAGAGCAATATTATGGAAATGTCCCGGAAGAAGTGAGAGAATTGGTGTTAAATTATATACCCTTAGAGCGAAGGCCTGTGATGCCTAGAGAAGGGACTCCAAAAGGAGTGAATGAAGACCAAGGAGCTAGGCTAGACTCGTGGGTTATGGAATCAGACCCACAAGAAGAGTCAGAGCCTTAATAGGAAGCCTCCGAACTCATTGAGGAGGAAGAAGAGCCAGAAGAGGAAGAAGAAGAGCCTCAAGATATGGATGCAGAAGAATTGGATCCTATCGACGTAGAGGTTAAGGAAGAAAAGGAATCATTTGAGATGTTTCTTGAGTTTCAAGAAGAAGAGATTGATATAAATAGTGAATCTAACTATTATGCCCCAACCGACGAGGGATCTGACTTCTATGCACCCTCACCCATGCTAATACCTGCGGTCTCTACTATAGCGTCAGAGAATTTTGAGAAAGCAGACCCTCCCAAACCTGCTTGGTGGGGCATAGCCTTCAAAGCATATTCCTTCCCATTCAGAGTGGCCTCACGACTCGTCACTTGTAAAGAAGTATTCGAAAGGATGATCGCTACGGGAGTGTCTTGCACCACTAAGGGCAGGTTGCCACTGCCCGAGTTGGTGTATACCTACAAAAGGTCCCCATTTCACCGCAATCAGAGGGGTCATACCTTGAATGAGTGCCTGGGATTAAGGAAAATAATTTGTAGCTTGATTGATGATAGGTTGATCGGGACTTTATGGGGACCACACACCTTACTAGTCAATGACCCTATTATCCCCGGAAAAGGGTTCACCGCTGGAACCCAAATTTGGCGATATGATTTCACGGTCTTGGAGGAATCATATGCCATCATCTTCTCAACTCTAGCTACGCTAAAGAAGATCAGACCTGTGGAAACTATCCACAAACCTGCCCCATTAGGGTCCAACATGATCAAATTTTGCTTGTACCATACTGGAGCTATGGGACATGACATAGAAGAATACTACGCGTTCAAGCACAAGCTCAAGCTCGAGCACAAGATCAGTATGGGGGATCTTTTGGTCACCCTCCCACCACAGCACTAAGAAGAAAGGAAAGATAAGAGAGCAAGTTTATAAGGACAACAACTCGCAAAGTTATATTTTTGGGTAGTTATTAGGTGTCCCGCACTTTTGCATATAAAAGCTACCCCCTCCCCTATAAATATTGTAAAGAACCGTGCCGACCTGACGTCCCTGTAGAGGGATAAGCGGGAAGCCCTAGTCAGGCCTGGTCTGGGGATGTCTTTAGTTAGGGTTAGCCCAAAGGATATTTAGGGAAAATGTATATCTTTCTTTTGTAAACGAACTACGATAGGGGCTGATTTTCCCTGGTGGGATACGTAGGTAGTCTACGTAAGACTTGACCTTTACATAATATAAATTATAATTTCCCCCCCCCCATTTGTCTAATTTTTGAAACAAGAAAAGAGTTTACCAAAGTAAGTCAACCACAAAGCCCATTGAACCAAGATCCAACCAAACATAAAAGGCCTATAATGTTCGAACCTTTAAAATAAAGAACCAAAGAATATTCAAGCTTTAATATATGACTTTATGCGCTATGTGCTCTTTAAATACCAATATGTGATATTTGCTTTTATATTCATATCCAAGTAACTAACTTTGTCTACCGTTGAGTTATTCTTATATTATAGAACGAGGACGATTAGTGTAGTATCGAAAGTTGGCATACTTCACGAGATCTAATGTCGCGTTAGCATCCCTCTCGGATAAAAGAAAAGAGAAAATGACTGGTACACCCGATAATAGTGGAAATGAGCTCGTTCTTCGCGAGGGAGATAACCACGACCCACAGGAAGTATTATCTCAAGAAGATGTGATCGCGACATTACTAACCACCGTAATGGCCCTCCAAGAAAAGGAGGCTAGGAATGAGGCAGCCAATGCTGACATGGATGACTCGACGAAAGAAAGAAGGCCTCCTCCTCCCTTTCCTTCACTAAGCTCCCTAATGCCCGATCATTTTCCTATATACCCACCAGGAACCATCCCACCTCCACTAAACTCCACCAACCCAAACCATGTGGTCCTTCTTACCGCACCCCACTACCAATAAAATACACCCAAATCCCAGGGACCACTCACTCAGTCCCATCTTACCAGGTTCTATAGTAGATATTCATCAATCTGGCAAACTAAGTATATGTTCCAGCCCCACCAATTGGGAGAACCACCACTACTCGCTCAACTATCCCACCCACCAAGTATCTTTCTTCATTCCCAACATCCCAAGTGAATCCTCCCAGGGCATAAAGAGTTAGATCATTACGAGAAAATGTAGAAGGCCAGGAGGGCCGAACAGGATAGGCGTGAGAGAGATATGGAAAAGAAGATGGAGGAGTTACTAGAAAGATCCAATAGGTTCACAAGGAAGGCTACGAGCCTAAGATATGATGACCTGTGCATGAATCCGGATTTGGACTTACCAGAATGGTTCAAAATCCCAAAATTTGAAATGTTTAATCGGACAGGGAATCCCAAGGCCCACCTCCGTTCCTGTTGTGACTAATTGGTCGGGGTTAAGAAAAATGAACCTCTGATTATGCGACTATTTGGTCGTAGTCGGACTGGGGAAAATGCTGAGTGGTTCGCAACTCGAGACATACGCCAATGGCTCACTTGGGAGGACATGGCAGAATCCTTCATGGAGAGATTTCGCTTTAATGTAGAAATAGTACCCGACCGCTACTACCTCGAAAAGTTCAAACAGAAGTCAACAGAAAACTATAGGGAGTTTGCCAGTAGGTGGAGGGTCGAGACAGCCCGTGTGCATCCACCGATGTGTGAGGGAGAGCTAGTCTCTGTGTTTATTAGGTCCCAGGAGCCTGACTTCTACGATAGAATGTTGTCCATGGCTGGGAGGCCATTTGCTGAGTTGGTCAAAATAGGAGAAGCCATAGAAGATGGTCTCAAATCTAGGAAAATAGTCAGTGTCTTCAACAAAACATTCGGACAAACTACTGCTGTCACGACCCGACTAGGGGCCGTGACGAGTACCCGATACTTGTACCGAGCACTCCTTATCTATCATATTACCTTTACCTCTTAGCAAGCCGTATAAACAGAGCCATATTTTTTTGGAACATTAACATTAGCAGCGTCATTCTGAACATAGACTAATAAACTTCGTTATCACTTTATACAAAAACATTAACATACCAAAACACCGTATATCTAACTGTACTTGACTGACTGTACATATCTGCCTACGAGCCTCTAGACATAGTACACTTATACATAGAAAGGGCCGAGTACTATCGTGCCCGAGATTATATATACACAAAATAGTACCACTGAAGTAAGGCTCCGGAACGACTGGAGCACTGTAGAGTACTGCTGGCAGAGCTCCTAAGGATCAAGTCCACCTGTCCGCTGACCTGCGCGGCATGAAACGCAGCGTCCACAAGAAGGGACGTCAGTACGAATAGTGTACCGAGTATGTAAGGCATAGAGAATAATACAAGCAGTAACATAGAGTACGATTAATAATATCATGGAGTCACAGGGCATATAACGAGGTGAGAAAGTAACCTGTGCATAGAAAGGCCCCTTTTCAGGCCGGCTGTCATGTAGGCTTGTCCTTTCGTCTTTGAAACGTTTCTTTTCATAAGCATAGGAATTAACATTTATATATTACTTATTCTCGTGTACAGAAAACAGTACATTTCAGTAACGGTACCTTTTGCTCACATTTCATTCGGCTCTCCCAAGCCCCCTCCCCAACGGTGTCCCAACACATTACATCATATATAGGTAGCATACATTATATATATATACAGACGCCGCGTACGACTCTCCCATATCCCGCGTCCAGGATGGAATCCAGCTGAATCAGGTGGTGATATAACAGTGGCCCTTCCCCTTTCCCCATACACATATACATATACATTTGCTTATCTTTTATACATATACACGTCTCATATACAATTACTTATCTTATTTATATATACATATCCATACACATATACCTGCTTTATATACATATATCATATAAGCACACAAGAGCCAAGGAAAATCATGTATCCATCGGAGTGATGTAAGGTCGGTGGCCTCCGATTACGTTATGGAACGCTAGTTATAACTTTGTCTCACCTTGAAGGAACAAGTATTTTAAGGCGAGACTATCAACGGAGAATAGTATTACAGTAACCGTAGAATGAAATCGTGGGCATCATAGATGACCATCATAGGCTTTGGAGTCAGAGAAAATAAAGATATAGCTAGGAAATATAAATACGATTCAAAAATTAGTGTATCACTTTCATGTTTTCATAAGATACTTAGCTTAGTCATCTTAGTCATAGAGTCGTTCCGGTCGTACTTATCAAAGGTACATTCTCTTGTCTAACATTGTCATTATCATTATCCTCATAGAAACATTCTCGTTAGAGTAGTCATAGTACTTATCATTCGGTAACGAGATTGGGATCAAAAGTCCCATTTGGATTTACTTCACGTAAGTCAACCACGACTATAGAAAAATCCGAGAGTAACGGGCCCACCTCGGGCCGGATGAGGTAGCGTATACGATTTACGTATGTTACGTGTCATAGCGTTACTTGTGAGGGTCTTAGGGTAATCGGGTCCCATTTATACAAGTTCTAAGGGTGTAGGAGGTTTTTCCAACAATTGGCACACTTTCTAGTTCAATTCTATTGAACAAAAAGTGGAAAACTTTAGGTGCGGATTCCGGGGAACCGAGTTGTCCCCGAGGCTCGTACCCAACTTATTACAACTAAGACATGCCATAGAAAGAAGGGTGAAGCCTTACATACCTCTTTCCGCTCCTTTTGCTATCCCAAATTCACGTCACAATCTCGTCGAAATCTGCGAATTGGTCATTTTTACCAAAACTCTCATTAGAAGACTTAGAGTTAAAATCTTAAGGAAGCACTTTGCTACCGAAATTTCGGCAGCATTTCCTCTGTAAATATACCATCCTCGACATTCATTTTGGTCAAATTCTCATCAAACACAACCCGGGAATTCAAACCCGGCCAAACTATCAACATAATTCAACAACTATACTAGCGATTCACACATTTCATTCAATACACATGATCTCAATTTACCACTTTCTTCAAAATCTTCCGACTTCAATAAACATAATAATTCATATCTCAACCACATCATACTAACCACATTATTTTTCATGCATGCGGGAACCTTACATTCAATTTACATGACTTCTATAACAAGTCTCCACCTACTACAACTTCACAAGATTATTATGCATTCATTAGCCACATAGAATCCGCAACATAACCACAACCAAAACACTACATAAAATTGACTCATTCTCTTCCATTTTCTGCATATCATTCACAACCAAATACTAGACAACATGATTGAAATATGATTCCTACACATACATATATATATGCTACCTCACGACCAACATGCTATATTTATTTCCTTCATGAATTTCATTCATTTTAACATACTACAACACATATACACCATGTACAACACATAAAACAAGATTGAAATTCACCTTTCTTCTTCAACTTCTTACTTGACTACAAGTTGGCAACTTGAATGATTTTGAGCCTTTCTTGCTCCAACAACAACTCCACCTTGTTAGGGATCCTTAGCTTGGTAGGGAATAATTTTTGGGGAAATTTTATCAATTTTCTTGGTGATTTTCCTCTTGGCCGAAAGGCCCTAAGGGTTTGGCTCCTTCTTTCTTTGTTCTTGCTTCTCTTGAAGCTTCTTGAAATTTCTATGGATTATGATGAATAAAATGACTTGGTCATTATTTGAATTGACCAAGTTATATTCCTTATGGGCTTGGACCCTATATGGCCGGTTGGGCCTTATAATTTTTCCAAGATTTTTACTTTCAAGCCCACTTATATTTTGGCTAGTTTATGTAATTCATGAAGCATTTTTCCAACTTCCAAATTTGCCCTTCGTCTTTCTCCATATTTTCACGAGTCATATTGCGAGTTTCCCCTTTTTGCCCTTGACCTTTCCTAATACTCCCACTTCAAATTTTTTATAAACAACTTGTACACCAAATAAGATCAAAATTATAATCTTGCTCTTAATCTCCCGCAATTACCTTAAATTATCCGAATGCGAAAAATGCGGGATATAACAACTGCGGGAATCTTCCGCAAGAAAAAAGAGGACGTGGCAAGCATATCCCACATTCCGAACTCAAGCCCAAAAGATCCACAATCCTCCCACATAACTTCGCCGCTCATAAGTTACTCTACGCCTGCCTACAATCCAACATCTGTATATTACGCACAACCAAGCTTCACCACCACTATACCAGCTTACACAGCTCCGCCTAGTGTCCGTGTGTCCGCTCCTGCTTACCAAACACCATCACAACAAACATATCAACCACCGGCTCAGCAAAACTACCGTCCACCGTAAAATAACCCAACAAAAGCCTATCCACCTCCAAATTATCAAAATCAACCACCGCCCCCAACATATAATGCTCCATGTCCTGCTTTTGAGAGAAAGCCAGCAAGAGATTTCACAACACTTCTCGAGCCTAGGGCTCGGCTTTTCGAAAAGCTATTAGTCGCAGGGCCTAATCTAGAAGGTCCCTCCAAAACTAGGACAGTTGAGGAATAGATTCTACAGGGCTGATAAGACTTGTGCCTACCATTCATGAGGAAATAGGCATAGCACAGAAGACTGCATAAATCTCAAGCACAAAATCCAGGATCTGATCGACAAAAGGGAAATCATTTCAGAAATCGCAGCTCCCAATCTGAGCACGAACCCGCTACCCAACCATGAAAACAATGGGGCCCACGTGATTGATAGGGACAAGGATTGGGAAGCTTGCAGAGCGTTGGTCTCCAAGGCGGTTGAATCTCTAAAACAAATAGTAGCCTCCCTCACATTCCAAGAGCGCCCCAACTTCAAAGTTTTGGTCTCGACATCAAGATTTCAAAGCCTATACCAGGGTTCAGGACTCTGGTCCCAACACTCGTGGTAACCCAGACGGCACAACAAATTGTGCCTACACCCAAAGAGCCAATCATTGTGCAAGCAGTCATGGCTCAAGGCATGACCCGCTCAGGAAGATATTACACTCCTGAAGATCTGGCTCAGAATGCCGCCAGGAAAGAAAACACCCAAAAGAGAGAAATAATAGAAGGAGAAGTTGAAAATTTTTGGCGGCGTATGCAACCGAAAGACTACTCCATCGTTGAATATTTAAAAAAGATACTGGCATAAATATCGATGCTATCATTACTAGCCAGCTGCCCATCACACAGACAAGCCCTTATGAGAGTGTTAGATAATGCACACTTACCAGCTGGTACAAGCAACAAAGACTTGGCTAGGTTGGTAGCCCACATCACCGGAGAATATAAAATCTACTTCTCTAAAGAAGAACTGCCAACGGAAGGAACCTCCCACAACAGAGGTCTTAACATCACCGTAGAATGTCGTGGAAAAGCAATAGGGAGAGTGCTCGTGGACAATGGATCGGGCCTCAACATCTGCCCCGTCACTACATTAACACAGCTTGGCTATGACACGGGCAAAATTCGCCAGAGTGAAACAAACTTCAGGGGATTTGATGGATCCCAAAAGTGATTTCCTGGGAGAAGTAGACCTACATATCCAAGTTGGGCCTGCCTCTGTCACAATGAAATTCCAAGTCATGGCGATCACGGCCAACTACAACATGCTTTTGGGAAGACTCAGGATACATTCTTCCGACGCAGTACCATCAACTATACACCAAGCCATAAAATTTGAATGGTAGGGATATAAAATTATGGTCGTAGCTGAGAAGGTTACCTAGAAATATCCTTACAACATCATAAATGTGATCAAGGGGAGTCTCTACAGATCAAACTTCCATGTGATGGAATACGTTAGGGCCACCCATTCAGAAGGGGAGGTTGACCAACCAATGCCAGCAGTTTACAGGATGATTGCCTCCACCATGATGAGAAATAATTTTGAAACAAGAAAAGGCCTGAGAAGGGACGTTGATGGGATAACAGAGCATGTGCCAAACCTAAAAGAAAATTATCACTTCGCTCTAGGGTATTATCATGCCCAAACCATGGCCTAGGCGAAGCATGGCACTCGGTGCTTTATTGTATGTGACCGAGCGAACCACATGACTTGTTGAATCATTATGAGGGATATCATAAGCGGAATATAACATAAATGCATGATGAGCCTTTATAAAACGTAATAAGTCATAATACGTAATACAATACTTGTTTAAACATGAGTACAGAATTAACATGCATGGGCCAAAGATGGCAATACGACTCTGAATATCTAAAATGACATAACTGACTAGTCTGTGAAACCTCTAACATGAGTCTGAATTGGGAATCATACTTGCTGGGACAAGGCCCCCATACCTTTAATGCATAACTAATAAGAAATAGATAAATGACTAAAACCCGAATGAGATGGGGCTCACCAATAAGCTGATACGAGCATGTCTTTTTTAGCATATGCGCCGTCCTGTAAATCCGTAAATACATCGTGAAATTTTGTCCCCCGGGCAAATAAAAAGGGACGTCAGAACATTGAATGTACTTGTATGTAAAGCGACTGAAAGAATAAGCATGCCACATGAAATCACAATGATAAAACTGAAACTGAAACCCAAAACCTAGTTGTGAGCATGAACATGGATACATATACATGTATATAACATGAGTAAAATATCAATGGGAGAGCATTAGTATGACCGACATGTAACCACCACGTTAGCACGTGGCATCTGATGTCTGCCCGATCAGCTAAGCCATCTTGTACCTTGCCGGGGTACAAGACATGAACATGGCATGAATGGATCCAAATATCTCAATGGGGAAATATAAAGCAATCGTCCTAAACATAGGCAGAGCGATCCTTATCCTATGGTGGCAAATGTAGTTTCAGGCTGTCTGAGCCTTCTCGGTAACCTGTGCAACTCCCAAAACATGAACATGGAAAATAGGTGGAACTTGCTGCCCATGGCTTTCATAAATCATAATTTGTATGTACATGGATATCGTTTCATAGTATTGTTGCATGAAAACGTGTAAAGCACACAGAGTATTTTCTTGAAAATAAACATAATAGATTATAACTTGTATGTAAGGACCCATGGAATGCAATGTATGGCTTTTTCATGGATTACGGATAGATTCTCAATAATCACAATGATGTATGAAGAACACAATGAAGAATTTATAACAATTTAATAGATAATATAACATGGGGCATGGACCCAGGGTTATCATGAACATGGTTAAAAACTCTAGTTTTCGTAAGGCTTCATACGTTACGAAAGAAGAAGCGCGGGGAAGAACAATGATGTTCCCACACATAGATAGCAACCCTACATACCTGGTAATGCTCCAAACTTGAAATAAAAATCTGAAGTTGGAAGAAGAATTCCAAGGTTTGAGTCTTGAGTCCTTTAAATGGGTTTTCTTGAAAACCCTATGTTAAGAACAATGATTTCATGGTTAGGTTATAAGAACACATGTTATAATTGATTTGGAAGGGCTTGGATTGACTTACCTTGATATTCTTGGTATTGGAGGAGATGAACATGTCGTTCTAGGGTTTAGGGACTTGTAAAAATAAAAATTAGAATTAAAACCAGGTATTTATAGTTTCTAGTGCGACGTGGGAAATACGAACCAAAATACAGTCTGTATTCTGAAATACGATCCGTAAACCTGGATCGTAATTAGCATATTTCAAAATAGAAACACTATAGCACCTCCTTCCCAAATACGACCATCAAATACGGGTCATATTTCAAAATACAACCCGTTTTTGATAATACATATCCCCCCAGCCAAATTCTAGAATGCACAGTGATTTAGATGTCAAATTAAGATTTGAACTACGGGTCGTATACTGAAATACGATCCGTATTCTGGTGCGTAAATCCCCATCTGACAACTGAAGAGAAATTTCCAATTCCCACATTCTCTATCTGATTTTCTAAGTCTAGAATCATGGTCAAATCTTAAGTTAAAGGTACGGGGTGTTACAATATCTCCCCTTTAGGATCATTCGTCCTCGAATGATAGGTCATTGTTAAGAATATGGCTGGACATGGCTTGAATACATGAATGTGAAGGAAACGTGGCATGGAACATGGCGACTGAATTGACATGACATGATTACATGGAAACATGAATAGCGAGACATGGAGCATGAGGGCTGGATACATGACATGAGCGTGAAACATGAGACATGGCATGACATGGACTATGGAAAGTTACCTTGAGCGTTCTGTGCTTGTTCTGTAAACCAAAATAGGTACTTGGATTTCATATCCTCCTCGGCTTCCCAAGTAGCTTCCTCAACTTTCTGACTTCTCCATAACACTTTTACTGAGGTCACTTCTTTAGTTCTCAACTTGCGAACCTGACGATCAAGAATGGCTACGGGGATCTCCTCATAGGTAAGGCTATCGTTAATTGTTATAGTATCAGCAGGAACAACCAACGACAAGTCTCCTACATACTTCCTCAACATGGATACATGAAACACTGGGTGTACAACAGCGAAATCTTATGGCAACTCAAGTTCATAGGCTACTTGACCGACCTTTCGCAGAATTTTGTAAGGTCCAATATATCTAGGAATAAGCTTCCCTTTCTTCCCAAATATCATAACACCCTTCATGGGTGAGACTTTAAGGAATACCTAATCATTAACTTGAAATTCTTAGTCCTTTCGCCTCACGTCTGTGTAAGACTTCTAGTGACTCTGAGCAATTTTCAAACGCTCTTGAATCAACTTGACTTTCTCCATAGCCTGATAAACCTAATCTAGCCCTAACAATTCTGCTTCACCAACCAATCAGTGACCTACACCTTCGCCTATACAGAGCTTCAAACGGTGTCATCCTAATGCTAGCATGATAACTGTTATTATAAGAAAAATCAATGAGGGGTAAGTGATCATCTCAATTACCTTTGAAATCTAGGACACATGCTCTCAACATATCCTCAAGGGTCTGAATGGTGCGCTCTGCCTGACCATCTGTCTGAGGGGGGGGGGGGGTGAAAGCTGTACTGAGATTAACCTTTGAACCCAATCCTTTCTGAAAGGATTTCCACAATTTTACTAAGCACCACGATTTGAAATAATGGACACTGGGGTCCCATGCAATCTGACAATTTCATTAACATATAACTTGGCTTAATCCTCTGCTGAATCTGTGGTCTTGACTGGCAAAAAGTGCGCTGACTTAGTAAGCCGATCAACGACCACCCAAATAGAGTCATGCCTCCTAGCTGAATGAGATAGACCTGATACAAAGTCCATATTGATCATTTCCCATTTCCAGACAGGAATATCAATATTCTGAACCAAGCCACCATGCCTCTGGTTTTCGGCTTTCACTTGCTGACAATTCGGACACCTAGCCACCAAATATGCTACATTCTTCTTTATATCATACCAACAATAAATCTTCATAAGATCATGATACATCTTAGTGGAACCTGGGTGAATAGAATGCCTGGAGTTGTGAGCTTCTGACATGATTCCCTCTCTGAGCCCATCTACATCTGGAACACATAATCTGCCTCGGTACCTCAAGGAATTATTATCTCCCTCTTGTTCAAAAGTTATCGTCTTATGCTTGTGAATCCCCTCTCTCAGCTACAACAAGTAGGAATCCCTAAACTGTTTCTCTTTGACTTCAACCACTAAGGAGAAAAGAGCTTTATCCTGAACAACCACGCCGCCGTCCTAGAAGTCCAAAAGTCGAACTCCAAGACCGGCCAAACGGTGAACTTCCTTGGTCATAACTCTCTTATCTGCATCAACGTGGGCTAAACTCCCCATGGAATGCCGTCTAAGAGCATCGGCTACAATATTCACTTTCCCCGATAGAGAATATCCACATCATAATCCTTAAGAAATTCGAGCTATCTCCTTTGCCTAAGATTCAGCTCCCTTTTCTTGAAGATATACCACAAACTTTTATGATCTGTAAAAATATCAACATGCACTCCATACAAATAATGACGCGATATCTTAAGTGCATAAACCACAACTTCCAACTCTAAGTCATAAGTCGGATAATTCTTTTCGTGAGCCTTAAGCTGTCTAGATGCATAAGTGACAACCTTACCATGCTGTATTAAGGCACATCCAAGACCAACTTCCGAAGCATAACAATAAACAATGAACCCTTCGGTTCCTTCTGGTAGCGTCAAAACTGGAGCAGAAGTTAATCTCTTCTTCAACTTTTCAAAGCTTCGCTCACAAGCATCTGACCATTGAAACGTAACCTCTTTCTGAGTCAACTTAGTCAACGGAGCAGAAATAGAGGAAAATCCTTCTACGAAGCGTCTATAATAGCTTGCCAAATCCAAGAAACTTCTTATATCAGAAACTGATGTTGGCCTGGGCCAACTCCTTACGACATCAATTTTCTGAGAATCAACTTTAACACCTTCACCTAAGATCACATGGCCTAAGAACGCCACTGACTTAAGTCAAAACTCACACTTTTAGAATTTTGCAAAAAGTTCGCGATATATAAGAGTCTGCAACACTATTCTGAGATGTTCTGCACGATCAACCTCACTATGGGAATACACCAAAATATCATCAATGAAGACAATGATGAATAAATTGAGATAAGGCTTGAAGACCCTATTGATAAGATCCATCAAAGCAACTGGCGCATTTGTCAACCCAAATGACATAATAAGAAATTCAAATGGACATAACGGGTTCTAAAAGTGGTCTTTAGAATATCAAGTTCCTTAACTTTTAACTGTTGGTAGCTTAATCTGAGGTCAATCTTGAAATAACATTGGGCACCCTGAAGTTGGTCAAATAAGTCTTCTATTCTGGGAAGAGGGTACCTATTCTTAATGGTGACTTTGTTCAACTAGCGATAGTCGATACACATGCCTAAGGAACCATTTTTCTTTCGGACAAATAAGACTAGCGCACCCCAAGATGAAACACTGGGCCTAATAAACCCCTTATCAAGAAGATTTTTCAATTGGGCTTTTAACTCTTTTAACTTCGCTGGAGCCATTATATATGGAGGAATAGATATGGGTTGAGTGTCGGGGAGTAGATTAATTCCAAATTCAATCTCCCTGTTAGGAGGGACTCTTGGAAGATCTTCGGGAAAGACCTATAGAAACTCATTTACAATTGGTACGGACTGGAGAATTGGAGTCTGGGCATCTGAATCCTTGTCTCGAACTAGGTGGTATATATAACCCTTGAAAATCATTTTTCTAGCCCTTAGGTAAGAAATAAATCTACCCTGGGTACTACTGAATTACCCTGCCATTCTATGACTGGCTCATTAAGGAACTTGAATTTCACTACTTTGGTTCTACAACATATTGTGGCATAACATGAAGCTAACCAGTCCCTACCCATGATCACATCAAAGTCTACACTCTCTAACTCTGCTAAGTCAGTTATGGTTTTGCGGTGATAGACTAAAACTGGCAACCTCTATAAATACGTCTAGCTATGACTGATTATCCAACTGGGGTGGACACCTCAAAGGGTTCATGCAATTTTTCTGGTTCAATCCCAAATTTCTTAGCAATAAATGGGGTTACATAAGATAGGGTGTATCCTGGGTCAATAAGAGCATAGACATCAAAAGTGAAGACTATTAGTGTACTTGTGACAATATCTGCACGAGCTTCTGTATCCTGACGACCTGTAAACACATATAAACGGTTTTGTCCTCCACTTGTGTTTCCAGACTTAGCTGCATTGTGCCCCTACAGGGTCTGATTATTACGAGGAGCTGTTGAGTTCGTGGACTGCGCCACATAACCTCCGGTACCTTTCCTAGTTGATGGACAATCTCTCTGAAAATGACTCCTCTAGCCACAACCATAGCATACATCCATACCCATACGACACTCACCTGGGTGTCTCTTACCACACTTGTTGCAACTCGGAATATCATATGACTTCTGCCCCATACTAGCTTGAGAATAAGAACTTGATGGTCTGAAACTCTACCTCTTGTCATTTTGGAGCTTAGGGACTGGGGCACTTGGTGTGGATGAAGCAGGTTCTGCTGACCTGCTCTTAAAGAATTTCCTATTCCCATTACTGCTGAACTGTCCAGCAGACTTGATCCTCTTGTTGAACTCCTTATCTTTCTCTTTCTACAAGGCTTCCTCTCATTTAGCATTGTCTCATTCCCCTGTACGAAAGAAACCATCTTGGAGATAGTCATTTCCTTGTTCTGTGCAGTGATATTGGCCCCATCGTACAAATGGGGATCCAAACTATCAACAAACCTCCTCACTCTTACCCTCATGTCCGGTACCATAACTGGAGCATGCTTAGCCAGACTAATAAATTTCAAATAGTAGTCCTGAACTGGCCTGCCATTCTTCTTATGCTTTAAGAATTTCTCAGCCTTAGCTTCTCTGACTTTTATTGGCATGAAGTGGTCTAGGAATGTGCTTGCAAACTCATCCCATGTAGCATCAGGTGCATCCTTACCTCGGGATAATTCTCAAGATTCATACCCAGTGTTAGCAATGCTCTGCAGCTGATGAGATCCACAAGTAGCTGCTTCGATCTCCGTAACTGCCATAATCCTGAAGATTTTCTGAGGAGGATCAATGTAGTCCTGAGGGTCCTCATCTTTCTTTGTCCCCGTGAAGACAAGGGGATTAATCCTGAGAAAGTCCTTAGTCTTAGAAGACTCTCCATTATTCCCTGAACTTGACTCAGATTCCTGACGCTGGGCCTGAGCTGCTACCAACAGAGTGAGCATGTTAGTGGCACTTCTACCATCAGTATTATTAGTTTCTGGTGGAGGAACTGGAGTCTCTATGGAGTTGTATTCATTGGTGGCGTGGTCTCTGGCAGAGGTGCCTGATCCGAAGTGGCTTGGATAGCCTCTGTCCTTGCAGCATTAGCAGCTGCTCTTTGGCTGTTAGAAGTCTTCCTCTTTGCAGGCATGATTTTGAAAATACGTACACACACAAATTAGAAAGGCATCCTGAGAGTATTTCTCTAACTGCACGATCTAGAGTATGAAAGAAGTATGACAATACTAAATGTCTTGGTGGTCAATAGTTTATATGTGTGGGGCCCTCAAACATATAAAAGTGACCCCACTGGACACGGTTTCATAGACTCCCTAAAGACATTTGAACCTAGGCTCTGATACCAAACTTTGTCACGCCCCGAGCTATGGCCTAGGCAAAACATGGCACTCAGTGTCTTACTGCATGCGACCGAGCGAACCACCTGGCTTGTTGAATCATTATGAGGCATATCATAAGCGGAATATAACATGAATGCATGTTGATCCTTTATAAAACGTAATAAGTCATAATACGTAATAAAATACTAGTTCAAACATGAGTGCAGAGTTAACATGCATGGGCCAAAGATGGCAATACGACTCTGAATATCTAACATGACATAATTGACTAGTCTATGAAACCTCTAACATGAGTCTGAATTGGGAATCATACTTGCTGGGACAAGGCCCCCATACCTTTAATGCATAACTAATAAGAAATAGATAAATGACTAAAACCTGAATGCGATGGGGCTCACTAATAAGCTGAAACGAGCATGTCCTACTGAGCATATGCGCCGTCCTGTAAATCCGTAAATACATCGTGAAATGTTGGCCTCTGGGCAAATAAAAGAGGATGTCAGAACATTGAATGTACTTGTACGTAAAGCGACTGAAAGAATAAGCATGGAACATGAAATCACAATGATAAGACTGAACTGAAACTGAAATCGAAACGTGGTTGTGAGCATGAACATGGATACATATAAATATATATAACACGAGTAAAATATCAATGGGAGAGCATTAATATGACCGACATGTAACCACCACGTTAGCATGTGGCATCTGATCTCTGTCCGATCAGCTAAGCCATCTTGTACCTTGTCGGGATACAAGACATGAACATGGCATGAATGGATCCAAATCCCTCAATGGGTAAATATAAAGGAATCATCCTAAACATGGGCGGAGCGATTCGTATCCTGCGGTGGCAAACGTAGTTTCAGGCTATCTGAGCCTTCTCGGTAATCTGTGCAACTCCCAAAACATGAACATAGAAAATAGGTGGTACTTGCTGCCCATGGCTTTCAAAAATCATAATTTGCATGTACATGGATATCATTTCATAGTATTCTTGCATGAAATGTGTAAAGAATGTAAAGTATTTCTTGAAAATAAACATAATAGATTATTACTTGCGTGTAAGGACCCATGGAATGCAAAGTATGGGTTTTTCATGTATTACAGACAGATTCTCAATAATCATAATGATGTATCAAGAACACAATGAAAAATTTATAACAATTTAATACATAATATAACATGGGGCGTGGACCTAGGGTTATCATGAACATGGTTAAAAACCTTAATTTTCGTAAGGCTTCATACATTATGGAAGAAGAAGCGTGGGGAAGAACAATGATGTTCTCACACTTAGATACCAACCTTACATACCTGTTAATGCTCCAAACATGAAATAAAAATCTAAACTTGGAAGAAGAATTCCAAGGTTTGAGTCTTGAGTACTTTAAACGGGTTTTCTTGAAAACCCTATGTTAAGAACAATGATTTCATGCTTATATTATGAGAACACACGTTAGAATTGATTTGGAAGGGCTTGGATTGACTTACCTTGGTGTTCTTGGTGTTGGAAGAGAGGAACAGGTCGTTCATGGGTTTAGGGACTTGTATAAATAAAAATTAGAATTGAAACCAGGTATTTATAGTTTCTGGTGCGATGTGAAGAATACTGTTAACCCCCATCGTTTCCATCGTAGGATAATATATGGTTTCCTGAAACCCCATAAACCAGGGTCCGGCCATATATTTTGAAAATTTCATAAAAATGAGAGGTAATATAAGTCGGGTCAGACAAAAATCAGGGTTAGTCAAATTTCATTGCTCAGGGATGGTCTCGCCATCCCTGAACACCGAAGGGGTAGTTGTTGACACCTAATTTTTGACCTCCCATAATTTATTTTTAATTACCCATGGTCCTTGAATATTAAACGGAGTGAAATATGTTTTTTTTAGCAGTCAAAAGGATTTTATAAGACTATTTTAGCTAATATTTTATCATTCATATTTGATAAAATTATTTCTATAATATTATAAATCATTTGAAAATTAATTTGCAACAGTTATGGTAAATTTGCTAGTTTAATCAAGGAAATAGTTCAAAATAATTATTTATTTAATTGTTTAAATTTTCAGGAATTAATTAGCAAATATTTTATTCCGTTTTATGCAAGGAATCTGGTTAATTAAATAAATCAATCATTTAACCCTTCAATTCTTGTTTAATCAATTTATTAGAATTCATCATAATTAATTGAGTGTTTAATTGTGGTTTATTTTGTAAATTACTCATTAAATGACTATAATTGAAATAATCAATTAATAGTCCAATTATGGCCCAATTGAAAATCAATTTCTTTAATTGAAGTCATTATTGCAATATTAGCCTTTTTAATTGGGATTTAATTTAATTATAACCTTATATGAAAGGGACAAAATCATTGGTCTGAGTAATTAAGATCATTTTGCACATGTTAGCCAATTGGACCAAATAAGACCATAAAAAAACAGCCTAGACTTTAAATTAAGACAAGTAAGGTTATGTTTGCAATTGAAATCCTTTTTGCAATTAGCCATGTCTCTAAATTAATTAATTAATCAAATGTTGTTAACTTTGGTCATAATTGAAATGTTTCATTAATAGACATTCTCAGTTTTTGGCTATCTCCTAAACAAGAGTCATTTTCACCCTCGCTTGTATATGCATGTATACATGAGTATACAAGTATATACGTGTATATACATGTATATCAGGTATACATGTGGGATGCCTTTATTTCCTTTTTAAACAAAAAATGATCTGATTCAGGCCCAAAGGACCATGACCCGGCCCAAGAAAACGTTAAAGGGGAAATACCACTTTATTTCCTTCAGCAAAGCCAAATGACCATTTAGGCATGGAGAAAACGCCCTTGCACTCTTCCTCTCTCATGCGTCATCGGTTGCCAAATATGACATCGGAACAGTGTACTATCGCTTTTTCAGAGATTGGTCATCCATTTTGGGTAGAACAATTAATGTTCTATCCTCTCTCTTACTAAACACCACCGTTGAATCACCAAAGAGGTGAGGTTTCCTCTCTTTTTATGCTTTTGCTGCATTTTTCAACAGTCATGGACTGTTTTCTCTTAATTATTTTTGTTGCGTTGTGATTTGAATCCGCGATTCTTATTTGTTCATGAAGAACACCACGGATTAGCCTTGTCGGTCAAAATCTGGCCTTTGATGCTTTGTTTGATGTAATCCTAACCCTACAATATTGAATTGCGAGGAGGAAATCCCATTTCTGGGATTTATCCCACATCGTTGAGTCTAGGGTTTGGGGGTTTCTATTTAAAGAGCCCTATTCTCTTATTATTGAGACAATCTTGAGCATATAAATTTTGATATACTCACAAAGAACTTGAAAATACCTGAGATTTCCAAAGTATTGGAAATCCTTAGCTTTCTTGAGTTTAAGTAAAAATTTAAAGAGTTTGTTTTCTCTTGTTTTTCTTTTGGGGTTCGTGTGTTGGCTGAGTTAGGATCAAGGAAGCGAAGGAATCTTCCAAGTCCAATTCTTGACAGAGGCTGCACTCACAAAAGGTAAACTTCTTTCTTTCAACTTTTTTTCAGTAGTTTGTTTGTATTTTTGTATATGTGTTAAAGCTGCTAATATAGTTATGTTCTTGCTTAGTTTGAATTAGGCTTGCATATGTTAAGTTAGTCATGTTTAGTTATGTTTTTTTTTCCAGTTTAATCATGTTTAAGAGCACTTAATTCCTGCTTATATGTAATTTTTCAGCTCAGATCCTGTTTAGTCAAGATTCAGCAGGTTGAGTAATTAGTTTAATTAATATCATACCTACTTAGCTTCTGTTTATCATGCTCCTACCTTAAATCTTGTTTAGCTGCACCTTCCCATAATATACTTAATGACTCAACCCCTATTGTGTTGAAAATATAGTAGTAATATCTCTCCTGTTAAACTCTATTTGTTCTTTTAATCCACTATTAATGATTGTTGCTACATATTAAATGATTAATATTTGTATACACATAGCTGATAACTCACATAGGTTGGATTTTATAATGACAAAAGGGACTATGAGCCATCATGTATCTAGTTAGGACTTGTTTTACTAATGGACCAGTTGGCTTGATAGAATATACTACGTTTCTCTCTAATTTGAGTTTTAAACTAAAGGTTTGTCAACTGGTCGTGATATATAATAAGGTGAAACTATAACATGATCCCATGCTTAATACTAGCTTGAGGTAAGATTTGAATCATCTAGATTGGGTCTGATATCTTATTAGGTGTCCCTTATGAGTGTTTAAGTGAAGAAGGCTTGGGTTTGGTTATGTGCTAATATGATAGGTATGTTTTAAGCTTAAATGTGAAAATTGTTAGCTTGAGAATTAGGTGTATATGTGTAAATTGTGCTGAATGTGGTACAAAGAGATAAGCTTCTGCATTTGAAAATGATAGCCCACATCTGTACTTGTTAAATGTGTGCATTTGCTGATATAAATGTCGCAATTGGATGCTACTGCTTTGTGTGAGTCTATGTTGAGTCTAGAAATAGTCTGATGCTCTTAATGAACCTCGTTATCTGCTTCCTAAATATGTCACATGAGAATTATTACTTGCCTTTACTTGTTGTCTAAATATGGGTCAGCCTAGGCTCTAATCTTGGTAATTTTACCACCATGAACCTTATACATAGTTTTTGAGTATGAGTAAAAGTATATAGCTATCAAGAATCTTAGCATGCCCTAAGTGCCATCCCTATGAATATTACATGTATTACAAGACTCATTACTGCCAGATCAGTGTTAAAAAAATCAGTTGGATCTTATTATGTTAGCCATCTGCTGTACCTGAACCTGTTTTCCCATTTCCGTATGTTTGGTGTCTTTGAGAGTTTCACATGAATTCACTCAAGTTTACTCCTTATGAAAACACAGTGTGCAATCAGAATGTTTGGTGCTTACTGGTATTTTATATAGAATAGGTTCACCCTGTTCTTTACATGAGGCTGTCATTAAGAATGAATTATCTAGGGCATATATTTACCTTGTTAAACAAGTTCAAGAATCTTGTCTTGCATCTTTTCCATGTTCATGTCTAATTAGTTGTCTGTGAAGTCTATGACTAAGACTAACTCATGAAACCCTGCATCATTGTTTTCTCTGTGATCTTGTTGTTACTTGTCTGAAGACATATACTTAATATGAATCAAGTTAAGGATCTACATGGTCTATACTGGGGTAACACGATGATGTTGTGACATACCTGAGAGGTTGTCACTTGGGGTTTGGTTGACCATAGGTTTGATTTACCCAGAGCCAGAAAGAAGGAGGATAAGTGTTACACCTTGGAAAATTTCCCGTTAACGTACAGTGAATAGGCTAGCGAAAGGCACAACGTATACGATGTTTTGATAAGTAAGAAATAGCGTTTTATGATCCTAATCGAGATTCAAAGACATTTGGCGTAAGGGAAGAAGGTTGTCAAAGAAAGCAAGGGGTATGCTGTGTGTCGGGTAAGAATTATGAGCAACAAGTTAATGATGGCGTAATGATGTCTTGGAGAAGAGTTATAATGTCCCTTAGATTGGTATTGAGGTGTTAATCAAGTGTCAAGGAGGTTCCGTAAGGATTGAAGATCAAACGCGTCGACGAGAACGAGTTTCGGAGAGCTGGGCATTATACGACAAAACATACTGGCCGTATAAAACATATGGACCGTATGTCCAGCCGTATGTCTTGCCCAGAATGAGGGTCCTCACTGGACCAGATCTACGACCAGACATACGGTCAGTATAAATTATACGGACCGTATGTTGGTCCGTAGAATCTGGTCGGGACAAATTTTAAGTTGATATAAGGACCTCTCTCTCATTAATTCATTTCATTTCCACTCTCCACACTTGAAGAATCCTCTAGAACTCTCTCCATTATTCATCCACAAGAAGCTAAGAGAAATTGATGATCAACCTTGTCAAACCCACAAAATCAAGTGTAGAAAACCTATCAAAGTTCATCTAAGCCAAGAAATCCCAAGGGAAGTGAACTAGGGGTTTTGTGCAAGAAGAGAATTCCCACTCAAGGCTTATTCTTCCATTATCTAAGGTGAGTTTTATGATCATTCCTTGTTGTTTAAGGTGTTGAAAGTTAAAACACTTGGATTGTAGAAACATATGGGAAATGGGTCATGAATGTGTGAATAGTGTCATTGTTGGGTAAAGGCTTGGATTGAGTCATGATTATCGTTATGTTGTGATTGTAAGTATGTTATGAACGATATTTGGAACATGGAATGAGTATTATATGTGAGAAAATACGATAGTGAACTATAACCATGATTATGGAGAAATTGAAGTGAAATTGTGAAATGCGGATAATGTAGGTGAATGATGATTGTTGCTTGTGATATTGTGAACGTTGTTATCGATGTTTGGGAGTTGATATGGAATATGGAGAAAGTAGTATAAACAAAGGAAATGCTGCCCAATTTTCTTTAGCTTTAGTAAGCACGTTTAAGTAACGGATTAGCTAATGTTAATGCGAATTCTCTTGAACGTAAACAACGTGGGCATTGAAGGAGAACAAGCAAGAGATAGATTAGTTAAATGAAAGAGGTATGTGAGGCTAGTCCTTTCTTTCTATGGCATGAATCCTATGTCATGATTTTTCCTTCTCCTCCATGAATCTCCTACATCTTGGAAAGCTAAGAGTCTATGTCCGTGAATATCCATATGAGATAAGAGTTACATTATGAGCCTAATAATGATGATGATGAGCTTAAGCCTAAAGATTCTAGAGTTCGTGATATGATGTTCCTATAAATTTAATGATGTTGTTTATTGTATACACTCACCTTATATGCTATTTCCTTAATGGTGAGGCAGAATACTTATAAATGCTCCATAATGAAATCGGGAGTTCATGACCTTATGTCACCTTGATAAAGTATAGCTGTCTTTGAGTTTCTATGCATGCATTATGATGAGTACATATTGATGATATTACACCGTGCCTATATGGCCGGGCAGACACCGCTAAGGCGGGCAGTGTATACACCATGTCTAGATGGAATGGACAACACCACTAGTGGGCGGCATGAGATGGTACCCCGGACACGGGAGGCCTGGACTCAAGCTAATGATTATCACACCGTACCTATCTGGTCGGGCAGCTTGTACATTTATGCATACATGATATGATGATGATTATGAAGTAAGCTAGCATGCATTATTTCTTTTATAATTGACAGTCAGATACAGCTGCTCCTTTTTTATGCTTCCTTTATCTCATTGACGTATTATTATTACTTATGTCTCTCATACTCAGTACAATGTTCGTACTGACATCCGTTTTCTTTGGACGCTGTGTTCATGCCCACAGGTAAACAGGGAGGTGATCTTGATCCAGACTCGTAGGAGTTATTAGCTGACTTGAGAGCACTCCATTGTTCCGGAGGTGCCTTTGATCATTCTTTTGTGTATATATGTATATTTTGGGCACGACGGGGTCCTGTCCCGTCCCTATGTCTAGCATTCTAGTAGAGGCTCGTAGATACGCAGGTGTGGGTAGTATGGTCTCACGATGTTACTACTATATGTATATTATCATTTTGGTAGCCGAAAGGCTTATGCATATAAAAGTATTTATGTTCTCAAATGAAAAATGATTTTCTATGATTTGAGTCTGAATTTGATAAAAGAACACTTAATGAGTATGATGAGTAGTAGAATGAGTAGTGCTCAGTGGTTAGCCCCGAGTACCCGTCACGGCCCATAGTCGGGTCGTGACAAAAGTTGTATCAGAGCAGTTCAGTCCTAGGAAGTGTCTACGAGCCGTGTCTAGTAGAGTCTTGTTTATGGTGTGTTGCGCGCCACACTAATAAACAGGAGGCTACAAGGTATTTAGGAAAAATGACCATCTTTCATCTTAAGAGATCGTGCGATAGAGCTATATTATAAGATTTTCTCCTCCCTAATAATGTGGTATGATTTCAGAAATGCCGCCAAAGGGAAAAGCTACAGCCGCCCAGAAGGGCAAGACTACGACGAAATGGCGGATAGAAAGAGAGCCGCCAATGAATGTAGAAGAGGGAGAATCACATAATGAGGCCCCATCTAATACTTCCTCCACCCCGCCAAATGTAGAAGAACAAGGAGGAGCTTCAGCTCCAGTTCTTCCACCGGTCGCTTCGGGTCAACAAGTGAGCGAGGCCATTAATCTATTGACACAGTTAGTTGCCGCCCAGGCACAGCGACAGAATGTGAGTTCAAGTGATCGGGCAGCTAGTACCAGAGCCCGTGATTTTATGAGTTTGAATCCTCCGGAGTTTTTCGGGTCAAAGCCGGATGAAGACCCGCAAGGTTTTATTGATGAGATACTGAGAACATTGAGGATTATTCATGCCTCCGATACTGAATCTATGGAGTTGGCATCTTATAGACTCCGAGATGTGGCGGTATTGTGGTACAATAATTGGCTAGCTTCAAGAAAAGAAAATGTGCCTCCTCCTGTGTGGCAAGAATTGGTAGATGCTTTCATCTGCCACTATTTGGCACCCGAGGTCTGCCGAGCTAGAGCGGATAGGTTCTTAAATCTAAAGTAAGGAAATATGAGTGCCCGGGAATATAGCCTTCAGTTTAATTCATTGGCTAGATATGCCCATGGTGGCCGATATGCGAGATAGGGTACATAGGATTGTGAGTGGCTTTGGGCCACATTTTTTCAAGGATTGTTTGACGGCTTCGTTGCAAGATGGGATGGATATTTCCCGAATACAAGCCCATGCCCAGAATTTAGAAGGACAACAACCTCCGCAAAGGGGTGATCGTGATACCGATAGAAGGCAAAGTAAGAGGGCCTGATCTATGGGGGCAGGAAGTGATTATAGAGGGGGATCAAGGCAGACACATTCTGGACACTCAGGCCAGTCGGTGACTAGTGCACCTCCACGGTTTGCAGGTAGAAGATTTGATCGCTCCTTTCGTTCAGGACAGGGTCAGAGTTCGAGGGCCTCAGATTCTCAGTTTGGGGGAGATTATAGCCAGAGGAAACCCCCAGTATCGTGATGTAGCCAGTTCGGTAGATTATATTCTGGACAGTGTCGCCAAGGTTCAGATGCTTGCTATGCCTGCGGCCAGGTTGGGCACATGATGCGAGATTGCCCGTCGATGAGTGGTAGAGTTGGGGTTCAGCCCACAGGATCAGTGGCTGGTTCATCTTCAGTGCGCCCGGTAGGGCAGACTCCCCAGATGTCAGCAGGTCGAGGTAGAGGTAGAGGGGGAACATCTACTTCAGGTGCCACTCAGCCCCGTGTGTATGCTTTAGCCGAATGACAGGATCTTGAGTCCTCGCCGGATGTGGTTACAGGTACATTATCTATATTTTCCCATGATGTGTATGCATTGATAGATCCGGGTTCTACCTTGTCTTATATTACTCCGTATGTTGCTGGCCGTATTGGGGTGAAACCTGAGCCAATAAAACCTTTTGAGGTATCTACTCCGGTTGGTGATCCCGTGATAGCTAGACAGGTGTATAAAAATTGTGTACTTGTGATATGCAATCACCAGACCAAAGCTGATTTAATTGAGCTGGAAATGTTAGATTTTGATGTGATTATGGGTATGGATTGGTTGGCCTCGTGTTATGCTAGTGTTGATTGTCGAATGAAAATAGTTCGATTTCAATTTTCGGGAGAGGCCGTGCTTGAATGGAAGGGTAATACAGTATCTCCAAAAGGTAGGTTTATTTCCTACCTTAAGGCAAGGAAGATGATAGCTAAGGGCTATATTTATCACTTAGTTCGAGTTCATGATACCAAAGCAAAGTCGCCAACTTTCCAATCCGTTCCGGTGGTGAATGAATTTTCGGATGTATTTCCAGATGAACTTCCAAGCCTTCCTCCAGAAAGAGAGATTGATTTCGCTATCGATGTGTTGCTGGACACCAAGCCTATTTTCATTCCTCCTTACTGAATGGCTCCGGCAGAATTGAAAGAGCTAAAGGCACAGTTGAAAGATTTTCTTGAGAAGGGGTTTATTAGACCCAGTTCTTCACCGTGGGGAGCACCAGTCTTGTTCGTGAGAAGGAAAGATGGTTCCCTTCGAATGTGTATCGATTATAGGAAGTTGAATAAGGTGACAATAAAGAACAAATATTCTCTCCCAAGGATTGATGATTTGTTTGATCAACTACAGGGTGCCAAGTGGTTTTCCAAAATATACTTGAGGTCAGGTTATCATCAAGTGAGAGTTAGAGAAGAAGATATTCCCAAAACAGCTTTCAGAATGAGATATGGCCATTATGAATTCCGGGTGATGTCGTTTGGGTTGACCAATGCTCCGGCATTGTTCATGAATTTGATGAATAATGTATTCAGGCCTCTCTTGGACTTATTTGTGATAGTATTCATTGATGATATTCTGGTATACTCTCACACAGAATTAGAACATGTCGATCATTTACGTATTGTTCTTGGAATTCTTCGAACCCGAGAATTGTATGCAAAAATTTTCAAAGTGCAAGTTTTGGCTGAATTCTGTAACATTTCTGGGTCATGTTATATCGGATGACGGCATTCGAGTTTATACTTAGAAAATTGAAGTTGTGAAGACTTGGCCAAGGCCTACGACGCCTACAGAAGTTCGTAGTTTTCTGGGATTGGCAGGTTACTATAGAAGGTTCGTAGAGGGATTTTCCTCTATTTCAGCCCCATTGACGAAGTTAACCCAAAAGTCAGTTAAATTTCAGTGGAATGATGCTTGTGAACGCAGCTTCCAAGAGTTGAAGGACAGATTAACCTCAGCTCCAGTCTTAACACTTCCAGAAGGGCCAGATGGTTATGTTGTGTATTGTGATTCTTCCGGCGTTGGGTTAGGATGTGTGTTAATGCAGCATGGTAGAGTCATTGCTTATGCTTCGAGAAAGCTGCGGAAACATGAAAAGAACTATCCAACTCATGATCTCGAATTGACTGCAGTCATTCATGCATTAAAAATGTGGAGACATTACTTGTATGGAGTGCATGTCGATATTTATATAGATCACAAAATTCTTCAATACATTTTCAAACAGAAGGAGTTAAATCTGCGGCAGAGGCGGTGGTTAGAGTTATTGAAAAATTATGATGTGAGCATTTTATTGCAATAGCTGATGCGCTTAGCCGCCGATCAATGGGCAGCTTATGTGAAGTTCCTTCGGAAAAGAAAGAAATGATTCATGAACTCTACCAACTAGCTAATCTTGGAGTACGTTTAATTGATTCAGGTAATGCAGGAGTCGATATTAATGATTGCACAGTTTCGTCCCTGAATATGGAAGTGAAAGAGCGACAATATGAAGATCCTTAGTTGAGCCATTATAGAGACGTATTTCATGAAAAAGAGAAGTCCCCATTTGAAACTTCTATGGATGGAATTCTTAGATACCGAGGCAGGCTATGTGTTCCGAATGTCGCAGAGTTAAGCCGCCGAATTCTAGAAGAAGCCCATTATTCTTGGTATTCTATTCACCCAGGTGCAACCAAGATGCATCATGATCTCAAGTTGATATATTGTTGGGATGGCATGAAGAGAGACATAGCAGAATTTGTAGCTCAATGTCCAAATTTCCACCAAGTGAAAATCGAACATCAAAAGCCAGGAGGATTATTGCAAGCAATGGAAATCCCTACTTGGAAATGGGAAGTGATCAACATGGATTTTATCGTGGGATTATCTCGTTCTCGAGGCAAGTATGATTCCATATGGGTGATCGTGGACAGACTCACGAAAGAAGCTCATTTTCTTCCAGTCAGAACCACGTACTCGGCACAGAATTATGTAAGGTTATATCTCAAGGAAATTGTGCGACTCCATGGTATTCCGATATCCATTATCACAGATAGAGGAGCGCAATTTATAGCCAAGTTCTGGAAGTCTTTTCAAGAAAGTCTAGGTACCCAAGTGAAGCTTAGCACGACATTTCATCCGCAAACCGATGGACAAGCCAAACGTACCATTCAGACTTTGGAAGATATGATACGGGCATGTGTACTAGATTTCGGTGGTAGTTGGGATAACACTTACCTCTGATTGAGTTCGCATGTAACAATAGATACCTGTTACACCTCGGAAAATTTCCCGTTGGTACGCAAGTAAATGAACTAATGATGTGTGCGAGGAGTGCGAGTGTATAATGTTTCATGGGAAATGTATGTAAAAGGATGTGGATGATTAGAATGAAAAGTCGAGAAATGAGAAAAATTGAAAGTTGGCAAAACTGCCCAGTGGTCGTAAATTGCAAAATACGGACCGTAAAGTGCAATACGGTCCGTAAACTGCCATGCAAAAGCTTCAGCTTTCTGCCAGTGGTTGTAAAGTGCAAATACGGACCGTAAACTGGTATACGGTCCGTAAACTGCCAGGTCGTAAACTGGCATGCCAAACTTCAACTTTCTGCCAGCTGAGGAAAAGGTATAATACGACCTGGTGGACGGACCGTAAAGTGATTTACGGCCCGTAAACCATGGTCGTAAATCACCATGCATGCAGGCCAAAGTCTCTGGTCCTGCTTAAGCTTAAAGACGACCACGAGGGACGGTCCGTAAAGTGGAATACGGACCGTAAACCTCCATGGACGACCACTGTTCACCCAGCACAGATTTTCCAATTCATTAAATTTGAGGATCAAGACTTATTTTATTTCATTACAACATTACACCACTTCTCTCTACATTTATTATATGAGTTTTCAAGGATTATAAGCCATCAATAACATTAAGACAAGTGAATCAAGGATAAGGGAATCATCAAGGATCATCCAAGTCAAGGAATCCAAATGGAGAAAAACTAGGGTTTTGCTCAAAGAAGAGTATTACCAACCAAAGCTTGTTCCTACAACTTCTAAGGTAAGATTCATGATTTTTACCAGATGTTTAAGGTATTGGAGAATTAAAATACATGGATTGTAGAAAATGTGGTCAACTAGGTCATGATTGATGAATAGTGACATTTTGAGAAATAGTTTGAATTGAGATATGAATGTTGTTGTGTTGTGATATGAATGTGTTATAAATGGTATTAAGATCATGAACTAAACACTTTAGACGAATGGACGAAGATGGGTGTTATGACCATGAATATGGGTGGATTAGAGGCAAATTGAGGAATCTAGATAATGTGGATAATGTGAATGACTAATGGCCATTGTTATGATATTAATGAAGGTATAAACGCTAGCATTGGAAGGGAACGTGCAAGTGTAGAATAGTTCGATGGAAAGGTATGTAAGGCTAACCCTTCTTTCATAAGGCATGGTTCTTGGCCAAATTCCTAATTCCTCTATATGAGTATGTTGTCTTCACATGGTTGAAATTCCGAGCTCATAAGCTCATGACCCTTGATATGTACTATGATTATACTTTGTTCCTCGTATGACGAGTAAGTCTATAATGTAAATTTAACGATAATGATGAGGATAGTAATGATGATGAGAGTAAAATGAGACTAGAGATTCTTACGAGCTATGATATATGTATATGTATGCCTATGAAGTATAAGACACCGATCCTATGAGGTCGGGTATGCTATGTAAATGCTATGTATATGAAATGACTATGTATATAATATGCATATGAATGTGATAAGACTAGGTATAAGAATACGAATAAGGATATGTATACGAATATGAGCACAAGTATGGTACGAGTATTATTATGGAATACGAACGACGATGTATGCAAGTAAGCGACATGATGATGATATTACTGTCTCCCCTCCTATACTATTTTCATATGATATCTATTATGCTTCTATATTGATGTTGATCATGCTTTACATACTCAGTACATTCTTCGTACTAACGTCCTTTTGTTTGTGGACGCTGCGTCATGCCCGCAGGTGCTCAGGGAGACAGACTTGATCCATAGCTGCTTATTCAGAGATTGCATAGCAGAGCTCCATTTCTTTCGGAGCCGTAGCTTTTGGGTACTTATTCTTTTGTGTATATAATTATGGGCATAGCGGGGTCCTGTCCCGCTCATACGATATGTTATACTCTTAGAGGCTCGTAGTCATGTGTATGTGGGTAGAGATGTTCGGCCATGTCGGCCCATGTTTTGTATATCTTTTGTTAGCCACGTCGGCCTTGTACTTATGATGTGGCACAGATGCCTATGATATGTTAAATGATGATGGTCGTCTAATGGGATCAATATGATTAACGATAAGAAAAGCACGAATTGACTTATGGTTCACCTATATGTTATGTTATGTACGATAAAGGGGTGCTCGGGTGGGGTAGCACCGGGTGCTCGTCGCGGCCCCCTAGCCGGGTCGTGACAAAAGTGGTATCAGAGCAGTTCAGTCCTAGGATGTGTCTACGAGCCGTGTCTAGTAGAGTCTTGGTTATGGGTGTGTTGCGCGCCACACTTATAAACGAGAAGCTGCGGACATTTTAGGAATATATGACCTTCTTTCTTCATAAGAATCGTGCGATAGAGCTATGATGTAAGAAATTCTTGTTCCTAAATCGTGTGTTGTGTATTTCAGAGATGCCTAAAAAGAAAAAGGCTACAGCAGCCCAAAAGGGCAAGACGGTGGCAGAAAAGCGGGCTAAAAGAGCACCGCCACCGGTAGTAGAGGAAGATGAGTCCCAGAGTGTGGCTCAATCTCAGTCCTCCCAGACAGTGCCTATTACTGAAGAGCACGTGGGAGCCTCAGCCCCAGCTCCAGCTCCTCCACCTAACGCTTCAGGCCAAGACGTAAGAGAGGCCATTAATTTGTTGACTCAGTTGGTTGCGGCCCAGACTCAGAGGCCAAGCGCAGGGCAAGGTGACAGGGCTGTTAGTGCAAGGGCCCGTGACTTCATTGCTTTGAAACCCCTGGAATTCTTTGGGTCGAAACCGGAGGAGGATCCCCAGGACTTTATTGATGGTATGCTAAGGACGCTATGGTTGATACATGCTTTAGACACTGAGTCGGTAGAGCTAGCGTCCTATAGATTGAGAGATATCTCGATCCAGTGGTATACAGTATGGATGGCTTCGCGGGGAGCCAATGCACCTCCACCGATATGGCAAGAGTTTGTCGATGCTTTTCTCCGTCACTACATGCCTCCAGAAGTTCGGTGAGCTAGGGCCGATAAATTCTTGAATCTGAGGCAAGGTAGCATGAGTGCTACAGAGTATAGTCTCCGCTTCAATTCCTTGGCTAGGTATGCTTCGGCCATGGTAGCGGATATGGGCGATCGGGTGCACCGGTTTGTGAAAGGCCTAGGGCCACACTTGATGGATAAATGTTTAACTGCGTCCCTTCAGGATGGCATGGATATTGCACGCATTCAGGCACATGCTCAGGAATTAGAGGAACACCTACAACAGCGGAGAAATGAACGTGAGCAGGATAGGGGCCATAACAAGAGGGCCAGACCTTCGGGTTCGAGGAGCGAGTCCAGGGGCGGACACAGACAGCAATTTCCCAGCCATTCAGGCTATTCTATGACCAGTACACCTCCACAGTTCACGGGGCAGAGATTTGACAGATCTACTCGTTCCGAGCCGAGTCAGGGTTATTCGGGGTCTCAGTTTAGAGGTGATTCAGGCCAGTCAAGGCCACCTGTACCACGATGTTCCCAGTGTGGAAAGTTGCATTGGGGTCAGTGCCAATCAGGTTCAGACGCTTGCTATTCATGTGGTCGGCCAGGCCATATTATGCGTGATTGCCCTTCAGTACATGGTAGAGGTAGGACCCAGCCATCAGGGTCGGTAGGCGGATCTTCGGCATCTGTACGCCCTACTGGGCCAGGTTCACATGCGCCAGTCTGCCATGGTAGAGGTAGAGGCAGAGCTCCCAGTACTAGCGGTCCTCAGCACCGTATTTATGCTTTGGCTGGACGCCAAGATCTTGAGTCTTCTCCTGATGTGGTCACAGGTATATTATCGGTATTCTCTCATGATGTATATGCTTTGATTGATCCGGGCTCCACATTATCATATGTTACTCCATATATTGCGGGTCGATTTATAATTGAGCCGGAGTCTATCAAACCTTTTGAGGTGTCTACACCCGTGGGTGACTCGGTAATAGCTAGCCGAGTATATAGGAATTGTGTAATTGTGATTTATGATCGTCGTACCATGATTGATTTGCATGAGCTATAAATGGTAGATTTTGACGTTATTATGGGCATGGATTGGTTGGCTTCTTGTTATGCCAATGTTTATTGCCGAATGAAGATGGTTCGTTTCCAGTTTCCAGGAGAACCAGTCTTAGAATGGAAAGGGAATGCGGCATCACCAAAAGGTAGGTTTATTTCCTATCTAAAGGCAAGGAAGATGATCACGAAAGGGTGTATTTATCACCTAGTAGGAGTTCAAGATGTAGAAGCTGAGTCGCCGACTCTTCAGTCAGTTCCGGTAGTGAACGAATTTCCGGATGTGTTCCCGGAAGAGCTTCCAGGCCTTCCTCCCGAGCGAGAGATCGATTTTGCGATTGATGTGCTGCCAGACACTAATCCCATATCTATTCCTCACTATAGGATGGCACCCGCAGAGTTGAAGGAGCAATTAAAAGACATGCTTGAAAAAGGCTTCATTAGGCCTAGTTCATCCCCGTGGGGAGCACCCGTATTGTTCGTCCGGAAGAAGGATGGCCCCTTGAGAATGTGCATTGATTATCGGCAATTGAATAAAGTGACAATTAAGAACAAGTATCCCCTCCCGAGGATTGATGATTTATTTGATCAATTGCAAGATGCCAAATGGTTTTCAAAGATTTATTTGAGGTCCGGGTATCACCAAGTAAGAGTTAGGGAGAAAGATATCCCTAAGATAGCTTTCAGGACAAGATATGGCCATTTCGAGTTCCGAGTAATGTCGTTTGGGATAACTAATGCACCGGCAGTGTTTATGGACTTAATGAACAATGTATTCAGGCCTTTTATGGATCGATTCGTGATTGTATTCATCGATGATATCCTGGTGTATTCTAGATCCAAGGCAGAGCACGTGGATCATTTGCGAATTATCCTTGGAGTTCTTCGAGCTCGAGAGTTATTCGCGAAGTTTTCCAAATGCGAGTTTTGGTTGAACTCAGTGGCATTTCTAGGCCACATTGTTGCAGCTGACGGTATTCGAGTGGATAGCCAAAAGATTGAGGTAGTGAAGACTTGGCCAAGGCCCACGACCCCTACGGATGTTCGTAGCTTTTTGGGCTTAGCCGGTTATTACAGAAGATTTGTTGAGGGCTTCTCTTCTATTAATGCACCGCTCACCAAGTTGACTCAGAAGTCAGCTAAGTTTCAATGGACAGATGCTTGCGAGCGTAGTTTCCAAGAGTTGAAAGACCGACTGACTTCAGCCCCAGTCTTGACACTTCCAGAGGGATTGGAAGGATATGTTATTTATTGTGATACTTCAGGCGTCGGGCTAGGCTGTGCGTTGATGCAAAATGGTAAGGTGATTGCGTATGCTTCTAGACAATTACGGAAACATGGGCAGAATTATCCTACCCATGACTTAGAATTGGCCACGGTGGTCCATGCTTTAAAGATATGGAGACATTACTTATATGGTGTCCATGTGGATGTTTATACAGATCATAAGAACCTTCAGTATGTCTTCAAGCAGAAAGAGTTGAATTTGCGGCAGCGACGATGGCTAGAGTTGCTAAAAGACTATGATGTTGAAATCCTGTACCACCCCGGAAAGGAAAATGTTGTGGCTGATGCTCTTAGCCGTAGGTCGATGGGAAGTCTAAGTGATGTACGGCCAGAAAAGAAAGAGATGGCCCGTAATCTTCAGCAGTTAGCTAGCCTAGGAGTCCGAGTAGTGGACTCAGGTAGCAGCGGAGCTACTATTCAGAATTCAGCAGTTTCATCGTTAGTAGCGGAAGTAACAGAGCGACAACATGAGGATCCCATGCTAATGCAGTATAGAGATACACTCCCTTAGAAGGAGGAGTCATCATTTGACATTTCGGAAGACGTAGTTCTCCGATGTCGAGGCAGGTTATGTGTTCCCGATGTGGCAGGTCTACGCCATCAGATTTTGAGAGAAGCTCATTGTTCCCGTTACTCCGTTCACCCTGGAGCGACGAAAATGTATCATGATCTTAAGACTATATATTGGTGGAATGGGATGAAGAAAGACGTAGCGGAATTCGTAGCTCAGTGTCCTAATTGCCAACAAGTGAAGATAGAACACCAAAAGCCGGGTGGCTTATTGCAAGCTATAGAAATCCCAACTTGGAAGTGGGAAGTGATTAATATGGATTTCATTACAGGGTTACCCCGTTCTCGACGTAAATATGATTCTATATGGGTGATCGTGGATAGGCTCACAAAGTCAGCGCATTTCTTACCGGTCAGAACGACCTATATGGCAGAAGATTATGCCAAGCTTTATCTTAAAGAGATAGTGAGACTCCATGGCGTTCCGGTATCTATTATCTCCGATAGAGGGACTCAGTTTACAGCCAAGTTTTGGGGGTCTTTCCAAGAAGGTTTAGGGACCCAAGTGCGCCTAAGCACGGCATTTCACCCACAGACTGATGGGCAAGCTGAACGTACTATTCAGACTCTCGAAGATATGTTACGGGCATGTATGATAGATTTTGGAGGAAATTGGAATGACCATTTGCCACTCATTTAGTTTGCTTACAATAACAGTTACCATTCTAGCATTCAAATGGCACCGTATGAAGCTCTATATGGGCGAAAGTGTAGATCCCCAATTGGGTGGTTTGAAACCGGAGAAGCCAAGTTGATAGGGCCAGATTTGGTCCAGCAAGCAATAGAGAAAGTCAAGCTTATACAAGATCGATTGTTAGCGGCTCAAAGTCGCCAGAAGTCCTATGCGGATAATCGTCGAAGGGACTTAGAGTTCCAAGTTAAGGATTGGGTATTCTTGAAAGTGTCGCCAATGAAAGGCGTTATGAGATTTGGCAAAAAGGGGAAGCTCAGTCCCCGGTATATCGGACCCTATGAGATTATACGCAAAATAGGCAAAGTGGCCTATGAGCTAGATCTACCTCCAGATTTGGAGTCAGTCCATCATGTATTTCATGTCTCGATGCTTCGGAAGTGTGTTGCAGATCCTACGAGGATCGTCCTAGTGAATGATATTCAAGTGACAGAAAAGTTAACATATGATGAAATACCCATTGCCATATTAGATAGGCAAGTACGGAGGCTTAGAAACAAAGAAATGGCCTCAACTAAAGTTCTGTCGAGAAATGACAATCGAGAGGAAATGACATGGGAAGAAGAAGAGAATATACGATCCAAATACCCACATTTATTTCATCCCTTGGAAGAAGTCCAAGATGAGACGTCAAAATCATAAGGTATGCATGTTTTCCCTTTTATACATTCAGGTCGTGTGTGGCCAAATTTCTAGTGCTGTTGTATTATTGTCCTGTGAGGCATTGTTATTGTGGGTTTTTGTGACAGGGTAGTAGTGCCACATTACAGAGGAAACTCTGGCGAAATTTTTATAGAATTCCCCAAGCCTTTAACATTCGAGGACGAATGTTCCTAAGGGGGGTAGAATGTTACACCTCGGAAAATTTCCCATTGGTACGCAAGTAAATGAACTAATGATGTGTGCGAGGAGTGCAAGTGTATAATGTTTCATGGGAAATGTATGTAAAAGGATGTGGATGATTAGAATGAAAAGTCGAGAAATGAGAAAAATTGAAAGTTGGCAAAACTGTCCAGTGGTCGTATATTGCAAGTGCAATACGGTCCGTAAACTGGACGTCGTAAACTGCCATGCAAAAGCTTCAGCTTTCTGCCAGTGGTCGTAAAATGCAAATACGGACCGTAAACTGGTATACGGTCCGTAAACTGCCAGGTCGTAAACTGGCATGCCAAACTTCAACTTTCTGCCAGCTGAGGAAAAGGTATAATACGACCTGGTGGACGGACCGTAAAGTTATTTACGGCCCGTAAACCATGGTCGTAAATCACCATTCATGCAGGCCAAAGTCTCTGGTCCTGCTTAAGCTTAAAGACGACCACGAGGGACGGTCCGTAAAGTGGAATACGGACCGTAAACCTCCATGGACAACCACTGTTCACCCAGCACAGATTTTCCAATTCATTAAATATGAGGATCAAGACTTATTTTATTTCATTACAACATTACACCACTTCTCTCTAGAACTTCTCTATACATTTATTATATGAGTTTTCAAGGATTATAAGCCATCAATAACATTAAGACAAGTGAATCAAGGATAAGGGAATCATCAAGGATCATCCAAGTCAAGGAATCCAAATGGAGAAAAACTAGGGTTTTGCTCAAAGAAGAGTATTACCAACTAAAGCTTGTTCCTACAACTTCTAAGGTAAGATTCATGATTTTTACAAGATGTTTAAGGTATTGGAGAATTAAAATACATGTATTGTAGAAAATGTGGTCAACTAGGTCATGAATGATGAATAGTGACATTTTGGGAAATAGTTTGAATTGAGATATGAATGTTGTTGTGTTGTGATATGAATGTGTTATAAATGGTATTAAGATCATGAACTAAACACTTTAGACGAATGGACGAAGATGGGTGTTATGACCATGAATGTGGTTGGATTAGAGGCAAATTGAGGAATCTAGATAATATGGATAATGTGAATGACTAATGGCCATTGTTATGATATTAATGAAGGTATAAACGCTAGCATTGGAAGGGAACGTGCAAGTGTAGAATAGTTCGACGGAAAGGTATGTAAGGCTAACCCTTCTTTCATAAGGCATGGTTCTTGGCCAAATTCCTAATTCCTCTATATGAGTATGTTGTCTTCACATGGTTGACATTTCGAGCTCATAAGCTCACGACCCTTGATATGTACTATGATTATACTATGTTCCTCGTATGACGAGTAAGTCTATAATGTAAATGTAACGATAATGATGAGGATAGTAATGATGATGAGAGTAAAATGAGACTAGAGATGCTTACGAGCTATGATATATGTATATGTATGCCTATGAAGGGCTATGATAAGACCCCGAGCTTATGACGCCGGGTAAGACTATATGTATATGACTATGTATAAAGTATGTATACGATTACGAAACGCGCGCACACCTCTGCAGATGGTACGGATAACCCTGATGCCTTGGTAGGGCCAGGTATGTATGACCTTGAGCCTTGGTTGGCCAAGCAAGTATAAGACACCGATCCTATGAGGTCGGGTATGCTATGTAAATGCTATGTATATGAAATGACTATGTATATAATATGAATATGAATGTGATAAGACTAGGTATAAGAATACGAATAAGGACATGTATACGAATATGAGCACAAGTATGGTACGAGTATTATTATGGAATACGAATGACGATGTATGCAAGTAAGCGACATGATGATGATGATATTACTGTCTCCCCTCCTATACTATTTTCATATGATATCTATTATGCTTCTATATTGATGTTGATCATGCTTTACATACTCAGTACATTCTTCGTACTGACGTCCTTTTGTTTGTGGACGCTGCGTCATGCCCGCAGGTGCTCAGGGAGACAGACTTGATCCATAGCTGCTTATTCAGAGATTGCATAGCATAGCTCCATTTCTTTCGGAGCCGTAGCTTTTGGGTACTTATTCTTTTGTGTATATAATTATGGGCATAGCGGGGTCCTATCCCGCTCATATGATATGTCATACTCTTAGAGGATCGTAGTCATGTGTATGTGGGTAGAGATGTTCGGCCATGTCGGCCCATGTTTTGTATATCTTTTGTTAGCCACGTCGGCCTTGTACTTATGATGTGGCACAGATGCCTATGATATGTTAAATGATGATGGTCGTCTAATGGGATCAATATGATTAACGATAAGAAAATCACGAATTGACTTATGGTTCACCTAGATGTTATGTTATGTACGATAAGGGGGTGCTCGGGTGGGGTAGCACCGGGTGCTCGTCGCGGCCCCCTAGCCGGGTCGTGACACTACCATTCTAGTATCCAAATGGCTCCATATGAAGCTTTATATGGAAGGAAATGTAGATCCCCAATTGGATGGTTTGAAATAGGAGAAGTACAATTAATAGGCCCTGAGTTGGTTCAGCAAGCGGTAGAAAAAGTTAAAGTGATCCGAGACCGATTACTGACAGCCTAAAGTCGCCAAAAATGTTATGCGGACAACTGCCGACGAGATTTAGAATTTCAAATTGATGACTGGGTATTTTTGAAAGTATCTCCAATGAAAGGGGTGATGAGGTTTGGCAAGAAAGGGAAATTAAGTCCTCGATACATTGGACCCTATAAGATTATCCGCAAGGTGGGTCTTGTAGCCTACGAAATGGACTTGCCTTCAGAGCTTGAATCAGTCCATCCAGTCTTCCATGTCTCAATGCTCCGCAAATGTGTTGGAGATCCTATGAGGATTGTTCCGATAGATGATGTTCAAGTGACGGAAAATCTAGCATATGAAGAAGTGCCCATTTCTATATTAGACAGGTAAGTACGAAGACTTCGAAATAAGGAAGTAGCTTCGGTCAAAGTCTTGTGGCGAAATAACAACCGAGAAGAAATGACTTGGGAGGCGAAAGAGAAAATGAAATCCACATATCCGCACTTATTCCAACCCCCAGAAGAGACTCACGATGAAACACCAAAATTATGAGGTATGTACGCTTTGTTTTCATGCTTTTGGTCGTGTGTGGCCAATTTATATTGCTATCGTGTTGTAGCCCTGTGAGGCCATATTATCATGGGTTGTTGTGACAGGATGGTAATGCCATATTACAGGGGAAACTCTGGCGAAATTTTCGTAGAATTCCCGAGTGTTTAACATTCGAGGACGAATGTTCCAAAAGGGGGAACAATGTTACACCATGGAAAATTTCCCGGTAATGTACAACGAATAGGCTAGCGAAGGGCACGACATATATGATGTTTTTATAAGTAAGAAATAGCATTTTATGATCCTAATCGAGATTCAAAGACATTTGGCGTAAGTGAAGAAGGTTGTCAAGGAAAGCAAGGGGTATGTTGCGTGTCAGGTAAGAATTATGAGTGACAAGTTAATGATGGCGTAATGATGTCTTGGAGAAGAGTGATAATGTCCCTTAGATTGTTATTAAGGTGTTAATCAAGTGTCAAGGAGGTTCCATAAGGATTGAAGATCAAACGAGTTGACGAGAGCGAGTTTCGGAGAGCTGGGCAATATACGGCCAAACATACTGGCCGTATAAAACATACGGACCGTATGTCTAGACGTATGTCTTGCCCAGAATGAGGGTCCTCATTGGACTAGATCTACGGCCAGACATACAGTCAGTATAAATTATACGGACCGTATGTTGGTCCGTAGAATATGGTCGGGACAGATTTTAAGTTGATATAAGGACCTCTCTCTCTCATTAATTCATTTCATTTCCACTCTCCACACTTGAAGAATCCTCTATAACTCTCTCCATTATTCATCCACAAGAAGCTAAGAGAAATTGATGATCAACCTTGTCAAACCCACAAAAATAAGTGTAGAAAACCTATCAAAGTTCATCTAAGCCAAGAAATCCCAAGGGAAGTGAGCTAGGGGTTTTGTGCAAGAAGAGAATTCCCACTCAAGGCTTATTCTTCCATTATCTAAGGTGAGTTTTATGATCATTCCTTGTTGTTTAAGGTGTTGAAAGTTAAAAACACTTGGATTGTAGAAACATATAGGAAATGGGTCATGAATGTGTGAATAGTGTCATTGTTGGGTAAAGGCTTGGATTGAGTCATGATTATCGTTATGTTGTGATTTTAAGTATGTTATGAACGATATTTGGAACATGGAATGAGTATTATATGTGAGAAAATACGATAGTGAACTATAACCATGATTATGGAGAAATTGAAGTGAAATTGTGAAATGTGGATAATGTAGGTGAATGATGATTGTTGCTTGTGATATTGTGAACGTTGTTATCGATGTTTGGGAGTTGATATGGAATATGGAGAAATTAGTATGAACAAAGGAAATGCTGCCCAATTTTCTTTAGCTTTAGTAAGCATGTTTAAGTAATCGATTAGCTAATGTTAATGTGAATTCTCTTGAAGGTAAAAAACGTGGGCATTGAAGGAGAACAAGCAAGAGATAGATTAGTTAAAAGAAAGAGGTATGTGAGGCTAGTGATTTCTTTCTATGGCATGAATCCTATGGCATGATTTTTCCTTCTCCTCCATGAATCTCCTACATCTCGGAAAGCTAAGAGTCTATGTCCGTGAATATCCATATGAGATAAGAGTTACATTATGAGCCTAATGATGATGATGATGAGCTTAAGCCTAAAGATTCTAGGGTTCATGATATGATGTTCCTATAAAGTTAATGACGTTGTTTATTGTATACACTCACCTTATATGTTGTTTCCTTCAAGGTGATGTAGAATACTTATAAATGCTCCATAATTGAATCGGGGGTTCTTGACCTTATGTCACCTCGATAAAGTACAGCTGTCTTTGAGTTTCCGGGCAGACACCGCTAAGGCGGGCAGCGTATACACCATGTCTAGATGGCATGGGCAGCACCACTAGTGGACGACATGAGATGGTACCCCGGACGCGAGAGGCCTAGACGCAGGCTAATGATTATCACACCGTACCTATATGGTCGGGTAGCTTGTAAATTTATGCATACATGATATGATGATGATTATGAAGTAAGCTAGCATGCATTATTTCTTTTATAATTGACAGTCAGATACAGTTGCTCCTTTTTTTATGCTTCCTTTATCTCATTGACGTATTATTTTTACTTATGCCTCTCATACTCAGTACAATGTTCGTACTGACGTCCGTTTTCTTTGGATGCTGTGTTCATGCCCACAGGTAGATAGGGAGGTGATCTTGATCTAGACTCGTAGGAGCTATTAGCTTACTTGAGAGCACTCCATTGTTCCGGAGGTGCCTTTGATCATTCTTTTGTGTATATATGTATATTTTGGGCACGACGGGGTCCTGTCCTGTCCCTATGTCTAGCATTCTAGTAGAGGCTCGTAGATACACATGTGTGGGTGGTATGGTCTCACGATGTTACTACTATATGTATATTATCATTTTGGTAGCCGAAAGGCTTATGCATATAAAAGTATTTATGTTCTCAAATGAAAAATGATTTTCTATGATTTGAGTCTGAATTTGATAAAAGAACGCTTAATGAGTATGATGAGTAGTAGAATGAGTGGTGCTCGGTGGTTAGCCCCGGGTACCCGTCACGACTCCTAGTCGGGTCATGACAATAAGGCTTAGATTTTCCTGTCAAGCTCAGCCTGGTCCTCTTCACTTCAAGCTACTATGGTTCCCCTATAAGAAGCCATGCCCCATGGGACCATTTGAGTTAACATGAGTTAGGATCTGTGGGAAATGCATGATTGTTCATTCTTTGAAGGTTTAACCAATTAGAAATGCTTTATTTTTTCAAAACACTCCACTAATGGTCTATCTGATTCTTTGATGTTCTGTATGTGTGTATGCCATGTTGCACTTGCCTTTCTTTTCCTTGATACCCTTTCTGCACCCTTGAAAATAATTCTTAAGGGTTAATCATGATTAATGGTTCTCTTTTCTGAACCTGAAGGCTATTTTTTGTCATAATACATAAGGGAAATGTACCTGAATATACAAGGTATACCTAGTTTTGTATACATATAGTGTGCAAAAATTGGTATATGGTTGGTATATCACTTGTGAGAATCCATGATTGTTGGCTTTGTTTAAGATTCTTTTTGGTTTTGGGGCCTACCCCTTTTATTTTATCATGAGGCTTAGGCTTTGTTTATTGCGATTTAATGCTATTTGGGCCACAACTTTGGGCCATAGTTATCTTAAGTTGGACTTGTTGGTTTCTTTGGACCTTTGCTCTGAGTATACTACTTTGGTCTGTGACTTCTTACATGATTTATGATTAATCACTTAAATATGTATTTATGTATAGGTGTGTTTATAATTATAGCCCATTCTGTATTAAGTAAGTAGTTCAGTCCAACATACTTGGCTAACCCTACTCCATTTCTTTTTCTACTTCTTGATGCATGGGAAATCTCATGGGCCACTTGGGCCACTGCCTTCTGCTTGAAACCAACTGGGCCTGAGGCCCAATTCTCTTTTATTCAATCGAGTCTGATGGAAAGAAAGGGAAGCTGATATTTATTTGAAGGCCCAGCTATGGGTGAAATAGCCAACCGGTGGGCTTAGGTAGGCCCACCAGTCCAACTCTCTTCTTTGCTCATATTTTCAATTCATATGTATATGTATATGTGTAAAGACATGAGGAAAAAGGATATTGAAACCTCTTACGGATTCTAGAACTTAGGAAACACTTAGTATCTTTAGGAAGTCGTCTAAAATCTTTTCAAAAATTCAGCTAATCTCGAGTTTGCACAAAATTGATACTTTGATTTATTTATTTTTTAGGCACAAAACTGGTTCAACATTTCAAAAGGGCTAAATGGTTTCTAAGGGAACTTCGGGGTGAAATTTTTGGCTTCTCGCCCCATTGGTAAAATCTAGAACGAGTTAGTTGGCAATAAAAAATGGTTTTGGGCCTTGAGCCTGTCATTAAGAACTGTAACTGCTTATTGGATTCGAATCCGATTTAAACTAAACAGAAAAAATGGTTTTTTGACAGTTTTTTTTTTTTTGCGACTATAAGAGGTAATAAGCATTCTTTAAACTTGGGTTAAGATTTTAACAAGAGATTGTACTTAGGAAATTTTCAGAAAAACAAAGGAATTTTATGGTTGGGACTTGAGTAATTTTTTAGAAAAGAAACACTTGTTGGGCTAAAGGCCCAAAACTTTATAGACTGAAAATAAAGAGGAATTTATTTGGACAGATTTTGAGTATAAGACGGATTTGGACTTGGAATATTTTTGACCTATGTGCTTCAAATAATAAAAATTGGAATCACAAAAAATACTTGTATTTTCTTTATATGTGTATACAAATCGGAGATATACTCCATATTTTTATATATACGTATAAAAACCCATAGGTACTAAACCCATTTTGTTAGAACTATAATAGTAGTGACTCTACTCGGGAGAAATTCCGAGTGTATCCTAGTCCGGTAACAAAGTGAGTCGAATACTTACGCGGATTTTCTAAACCAAAACCTCTTTTTTTAAAGGGACTTATATACCGAATTTTTCCTCGAAATTATGATATGAATAAAAAATGACATTTTGCGGAAACTAAACACTTTTAAGCAAGTAAATATAGTTAATCACACATTGAAGCTCATAGGTCAACCGTATTCTATGGATCTTTAATACTAGGGTGCGTAAAACCTTCCCTAAGGGATCGCCAGAACCCTTACCTCGAACTTTGGTACCAAAAGATTTCTCTCTTGCTTGAAAATTTTTAAACCTAGTTTTCCTAGTTTTTCATTAATAAATTATGTGGCGACTCTAAAAATACTTAAATCCAATTTGAGCACCAACAACCTCGTAGTAACTTTTATGCCTTAACCAGTGTAAAAGCGAACCGTAACACCAACTTCAATGGAAGTACCAACCTTTTGACTAACCTCTTCATTCTCTCTGCCTTAGTAGGGAGTAATTGTGCTACATAAAGAGCCAAGACATGAAACCTGGACTTGTACTCAGCGATCGACATCTCTCTCTACTCTAAATTGTTGAATTCATCCCTCCTCCCGTCTCTCAAAGTCTGGGAAATGTACTTCTTTAAAAAAACCTGATAGAACTGGGTCCAAGTCAAAGGAGGCGACCCAGATGGTCGAAATCAATATAGGACCTCCACCACATCTTTGCGTCCCCACACAACTGAAAGGCACCATAGCCTACTCCATGCTAATCTACCACCTCCAACTTGTGAAGCCTCTCATGACAATCCATGATGAACTCACATGCATCCTCTTCAAGGGTACCATAAAAGTCACGTGGCTCATCTTGGTAAACCTCCCAAACAAATCCTACTCCTCGTGAGTCATAACCGTGCAAGCAACAGGCCTAAGTGCAAAATTATGCAGTGGAATCTCATCAACAGGGGGTGCCATAGCTCGAGGGTCTGACCACCAGCTCTAGTCAGAGATCCATCAGTGTAGTTGGATGGACGCCCGCCTGAGTTAATCCCTCGAGAAGACTCAAGATGCGAACCATAGCATCTTGAAGTACAAGTACGGCAATAACCTCTGGCTGATCCTGGGCTGGTCCCAGCTCCTCCTCCTCCTCCATGGGCTCATCCATGCTGAAACACTGGCTCGGGCGATAATAATCTAGCGTGGACCTAGCCAGCCATGGGTGCTCTACCCCTGGCCGGTACTGCCCCACGACCTCTACCGCTGCCACTGCCCCTAGCTCTAATCGGCCTCGGCCTCTGGCAGCTGGTACTAGCACCTCGTCTCTAGTGATTTTCGCACGTGTCCTCACCATTTGTGAGAGAAGGAATAGAAGTCAGATACCAATTTGAATCGTCTAGCTACCAATTTGGATAAAGTAGCACAAAAGGAATGAAAGAAAATAGAAGTTTCCTAAATTTTATATTGCCTCTCAAACATAGGTACGGAGCTCATCGTACCGATCCGCAAGACTCTACTAGTCATTTCTCTTGTACTCGTAAGACCGATGAACCTAAAGCTCTGATACCAACTTTTCACGACCCAAATACGTAGGTTATGAGGGCACATACACTACCCCCCTCCCCCCCGGGTGGGCGAACCCTTCCCCTTATATAGATTCAATTTTAGGGAAAACATGCTGAACTAAAGACAGGAATATAACAAAGTCATAAGAGATAATAACATAACATAAGTGTAGAAATATGAACACTACAACCCGAAAACCTAGTTTGAACTAGTACAAGAGCTTCTGATACTAATACAATGTGTGAAATACTAAGTACAAGTTTCAAATACATAAATGAATCTATGTAAGTAATAAAATGTAGACAGATAAGCAGAAAGGGGATCCAGGGCTGCAGATTCGGAAAGTTGCTCACCCTCGAATCTCTAGGAAATGGCCTCGGACTTAATCGCAAGGTCGCTAACAGGAACCGGGGACAAAATCTGCACTCAAGAAAATGTGCAACAAGAGCAGTATCAGTACAACACTAGTACTCGTAAGCATTATAGGCCGACAACAATTAGATCATGCATAAGAAAAGCAGATAGGCAGTTAAGTACAGTCACGAAGGCATGTTCAAGTATAAGATAAGTAAAAATGTATAAGATGTCAATACCAAATCATGAATAATCAAGTGATGCATTACAACGCATTGTCATGCTATGCAATGCCTCCCAAGCCTCCTCTCCGATCACGTACACACATGCTTAGGGAAATGCCTCATAATCATGACTCATGAGGAACCAGCAAAGTCTGTGTACCTACACAGATTTCCACTTGGGCCCACACAGATTATCATTATTACCATTTCCACTTAGGCCCACATAGATTATCATTGTTTTCATTGCCACTTGGGCCCACACAGATTGTCATTGTTTCCATTGTAACTATTTCTGTACGTGGATGGATGATATGTAAATGCATAGATCAATTTTAGCAACATCTCAAATCATGGAAACAATGAATATAGATCATGAATGTCGTACTCAACCAAGTCATCAATATGTATCCTTCACTTTTCAAGAGATAACTTGTTACACCTCGGAAAATATTTCGTTGATGCACAAGTGAATCGGCTAGTGAAGAGTACGAGCATATGATATTTCAATAAGTAAGAAATGACATTCGATGACCCTAGTTAAGATTTCAAAGATGTTAGAGATGGGGGAAGAAAGTTGGCCAAGAGAAGGCAAGGCATACGATAGGTAACAGAAAGGAATTAAGAGTAACGAGTTAACGAGGACTTAATGATGTCTTGGAGAAGAGTGATAACGTCCCTTATATTGGTATTGAGGTGTTGAACAAGTGCAAAGAAGGTTCCATAAGGATTGGAGATCAAATGAGTCGACGAAACGAGCTTCGGAATCACTAGGGATTATAAGGCCAAGCATACTGGCCGTATAAATTATACGGTCCGTATGTTGGGACCGTATAATCCTCCCAGAATGTCATACCTTTCTGGACTAAACATACGGCCCGTATAAAATGTACGGATCGTATGTTGGTCCGTATATATGGTCGGGGACAGTTTTGGATCATTAAATAAGGGACAAAGTCTTATTTCATTTCACTTCCATATCACACCCCTTCTCTCTAAAACATCTCTCTACATTTATTCCCCAATAATTCAAGAGGTATTAGTGATCAACAAAATAAACTAAGTGAATCAAGTGTAAGAAAACCCATTAAAGATCATTCAAGTCAAGAAATATCATCGGAGATGAACTAGGGGTTTTGCTCAAGTGACGTATTATCAACCAAGGCTTGTTCCTAAAACATCTAAGGTAAGATTTATGGTATTTCTACGTTGTTTAAGGTATTTGAAAGTTGAAATACTTGGATTGTAGAGGGATATAGAAAAATGGGTCATGAAAGTGGAATAGTGCCATTTTGAGTAGTAGTTTGAATTGAGTCATGATTCTTAATGTGTTGTGATATAAATGTGCTATAAATGATGTTGAGAACACGGGATAGGCAATGTATGTGAATGAACATAGTCATGTGTTATGACCATGGATATGGGTGATTGAAATTAAATTGAGAAATGTGGGTAATGTGGATGAATGAAGACTATTGTTATGATATTGTGAATGTATTATTGACGTTTGGGGGTTGATATACGCTATGGAGGAATATCGTATAAATAAAGGAGATGCTGTCCGATTTTCTCTAGTTTTGTCAAGTATGCTAGCTATCGATTTCTAATGATAGTATGACTTTAATGAAGGTTGAAACGTGAGCGCAGGAGGAGAGCGCGCAAGTGGTAAAATAGTTGAACGGAAAGGTATGTAAGGCTAACCCTTCTTTCATAAGGCATGGTTCTTTGGCCAAACATCTAAATCTTCTATAAGATTGTGATATCCTTCAAATGATTCTGTCTTTCGAGCTATTGAGCTCATGATCCTCGATATGTATTACGATTATACTAAGTTCCTCATACGATGAGTAATCCTATAAGGATAGATGTAATGAATGACAATAATAGTGATAATGATATTGATGACGACTATAATGGTAATAGCGATGACGATAACGATGACGATGATGATAGTGATGATAATAGTAAAGATGCGTATGAGTTATTATGTATATGTATCTATGTATGACGATTATGGAACCCCGAGCTTATAAGGCCGGGTAGAATATGTATGTATGTTTGTGTAACGCGCGCGCACCACGGCAGTTGGGTACGGATAACACTGAGCCTTGGTAGGGCCAGGTATGCGTAACACTGAGCCTTGGTTTGCCAAGTATGTATGATCACCGAGCCTAACTATAGTCGGGTACGTGAAACACTTAACCTTTGCGGTCGGGTATGCTATGTAAATGTATGTGTATGACGTAATATGCATGTGCTATGGATAAGTATATGATATATATATGATTATGAATACGAATATGATACGGATATGAATACGGATAAGACTATGTATACGAATACGATTATGAACGCAATGTAAATGAATACGGATATGAGTACGTGTACGGAAATGGGTGTATGTACACGAATACGCGTTAGAAATAGAAAGTCCCTGTGACAAGCAAGTAAGTGCTTATGACGTTGATATTGCTATCTCCCCTCCTATGCTATTTCTCATATTTCTTATTATGCTTCTATATTGATGTTGATCATGCTTTACATACTTAGTACATTCTTCGTACTGACGTCCTTTTGTTTGTGGACGCTGCGTCATGCCAGCAGGTGCACAGGGAGACAAGCTTGATCCAGAGCTACATTCTCAGGGACTACATATCGGAGCTCCATTTCATTCGGAGCTATAGCTTTTGGGTACTTATTCTTTTGTGTACATAATTATGGGCATAGCGGGGTCCTGTCCCGCTTATGTGACATGACATACTCTCCTTAGAGTCCCGTAGACATGTGTATATGGTTAGATATGATTTGCCTTGTCGGCCTATATTTTGGATTTCATTTTGTTAGCCTCGTCGGCTTATGTACCTTGATATGGGCATAGATGTCAATGATGATATAAAGGTATTGTTGTCTAATGGGACTAGTATGATTGATGAACAGAAATATACGTTTTATTATGTGGCTCACCTAGATGTAAGTAAGTGTAAGCTAAGGGGGTGCCCGGGTGGGCTAGCACTGAGTGCCCGTCGCGGCCCCCTAGTCGTGTCGTGAAAAAAGTGGTATCAATGCAGTTTAGTCCTAGGGTATGTCTATGAGCCGTGTCTAGTAGAGTCTTCTTGGTTATGGGTGTGTTGCGCGCCACACTTATAAACAAGAAGCTGCAGACATTTTAGGAATAAATGACCTTCTTTCTTCATAAGAATTGTGCGATAGAGCTATGATATAAGAACTTCTTGTTCCTTAACCGTGTGTTGTGTATTTCAGAAATGCCTATAAAGAGAAAGGCTACCGCAGCCCAAAAGGGAAAGACGGTGGCAGAAAAGCGGGCTGAAAGAGCACCGCCACCGGTAGTAGAGGAAAGTGAGTCCCAGAGTGCGGCTCAATCTCAGTCCTCCCGTTCAGTACCTATATTAGAGGAGAGTGAGGGAGCCTCAGCCCCAGCTCCAGCACCTCCGGATCCTCCATCGGATGCTTCAGGCCAAGATGTAAAAGAGGCCATACATTTGCTTACGCAGTTGGTTGCTGCCCAAACTCAACAGCAAAGTACAGGGCCGGGTGATATGGCTGTTAGCGCAAGGGCCTGTGACTTCATTACCTTGACTCCTCCGGAATTCTTTGGGTCAAAGCCGGAGAAGGACCCTCAGGACTTTGTTGATGGTATGTTGAGGAAGCTTCGATTGATACATGTTTCGGACACCGAATCGGTGGAGCTAGCGTCATATAGATTGAAGGATGTCTCGGTCCATTGGTACACAGTTTGGATGGCTTCACGGGGGGCCAATGCACCTCCCCCTGTATGGCAAGATTTTGTTAATGCTTTCCTCCGACACTATATGCCTCCAGAAGTTCAGCAAGCTAGAGCCGATAAGTTCTTAAATTTGAGGCAAGGTAGCATGAGCGCTTTAGAGTACAGTCTCCGCTTCAATTCTTTGGCTAGGTATGCCTCGGCCTTGGTAGCGGATATGGGTGGCCGAGTGCACCGGTTTGTGAAAGGCCTAGCGCCACATTTGATGGATAGGTGCTTCACTGTGTCCCTTCAGGACAATATGGATATTGCACGCATTCAGGCCCATGCTCAGAACTTAGAAGAAAGTCTGCAACAACAAAGAAGTGAACGTGAGCATGATAGGGGACATAGCAAGAGGGCCAGATCTTTGGGTCCGATCAGCGAGTTCAGAGGTGGGCACAGGTAGCAGTTTCCTAGGCATTCAGGCCATTCTATGACTAGTGCGCCTCCACGGTTTTCAGGCCAGAGATTTGATAGATCTACTCATTCCGGGCCGAGTCAGATTTTTTCGGGGTCTCAGTTCAGAGGTGATTCAGGTCAAGCAAGTCCACCCATACCACGATGTTCCCAGTGTGGGAAGTTACATTGGGGTGAGTGCCGATCGGGTTCAGAGGCTTGTTATTCATGTAGTCGACCAGGCCATATTATGCGTGATTGCCCCTCGATTCATGGTAGAGGTAGGACCCAGCCTTCAGGGTCAGTAGCCGGATCTTCATCTTCTATGCGCCCTATGGGGCCAGGTTCACATGCGCCAGTCGGCTATGGTAGAGGCAGAGGGAGAGTTCTCAGTTCTAGCGGTCCTCAGCACCGTGTTTATGCTTTGGCTGGATGCCAAGTTCTTGAGTCTTCTCCTGATTTGGTCACAGGTATATTATCGGTATTTTCTCATGATGTATATGCTTTGATTGATCCGGGCTCCACATTGTCATATGTTACTCCGTATGTTGCAGGTCGATTTAGAGTCGAACTGGGTCGATTTAGAGTCGAACCGGGTCGATCAAACCTTTTGAGGTGTCTACACCCGTGGGTGAATCAGTACTAGCTAGCCGAGTATATAGAAATTGTGTAATTGTGATTTGTGATCGTCGTACCATGATTGACTTGCATGAGTTAGAAATAGTGGATTTTGATGTTATTATGGGCATGGATTGGTTGGCTTCTTGCTATGCCAATGTTGGTTGTAGAATGAAAATGGTTCGTTTCCAATTTCCGGGAGAACCAGTTTTAGAATGGAAAGGGAATACGGCGTCACCAAAAGGTAGGTTTATTTCCTATCTAAAGGCAAGGAAAATGATCACAAAAGGATGCATTTATCATCTAGTTCGAGTTCAAGATGTAGAAGCTGAATCGCCAACTCTTCAGTCAATTCCCGTGGTGAATGAATTTCTGGATGTGTTCCCGGAAGAACTTCCAGGCCTCCCTCCCGAGCAGGAGATTGATTTTGCCATTGATATGTTGCCAGGCACTAAGCCTATATCTATTCCTCCCTATAGAATGACACCCGTAGAATTGAAAGAGTTGAAGGAGCAATTGAAAGACTTGCTTGAGAAAGGATTTATTAGGCCTAGTTCATCCCCGTGGGGAGCACCGTATTGTTTGTCCGAAAGAAAGATGGCTCCTTGAGAATGTGCATTGACTATCGGCAATTGAATAAGGTGACGATTAAGAACAAATATCCTCTCCCGAGGATTGATGACTTATTTAATCAATTGCAAGGCGCCAAATGGTTTTCAAAGATAGATTTGAGATCCGCGTATCATCAGGTGAGAGTTATGGAGAAAGATATCCCTAAGACAGCCTTCAGAACAAGATATGGCCATTTTGAATTCCGGGTAATGTCATTTGGGCTAACTAACGCACCGGCAGTATTTATGGATTTGATGAATAATGTGTTCAGACCTTTCATAGACCTGTTTGTGATTGTATGGATCGACGATATCTTAGTATATTCTAGATCCGAGGCAGAACATGCGGATCATTTACGTACTGTCCGCAGAGTTCTTCAAACTCGAGAGTTGTTTGCAAAATTTACTAACTGTGAGTTTTGGCTGAACTCAGTGGCATTTCTGGGTCATATTGTTGCAGCCGATGGTATTCGGGTGGATAGCCAAAGGATTGAGGCCATGAAGACTTGGCCGAGGCCTACAACTCCTACGGAGGTTCGTAGCTTTCTGGGCTTAGCAGGTTATTACAGGAGATTTGTTGAAGGTTTTTCTTCTATTTTCGCACCACTCACAAAGTTGACTCAGAAGTCGGCAAAGTTCCAATGGACAGATGCTTGCGAACGTAGTTTCCAAGAGTTAAAAGATAGATTGACCTCTGCCCCCGTCCTGACACTTCCAGAGGGATTGGAAGGTTATGTTGTTTATTGCGATGCTTCAGGCGTAGGGCTAGGTTGTGTATTGATGCAATATGGTAAGGTGATTGCATATGCTTCAAGACAATTGCGGAAACATGAGAAGAATTACCCAACCCATGATCTAGAATTGGCCGCAGTTGTTCATGCATTAAAGATATGGAGACATTATTTATATGGTGTCCACGTGGATATTTATACAGATCACAAGAGTCTTTAGTATATCTTCAAGCAGAAAGAGTTGAATTTGCGGCAACGACGATGGTTGGAATTGCTAAAAGATTATGATGTTGAGATTTTATATCACCCCGGAAAGGCAAATGTTGTGGCTGATGCTCTTAGCCGCAGATCTATGGGAAGTTTATGTGATGTACGACCAGAAAAGAGAGAAATGGCTCGTGAGCTCCAACAGTTAGCTAGCCTAGGAGTTCGAGTAGTGGACTCAGGTAGCGGGGGAACTACTATTCAGAATTCAATAGTCTCGTCGCTAGTAGCGGAAGTGAAAGAGAGACAATACAAAGATTCCATGCTAATGCATTACAGAGATACACTCCCTAAGAAAGAGGAGTCATCATTTGAGCTTTCAGGAGACGGAGTTCTCCGATGCCGAGGCAGATTATGCGTTCCTGATATGGCAGGTTTACGCCACCAGATATTGTGAGAAGCTCATTGTTCCCGTTATTCTGTTCACCCCGGTGCGACGAAAATGTATCATGATCTTAAGTCTATATATTGGTGGAATGGGATGAAGAAGGACATAGAAAAATTCGTGGCTCAATGTCCCAACTGTCAACAAGTGAAAATCGAGCACCAAAAGCCCGGCAGATTGTTGCAAGCTATGGAAATTCCAACTTGGAAGTGGGAAGTAATTAACATGGACTTCATTACAGGCTTACCCCGTTCTCGACGTAAGTATGATTCTATATGGGTGATTGTGGATAGACTCACTAAGTCAGCTCATTTCTTACCAGTCAGAACTACATATGTGGCGGAAGATTATGCAAGGATCTATGTTAAAGAGATAGTGTGACTCCATGGTGTTCCAACATCTATTATCTCTGATAGAGGGACTCAGTTTACAGCCAATTTTTGAAAATCCTTTCAAGAGGGTTTAGGGACCCAAGTGAGCCATAGCACGGCATTTCACCCGCAGACTGATGGACAAGCTGAGCGTACCATTCAGACTCTTGAAGATATGTTACGGGCATTTATGTTAGATTTTGGAGGTAACTGGGATGATCACTTACCACTCATTGAGTTTGCTTATAACAATAGTTATCATTCTAGCATTCAAATGGCACCGTATGAAGCGTTATATGGACGAAAGTGTAGATCCCTAATTGGGTGGTTTGAAACAGAAGAGACTAAATTGATAGGGCCCGACTTGGTCCAGCAATCCATAGAGAAAGTTAAGCTCATACAAGATCGGTTGTTAGCACCCCAAAGTCGTCAAAAGTCCTATGCGGATAATCGACGAAGAGAATTAGAGTTTCAAGTGGAAGATTGGGTATTCTTGAAAGTGTCGCCAATGAAGGGCGCTATGAGATTTGGCAAAAAGGGGAAGCTTAGTCCTCGATACATTGGGCCTTATGAAATTATGCGCAAAGTAGGCAGCGTGGCTTACAAATTAGATCTACCTCCGGATTTAGAGTCAGTCCATCCAGTTTTCCATGTCTCGATGCTTCGAAAATGCGTTGGAGATCCTACTAGGAACATGCCAATAACTGATGTACAAGTGACAGAAATGTTGACTTATGAAGAGGTACCCATTGCCATACTAGATAGGCAAGTACGAAAGCTTGGAAACAAAGAAGTAGCCTCCGTTAAAGTTTTATGGAGAAGCAGTAAACGAGAAGAAATGACATGGGAAGCGGAAGAAATTATGCGATCCAAGTACCCGCATTTATTTCAGCCCTTCGAAGAGATCCAAGATGAGACGTCAAGATCATAAGGTACGTATGTTTTTCTTTTATGCATTTGGGTCGTGTGTGGCCAATTTCCATTGCTATTATGTTGTGGCCCTGTGAGGCATTATTATTATGGGTTGTTATGACAGGATGGTAGTACCATATTATAGGGGAAACTCTAGGGAAATTTTTGTAGAATTCCCGAGTGCTTAACATTCGAGGACGAATGTTCTTAAGGGGGGAAGAACGTTACACCTCGAAAAAATTTTTGTTGATGCACAAGTGAATAGGCTAGTGAAGAGTACGAGCATATGATACTTCAATAAGTAAGAAATGACATTCGATGACCCTAGTTAAGATGTCAAAAATGTTAGAGACGGGGGAAGAAAGTTGGCCTAGAGAAGGCAAGACATACGATATGTAACGAAAAGGAATTAAGAGTAACGAGTTAACGAGGACTTAATGATGTCTTGGAGAAGAGTGATAATTTCCCTTAGATTGGTATTGAGGTGTTGAACAAGTGCTAAGAAGGTTCCATAAGGATTGGAGATCAAACGAGTCGACGAAACGAGCTTCAGAATCACTAGGGATTATACGGCCAAGCATACTGGCCGTATAAATTATACGGTCAGTATGTTGGGACCGTATAATCCGCCCAGAATGTCATACCTTTCTGGACCAAACATATGGCCCGTATAAAATGTACGGACCGTATGTTGGTCCGTATATATGGTCGGGGACAATTTTGGATCATTAAATAAGGGACCAAGTCTTATTTCATTTCACTTCCATATCACACCCCTTCTCTCTAAAACATCTCTCTACATTTATTCCCCAAGAATTCAAGAGGTATTAGTGATCAACAACATAAACAAAGTGAATCAAGTGTAAGAAAACCCATTAAAGATCATTCAAGTCAAGAAATCTTATCGGAGATGAACTAGGGTTTTGCTCAAGTGAAGTATTATCAACCAAGGCTTGTTCCTACAACATCTAAGGTAAGATTTATGGTATTTCTATGTTGTTTAAGGTATTTGAAAGTTGAAATACTTGGATTGTAGAGGGATATAGAAAAATGGGTCATGAAAGTGGAATAGTGCCATTTTGAGTAATAGCTTGAATTGAGTCATGATTCTTAATGTGTTGTGATATAAATGTGCTATAAATGATGTTGAGAACACGGGATAGGCAATGTATGTGAATGAACGTAGTCATGTGTTATGACCATGGATATGGGTTATTGAAATTAAATTGAGAAATATGGGTAATGTGGATGAATGAAGACTATTGTTATGATATTGTGAATGTATTATTGACGTTTGGGGGTTGATATACGCTATGGAGGAATATCGTATAAATAAAGGAGATGCTGTCCGATTTTCTCTAGTTTTGTCAAGTATGCTAGCTATCGATTTCTAATGATAGTATGACTTTAATGAAGGTTGAAACGTGAGCGCAGGAGGAGAGCGCGCAAGTGGTAAAATAGTTGAACGGAAAGGTATGTAAGACTAACCCTTCTTTCATAAGGCATGATTCTTTGGCCAAACATCTAAATCTTCTATAAGATTGTGATATCCTTCAAATGATTCTATCTTTCGAGCTATTGAGCTCATGATCCTCGATATGTATTACGATTATACTAAGTTCCTCATACGATGAGTAATCCTATAAGGATAGATGTAATGAATGACAATAATAGTGATAATGATATTGATGACGACTATAATGGTAATAGCGATGACGATAACGATGGCGATAATGATAGTGATGATAATAGTAAAGATGCTTATGAGCTATTATGTATATGTATCTATGTATGACGATTATGGGACCCCGAGCTTATAAGGCCGAGTAGAATATGTATGTATGTTTGTGTAACGCGCACGCACCACGGCAGTTGGGTACGGATAACACTGAGCCTTGGTAGGGCTAGGTATGCGTAACACTGAGCCTTGGTTTGCCAGGTATGTATGATCACCAAGCCTAACTATAGTCGGGTACGTGAAACACCGAACCTTTGTGGTCGGGTATGCTATGTAAATGTATGTGTATGATGTGAATATGCATGTGCTATGGATAAGTATATGATATAGATATAAGTATGAATACGAATATGATACGGATAAGACTATGTATACGAATACGATTATGAACACAATGTAAATGAATACGGATATGAGTACGGATACGGAAATAGGTGTATGTACACGAATACGCGCTAGAAATGGAAAGTCCCTATGACAAGAAAGTAAGTGCTTATGACGTTGATATTGCTATCTCCCCTCTTATGATATTTTTCATATTACTTATTATGCTTCTATATTGATGTTGATCATGCTTTACATACTCAGTACATTCTTCGTACTGACGTCCTTTTGTTTGTGGACGCTGCGTCATGCCCGCAGGTGCACAGGGAGACAGGCTTGATCCATAGCTACATTCTCAGGGACTACATATCGGAGCTCCATTTCATTCGGAGCTATAGCTTTTGGGTACTTATTCTTTTGTGTACATAATTATGGGCATAGCGGGGTCCTGTCCCGCTTATGTGACATGACATACTCTCCTTAGAGTCCCGTAGACATGTGTATATGGTTAGATATGATTGGCCTTGTCGGCCGATATTTTGGATTTCATTTTGTTAGCCTCGTCGGCTTATGTACATTGATATAGGCATAGATGTCAATGATGATATAAAGGTATTGTTGTCCAATGGGACTAGTATGATTGATGAACAGAAATATACGTTTTATTATGTGGCTCACCTAGATATAAGTAAGTGTAAGCTAAGGGGGTGCCCGGCGCGGCCCCCTAGTCGGGTCGTGACATAACTGAAATGTCAAGGAATAAACAACACAATCCATGATCACAATCTAAAAGAAAATATGGTGGCAAGCCCAAATGAAAACATTCATACCAAATCAATGGGTTTATCACCACCACCATGCCCCAAGGTCTTTTATGCTTTCTCGGTCAGTAACCACCATCTACATATGTTTCTCTAATCAGTCTAAACATAAATAAGTCGTAATCTACCTTAGTGCCAAACAGAGGCACGAACTACCCAACTTGATTCTTTCTCTTTTGAACGCCTCCGAATGAGAAAATTCTATCAAAAAATTACTCTACATTAGATTACGATTCTAAGGATACCCATATCATTATACTACTAAATCAAACTCAAAAACGACCCCAAAAAGTGACCCCCAGGCCCAAAAGGGCAAAATCGGTAATTCGAGATAGAAACATGTTACCCAAGATCTAAATAGTCAAGTTTTCATGCAAACACAACCCCAAGTTGGCTTTCAATTCCACCAATTTAACAAAATCCCCATTTATGTCAAACTCATATATCTATCCATTTGAAAATCCTTTTTAAAATCGAAATTAGAGCTAGAAATAGTTTTCCCCAAGGTATCATTAGTATAAATCCAAAAGACCCATTAAAAATACCATCAATTTGGTGTCCAATTTCATGAAATACTCTCTCTTATGATTTGGGGCTAGAATCCTTAATTTTCATAAACCCAGCATAAGAACAAGGTCAATAATGGATTAGTGTTACACCTCGAAAAATCTTCCGTTGGTACGCAAGTGAACGAACTAGTGAGGAGTACGAGTATACGATATTTCCATGAATAAGAAACGACATTTGATGACCCTAAGTGAGAGTTCAAAGGCACCCGATGTAAGACGAGAAAGTTGGCTAAGATAAGACAAGGCTTACGATGAGTATCAGAAAACAAATACAAGTAACGATTTAATGAGGACTCAATGATGTCTTGGAGAAGTGTGATAACGTCCCTTATATTGGTATTGAAGTGTTGAACAAGTGTTAACAAGGTTCCATAAGGATTGGAGATCAAACGAATCGACGAAACGGACTTCGGAACCACTGGGAGTTATACGGCCAAACATGCTGGCCATATAAATTATATGGTCCGTCTGTTTGGGACCGTATAATCAGCCCAGAAAGTTAAAAGTTTCTGGACCAAATATATGGCTAGACATACGGTCCATATAAATTATACGGACCGTATGTTGGTCCGTATATACGGTCGGGCAGAATTGTGATTCATTAAATAAAGGGACCAAGGTTATTTCATTTCACTTCCACTTCACACCCCTTCTATCTAAAACATCTCTCTACATATATTCCACAAGGATTCAAGGATATTTGGTGATCAACAACATAAACCAAGTGAATCAAGTGCAAGAAAACCATCAAGGATCATTCAAAGTCAAGAAATCTCATGGAGGTAAACTAGGGTTTTTGCTCAAGTGGAGTATTATCAACCAAGGCTTCTTCCTACAACATCTAAGGTAAGATTCATGATATTTCTATGTTGTTTAAGGTATTTAAGAGTTGAAACACTTGGATTGTAGAAAGGTATGGAAAAATGGGTCATGAATATGGAATAGTGTCATTTTGAGAAATAGTTTGAATTGAGTTATGAATCTTGAGGTATTGTGATGCAAATGTGTTATAAATGATGTGGAGAACATGAGATGAGTAATGTACGTGAATGGACATAGTCGTGTGTTATAGCCATAGATGTGAGTGATTGAAAGCAAATTGAGAGATGTGGATAATGTGGATGAATAATGACTATTGTTATGGTATTGTGAATGTATTATTGACGTTTGGGAGTTGATATACGTTATGGAGGAATGTCGTATAAATAAAGGAAATGCTGTCCGATTTTCTCTAGTTTTAGTCATATATGCTAGCTATCGATTCTAATGATAGTATGACTGTAATGAAGGTAGAAACGCTAGCATTGGAGGAGAACGCGCAAGTGTAGAGTAGTTGAACGGATAAGGTATGTAAGGCTAACCCTTCTTTCATAAGGCATGTTTCTTTGGCTAAACGTCTAAATTTTCTATGAGACTATGATATCTTTCAAATGATTTGATCTTCCGAGCTTGTAAGCTCACGATTCTTGATTCGCTATGATTGTACAAAATCCCTCGTATGACGAGTAAGCCTATAGAGATAGATGTGGTGAATGACGATAATAGTGATAATGATATCGATGATAATGGTAATAACGATGACGATAACGATGACGGTTATGATAATGATGTTAATAGTAAAGAGGCTTATGAGCCATGATGTATATATATCTATGTACGACTATTATGGAACCCCGAGATTATGAGGCCGGGTATGATATGTAAATAAGTATGTATATGATTACGTAACGCGCGCACACCTCTGCAGATGGTACGGACAACCCTGACGCCTTGGTAGGGCCAGGTATGAGTAACCTTGAGCCTTGGTTGGCCAAGTATGTATGAAACACCGATCCTGCGTGGTCGGGTATGCTATATAAATGCTATGTATATGATACGATTACGTGTATGATATGGAAACGATTATGATACGATTACGAATAAGAGTATGTACATGATATGAATGTGAATAAGGATACGTAAGTGGATACGGGTACGATTATGGATACAAATATGGATGTATGTACACGAATACGTATTAGAAATGAAAAGTTCCTACAAAAGGAAAGTAAGTGCTTATGATGATGATATTACTGTCTCTCATCCTATGTGGTTTCATATGTTGCTTATATTGCTTCTATATTGATATTGATCATGCTTTACATACTCTGTACACTCTTCGTACTGACGTTTTTTTGTTTGTGGATGCTGCGTCATGCCCGCAGGTGCACAGGGAGACAGACTTGATCCATAGCCACATTCTCAAAGACTACATAGCAGAGCTCCATTTCATTCGGAGCCATAGCTTTTGGGTACTTATTCTTTTGTGTACATAATTATGGGCATAGCGGGGTCCTGTCCCGCTTATGTGATATGTTATACTCTTCTTAGAGGCTCGTAGACATATGTATATGGTTAGATATGTCTGGCCTTGTCAGCCTATATTTTGTATATCATTTTGAAAGCCTTGTCAGCTCATGTACATTGACGTGGTATAGATGCCAACCATGATATGAAAGCATTGTCGTCCAATGGGACTAGTATGATTGATTAATAGAAATGTATGCTTAATTATGTGGCTCACCTAGATGTAAGAGTAAGAGTAAGCTAAGGGGTGCCCGGGTGGGATAGCACCGGGTGCTTGTCGCGGCCCCTAGTCGGGTCGTGACAATTAGATTACTAGAAATACAATATACAAGCTTAGAAACTTACCTCCAAGATGATTTGAAGCCTAAACCCTTGAAATCGCCTCTGCACAAGCTCTCAAACCAAAATATGAAATAATGAAGTCTAGGTTCATTTTTAGGAAAAATAAAGATTTCTGAACTATGCGGTTTCTGCATCTGCAGGCCATTCCTCGCAGGTGCAGGCTCGTGCCTACAGAGAAATGGCCGCAAGTGCTGCCTCAACTAAAACCTCCCATCACGCAAGTGTGGGGAAAACCCCGCAGGTGCGGTCCCACAACCGTAGGTGCGGCAACACCAGAATCCAAAAAATATGGTTTTCACCAACTCCATCCCGATACTTGAAACTCATCCGAGACCTCCCGGACATAAACAAAACATGCAACCCAGTCCTAAAACAAGTTACGAATTGGCTCGCGCCCTCAGAATTTTCAAAAGAGGTCATCTTGACCCGGTCATCCCCCAAACACCCTTAAATTAGAATTTCAACCAAACGACCAAAATACCCCCAAGTCCCTCGAGAACTGAACAGACTACTCTACCAAGATACAATCAATCTTCCGACCCTAATGGAACCAACAAAATTCCTAAAAAGACTCATTTACCCAAAGTCAACTATGGGTCAACACTTTTTTTTAAACTTAGAAGTTCTTATATCCTCAAAACCAATATGACTCATCTGATTGCCTCGAGAACCGCTCCACCCATCTCCACAAGTCAAATACACACTAAAGAAGCTAAGGAGAAGGGTCAACAGGGGTAAAAGGAATAAAATGCCCTAAACGACCAAACAGGTAGTTACACAATGCTATAATTGATGTGAGCACTACTAAAAAATGTCAAAAACTGACCCCCAAAATAAGTTGAAAAAAAAAGATCTCCTGAAGTCAATTGTTTTAGTGTCAAAAATCGCGAAAGTGCAAACCGACCTTCTGAGGTCGGTTTTTCTTTAATAATAAAAATTAAAAAAATAATTTTGAAGAGTATAAATAAAAAAACCAAAGTATCAACCCAACAAGCACCAATAGTCTAATGGCACAAATATATCCTACCAAGGTGTAGACGGGGGTTCAATCCTCCGATGGTGCATTTTATAATTGTGTAATATAAAATATGACCTCCTGAGATTGCTATTTTCCAACAAAAAAAAAATTACAAAAACCAACATCTCGATCAGGCTTTTACCGACCTCCGACATGGTTTTTTCGCTCAGAAAAGAATAATAGATTATAATGTGTGTATGTGAACTAATATTACTTCAGTCTTTAAATTTCACTTTTTGTACTTTTATTTGGCGATTAATTAATGAAAATTGATATAGTAGCCTCGACGCGATCTGAGCTGAACATGAGAAAATCTGCAGACACAAGTCATGGTCAACGGGTCGTCGACATGGTCGACGGACCGTCATTGTGCAGCGTCGATAGGGTTCCGCAACCTTGAATTTGCAGGCGCAAGTCGACGGAGCAAGTCAACGGACCGTCGACACCCTCGTAAAATCGTACCATTGTAACTTTTTATTTCCAAGTATAAATATATGACCCATGACTTTATTTCTCATTTTCCTCCATTCCAGATCAGAGAAACCCTAGTATTTTCTCTCCCAACATTTTTCATCATTATTAGTGGAGATTTGGTAAGATCCGAGCCCCGTGAACCCATACTTGTCAAGAAGAAGGTTGTTTCTAGGGTTTCTTCAAGGTTGTGAAGCTTAGGAAGTTAGAGTTGAAGTGATTCTTGGAATCCTAGACCCCTCAAGGTATGCAAATGATTTCTACCCTTGTATTTAAGTTATTTATCAAGGATTTTAGTGGTTTTAAGCAAAAAGAGGGTATTTGTGGAAGTGGTAAGTTGATGAAGGTTAAGATAGTAATTTGGGGATATTTTAAGAGATGATTGGGAATATATTTGAGTATATTTCTATATATATAAGTGTTGTTATTGTTGTTGTGGTTGATGTTGGATTGAATGGGAAGTTGGAGGACTATTAAGCTTATAAGGGAAATGTTGCCCATAATTTGTTAAGCACTATTCGTATTCAAAATGATTAGTAGGCGAGGTAAATAGTCTAATTAAGCCCTACATTATATTGATTGTAGACTTACGAGCTCAAGGATTAGAAGTTGGACGATTGGATACAGTTCGAGGTATGATAAGGCTATCTTTTCTTTCTTTCGACATGACCCTATGATATGAGCCAATAAGCGAGTAAGCGAGCTTCCATATTACTCTACTCTTAGAAGCATTATGAGTACTTCAGTCTTTGATATTCATGTACCCCATTTATGATAATTCCTTTTGTTCATGGGTCCAGTTTTATGTATCCAATTCTATGTATACAGTTTATTCATGCATTACATTCATTATATATCTATGTACATTGACCCGTATCTAGAAGGCGTTATATACACGAATATTAGATATATGTGGGGTATAAGAATAGGGATAGGCATTATATATATACGCAGTACCACCTAATCAGCTGGTGCATTATGATGATATAAGGATCGGGCTGTACATACCGCAACAATGTATATAATGATGGCCGCAGAGAGGCCGATATGATATGATCGGATGCCATAGAGGCTTGACAGGCGTTATATACGCACATATATATGTATGACCTACATTGATAGTCATGAGCATGCAGATTAGGCGCCCACAGAGGCATTGTCAGTTATACAGATTTATGCAGATACATACAGATACTAGTTCATACAAGTACATGCAGATAGTTATTTCAACTTATGAGTTCAGATCTTATTCATGATTCTTATTTACATATGTTGTTTTTATGCCTTATATATTAAGCACATTGTCCGTACTGACTCCCCGTTGCTCGAAGGGCTGCGTTAATGCCTGCAGGTACAGGTAGACAGGCAGGTTGTCCAGCTTAGTAGGACTTTTATCCAGCAACGATCAGTGCACTCCATTTGACCCGGAGTTGCAGTTTATTTTGGAATGCCATTCTTTTGAGATGTATATAGATGGGCATGACAGGGCCCTGTCCCGTCCTTTCTACAGCTATTACTCCAGTAGAGGTATGTAGACAGTCGTGTGTATTAGTCAGATAATGTGGCCTTGTCGACTTCTATTCTTTTGTGTACAGTATATGTAGCAGCCTAGCTGGCTTGCACTATTCTCCAGCATGTTTATGTATATATGCAGATTGTTCAGAGTTCATGATGTCGCCTAATTATGAGATCAGTTTAAGTCATTTTATGGGCCCTTGATGTTCAGTAAGATTCAGATATGAGTATAGTGGTGTTTGGTCGCTAGAGGTCAGACACTCGTCACGACTCATCAGTTTGGGTCGTGAAAAATACGAACCAAAATACGGTTCGTATTCTGAATTACGATCCGTAAACCTGGACCGTAATTAAGCATATTTCTAAACAGAAACACTGTAGCACCTCCTTCCAAAATACAACCATCAAATACGGGCCATATTTCAAAAATACGGTCCATTTTTAACAATATACATTCCCCAAGCCAAATTCCAGAGTGCACATTGATTTAGGTGCGAAATTACGATTTAAAATACGGGATGTATACTGAAATACATATTCTGGGGCATAAATCCTCATCTGACAACTGAAGAGAAATTTTCAATTCCCATATTCTCTATCTGGTTTTCTATGTCTAGAATCATGGTCAAAGCTTAAGTTAAAGGTACGGGGTGTTACAGGTATACTCCTAGCGAGGATTAGCTCATAAAGGGTATCAAGAGAAAACCTAGAATAGGGAGTCTATCGCATCTAATTTCGGGTTTATGCTAGTCATTTCCTAGAAAGATATCGATGTAGAATCGAGAAGAAGCTGATAGGGGTCTCGAATAGCAGTTTCAAGAAGAGGGATGTTACACGATCATTGAGGAAGCTAAGAGTCACTCTCCATACACAGTCTGAGGCCAGGAGAGCACTTGAACAATTGGACATCCACTCCCCTCTTGGCTTCTCGGTAGAGAGATGTATTTTGCTTAAAATATTTTGCTAAAAGCAGAGACATCAGCTGAGGACCGAATGATTGCTTTTTTAAAAAAAAATTACTTCATAATGTTGAAAAATGTAAATGGTCTGACGTTGTTCTGAACCAGGACCACAGTTTGTAACCAACTACTCTTAAATTAATGAAAAGCCTCGGTCTATGTAAAACTCCTATCCTTATCAGATAATAATAATGAAAGTTTTCTAACTAACCACGCATAACGAACAATGATAAACCTAACTATACTTTGCCTCGCCTTTTCATTAGTAACCGTAATAAAATAACAGAAAATGTCATGACGTGTCGAGAAACGAATGAGGGAAATAGTCAGCAGGAATATGAGGAGTATAACGAAGCGATACTGATACCTAAAGGACTGGTAGAAGAGTTAGAAGAATTAGAAGATAAGAAGAAGCAAAATATGGATGAAACTGAGGTGATCAACCTCGGTGATGTAGAGGATGTCAAAGAGACACGAATCAGTGCTCACTTAGAAGCTCCACAAAAAGAAGAGCTTATAGCTCTGTTAAAGGAATAGGTGGACATCTTCGCATAGTCATATGCAGATATGCCAGGGTTAAGCACTGAAATAGTGGCCCATATATTACCCATCAAGAAGGGTTTTGTCCCGGTCAAACAAAAGACGCGAACATTTAATCTAGATATGTGTATCAGGATAACAGACGAAGTAGAGAAACAGATCAAGTCTGGAATAGTGGAGGTGACATGCTACCCCCACCTGGGTGGCCAACATAGTGCCAGTACCCAAGAAGGATAAAAAGATTCGAATCTTTGTGGACTAACGAGATCTCAACCGGGCCAGTCCAAAAGACAACTTTCCTCTCCCAAACATCCACATTCTAATAGACAACTGCACCAAACATGAGCTGCAATCATTCGTGGATTTTTTTTTGCCGGGTACCATCAGATACTCATGAGCGGAAGAGATGCAGAAAAAACAACCTTCATCACCCCTTGGGGAGTCTACCATTATAGGGTAATGTCGTTCTACCTCAAAAACACCTGTGCTACATACATAAAAGTTATGACTACCCTGTTCCACGATGCATCGAGAGATTGAAGTCTATATGGACGATGTCATCATAAAATCAAGGGAAAGCTTAGAACATACCATGCACTTGTGCAAGTTCTTTGACAGACTTCGCAAGTTCAATCTGAGGCTGAACCTTGAAAAGTGTGCATTTGGAGTGCCTGTAGGTAAGTTGCTAGGATTCATAGTCAGCTGTAGGGGTATTGAACTAGATCCTACCAAAATCAAAGCAATTCGGGAGTTTCCACCTCCCAAGACTAAGATGGAAGTCATGAGCTTCTTGGGAAGGTTAAACTACATTGGGCAGTTCATGGCCCAGTCAACTGTGATTGTGGAGCCAATCCTTAAATTTCTCAAGAAAGATGCTCTTACAAATTGGACAGAAGAATGCCAAGAGGCATTTGACAAAATCAAGAGATATCTTTCAAATCCTCCCATCCCAGGCAAGGGAGTCCACTATTACTATACCTGTCTGTATCAGAAAATGCTTACAGGTGCATGCTCGCCCAACATGATGAAGAGGGCAAAAAGGAACATGCAATCTACTATTTGAGCAAGAAGTTCACATCCTGCGAGGCACGGTATACTCTCGTAGAGAAAACCTGTTGTGCTCTGACCTAGATTTCTCAAAAGTTGAGACACTACCTGTCGGTGTTCACTACCCACCTCATATCCAGAATGGATCCATTGAGATACATTTTCCGACAACCGATGTCCGTAGGAAAATTGGCTAAATGGTAGATGCTACTAAGCGAATTCGACATCATATACGTAGCACAAAAGGCAATCAAAGGATAAGCCCTAGCTGACTTGCTGGCGGGAAGTCCCGTTAATAACAAACTTGAACCATTATGGACTTTCATCCTAGATAAGGAAGTGATGGTTATGGAAGAAGAGGTGGCAAAACTATACTCAGGTTGGAGATTGTTTTTCAATTGAGCAATCAATTACAAAGGATCAGGCATCGGGGTAGTGTTAATATCAAAAACAGGACAACACTACCCGATGGCCACAAAGCTCAACTTTAATATCAGAAACAGGACAACACTATCCAATGGCCACAAAGATCAACTTTAGATGTACCAACAATATGGTGGAATATGAAGCTTGTCTCCTCAGCCTCAGCATAGCATTGGACATGAACATCCAAGAGGTGTTAGTAATCGGGGACTCTGATTTGCTCATAAATCAAGTGAAAAGAAATTGGGCAACAAAAAATTATAAGATACTTCCATATGTGAATCTAGTGCAAAGGTTGTGCGGGGGATTCAAGAGTATCGACTTCAAGCATACTCCGAAGGTTCAAAATGAGTTTGCAGAAGCATTGGCTACGATAGCCTCCATGATACAGCACCCCGAGAGTACTCACATTGATCCACTAGGGATCACATTGAGAGAAGAATAGGCTCACTGCACCCACGTCGAGGCCGATCCAGATGGCCAACCATAGTATGCTAATATCAAGGCATACCTGGAGAAGGGAGAGTACCCCCCAGAAAGTTCAGCGAACCAGAAGAAGACCATCATAAGGTTAGCTAATGGATTCTTCTTGAACAAAGAAGTGTTGTACAAAAGGACAACCAACCTTGGGTTACTCAGGTGCGTAGATGCCGAAGAGGCTACGAAACTGCTGAAAAAGGTGCACGCAGAGGCATGCGGACCCCACATGAATGGATTCATCCTTGCTAAGAAAATCCTGAGAACAGGATATTACTGGATGACCATGGAACATGACTTATGAAAATTCGTGCAGAAGTTCCATCAGTGTTAGATACATAGAGATCTGATCAAGGCTCCCCCCGTTGATACCTAATTTTTGGCCTCCCGTAATTTATTTTAATCACTCAAAGTCCTTAAATAATAAATAAAATGCGCTATGCACCTTAAAGGGTTTAAATAATTTTTATAAATTATTCAGATCAATAGTTTACTCCTTCAAATTGACGAAAAAGGTTTTTCATGAAATCAGAAGTTATTTAGAAATTAATTGGTACTTTTTATGACATTTATGATATATTTATTTAATTTTTTAAATTTTCAAAAATCAAAAAATTATAAAATACTTTATTCCCTTCAATTCAAGGAGTTTGAGTAATCAAAATAATTAACCATTTAATTTTTAATTTTGTATAATTGCATAATTTGTCAAAATTATGTATAATTGTCTATAAAAGTGTTAATTAGGCTAATTAATCAATTAGGTGGCCATTATTGCAAATTTATTTTTAATTGCTTAATTATTTTTTGTTATGACCACAATTAAATTAATCAATTCATGGTTTAAGGAAATTGGGGTCATTTTAGTAAAATTAGCCTCTTAATGGCCTTAATTGAAATAACCAAATTCATTGGCTCAAATTAATTAAGGCCATTAATGCAATTTAATTTTAAAACTTGCTAATTAGGCCAAATATGGCCATAATTGAAATGAACAATTAGATTAAAAAAACAATTAGGGCCATATTCGCAAACTTAAATCCATTTACACAATTGGCCATTTTTAAATTGTTTAATAGGCTAATTATGTCCTAATGTGATTATAATTAAAATATTATGACTAATAATTAATATTCTAGTTTTTGTCCGTTTATTAAATTACCTACTTTATTCTATATATACATGTATATATATCTATATATCTATATATCTATATATGTATACATTATATATTAAAAGGGCCTTTTTTCTTCTTTTACGACTTGGACCGAGTCCAGTCCAAAAATGGACCGAGAACCGGCCCAAAATCCAAACCCAGATGGCTTAAAGGGGTTAATACCCCCTTAAACATTTTCATTCATACCAAACAACCCTTTTCCCTTCACCCCCTTCTCTCTCTTCATTTTCTATGAAAACCCTAGGCGCCGCACTGTTCTTCTGTTCTCTCTCTCCGCCAAAAATGTCAAAAATGCAGAGTTAGTAGAGAAATCATAGCTTTTTCATGGCTATTATGGTGAAGCAATTAATGTTTCACTAGATTTCGCAAAAACATATTTCAAACACGGCAATAAATCGCTCTTTTGCTCTATTTTTTTTAATCATTCAAGTTAAATCTGTCATTTTGTTGTGCTTTATTGTTATACCTTACTTGAGCCTCATTGGTTGAACAAGAATGGATCAGATCGAGTCGAGCAAGACTCAAATCTGACCGTTGGTTGTTGATTTGAGTTGATTTGGGCCGTATGAAGGCTTACAAAGGATAATTTTAGGGAAATTTGGTTTGTCCCACATCGTGTGTTTAACTCCTTGAATGAGATTTGGGGTTCTATAAATAGAACCCCAACACTCTCACAAAGTAGAGGTTTTGGACGTTAAAAAAGTTCTTGACAAACCTCAGAGCCTTAATTTGAGCATTTAAACTCAAAGCTTAGGTTCACAGTAATTTTTTTTTAAAAGATTTAGCTTTGTTCAAGGGTTTGAGTCTTCTCTAGTTCGGAAATAATTGTATTTTCTTTCTTTCTCTGTGTGGTTTGATTTGGAGGTTTGGAAGCACACACGTTTCAAATTCAACTCTTGATATGGCTGCACTTAAAAACGATAACATTTTATCTTATTATTGCCTCTTTGTATTTACCTTTAAGTTTGGATGATGATATGTCTAATTTAGGGATATGGTTAATTTAGGAATATTGTTGTGCTTAGTTAGCTTGCCTTAATATTATTTTCTTTAAATTGCTTGTCTGGACTGTTGAGCATTACTGAGTTGGGCTATGTTAGTTCTGAAGTTTTTATGATCACTTTCCTGTAATCTTCCTTGTTTAGTTGAGTGTTGATTTGTTAAAGTTACTAGAGTGTACATGTTTAGCTTAAGTTGATGTCTTGATGAATTATATCAGTCTATGGTTATGTGTAGTGAACATGTAATCATGATTACTGAGTAGTACTTTATAAACCAAGTCTAAATGGAGTTCTACTTAGAACCACAAGTATAATAATTCATGTTTTTATCTGGATCATTTACTTGAGTACGACTGAATTAAGAGTAAAAATGGGAGAAAGAATGCTGAAGTAAGCTTAGGTTTAGAGAAACATTGCTTGTAGTTAAGATTCAGAATTGGTCGTGATGTTGAAGATAGATTTTGAGTCAGTTGTCATTTGAGAAAAATAATAATAGCTGAAGTATAAAAGACATTTGTTGTTTATCCAGTCCTAGTATGAATATCTTGCTTGGTCATTAGATACTTGAACTAAATTGTTTATTAGTCATTGATCCGAAATAGGATAAACATGTTTGAATTATAGTAACTAATCCAGCACTAAGTGTTAACATATTAACCATGAATGATCCCTCTATGTGGTCTCCTGAACTGATGGGATTGAGTGTGTTTGTGAAGTTTTGTCTGACTTCGAATGATTACGTGTCATGCTCACAAAGGGAAGGTGTGATCTAATCTGTCATTTATTTGATGTACGCTTAAAATTAAGGACTCCTGCCTTATCTTAACTGTTTCATGAGAATAGTTCCCTAATTTTGAGAGATAAAAGAGTAATGTGCGATAGATAAAAATGGCAAATCTTTGTTCTAGTCTGTCAAAGTCCTTTGTGAATAAGTTATTTGCGTGTGTCCATAACTGGAAATAGACATAAGAAGAAAGTTGTTTTTGACCCTGGGGAGTTTAAGCACATATATTTGTTTTCTTCTGCCTTTGTTTGTTTGTACATTATTTGGTCCATAAAATAAAAAGGGTCACATTTTTGAGGTGCTATATTAAAATTAACTACCTAGCCTTTAGGAGGACCCCTGGTGGTGTCACTTGGTTTAGGATGGGGGGTGGAGAAGGAAAGTTTGTTCCTGGGGAGTAAAGGGTGGGCTTAGGTATGAACTAGAAGTGATGACCAGTGGAGCCTTTGCTCCCCTTTTACTGAAAGGAAAGATCAGGAAAGGGTAGGGGTAGTGACCTTACCTTGCACTGTCTTTTCTTTAGGACCTGGGGACTCTCTTCTCTTTCTAAATCTCATTTCCTCTAACCATGGGATTTACCAAAGGTTCTTATATGACTGTCCAAACACTAATTTTGAATAATAAGAATTATTAATGAGATCACTGAGTCCCAAGTACTATTATAGTCTATCATGATAACACTGCTTAATTAACTATCTTCTTGACATGTTTGAAATTGTTTGAAAACTCATACAGATTCCTAGGTATTAGGTGCCATGAGATTCTGAGGATGCTTTGCAGATCCATCTATTTGGTTTGTGTGTTTTTCTCTCTTTTAAATTACTGTACTGTGATATATTAGGTATCTTTTACTTAAAACATATGAAGTTTGTGTGTGACAACCTACCCATGAGATGTGTTTGACCGTTCCTGATGTCTGATGGCACTAAATTGTTGCATAAATGAGAGTTTTTTATCCTTATTCTTGTAGAATATTGATACACTGATGATATGGTAAAATCATGATATGCAATCGTTCGTGGTTCTGATAATGAACATGGTGGAAGGGAGGGTATTGAGTGTTAATCAGTTAAGGTAAAAATAAGTATGATATGATTAATCCATGATAGTGTACCTTCTGATAAATATGATTTCGGACTGCTAAAATGGGTCTAAATGATTTTATTTAATCAGTAAGGTGAACTGGGGAAGTGTTTTGACACTTCATTTGGTCTGAACTAGGACTCTATGATGTCCGAGTTCCTCAAATGTCTTTAAGCATGTAATTAAGGTCTAAGGTAGGATAACATAAGACATTGATATGACATTTGTGCTAATGATGTCTCACTAAAGCCAATCACTTACTCTTAAAGGATGAAGAAGTGCAAAAGGGGAGCTTGGTATGAAATCTATCTAGATCTTTCTTTGCTAAACTTTTGCATCATTTTAAGTGTTAGGGTTCAAATGATAATGTTTGTGGTGATCTTGGTTAAGAATTAAGGGTGGTGTTGGGCTTTCTCTCTCTGGGTTAGAATATGTAGTGTATGGCCTTGTCTTGTACTGTTATGTCAAATTAGGCTTAAAGTGAGATGGGCAGACCTGTCTTGAACTCTGTCATTATCAAAAAGGGATTAAAAGTCATGCCATAATTAGAATTCTAGGCTAAATAACTAAAAATACTCATCTGAGTCCATGTTAATCAAGTGTTTGGTTGGGAATTGATTCAATAATGGTGTTTGTGGGGATATAAGTGTTCATGGGCAAGCTATGAGCCCCTTGACAATAGAGGAGCCTTTTTAAAGGCATCTTAGAGAGAGGATTGGGAAGAACCAAGTCCAACTTGGTTCATAGTGCCTTCCTCCAAATAAAAGATGCCATGGCATACTCTATAAGTCTATGGAGGTATGTTTTCCATATGAATACATTTGACCCTACAATTCTGTCATAGAGTCCAGTTATGCCAAAAGTCTTAAAGGAAGATTAGATCAAGTATTTAGAAGATCACCATCAACCCAAGTCTGTTTGATCACCTGTTCACATGAGTTGTCTCTGAATCCTGTCTAAAGATCTTGGGTGCTCTAAATGAAGTTGACACTGGCCCTAGTTAATATGTGTGATTGTCTCATGTCCAAAGTCTAAAAGAAAGAAAAAGAGGAAGTGTGAGTGAAAGTCACTATCCTGGATTTATGCTTAAGTCATTAAATTCCTGCATGATCCTACTTAAAGCAAGCTGATTCAAGGCTCAAGAGGAAACCTGCCTGTCATGTTCTTTTTCTTCTTTTTTTTTTTTTTTTTTGAAATCTTTGAGTCCTGGCCTAGGCCTTAACACTTGCTCCATGTGTTTAATGGCCATTACTTGACTGTTTTCCTTATAGAAGTCTCTGTGACTTGGCTAGATAGAGCCTACAATATGACATGACCTGCTGGATATTCAGGTAAGTATATAATGATTTTGTGAGGATTAAAATGACTTAATGAACCATCTAACAATAAATTGACTCAAGTAAAAACTCAATTCAAAAGAATGTGGGAATCACTCATAGATATACTTAGATTGACATACCCCCGTCTTATTGCCGTCATTAGTTGCTTGTTTTCCTTTTTGAATACCACTATGTCCTGAAATAGATAATTAGATTCAAAGAGGCTTGGTTCTATTCAGCTTTGCCATGCTTGTCCAGATTCCTAATTGGTTTTAGTACACTATAATGTGATTTTGCACATGCCCTTTTTGTAAAAAAAATGAATGCTCTAGTTCAGTTGTATAGATAAACCTGCTCAGTTGTGCATGAGGTCTTCATATGTATATTTGTTGGTTTCCATTTATATGAATTGCCCTAGGCTCTCCCATGAATATGGAGGCTTGCAGCTAGCTTCCATCTACACCACATTTACTTAATTCAAGACTGTTTTGAATTATGCCACCTCCATGTACCGGTTTATTTTATGGTTGTTTGGTTCAGCCTAAATTTGGTCACATTGTGTCCATATAGGCTATTACATCCTTGTTTGAGTCATATTCAGTTGTCATGGTCTTGGTCTATTAGAGTATTACACCTGCTTGGACCATTAATCTTTTCTCTTCATACTCTTCACCTGTTCCTATTAGTTTATGGTCATCCGATAACTGTGTGCATTAGACTTGCTCTATTTATTACAAGCCTCTATGTAGATATGTAAGTCTGTGTCCTCCATGGCTGAATTGGTTGGGAGAACAAAGCAGTTTAGGGGGGACTTGGTCTGAACCTTCCTCTGGTGAACAGTCATGCCAGAAGTTCATAAAACCTCTTGGAACTTGTGCGGCATCCGGATAAGGATGGCAATGAATTTTCCTCCCCACCACCCAAGTCTTCTCCAATAAAGTCTAAAGGCATGGAAGTGCATATGCAAACTACAGGGACTTGTGAATAAATAATATAATATGTATATATGTGTGTACAGCTGTGTATATGATAAGATCAGTAAAATACTAAACTAACTAGGGTATTTGTTTCTTTCCCTCTTCACTGCATGGCCATTTGGGTTGAGGTACAGCCACCCCACTGGGCCTTGAAAAAAAATCAAAATTATTGAGTCCGAGAAAAAGAAAGGGAAGCTAGTATATATATTGAAGGCCCAGCCATGGGTAAAAATGACATGAAGTCCCAACCAAGAGTAAAAATGGTTAAATAGGGGTTTGGTACACCCCTAGTCTATCCTTCCCATATTATTTATGTTGTTCCATTTTTCTTAAAATGTTGTATTATTTTCATACTTGTAAAAAACAACATTATTATTGGAATTGGTTATGGTTTGAACTAGGCATCTTAGGCAAATGGTACATACGCCGTTTAGTTGACTCTAGATCCTTAAAACAATTTTTTTAAACATGGAATATGCGTACGCGTACTGATTTTTGAACTTAAATGGGGATTAACCACGTTTTCAATAAATTAAAACAATAAGGGGAATAAGAGATTTTTTGAGGTCAAAATGGCATGATATCTTTATTTAAAACAAAAGACGAGAAACAATTGAAAAAATTCTTTCAAGGTAGACGCGTTTTTCTGGGTTTGAATTAGCAAAAAAATAAAGTACATTGGGCCAAAGCCCACATGATTTTTCTTTTAGAAATAGACGGTACAAGTATTTTGGGCTAGAGCCCACATTGTTTTTTTAGAAGCAGACGGTTAAATTATTTTTGGGCCAGAGCCCACCTGAATTTTTCTTTTAGAAACAGACGGTTAAAAAAAATTTGGGCCAAAGCCCACATGAATTTTTTTCTTTTAGAAACAGGCTGTTAAAGTATTTGGGCCAGAGCCCACATAACTTTTAGAAATAGAAGGTTAATAAAATGGATAAACCTCAAAACTAGATTTTTAAAAATAAGGAAATGGGATCTGGGGCTTACCCAGAAAAAACGGCAAATTCCTTTTATAAATGAAAAATCATTTTTCCTCTAAAAGACTAATTCATTTTTTCAAAAGAACGTAATTCAGTATATCTAATTCATGAAAACCAACTATGAATGGCCAAAACGTATCCGTAATTATAAAAGTTTTAAGGGAGACATTCTCACAGTATTATAAGTTGACCTAAGCCAAGTATGAGTTAAGCATGAATGGAGTTATATTCGCTTGATATTAAAAACATAACAAATCATATACTCTTTATAAATAACATATACTCTCCTTATATATAAAAGAAAATTATTTATCCGGACATTACAAGTCCAAACCTAAATACCCTATATATAAAGGGGATATATTCAATTCTTTTCAAAATGATATGCACATGACAGATGTTATAAATGAGGGAATAAACACTAAATTAACAGTTCATGCAAATGCTCATACATTGGAATTCGAAGGTCAACCGTATAGTATGGATCCTTATTACTAGGGTGCCTAAAAACTTCCCTAAGGGATCACCAGAACCCTTACCTAGAACTTTGGATTAAGAAGGATTTTTCATGGTGTATGAATAAACCCTTCAAAACAGGTTTTTCTAATTTCCTAAATATTGGGTGACGACTCTTTTAAAACAAAGTATGAACGAGCACCAACGAGTTCAAAGTAGCTTTCCAAGCGCTAACCCGCCCGCGAAATGCGAACCGTTACGGATGGCGACTCCGTTGGGGACTTAAAGTTTCTAACCATAAGGATTCCAATATAATGTGAGTATATTTGTTTTAACTATTTATGTGTTTACTCTCCCGCAATTATTAAATGTCATTGCATGCATATCATAATTTCGCCACTCTTGGCATTTATTTTACATTTTATTCCAAAGGCGACTTCGCGGAGCATGCGGTCGTTCCTTCAGTATAAAACCAAAATATTTCTTTCGCAACTGTTATGAGGCAGGGTTGGTTCGTGGTCGTCCAACAGCCCTAACGGTTCAGCCCCAGTTGTCTGCTCGAGTTTTTGGTATTTTGTGAAAAGCCCACTCTAGTAGAAACTAGGATAGAGCTAAGCCAAATCCCTACTAAACTAAAGCATTTAAGCCTAGATGAGCTTTGGGTATCTCAGACCTATTTAACGCTCATTAATAGAGATCACCCTGTGTTCGGACGGTCAATGACCCGAAGAGCACCGCATTTCATTTATGTGCTATGTGGAAGCGTGTTTGTGCCTATGTGATAAACCATTGACCCTATGGGGATGGGGGAATTTTAACTGTGTTTTGTTTTGTAGATGGAAGGCCGAATTCATTTTGATACAGTTACCGAGGCTCCTTATTTGTTGAGAGTTTGGTGGAAATGGTAGGGTGATATCCATCGAAGGACAGTTAGCTGCACTCTAGGTCACCTACCCTCTATCGTGATGATGAAGAGTCGTCCGAAGCTAATAGAGGTATTGGCTAGACATTGGGATGACTAGGAAATGTCGTTCCGTTTCGGTGATATCAAAATGACTCTGACCCTGGATGAGGGGATGCTATAGACAGTAATGGAACCTGTCTAAGGAGACGATACAAGCCAGATCATAACCTGTTTCCTACAGAGGCCCACTGTCAATCAAATCATGAAGTTTCTTGCATTGATTGAGGCACCCTGGGCACAAGGACCCACTGTAGCCTTTAAGGATCTGTACCGGAGGTTTGGGGATGTCACCGGGTATACCTTGTATCAAAGGGAGTTCAAGAGTAGAGAAGAATGGGAAACTGTTAGACTTTTGGCGTTCGCCATAGCCCTACTAGGCCCTATGGTGTTCCCGAAGAATGAGTCACTAGCCGTAGACACTCGGGTGATCTACCTGGCCCATGTTATCTTCTATGGCATAACTAAGGATTAGGAAACCAGATATTTTGACTTGGCACCCATCATCTTGGCAGATATTTTTCGGGCTTTAGACAAATGTCAAAATCATTTCCGATACTTCCAAGGTTGTAACATGTTGTTACAATGGTGGATTATCAAACACACCAACATGGCTAAAGAAATCCAGTATCTGAACAATAGCAACAGGATAGACCGCCTTACAAATTATTGTCCAAACCTTGGTTACATGTCCAAAGGGGCGTAGGCCCATTTCTTTGCAGAGTTGACTGAAGATAGGATCCAGTGGAGGTTTCCTGACTTCATATTCGAAATTATGGTGGTCTGAGGCAAGAATTTCCCCTTTGTTCCATTAGCAAAGGTTCGTGGAATTCATCATTATTATCCATCTCGAGTTCTAAGGTAATTTAGTAGAAGGCAAGTGATACCTCAGGTAGGAAACCCCGAGCAGTTCATCATTGAGCACACAGAACAGAAAATCAAGAACGCTGGTGTAATCCTCAGGGAATGGAATGGTCATGTAAGTTGTGGTCCAGGCACTTTAGCTCCAAACAGGTTCGAAGCATGATGTAACTCAGGGTATTATGAGTGGTTGCAGTGACACTTGGCCCATGCATCCATCCCAGGGCCCACACTTCTTCACGATGCCCGAAAATAATAGCGTTTGAAGGAGTGTTTGGAAAGCATAGATGCGCATTTGGCCAAAATTTTAGAAGAAACATACCTTGTGATAGCTAGGATGGAGATGTATCAAGCACGACTGCAGATTCAGCCACCCTTCGGAGGGTTAACAAGGCCAAGACAAGCCAGGCCTCGACATCAGCCCCTGTAGGAGAACCCTGCTGATTTATTGTTTTATATCAAGCCCCATGTAGGCTTCATCATCTTTGTAATCCCTTTGGGGAAGATATTTTTATTATTATTTATTAACTAATGGTGATTTTTCGAGGCCATAGTTCATATTCACAAATGGCACTTAACTGTTTCAAGCGAATAAGGGAGTCTTAACTCAAAAAGGCCTTGGGAAAGCAAGTAGTATAAATATATGCTAATTTCATGAATACTTGCTATGTGCTTCAGATGCCTACTTTCTATGTGTGTTATCATATATTAAAGCTTGAGTAAAATTGATCCGACGATCTAAACCGCATACCCAAAAGAAAAACCACAAAGCTTAAAACTTACCCAAATTTATCTCCACTAAAGGTTGACTTATAATGGCGAATCAAGGAGAGCAAGGAGCACAGACCTTAGGAAACACAGCTGAGATGCTAAGGGATAAGGTGTTGCAAATGGAAAAGCACCTCCAGGAAATAGGGAAGAAAATTGAGGAAGTAGACAGATTGCTAGAGATGGCTGGGAACCCGCCAAAAAGCATACCCTAAGAGCAATATTATGGGAATGTCCCAGAAGAAGTAAAGGAATTGGTGTTGAACTATATACCCTTAGAGAAGAGGCCGATGACGCGTAGAGAGGGGACTCCGGAAGGAGTGAATGAAAATCAAGGAGCAAGATCAGACCTGTGGGTGACAGAATCAGACCCACAAGAGGAGTCGGAGCCTCAACCGGAAGCCTATAAATCCATTGAGCAATAATAACCAGAAGAGGAAGAAGAAGAGCCTCACGATATAGAGGAAGAAGAATTGGAGCCTGTCAACATAGGAGTCAGGGGAGAAAAGGAACAATTTGTGGTGTTTCCCGAGTTCCAGGAAGAAGAGAATGATGTGAATGATGAATCTAACTACTATGCCCCAACCAACGAGGGATTTGACTTTTATGCATCCTCACCCATGCTGGTACCTGCGGCCTCTACCACGGCGTCAGATAATCTTGCGAGGGCCGGCCCTTACGAACCCTCCTAGTGGGGCATAGCCTTCAAAGCCCATTTCTCCCCATTCAGAGCAGCCCCACAGCCCATCACCTGTAAGGAAGTATATGAAAGTATGGTCACCATGGGAGTGTCCTGCACCACTAGGGCTTGGTTGCCACCACCCGAGTTGATGTATGCATAGGTGCTTATTTCACTGCAACCAGGCAGGTCATACCCTGAATGAGTGTCTGGGATTAAGGAAGAGAATTTGTAGCTTGATTGATGATAGGATCCTTAGGACTTTATGAGCCTATTATTTTTGGAGAAAGGGTCACCGTTAGTACTCAGATCTGGCGATATGATTTCACGATCTTTGAGGAGTCGTAGGCCCGTATTTTTTCAACTTTGGCTAATTTAAGAAAGATTAGACCCGTGGAACCTTCCCACAAACCCGCTCTATTAGGGCCTAACAGGAACAAGTTTTGCCTGTATCATACTGGAGCTATAGGGCATGACATAGAAGAATGTTACTCTTTCAAGCTCAAGCTCCAGCATAAGATCCGTACAGGAGATATCTTGGACATCCTCCCACCATAGTACTGAGGAGAAAAGGAAATGAGAGAGTGAATTCGTAAGGACAGTGACTCGCAGAGCTATAGTTTTGGGTAGATATTAGGTGTCCCTATTTTTGCACATAAAAAGTTACCCCCTTCCCCATAAATATTGTAAGGAACCGTGCCGACCTGGCGTCCCTAAGGAGGGATACGCGGGAAGCCCTAGTCGGGCCTGGTTTGGGGATGTCTTTAGCTAGGTTTAACCCAAAGGATATTTAGGAAAAGTTTATATCCTTGTTTTGTAAGTGAACTACGATAGGGCCTGATTTCCCCTAGTTGGATGCGTAGGCAGTCTACGTAAGACTCGGCCCCTATATAATATAAATTATAATCCCCTTCCATTTGTTCAAATTCTATAACAGGAAAGGGTTTACCAAAGTAAGTCAGCCATAAAGCCCATTGAACCAAGATCCTCCCAAACATCAAAGGCCCATAAACGTCCAAACCTCTAGAACAAAGGATCAAAAGTATTCAAGCTTTAATATATGAATTTATGTGCTATGTGGGCTTTAAATATCAATATTGGATATCTTGCCTTTATATTTTAGGACAAATGACTAACTTTGTATACCGCTGAGTTATTCTTATCTTATGGAACGAGGCCGATTAGCGTAGTACCGAAAGCTGCCATACTTCACGAGATCCAAAGCTCGTTCGCATCCCTCTCAGATAAAGGAAAATAAAAGATGACTGGTACACCCGATAACGGAAAGGAGCTCCTTCTCCGCGATAGAGATACCCAAGACCCAAGGAAGTATCATCTCAAGAAGATGTGATCGCAACATTACTGACCGCCGTCATGGCCCTCCAAGAAACGGTAGCTAGGAATGAGGAAACTAATGCTGACATGGATGCCTCGATGGAGAAAGAGAGCCCTCCTCCTCCATTCCCTTAGCTAAGCTCCCCAATGCCTGATCACTTTCCTATATACCCACCAAGGACTATCCCGCCTCCACTAAGCTCCACCAACCCAAACCACGCTGGTCCTTCCTACCGCACTCCACCACCAAGGAAATACACTCGAATCCCAGGGACCTCTCACTCAGTCCTTTCGTACTAAGTTACTCAACAGATTTTCATCAATCTGGCAAACCAAGTACGTGCTCCAGCCCAACCAACAGGGCAAACCACCACTGCCCCGATCAACCATACCACTCATCAAGTATCATTCTTCACTCCCAATATCCCAGTTAGTTCTCCCCAGGGCATAAAGAGCTAGATCATTATGAAGAAATGGAGAGGGCCTGGAGGGCCGACCAGGATAAGTGCAAGAAAGATATGGAGAAGAAAATTGAGGAGTTACTAGAGAAATCCAATAGGTCCATAAGGAAGGCTATGGGCCTAAGATATGACGACCTGCATATACATCCGGATTCAGACTTACCAGAAGGGTTCAAAATCCCAAAATTCAAAATGTTTAACGAGACAGGAAATCCCAAGGCACACCTCCAATTAGTCGTAGTCTAACTGGAGAAGCCGCTGAGGGGTTCGCAACTAAAGATATGCGCCAATGGCTCACTTGGGAGGATATGGCAGAATCATTCATGAAATGATTTTTCTTTAATGTCGAAACAGTACCCGACCACTACTATCTTGAAAAAATCAAACATAAGTCAACACAAAACTATAGAGAATTCGCCAGCAGGTGGAGGGTCGAAGAAGCCCATGTGCAGCCACCAATGTGTGAGGGAGAGCTAGTCTCTGTGTTCATCAGGTCCCAGGAGCTCGATTTCTACGATAGAATACTGTTCATGGCTGGGAGACCATTTGCGGAGTTGGTAAAAATGGGAGAGGCCATAGAAGATGGTCTCAAATCCGGGAAAATAGTTAGTGTGTTCAATAAGGCATCTGGATAAGCTACTTCAGGAGTCTTCTATAAGAAGAAAGAGGACGTGATAGGCATATCCTATATTCTAAACCCAAGCCCAAAAGAACCGCAATCCTCCCACATAACTACCCCCGTCATAAATTACTCCACACCTGCCTATAATCCAACACCTGTGTATTACGCACAGCAAAGTGTCACGACCCATCCCCGTGGGCCGGGACTAGTGCCCGAGCTAGGCACCCCTACGCGCTCAATTTACCAGATTCAGCATACAGACGACTTGTACATACATAATATCAGACGTGGCTCCACACTGGTGCCTACAACCATATATACTGCATAGAAGCCGGCAAGGCTATCAGACTATACATAACGTACCAAAGCATACATACACGCAGCCAATAGGGCTGCCACGGCTGATGGGCCGCCCAAACACATTTCACACAACGCGTCCAAACAAAACTGTACATTACCCACGTTTATGTCTACAGACCTCTAATACAGAACGACAGAATCAAATGGCGGGACAGGGCCCCGCCGTACCCGGAATAAACATAAACATATACATCGCAAGAGTATGTACCCAAAATGTCGGCTTCGGAACAAAGGGAGCACTCCGAACCGCAGAATGGAAATCCTACACCGATGGGTCACCAAAACGTGAGTCTGTACCTGCGGGCATGAAACGCAGCCCCCGAAGAAAGGGGGTCAGTACGAAAGATGTACTGAGTATGCAAAGCATGAAGTACATAAAACAAAGGCATAACCGAAGTAAAATGTACAGAAGGTGAGCACAATAGCCAGAACACCAAAGTGTTGCATCTGACGTACCAATCATACATAAAAGGTTCCGGAAAACAAATACAGCAATCAAAATGCCAAAATACTTTGCTTTCTTTTGAAACACATTTCCGTCTCATACACACAGAAAATCAAACACACAATTACCGCGGCCAAAAGTCCAGCGGTTAGCATCCCAAACCCGACATACCGCGGTCAGGGGTCCAGCGGTCAACATCACAAATGCGGCATACCGCGGTCAGGAGTCCAGCGGTCAATGTCGTACACACCGCGGTCAGGGGTCCAGCGGTCAATATCACATAGTGCGCACAATAATATAAATGCCAATTATATTACTTTCCCAAACATAAATCACACATGCCAGAATCGTATATCAGGAAAAATACAGAAGGTAAGTAGCTTACCCAGAATATCAGAATACTTACTTTTATATCATACAAGAATAGCTCAAGTGAAACAAACGAAGGAAGTTTCGGAACTTGTGGGCCCACCTCGGGTCAAGTCGAGGTGGTGGATACAAATTACAAACATTGGGCTCTATGGATGTCATCCATGAAGGTTTCAAAGCAATCCGAATACGCTTGCGGAAGTTATGGATGTTTAGACACTTTTCCAACAAAACATAAGAATTATAGTTCAATTACATTGAACGAATAGTATTCAAAATCAAACTCGGGTTTCGATGAACAGAATTGTTCCCAAGGCTCAAGTCTGGACCTAGTATACCTAGGACATGCCAAAAGAAGGAAAGGGTGAGCTTTACATACCTTAGTTGCGCCTTGCGCTCGCTCAAATTCAATTCCCGCTTCGCCCAAAATCTACAAATGGTCATATTTACCAATTGTTAATAGTAAGACTCTTAGCATTCAAATCTTTAATTCATTACTTGCCCACAAAAATTTGGGCAGCATTTCCCCTATACATATAGCATTCCCAAGACCTAGCTCGGCTCAATATATCAACAACAACAACCCAACAATCCAACAACATCAATAATTATCATAAAACGCACTATAACATAAATAGCCCTCTTTTTACATAAGGCGACACTTTCCATTCCAACTTCACCATATCAAGCTAATATCATTATTCTCATATTCATTTGCTAACTCAAGGTTATTCAAACATATTTCAATAACATTCCAAACAATATTCACGAATTCAAGTATTTCCACCGATTCCATATTCCATCCGAAACTTCAACGAATGCAACAACACTACCAACTTCATCAACAACTACCAAAGTTCACATTTAATTTTCTTATTTTCACAATTATACGAAAATCATATAAAAATCACATAAATTCCCCATAACGACACACAACCCATTTCAACCAAATTCATTCAACTTTCACTTCCAATATAAATTCCACCATAACCATAACTAGATTACAACATAAAGTTCAACTCATATTGTCTATACATTAACACACACACACGGCCACATGTTCATATGCATACCCGCTTTGCAAACTTCCATATTTCTATGATTTCTACTAATTTCCACATATTACAACATAAACAAACCTTCATAACATATAGAAGGAGATGGAATCTTACCTTTCTTCACAACTTCTCCACTTAACTAAGGTTGGGATTTTATTCCAAAGAGTGATTCTCTCCTTTCAACAATCATACCATGTTGAAGAGGGCCTTCAAATTAGTGGGAATACATGAAGAAACAATTTTTTTTGAACAAGATTTGTGATCCTCTTTTCTCCCTCTCTTTGGCTGAAACCCTCTTCCTTTTTCTTGCTCTAGTTTTTGTTTTCTTGAACCTTCTTGAAATAAAAGGAATTATGGCCCCTTTTCCTAATTTATTGTCTTGATTAATTAAGACATGGGCTTGGGCCATTTTTTAAGTGCCATGGCCGGCCACCCTCCAAATGTTGGGCCTTGTCTTCATTTTTTTTTTTGAGCCCAATTTGTTATGGGCCATATTTTGTAATTCTCGAAACTAATTTCCGAAATTTTAATTTTTGCCCTTAGCCTCCTTCCATATTTCCACATCAATATTTCCCATGAACAACTTATATGTTGGACAAAATCAAAATATAGCCTTGTCTTTAACTTGTCACAATTATTTTCAAATTTTTCGGATATGAAAAATTGCGGGATATAACACAAAGCTTCACCACTACTGTACCAGCTTACACGGCTCCACCCAGTGCCCATGTGTCCGCTCCTACTTACCAAACACCACCACAACAAACCTATCAACCACCACCTTAACAAACTTATCGCCTACTACCAAATAACCCAACACAAGCATATCAAACACCTCAGAGTTATCAAAATCATCCACCACTCCCAGCATATAATGCTCCACGTCCTGCTTTCGAGAGAAAGCCAGTAAGAGAATTCACAAAATATCTTGACCCCAGGGCTCGGCTCTTCGAAAGTTTATTGGCCGTGTGCCTGATCCAGAAGGTACCCACAATACCAGCACAGCCCGGGAACAGATTCTGCAGGGCTGATCAGACTTGTGCCTATCATTCAGGAGAAAATGGGCACAGCACAGAAGACTGCATAAATCTTAAGCACAAAATCCAAGACCTGATCAACAAAAGGAAAATCACCTTGGAAACCACAACTCCCAATGTGAAAACAAACCCGTTCCCCAACCATAGAAACAATAGAGTCCACATGATTGAGAGGTACGAGGACTAGGAAGCTTGTAGAGCATTGGTCCCTAAAGCAGTCGAATCCCTGGAACAAACAGTAGCGTCCCTCACACTCTAAGAGTGCCCTAATTTCAAGGTTTTGATCCTTGCACCGGGAGACACAAAAGTTATACCAAGGTTCAGGACCTTGGTCCCAGCACCCGTGGCAGCACAGACAGGACAGCAAATTGTACCTACCCCCAAAAAGCCAATCACTGTACAAACAACCATGGCTTAAGGCATGACCCGTTCTAGGAGATGTTATACCCCTAAAAAGTTGGCTCAGAATGCTACAAGGAAATAAAACACCCAAAAGAGAACAATAACCAAAGAAGAAGCTGAAGATTTTTGGCAGCGGATGCAACCGAAAGACTACTCTATCGTTGAGCATCTGAAGAAGACACGGGCATAAATATCGGTGTTATCATTACTGGGTAGCTCCCCATTACATAGGCAGGCCCTTATGAGAGTGTTATATGATGCACACGTACCAGCCAGCACGAGCAGGAAATATTTTGATGGATTGGTAGCCACATCATCGGGGAACACAAAATCTATTTCTCAAAAGAGGAGTTCCCAGCAGAAGGAACCTCCCACAACTGAGCTCTTAACATCACCGTGGAATACCATCGCAAGGAAATAGGGAGAGTGCTTGTGGACAATGGATCGGGCCTCAATATCTGCCCTATCACTACATTAACACAGCTCGGTTATGACATGAGAAAAATTCGCCAGAATGAGACGAATGTTAGAGGATTTGATGGATCCCAAAGTGACTCCCTGGGAGAAGTAGATCTACAGATCCAAGTTGGGCCTGCCCCTTTCACAGCAGAATTCCAAGTTATGGCAATCACAGCCAACTATAACATGCTCCTGGGAAGACCCTAGATACACTCTGCCGGCGCGGTCCCATTAACTTTGCACCAAGCCATAAAATTTGAATGGCAAGGACGGGAAATTATAGTTGCAACTGAGAAGAATATCCAGAAGTATCCCTATAATATCATACCTATGATCGAGGGGTATCCCTACATGTCAAACTTTCATTTGGTGGAATACGTTAGGGCCACTCAGGTGGAAGGAGAGGTCGATAAACCTATGCCAGCAGTCTACAAAATGATTTCCTCCACCATGCTAAGAAGCGGTTTTGAAATAGGAAATAGCCTAGGAAGGGACCTCGAAGGGATAACAGAGCATGTGATAATCCCAAAAGAAAATTACCACATCGGTCTAGGTCATGCTCCCAGCGAAGATGAGCTCACAAAGCTTTTAAGAGAGAACCCAGAACAAGGAATTTACCTCGTCTAGTTTCGATTTTGTACCAATCATTTCCCAAAAATATGTCGATGCTGAATGAAGAAGAAACCGATGGGGGTCTCGAGTCGCTGTTTCAAGAAGAGGGATGCTACGCAACTTGGCTCCTAGGTAGAGAGATGAATTTTTATAAAAATATTTCGCTAAAAAGCAGCGATGTGGGATGAGGCCCGAATGATCACCTTTAAAAATTACTTCGTGATGTTTAAAACTGGAAATGGTCGAACATTGTTCCGAACCAGGACCACAGTTTGTAATCGGTTACTCTTGAATTAAAGAAAATCCTCGATCTACATAAAACTGCTACGTTTATCAGATAATAATAACAAAATTTTTTAACAAACCATAGGTAACGAATAATTATAAACCTAACTTTACTTTGCCTCGCCTTTTCAGTAGTAACGGTAATAAAACAACCGAAAATGTCATGACGTGTAGTGAAACGAATGAGGGAAATAGTCAACACGAATACGATGAGTACAACAAATCGATAATGAGGCTAGAAGCACTAGTAGAAGAGCTAGAAGAATTAGAAGATAAGAAGAAGCCGAATATGGACGAAACTGTGGTGATCAACCTCGGTGACGAAGAGGATGTCAAAGAGACACGAATCAGTGCTCCTTTGGGAATGCCATAGAAAGAACAGCTCATAGCTCTATTGAAGGAATATGTGGATATCTTCGCCTGGTCATACGCAGATATGCCGGGATTGAGCACTGAAATAGTAGCCCACATATTATCCATCAAGGAAGGTTTTGCGCCAGTCAAGCAAAAGACGCTAGCATTTAAGCGAGACATGAGTATCAAGATCAAAAGATAAAGGACGAAGTAGAGAAACAAATCAAGTCTAGAATAGTAGAGGTAACATCTTACCCCACTTGAGTGGCCAACATAGTGCCAGTACCCAAAAAGGATGGAAAGATTCAAATTTGTGTGGACTATCGAGATCTCAACCGGGCCAGTCTAAAAGACAACTTTCCTCTCTCAAACATCCACATTTTGATAGATAACTGCACCAAGCACAAGTTATAGTCATTCGTGGATTTTGTTCGCCAGGTACCATCAAATACTCATGAACGAAGAAGCCGCTGAAAAGACAGCATTTATCACCCCTTGGGGAGTCTATCATTACAAGGTAATGTCGTTCGGCCTCAAAAACACCGGCGCCACATACATGAGAGCTATGACCATCCTGCGTCATGATATGATACATCGAAAGATTAAAGTCTATGTGGACGATGTCATCATAAAATGAAGATAAAGCTCAGAGCATGCCGTGCACTTGCGTAAGTTCTTTGACAGACTTCGCAAATTCAATCTAAGGCTGAACCCAGAAAAGTGCGCGTTTGGAGTGCCTTCAGGTAAGTTGCTAGGATTCATCAGCCGCAGAGGTATTGAACTAGATCCTACCAAAATCAAAGCACTTCAAGAATTACCGGCTCCCAAGACCTAGAAAGAAGTCATGAGCTTCTTGGGAAGGTTAAACTATATGGGGCGGTTCATAGCCTAGACAACTGTGATTATGGAACCAATCCTTAAATTGCTCAAGAAAGATGCTCCCACAAATTGGACGGAAGAATGCCAAGAGACCTTTGACAAAATCTGGAGATACCTTTCCAATCCTCCCGTCTTGGTGTCGCCCGGGCAAATGAGCCTCTGTTACTATACCTGTCGATATCAAAAAATGCTTTCGGGTGCATGCTCGCCCAGCATGATGAAGAAGGAAAAAAGTAACATGCCATCTACTATTTGAGCAAGAAGTTCACATCCTACAAGGCGCGATATATGCTCGTAGAAACAACTTGCTGTGCTTTGACCTGTATTGCTCAAAAGCTAAGGTACTACCTATCGGTATTCACCACTCATCTCATATCCAGAATGGATCCATTAAGATACATCTTCCGGCAACCAATGCCCGTAGGAAAATTGGCTAAATGGAAGATTCTACTGAGAGAATTCGACATCGTATACGTAGCTCAAAAAGCAATCAAAGGACAAGCCCTAGCTGACCTGCTAGCAGAAAGTCCCGTCTATAATGAACTTGAACCATTACAAACTTTCTTCCCAGATGAGGAAGTGATAATGATGGAAGAAGAGGTGGCAAAACCATACTCAGGCTGGAGACTGTTCTTCGATGAAGCAGTCAATTATAAAGGATCAGGCATCGGGGTAATGTTAATATCAGAAACAGGATAACACTATCTAATGGCCGTAAAGCTCAACTTCAGATATACCAACAACATAGCGGAATATGAAGCATGCATCCTCGGCCTTAGGATGGCGCAGGACAAGAACATACAAGAGCTTTTGGTAATCGAAGATTCTAATTTGCTCATAAATCAAGTGAAAGTAAATTGGGCCATCAAAAATGATAAGATACTCCTATATGTGAATCTGGTACAGAGATTGTGCGAGAGATTCAAAAATCTGAACGTCAAGCATACTCCAAGGGCTCAAAATGAGTTGGCAGACACATTGGCTATGATAGCATCTATGATCTAGCACCCCGAGAGTACTCACATTAATTCGCTAGAGATCACACTGAGAGAAGAATAGGCTTACTGCACCCATGTCTAGGCTGAGCCAGATGGCCAACCATGGTGTGCCGACATCAAAGTTTACCTAGAAAAAGGAAAGTATCCCCCAGAAAGTTCAGTGAATCAAAAAGAATAACATTAGGAGGTTGGCTGGTGGGTTCTTCTCGATCAAAGAAGTGTTGTACAAAAGGACCCTTAACCTTGGTTTACTCAGGTGCATGGACGCCGGAGAGGCTACAAATTTGCTAAAAAAAGATGCACGCAGGGGCATGCGGACCCCACATGAATAGATTCGTCCTTGCAATGAAAATCCTGAGCACAAGATATTAATGGATGAACATAGAGCACGACTACCCACAAATCAGTGACCAAGAAAGTCCTAGCTGACTTCGTTAAAAAATAATCTGATATGTCGTTTCGGTGTACCGAAATCCATCACCATTGACAATGGTGTCAATTTGAACAGCCATTTGATGAAGGACATCTGCGAACAATTCAAGGTCACCCACAGAAACTCCACTGCTTACCGGCCATAGATGAATGGAGTCGTAGAGGCTGACAATAAGAACATCAAAAGAATCCTTAAAAAAATGGTCGACAACTACAAGAATTGGCCCGAGCAGTTGGCTTATGCTTTGTTTGGGTACAGAACGACAACCCGAACTTCCACTGGGGAAACCCTATACCTCCTTGTCTATGGTACAGAAGCAATCATACCCGCAGAAGCAGAAATCCTTTCACTCAGGATCATCCAAGAGGAGGAGCTGAAATATGCAGAACGGGTCAGAAACCGTTACGAACAACTGGCCATGATAGAGGAAAAAAGAATGGTGGCGGTATGCCAGGGACAGCAGTACAAGAAAAAGATGTCTTGAGCCTTCAACAAGCGGCTCAAAACCCTACTTTTCCAGATCGGGCAACTCGTGCTCAAGCGAGTCTTCCCTCCTCAAGAGGAATATAAAGGAAAATTCGCGCCAAACTGGAAAGGACCATACATGGTCAATAAAGTACTCTCAGGAGGAGCCATAGTCCTAGCCAAGATGGATAGGCAAAAGTGGCCTAAAGACATCAATGAAGACGCGCTCAAGAGATACTACATTTAGGATTCCATTTGCTTGTAATTGCACTATTATTTCCTTATAATCATACCTTTTGCTTGTAATCGTACTTTGCAATAGAATAGGAAAAAACAAATCATCTATGTAATGAACTACGCAATGACCTGACTTCCCCATAGTGGGATACGTAGGTAGTCCATATAGGACCCGATCACATTATTAGCAAAAACCAAAACTCAATTACTTTATTTTGAACTACGTTTGACCTGAATTCCTACTGCGAAAAAATACGTAGGCACTTTCGAGCTCGGTCGTCACAAAAGAAAAACTCAGGAAACCTCACAGAGACAATAAGGCAGGAGAAATCAACAAGAACAAGCTATAAGGGTCAGCACAAGAACCTGCCAGCATCAGCCCTACACTAGGGCAGATGTTTTTAGGAAACATCATGTCACGACCCGACTAGGGGGCCATGACGGGTACCCGGAGCTGACTACCGAGCACCACTCCTTATGCTAATCATCATACTCATCTTGAATGCATTTAGTATTCTCAACACAACTAGCCATAAGGAAACCTTTATCACTTCCAAAACATATCTACAATCATGTGCATAAGGCCCTCGGGCTATCAAAATAATATACAAATATAGAATGTGATCATCATGGGACATCAACTACCCACACGTACGTATCTACGAGCCTCTACCAGAGTACTGGACATAAAGACAGGACAGGACCCTGTCGTGCCCAAATATATGCACCAAAATAATATCTCCAAAAATGGCACCTCCGAAATAGTGGGGTGCTCAGCCTGCTGAATAGCTCCTAGGAATCTGGGCCACTTTCCTGTCTACCTGTGGGCATGAACATAGCGTCCAAAAGAAAGGACGTCTGTACGAATAAAGTACTGTGTATATAAGGCATGAATAATACTAACATTGTAAGGAAATCATGAAACATGAGACGAAGATATAACCTGCTTAACCTTTAAAAGAAAACACATGTGATGCATGTCACATATACCATCATCGTTAACCCGCAACTGGGCAACCATCGCACACCGCCCACTAGTGGTGTCATGTCCGGCCATATAGGCACGGTGTAATCATATGCAGACGCCTTCGCGGTGGCATGTCCGGCCATCTAGGCACGGTGTAATCATCATTATCATCATCATCATCATCATCATATACTTACCATGAAGCATGCATAAGAAATCAATTAGATACTACAACTCTATCGGGGTGACGTAAGGTCGAGAACCCTCGATTCCATTATGGGGGTAATCATAATGTGGGTCTAGCAACAATGAATAACATCAAGGAATCGTACAAGGATCATTTGCTTCGTGGAAATATCATATCATGGGCTTTAGTATCTCTAGGCTTAGACTCATCATCATCATTATCAATTTCATAACATATCTCTTATCTTTATCTCATAGGAAGCTCTTTATAAACATCGACTCATATTTTCCGGAATGTAAGAAGGTCATGGAAAGATAAATAAAGTCATGTCATAGGAATCATGCCATAGAAAAGAAGGGACTAGCCTTACATACCTTTATGTTTTGCTAACTTTATCACATGAACGCTTCGCTCCAATATTCACGTTTCTACATTCAAGAGAGTTCGTACTAAAATTAGATAATCGAAAACATACTTAAGCTTAAGCTAAAGCTAATGAAAATTGGATAACATCTCCTTTATTTCGATGACTTCTTCCACGTAATAAGCAACTCCCAACATCAATAACAACACCCACAATATTTTAATCAATAGCTTCATCAAGCTAGACATTATTAAATCCTCAACATTCCCTATCAAAATCCTTCATAACTCTAGCTATTGCACCATACCGTATCCATCCTCATACAAGGCCTCTACAACGTCTTTAATGCTATTCATAGCAAGATTATACGCATTACATATCAAGAACTATGATTCAAGTCAAGTCATGATTCAAGAATATTACTAATTTCATGTTTGTACTCCATATTCTCCACCCTTCCATAATCCAAGTCTTTCAACCTCTCAATACTTTTAATAACATGAAATAAACATAAAACTCACCTTAATAACTTAGGAATAACCCTTGAGTCAATCTAATACATTAGAATGAAATCCCACACTTGTATACCAAAGAAATTCTTACTCTTCACAAACCCTAATAGGCTTTCTAGTATATGAATCTCTTAATCTTAGCTTTTGATCTTGGTTTCGTGGTAAAGATTTGATGTAGAAATAGAGGGAGGGTTTTGGAGAATTCTAGAAAGATGTAGGATCTGTTTTTTGGGAGAATAATACAATAAAAATGTGGGATCTTATATTTATAATCAGGCCTGGAAAGTTCCAGATCCGCGGGTCGACGAGCAGGGTCGACGGTCGTCGACATGCCCCGTCGAACTGCCGCCTGAGATGTCTGATTGCAGAACCCGATCAACGGTGCCAGACAAGGGCTCGTCGACGTGTCGAAAGGTCATCTTTTAGGCCTTCGACGCTGACTGGTTTCAGCAGTTTTTCTGAACTACTCCATTTTGCTCCGATTCGATTCGTTTCACTCCTAATTCCCTCTTAATGTCAAGAATGCCTACTTATACTCCTGTACACATACAAGGTAAAATATCTCATGTCTAAAACTCTGGTGCGGATTATCGAAAAAAAAGGTACACACCACCAATAAGCCAAAATCTCCTTACAACAAAACGGAAGGTGTAACACCTCAAAAATTCCTATCAGAGATCAACAAAGAAAAGGACGGAGTAAAGCTGTACACCGGGACAGAAACTTTTTACCACAAAAATTTTGGCATGACAAGACAATGATAAGGGTAGATCAGAGCAAAACCCAAAACTGTGCTAGAATATTTGAGAAAGATCTCAAAAATTCTACCACTTCAGAACTCAGAAATCACATCTCCGGAAGAATTGAAAAAACCTCTTTCGAAGAAGACACATATCATGACACATAAAAATGAAACAAACATTTATTTTAAGAAAAAACAACGTGCATTTAATAAAACTTTTACTCTGGATTTTCAAAAACAAAATAGCATAATTACATCCTAGAAAATCTTTCGAAATACCGAGCCCAAGAGGGTTTGAAGGAGCATTAAGAGGAGACACCAAACGGGAAGACAACGACACTAATCAGCTTCTTAGGAAACTCACAATTTTTCTGTGGATGCAGGTTTCATTTTTTAACATGATAGCACACATGCCACTAACCAATTTACTCACAACAAAGGGGAAAGGCAAAACTCAGCCTAGCATGTGATCCTGCACATGCCCTTTTATAAATAAAATGAATGCTCTGGTTTAGTTGTATAGATAAACCTGCTCAGTTCTGTATGAGGTCTTCATATGTATTTTGTTGGTTTCCATTTATGTTAATTGCCTTGGGCTCTTGTCACGACCCGACTAGGGGCCATGACGGGTACCCGGAGCTGACTATCGAGCACCACTCATTATGCCAATTATCATGTCTAACCTGAACACACACAATCTCCAAGACAATACATATATATACATAAGCCCTCACGGCCGCAAAAATGATATACAAAAATATACACTGATGTATCCATGAGACAACTCCCACACATACGTATCTACGAGCCTCTATTAGAGTACTAAGACATAAGGACGGGACAGGACCTCGTCATACCCGAATATGTAAACAAAATAATATATCAAAATCTGCACCTCTGGAGTAGGGAAGTGCTCCTGTGCAAGCAGATCTGGCTCCTAAGGATCTGGACCATCCCCCTGTCTACCTGTGGGCATGAACACAGCGTCCAAAAGAAAAGGACGTCAGTACGAACAATGTACTGACTATGTACGGCATACATGGTAACATAATAAGGAAATGTAGAAAGCATGAGAAGAAGAGATAACTGTAACTGCTTGCCTCTTGAGGCGGAATCATGCATGCTTACTTTTTACCTTCATAACATATCACACATACATACATGAAGTGTCTGAATCAATAACATCATTAGCCCACGTCCGGACCTCCCGCGTCCGGGGTAATCATGTCACGCCGCCCACTAGTGATGTCATGTCTGGCCACATAGACACGGTATTATCATAAGCCGCCCGCCTTAGCGGTGTCATGCCCGGCCTTCTAGGCACGGTGTAATCTCGTCATTATATACTTACCATAAATCATGCATTAAAACTCAAGTAAAAGCTACAACTCTATCGGGGTGACATAAGGTCGAGAACCCCGATTTCATTATGAAGTAGTCATGGTCATCATGTCTCACCTTGAAGGGACTAGCATCATAAGGTGAGCCTAACAAAAATGAATAACATCAAGGAATCATATAAGGATCATTAGCTTCATAAAAATATCATATCATAAACTTTAGAATCTCTAGACATGGATTCATCATCGTCATTATCTTATCCATAACACGTCTCTTATCATTATCTTATCCATAACACGTCTCTTATCATTATCTCATGAGTAGCTCTTAATAATCATAGGCTTATAATTTTCGGAGTAGGGGAAAGTCATGGACAGATAAAGGAAGTCATATTATAGGAATCGTGCCTTAGAAAAAGAAGGGACTAGCCTCACATACCTTTACGCCTCTCTAACCTTATCGATTAAACGCTTCCCTCCAATGTTCACGATTCTACATTCAAGCGAATCCGTACTAAGGTTAGATAACCGGAAACATACTTAAGCTTAAGCTAAAGCTAATGAAAATTGGGCAGCATCTCCTTTGTTTCTACAATGTTCTCCATATAATACAACAACTCCCAAACATCAATAACAACATCCATAATATCATAGTCAATAAGTTTTGTTAAGCTAGACATTATTCAATTCTCAAAATTCCCTCTCAAGGTCATCCATAACCATAGTTATCACCCAACGTCGCATTCATTCATATAGAATGCTTCTTTAACATCTTTTATATCATTTATAACAAGGTTATACTCATAACATGTCAAGAACTATAATTCAAGTCAAGTCACTATTCAAGAATAACATTATTTTCACATTTGAGCTCTATGTTCTACTTTCCTCCTTAATCCAAGTCTTTCAACCATTCAATATTCTTAATAACATGAAATGATCATAAAAATCACCTTTGATTATGTAGGAATGGGCTTTGGATGAAAATACTTCACTTGGAGAAAACCCTAACTTCAATTCCAAGGAAATTTCTAGCTTCCATGAACCCTTGTTAGCCTACTTGCACTTGATTCCACTAAGTATTGGTGTTTGATCTTGCATTCACCTTGAATTTATGTTGGAGATATGTATGGAACCTTCTAGAGGTCTTGAGAGAAGTGGAGAAGATATAAAATGAAAAATATGGACTTGGGTCACATATTTATACTTAGAGAAAAAATTGTCCCGATCATGTTATACGGACACTTATACGGTCCATATAAGTGACCGTATTTCACCATCAGGGATTTTCCCTTCCTGTAAAGGTTATACAGAGTCTTATACGGACCGTATAAAGTTGTACGGACCATATAAGTGGTTGTATAACTCCACTTTACAAAATTGTTCTCGTCGATTCGTTTGATCTCCAATCCTTATGGAACCTTCTTAGCACTTGTTTAACACTTCATCAACATTCTAAGGAGCATTATAACTCTTCCTCATAACATTATTAAATCAACGTTAGCTCGGTACTTTGCAAAACCTTCCAAAACACGACTCATACTTCGCCTTCCTCAACCAACTTTCCTCTCTTGCTCAAATGTCTTTGGAATCTTAATTAAACCATTAAGTATCCCTTCTTACTTGTAGGGACATCATGTACTCCTTAGCTTAAGTTAGTCTATTTAATGCACAACGACATGAAATTTTCCGAGGTGTAACACTCTTCCCCCTTAAAAATATTCATCCTCGAATATTAAGTTCTCGGGAATTCTACCGAAATTTCGCCAGAGTTTCCCCTGTAATATGGCACTACAATCCTGTCACAACAACGCACAATAAAATCGCCTCAAAGGGCTACAACATAATAGCAAGAAGGACATGGCCACACACGGCCAAAAGCATTAAAAAGAAAGTATACATACCTTATGATAAGGGTGTCTCATCTTGAATCTCTTCCGAGGGTGGGAAACAATTGCGGGTACTTGGACTTCATGTCTTCTTTTGCTTCCCAAGTCATTTCCTCTCGGTTATTGTTTTCCCACAAGACCTTGACTGAGGCTACCTTTTTATTTCTGAGTTTGTGTACTTGCCTATCCAATATGGCAATGGGTACCTCTTTATAAACCAACCTTTCGGTAACTTGAACATCATCCACGGGCACAATTCTAGATGGATCTCCAACACATTTGCGGAGCATCGACACATGAAAAACTGGGTGGACTGATTTAAGCTCTGGAGGTAAATCTAGCTCATAAGCTACTTGGCCTATCTTGCGGACTACCTTATAAGGTCCAATATACCAGGGACTCAATTTTCCCTTCTTACCAAATCTCATCACGCCTTTCATCGATGATACCTTCAGGAATACCCAATCATTAACTTGAAATTCTAAGTCTTGTCGACGGTTATCCGCATAAGATTTTTGGTGGCTTTGGGCTGTCAACAATCGATCTCAGATAACCTCGATCTTTTCCACCGTTTGTTGAATCAATTTTGGACCAATCAGTTGTGTCTTCCCGACTTCAAACCATCCAATTGGCGACCTACACTTCCTTCCATATAGAGCTTCATACGGAGCTATCTGGATACTGTAATGATAACTATTATTATAAGCAAATTCGATAAGTGGCAAATGTTCATCCTAATTTCCTCCGAAGTCTAACATACATGCCCGTAACATGTCCTCCAAGGTATGAATAGTGCATTCAACTTGCCCATCAGTTTGTGGGTGAAATGTTGTGATAAGTCTCACTTGAGTACCCAAACCTTCTTGGAAAGACTTCCAAAATTTAGCAGTAAATTATGCTCCTCGGGCTATGATAATAGACACTGGGACACCATGGAGTCGCATTATTTCCTTAAGATACAACCTTGCATAATCTTCTGCTTAATATGTGGTTCTGGCCGGAAAAAAATGGGTTTATTTCGTCAGTCTATCCACGATCACTCATATGGAGTCATACTTACGTCGAGAATGAGGCAAACCTATAATAAAATCCATATTGATCACTTCCCATTTCCAGGTTGGAATTTCCATGGCTTGTAACAGCCCTTCTGGCTTTTGGTGCTCAATTTTCACTTATTGGCAATTTGGGTACTGAGCCACAACTCTGCCATATTCTTTTTCATTCCATCCCACCAATACATTAGCTTAATATTATGGTACATCTTTGTCGGTCCTGGGTGAATAGAATAACGGGAGTAATGAGCTTCTTCTAAAATCTGACGACGTAGTCCTGCAACATTTGGAACACATAGCCTGCCTCGGTACTTGAGAACCCCATCCGCCAAAACTTCAAATGTGACTTTTCTTTCTCAGGAAATGTATCTCTACAATGACACAACTGGGGATCTTCATATTGGCGCTTCTTCACTTCTATGTCTAAGGATGAAACAACAGGGTTATGAATATCAACTCTTGCATCGCCTAAATCAATCAGACGAACTCCGAGGCTAGCTAGCTAGTGAAGCTCACGGATTAATTCTTTCTCCTCCGAAGGAACCTCATATAGACTACCCATTGATTTGCGGCTAAGTGTATCAGCAACTACATTCGCCTTTCCAGGATAATATAAAATACTCACATCATAATCTTTTAATAATTCTAACCACTGCCTTTGTCATAGCTTTAACTCCTTCTACTTGAAAATATATTGGAGAATTTTATGATCTGTATAAATATCAACATGTACACCGTACAAGTAATGTCTCCATATCTTTAGCGCATGAATAACCACAGTCAATTCAAGATCATGGGTTGGATAATTCTTCTCATGTTTCCGCAACTGCCTTGAACCATAGGCAATAACTCTGTCGTGCTGCATCAATACACAACCTAACCCAACACTAGAGGCATCACATATACAACATAACCATCTGGTCCTTCGGGAAGTGTCAGGACTGGGGCTAAAGTCAACCTGTCTTTTAATTCTTGGAAACTACGTTCATAGGCATTAGTCCATTGAAATTTTACTTATTTTTGAGTTAGCTTCGTCAATGGTGCTGAAATAGAGGAAAACCCTTCCACAAATCTTCTATAGTACCCTGCTAATTCCAGAAAGCTACGGACTTCTGTAGGCGTTATAGGCCTTGGCCAAGTATTCACGGCCTCGATCTTTTCAGTATCCATGCGAATACAATCAGCTGAAATAATATGGCCCGGAAAAGTCACAGAATTCAGCCAAAATTCACATTTCAAAAACATAGCATACAATTCATGAGTCTGAAGAATTCCAAGGACAATACGCAAGTGGTCTGCATGCTCCGTTTCTGAGCGAGAATATACCAAAATGTCATCGATGAATACGATCACAAATAGATCTAGAAAGGGCCTGAATAAATTAATCATCAGATTCATAAACACTGTCGGGGCATTAGTTGTCACGACCCAGCTAGGGGCCGCGACGGGTACCGGGGCTAGCCACCGAGCGCCGCTCATTCTATTGCTCATCTTACTCATTTAATGCTCTTTTATCAATTTAGACTTAGGACATAAGAAAATCCTCTTTCATTTGAGAACATAAAAATACTTTTATATACACAAGCCTTTGGGATATCAAATTAATATATATTTGTATATATGTATAGCAGCAACTCGTGAGACCATCTAACCCACACTGCGCATCTACGAGCCTCTACTGGAGTGCTAAACATAAGGACGGGACAAGACCCCGTCATGCCCAAAAATACATATACATGAATATATGCAAAAAAATCATCATAAGCACCTCCGAACAAAGGAGTGCTTTCAATCAGCTGACAGCTACTGCTGGTCTGGGTCGAGCTCTCCTCCCTGTCTACCTGTGGGCATGATCACAACTTCCAAAGAAAACGGACGTCAGTACGAACATTGTATTGAGTATGAGAGGTATAACAATGAAATAGAGCAATGACATAAAGGAAATATCAATATGGAACATCTATCTCTGACTGTCATGTATAAAAGAATTAAGTCATGATGTCTTACTCATACTCGTCATCATATCATGTATGCATAAAGTATAAGTTGCCCGCCCATATAGGTGCGGTGTATTAATGTATAAGCTGCCCGTCCATATCGGATCGGTGTGATAATCATAACATTAGCCTGCGTCCAGGCCTCCCGCGTCGGGGGTATCATCTCATGCCGCCCACTAGTGGTGTCTGCCCATGCCATTTGGCCATGGTGTATCGTATAGCTGCCCGCCTTAGAGGTGACTGCCCAGCCAACTAGGCGCAGTGTTATATCATCATCATACATGCTCATCATAATATGTTTATCGTAACATGCTTATCATAACACATGCATAAGGCTTATGGACAACTTTACTCGATCGAGGTGACGTAAGGTCGTGATCTCCCGATTTCATTATGGAGTTATCATTGACATTCTGCCTCACCTTGAAGGGATTAGCATATAAGGTGAGTGTAAGCAATAAATAACATCTTTAACATTATAGCATCATCATGTCATATCTTCTATCTTATATAGCTATTCATAGACATAGGCTCTTAGCTTTCTGGAATATAGGAACTCATGAGGAGGAAGGAAAATCATGCTAGAAGATTCATGCCATTAGAAGGAAAGGGCTAGCCTCACATACCTTTGACGTTTAACTAAGTTGTCATTCGCTTGTTCTCCTTCGATATCACCTTTCTACCTTCAAAAGAGAATTCGCATTTACATTAGTTAATCAACTATAAGAACGCGCTACTAATTCTAGGGAAAATCGGGAGGCACTTCCTTGGTTTATACTACCTTTCCCATATGCTATATCAACTCCCACACGCTCGCAACAACATTCACAATATCGCAATCAACAATCATCATTTATATACATTGACCACAATCCACCATTCCTCTTCAATTTCTCCAAATTTATGGTTATAGCTTACTATCGCATTTTCTCATGTATAATACTTATTTCATGGTCTAAATGTCATTTATAACGCATTCATAATCACAACACACCAACATTCATAGTTCAACCCAACTACCATCCAACCATGACACTATTCACTCCTTAATGACCCATTTCCTATGTCTTTCTACAATTCAAGTATCTTAACCTTCCAATACCTTAAACAATATGGTTTAGTCATGAAACTTACCTTAGATGATGGTTGAACAAGCCTTGAATGGAATTACTCCTTTAGCACCAAAACCCTACTTCACTTCTTTTGCGTTTTCTTGAGAAAGATGAACTTTTAGTGTGATTCTTACACTTGATTTTGTGGGTTTCATGTGGTTAATCACTAATTTACTTTGAGTTCTTGTAGTTGAAGAGTAGAGAGTATTCTAGAGGTTTCTATAGAGAAATATCGTGAAGATGAAATAAATTTAATGAGGTTAGGTCTCCTTTTAATTACTTAAAATCTTATCCGGAATGAACAGTGACTGAAGTGCACAGTGGTCGTAAACCCAGTTTACGGTCTGTATTCCAGTTTACGGGCCATATATCGTGGTCGTATTTAAGCATATCAAAACCAGAAAGGTATGCTGAGGATCATGGAAATTTACGATCGCAGTTTACGGGCCATATTTCAATTTACGGTGGTCCGTATTCCAAGTCGTATTTAACCATTTGAACATTTGGCAGAAAGTTAAAGTTTTGTGAGTTGGAATACGACATGGTGTTTTACGGGCCGTATACCACTTTACGGCCCGTATTTCACTTTACGGTCGACTGGGCCAAAATGCAAGTCTGCGACTTTCAAGTCTTCAAACCTATAATTAGTCATTGTGGAGCATAACCTATCTCTTGTTCCCATTGCCTTTGAAATCTTACTTAAGGTCGTCAAACGTCGTTCCCTTCTCATTAAAGCATCGTATACTCGTATTCTTCATTGTACTATTCATTGTACGTTCACGGGGAAATTTACGAGGTGTAACATTAGTCAACCCAAACGACATCACCTAAAATTCATAATGACCATATCTAGTTCTGAAATCCGTTTTCGGAATATCCTCTTCTCTAACCTTCACTTGGTGATACCCGGATCTCAAATCTATTTTGGAAAACCACTTGGGACCCTGTAATTCATCAAACAAATCATCGATTCTCGGAAGAGGCTATTTATTTTTATTGTCACCTTGTTCAACTGCCTATAGTCAATGCACATTGGTAAGAACCATCTTTCTTTCTCACAAATAAGACAGGTGCTCCCCATGGCGATGAACTAGGTCTAATAAATCCCCTCTCAAGCAAATCCTTCAATTGTGCCTTTAGCTCTTTCAATTATGCAGGAGCCATTCTGTAAGGAGGAATAGATATAGGTTCGACATCCGACCACACATCAATAGTAAAATCAATTTCTCATTCCGGTGGAAGGCCTGGAAGTTCATCTGGAAATACATCGAGGAACTCATTTACTACCGGAACAAATTGGAGGGTCAGTGGCTATACTTTGGTGTCATGGACCCGGACTAGATGATAAATATAGCCTTTCGCAATCATCTTCCTTGCCTTAAGGTAGGAAATAAACCTACCTCTAGGAGATGCTGTGTTACCCTTCCATTCAAGCGTTGGTTCTCCTGGAAATTAAAACCAAACTATTTTCGTTCTGCAATCAGCATCAGCGTAACAAGAGGCCAGCCAATCTATACCCATAATCACATCAAAATCTAACATATCCAGCTCAACCAAATCAACTTTAGTCTGACAGTCACATACCACAACCACGCAATTTTTATACACTTGTCTAGCTATTACTGGATCACCAATCGGAGTAGATACCTCGAAGGGTTTAATCGGCTCGGGTTTCACCCCAATACGGCCAGCAATATAAGGAGTGATATAAGACAAGATAGAACCCGGATCAATCAATGCATAAACATTATGAGAGAATATGGATAATATACCTGTAACTACGTCAGGGAAAGACTCAAGATCCTGACGTTTGGTTAAAGCATAAATACGGGGCTAGGTGCCACCTGAACTGGATGCTACCCCTCTGCCTCTATCACAGCCTGCTGAAACCTGGGGAGTCTGCCCTACGGGGCGCACAGATGAAGAAGAACCAGCTACCGATCCTGTGGGTTGAACCCTGCCTCTACCGTGCCTCGAGGGACAATCACGCATCATGTGTCCAGTCTGTCCACAAACATAACAAACGTCTAAACCTTGGCGACACGGGCCCGAATGTAACTTTCTGCACTGACTGCACCGTGGAACCGGTAGTCTCCTCTGGCTAGGATCACTTCCAAACTGAGAACCTGAGACCCTCGAACTCTGACCCGGACCATAATAAATTGGGCGATCAAATCTCCTACCCGCGAACCGAAGAGGTGGACTAGTCACGGACTGGCCCGAATACCTGGAATACTATTGCTGACCCCCACTATACTCACTACTAGCAGATCTGGCCCTCTTACTCTGTCCTCTATCAATATCGCGCTCACCCCATTTGCGGTTGTTGCTGCTCTTCTAAATTCTGGGCATCGGCCTGAATACGGGAGATGTCCAGCCCCTCCTGCAATGAAGCTGTCAAACAATCTTTGAACAAATGTGGCCCTAAGCCACTCACAAATCTATGTACTCTGTCTCCCATATCGGCTACTATAGTCGGAGTATAACGGGCCAATGAATTAAAACGGAGACTATACTCCCGAGCACTCATATTCCCTTCCTTTAGATTCAGAAACCTGTCAACTAGGGCTCATCGAACCTCCGGTGGAAAAATATTGACGAAGGAAAGCATCTACGAATTCCTGCCAAATCGCGAGAGATGCATTTTCCTTCCTCGAAGATATTCAATTATTATACCATACGACCGCTACATCCCGGAGTCTATAAGATGCCAGCTCCACTGACTCGGTATCCGAAGCATGGATGATCCTCAACGTCCTCAATATCTCATCTATAAAACATTACGGGTCTTCGTCTAGCTTTGACCCAAAAATTTTTGGAGGATTTAAACTCATAAAATCACGAGCCCATGCACTAACCGCCCGATCATCTGGGCCCGTACTCTGTCGTTAAGCCTGAGCAGCAACCAAATGAGTCAATAGTTGAATAGCCTCGGTCAGCTATTGACCCGAAGCACTTGGTGGAGGAACTAGAGGCATGGGAGCCGGAGTAGAGACACCTTCTTGTTCTTCTAGAATAGGCTGAGTGTGGGAGGTATAGGATGGAGCCTCATTATGGGATTCACCTTCTTCTATATTCATTGGTGGCTCCCTTTCCATTCGTTGTGCTGTAGTAGCCTTTCCCGTCTGGATGCCTATGGCCTTTCTCTTCACCGGCATCGCTGAAATCATAATGCACCATTAGGGAGAAGGAAATCTTATAACATAGCTCTATCGCATGATTTAGTAAGAAGAAGAACGGTCATTTTTCCTAAATGCCCCGCAACCTCTTGTTTATAAGTGTGGCGCGCTTCACACCCATAAACAAGACACTACTGGACACCACTCGTAGACACACCTTAGGACGGAACTGCTCTGATACCACTTTTGTCACGACCCGACTAGGGGCCATGATGGGTACCCGGAGCTGACCACCGAGCACCACTCATTATGCCAATTATCATGTCTAACCTGAACACACACAATCTCTAAGACAATACATATATATATACATAAGCCCTCGTGGCCGCAAAAATGATATACAAAAATATACACTGATGTATCCATGAGACAACTACTACCCACACATACGTATCTACAAGCCTCTATTAGAGTACTAAGACATAAGGACGGGACAGGACCCCGTCATACCCGAATATGTAAACAAAAGAATATATCAAAATCTGCACCTCCATAGTAGGGAAGTGCTCCAGTGTAAGCAGATCTGGCTTCTAAGGATCTGGACTATCCCCCTGTCTACCTGTGGGCATGAACACATCGTCCAAAAGAAAAGGACGTCAGTACGAACAATGTACTGAGTATGTAACGCATTGTCATGACCCGACTAGGGGCCATGACGGGTAACTGGGGATAACCACCGAGCACCGCTTGTATTATTACCCATCGTACACATCAAGCGTTCATTCATTAATCTTATACTCAAATCATAGGAAAACCATTTTTCACTTTGAACATAATTACCTTTATATACATATGCCCTTTGGCTATCAAAATAATATGCATACAAGAAGGACATCGCGAGACCATACTACCCACACATATGTATCTACGAGCCCCTACTATAGTGCTAGACATAGGGACGGGACGGGACCCCGTCGTGCCCAAAATACATGTATATACACAAACGAATAAGTCAATGGCACCTCCGGAAAAATGGAGTGCTCTAAAGTCACCTAATAGATCCTACGAGTCTGGATCACCTCCCTGTCTACCTGTGGGAAAGAACACAGCGTCCAAAGAAAACAGACGTCAGTTCGAACATTGTACTGAGTATGTAAAGCATGAGTAGTAATATAAGTAAACGTGAAGGGCAGCATAAAATAAAGGATCAAATACCTTTTCGAGATGTTTGTCATGCTTACTTTACCTTTTCTTAAGGGTCGCAGAATACCCATACATATACATATCATAGTACCGTACCGTACCTACTCATACACATTAAACATTATCCGTATTCGACCACGTAGTGGGTCGACAATATCCGTATTCGGCCATATAGTTGCTCGACAATATCCGTATTCGGCCACGTAGTGGCTCGATAATATCACATACATGTCTTCCGTACCCGGCCATAACAAGGCTCTATATATCTCATCATCATCATTTCCATCACTACAGAAATCTTTTATCACCACATACATCTCATAAGCTTATCATAACTTTTCATAGAGCATGCATTTGAATTTAAAGACAATCTATGAAAATCATATAATATTCGTAGCACGAACTTCATAAAAATATCGCATGATAGGCTTTACAATCTCTAAACTTAGGCTTATCATTACCATTATCGTATCTATGGCATATCTCTTGCCTTTATCTCATATGAAACTCCCTTTGAACATAGACTCGTAATTTTTCAGAACATTGGTCATAGGACATGCATTAGAGCTTATAGACAATCTATAATAATATCGGGTTGACATAAGGTCGAGAACCCCCGATTACATTATGGAGTGATCATATTCATCATATCTCACCTTGAAGGAACTAACATTTTAAGGTGAGTGTAATACAGCGAGCAACCTCAACGGATCGTAAATAGGGTCATTAGAATGTAGAAACATCATATCGTATTCATAGCAAGAACTTTATGGAATTAGCATATCAGGAACTTTAGAATGTTTAGGCTCAACTCATAGTCATCATCATCATACTCGCATCGTATATCTTTTCTTTATATTATGAAAAGCTCTTTATAACCATAGACTCATAATTTTGGATGTGTAGGAAAGTCTTGGAAATATAGGAGAATTCATGCCATGGAGTCAAGCCTTAGAAAGAAAGGACTAGCCTTACATACCTTTTCCTTTAGCTATTCTACCAGTTGATCGTTCTCCTTCAATGCTCACGTCTTTACTTTCAAGGGAGTTCGTATTAACATTAGCTAAACGATTATAAGAGCGTGCTTAGTACAGCTAGAGAAAATTGGGCAACATTTTCTTTGTTTATACAACTTTTCTCATTTTACATATCAACTCCCAAACATCCATAGCAACATTCACAATATTATAAACAACAATCATCATTCATCTACATTATCCACATTTCACAATTTCACTTCAATTCCTCCATAATTGAGGTCATAGTTCACTATTGCGTTTTCTCACCTATAATGCTTATCCCATATTCTAAATGTCACTTATAGCATACTTACAATCACAACATATCAATATTCATGATTCACTCCAAACTACTACTCAAAAATGACACTATTCTCACATTCATAACCCATTTTCTATCTCCTTCTACAATTCAAGTCTTTCAACCTCTCAATACTTTAAACAACATGGAATGATCATAAAACTTACCTTTGGTAGTGTGGGAATGAACTTTAAGTATAAATACTTCACTTGAGCAAAACCCTAGTTCCACTTCCCACGAGATGTCTTGCCTTAGATGAACCTTAGTGAGTTTCTTGCACTTGTTTCTCTTGATTTGATGAAGTTGATCCTTAGTTTCACTTGGATTCTTGTAGATGAAGAGTGGAGAGAGTTCTAGAGGTTTCTTGAGGTGTAGAGACAAAATGAGAATATGGGAAATGAAAATAATGACCTTGGGTCCTTTATTTAAAAACTTAAAATTCTGTCCCAACTAAATTATACGGACACTTATACGGTCCGTATAAATTTATACGGTCCGTATAAGTGACCGTAAAATTATCCCAGCAACAACTCATTCTGTGACCATTATACGACACATTATACGGTCCGTATAATTTTATACGGTCCGTATGAGTGACCGTATAATCCCATCAGTGAGGGACCTTCACTGTGACGATTCTGCGGACCGTATAATTGGTCGTATAATCTATATCTTCTCCGATTTTGTTCTCGTCACTTCGTTTGATCTCAAATCCTTATGGAACCTTCTTCGCACTTGTTTAACACTTCATTAACAATCTAAGGGACGTTATAACTCTTCTCCAAAACATCATTAAGCCATCATTAATTCGATACTCGTAAATCTTGCCCGACACACAACATATACTTTTCTTTCCTTAACAACTTTTGTCTCCTACCTCACATGTCTTTGAAATCTCATTTAGAATCATCAAATGTTACTTTTTACTTATCAAAACATCGTATACGTCGTGCCCTTCGTTTGTCTACTCACTGTACATTAATGGGAAATTTTCGAGGTGTAACATTCTTCCCCCCTTAAGAACATTCGTCCTCGAATGTCAAGTCCTTGGGGATTCTATAAAAAATTTGCCAGAGTTTCCCCTGTAATATGGCACTACCATCCTGTCACAACAGCCCATAATAACAATGCCTTACAGGGCTACAACATAATAGCAATAGAGTTTGGCCACACACGACCCAAATGCATAAAAAGGAAAACATACATACCTTATGATCTTGATGTCTCATCTTGAATTTCTTCTAGGGGCTGAAATAAATGCAGGTACCTAACTGCATATCTTCATTTGCTTCTCTTTCATCTTCGCATTCTTTTATAATACCTTTATCAAGATTACATTTCTAGTTCTTAACTCACAACCTGGGGCTATTTAGGAGGGCAGTAGGAACTTCTCGTATGATAACTGTCTTGTAATATCATTACTCAGCACAACTATGGAAAATTATCAGTGCACTTGCAATGTATAAACATATGAGAATCCGAATTTACCAATTTCAATCTGGAGATAAGTTAACTGAGTTCTCTAAATCACCTTGCATCTATTCTCAGGAAATCTCTTAATAATTTTCATGACCCTTTCAAAAAGAATTTTTGCATCTCAACAATGTGATACCGAGGGTCACTGTCGTCAAACTTTCGTATGCTTTCAAATAATTTATCCTCATTTCAATTAACTTGCGGCAGCTATTCCACTTATCCTCCCGTCTTAGTTCATTATTTCCTTCAAGAATCTCCCTATTCAATCCTTCTTTACTACTTCCTTGTTGGCCTCTTCACTACCCCCTTCCTGTCATTCGTATTCTCATTCATCACCGTAGTAGTATTTAGTACCCAACTCTATTTTCTAAAACAAATTTGTCTGGTTATTAATATCCTCTCTCTCCTCCATTACTTGAACACTCTTTCTTTAGGCAGGTCTCTCTTAAACTACAAGTTTATTTCGTCAATTAAGGATTTTATATCTGCCTATACCTTTCCCATTCCCTTTCTACCATACAGTTAATTCCTCTAGGACATCTCTCATTTCCTTCGTTGATTATGCAACCTTGTACTACTAGCTCAATAATCTTGTAATGGTAAACTTCTAAAGTGCTATAACTCATGTCTCGTATATTTTCGTTACACTCACATCTTTATAAAACATATTGACAATATAGCCTACACGATAAGGAAGCTTTCATTAATAACTAACTTACTCGGTAGCGTACGTCACTCTCTTACTTCTTCTTTTTTTAAGTCTCATCGGTATTACTTTAAAAGGTATTTCATGAAGATTACAGGTGGTGGATCAATACTGTCCTCAAGGATGTATAAACATTGTTAATACCACATATCATACTTTACCGATTACCGTCGCTACATGGCATAAAACCTCTCAATTCATACTTGCTTAATAATACAAATATTTATTCCTCCTTTAACACATTATCAAAGGTGCAGATATACCTGTGACGACATCAGGGAGTGACTCTAGATCTTGTCGCTTAGCTAATGCATGCGTACGATGCTAAGGACCATTCGAACTAAGCGCTCTCCCCCTGCCCCTACCCTGACCTGCTAGTGTATGGGTGTCTTGCCCCGGAGGGCGCATCGATGACGAAGAAACAACTGCGGATCCTGTGGGCTGAACTGCACGCCTACCGCCTCGAAATGGGCACTCTCTCATAATATGACCTGACTGGCCGCAAACATAGAAAACATCTAAACCCAATCGGCATGGTCCCCAATGTAGCTTACCGTACTGGGTACATTGTGGTATAGATGATCTCATCTGGCCTGAATCACTCCTATACGAGAGCCCGACTCTCTGAAACTCTGATCTGATCCGGAATGAATAGAGCAATCGGACCTCTGGCCTGCAACTCGTAGAGGTACACTAGTCGCCGACTAGCCTGAGTGTCTAGAATATGACTGCCTCGATCCTCCTCTATAGTCGCTATCGGCACCTATGGATCTGGCCCTCTTACTTTGCCCCTTATCAATATCACGCTCGCCCTTTTGCGGATGTTATTGCTCTTCTAAATTATGGGCATGGGCTTTAATGCGGGAAATATTCATCCCGTCTTGCAATGAAGCCGTAAACAATCTTTAAACAAATGTGGCCCTAATCCACTCACGAATCTGTGCACTCTATCCCCCATGTCAGCCACCATAGTCGGGGCATATCTAGCCAATGAATTAAACTGAACACTATACTCCGGGGCACTCATATTTCCTTGTTTCAAATTTAAGAACCTATCCGCTCTAGCGCGGCGGACCTCAGGTGGAAAATAGTGGCGGATGAAGGCATCTAAAAATTCCTGCCAAACGGGAGGAGGCACATTCTCTTTTCTTGATGATATCCAATTATTGTACCATAATACCGCCACATCTCGGAGTCTATAAGATGTCAACTTCACAGATTCAGTTTCGGAGGCATGAATAATCTTTAATGTCCTCAACATTTCATCAATAAATCCTTGCGGATCTTCATCCGGCTTTTACCCGAAAAACTCCGGAGGATTCAAACTCATGAAATTACGGGCTCTGGTACTAGCTGCCCGATCACTTGGACCCGCATTCTGCCGCTGTGCCTGGACGGCAACTAACTGCGTAAAGAGATGAATAGCCTCGGTCACTTGTTGACCCGAAGTAGCCGGTGGAGGAACTGGAGGCATAAGAGCTGGAGCTGAAGCCCCTTCTTGTTCTTCTATAATAGGCGGAGTAGAAGAGGCATTAGATGGAGCCTCATTATGTGATTCACCCTCTTCTACATTCATGGGTAGCTCTCTTTCTACCCGCCTTTTCATCGTAATCTTGCCCTTTTGGGCGGCTGTAGCTTTTCCCTTTGGCGGCATTTCTGAAATCATAGCACACTATTAGGGAGGAGAAAATCTTATACACGGCTCTATCGCACTATCTCATAAGAAGAAGAATGTTCATTTTTCCTAAATGCCCTGTAGCTTCCTGTTTATTAGTGTGGCGCGCAACACACCATAAACAAGATTCTACTAGACACGGCTCGTAGACACTTCCTAGGACTAAACTGCCTGATGCCACTTTTTTCACGACTCGACTAGGGGCCATGACGGGTACCCGGGGCTAACCACCGAGCACCGCTTGTACCATTACCCATCGTACACACCAAGCGTACATTCATTAATCTTATACTCAAATCATAGGAAAACCATTTTTCACTTTGAATATAATTACCTTTATATACATAAGCTCTTCGGCTATCAAAATAATATACATACAAGAAAGACATCGACTAGACCATACTACCCACACATACGTATCTACGAGCCTCTACTAGAGTGCTCGACATAGGGATGGGACAGGACCCCGTCGTGCGCAAAATACATGTATATACACAAAAGAATAAGTCAATGGCACCTCTGGAACAATGGAGTGCTCTCAAGTCAGCTAATAGCTCCTATGAGTCTGGATCACCTCTCTGTCTACTTATGGGCATGAACACAGCGTCCAAAGAAAACGGACGTCAGTCCGAACATTGTACTGAGTATGTAAAGCGTGAGTTGTAACATAAGTAAACGTGAAGGGCAGCATAAAATAAAGGATCAAATACCTTTTTAAGATGTTTGTCATGCTTACTTTACCTTTTCTTAAGGGTCGCAGAATACACATACATATACATATCATAGTACCGTACCTGCTCATACACATTAAACATTATCCGTATTCGACCACGTAGTGGCTCGACAATATCTGTATTCGGCCACATAGTGGCTCGACAATATCCGTATTCGGCCACGTAGTGGCTCGACAATATCACATACATGTCTTCCGTACCCGTCCATAACAAGGCTCGGTATATCTCCTCATCATCATTGCCATCACTACGGAAATCTTTTATCACCACATACATCTCATAAGCTTATCATAACTTTTCATAGAGCATGCATTTGAATTTAAAGACAATCTATGAAAATCATATAATATTCGTAGCATGAACTTCATAAAAATATCGCATGATAGGCTTTACAATCTCTAAACTTAGGCTCATCATTACCATTATCGTATCTATGGCATATCTCTTGCCTTTATCTCATATGAAACCCCCTTTGAACATAGACTCGTAATTTTTCAGAACATTGGTCATAGGATATGCATTAGAGCTTATAGAAAATCTATAATAATATCGGGTGACATAAGGTCGAGAACCCCCGATTACATTATGGAGTGATCATATTCATCATATCTCACCTTGAAGGAACTAACATTTTAAGGTGAGTGTAATACAGCGAGCAACCTCAAGGGATCGTAAATAGGGTCATTAGATTGTAGAAACATCATATCGTATTAATAGCAAGAACTTTATGGAATTAGCATATCATGAACTTTAGAACTTTTAGGCTGAACTCATAGTCATCATCATCATACTCGCATCGTATCTCTTTTCTTTATCTTATGAAAAGCTTTTTATAACCATAGACTCATAATTTCGGATGTGTAGGAAAGTCATGGAAATATAGGAGAATTCATGCCATGGATTCATGCCTTAGAAAGAAAGGACTAGCCTTACATACCTTTTCCTTTAGCTATTCTACCGCTTGATCGTTCAACTTCAATGCTCACGTCTTTACCTTCAAGGGAGTTCGTATTAACATTAGCTAAACGATTATAAGAGCGTGCATAGTACAGCTAGAGAAAATTGGGCAACATTACCTTTGTTTATACAACTTTTCTCATTTTACATATCAACTCCCAAACATCCATAACAACATTCACAATATTATAAACAACAATCATCACTCATCTACATTATCCACATTTAACAATTTCACTTCAATTCCTCCATAATCGAGGTCATAGTTAACTATTGTGTTTTCTCACCTATAATGATTATCCCATATTCTAAATGTCACTTATAGCATACTTACAATCACAACATATCAATATTCATGATTCACTCCAAACTACTACTCAAAAATGACACTATTCTCACATTCATAACCCATTTTCTATCTCCTTCTACAATTCAAGTCTTTCAACATCTCAATACTTTAAACAACATGGAATGATCATAAAACTTACCTTTGGTAGTGTGCGAATGAGCTTTAAGTGGAAATACTTCACTTGAGCAAAACCCTTGTTCCACTTCCCACGAGATTTCTTGCCTTAGATGAACCCTAGTGAGTTTCTTGCACTTGTTTCTCTTGATTTGATGAAGTTGATCCTTAGTTTCACTTGGATTCTTGTAGATGAAGAGTGGAGAGAGTTCTAGAGGGTTCTTGAGGTGTAGAGAGAAAATGAGAAGATGGGAAATGAAAATAATGAACTTGGGTCCCTTATTTAAAAACTTAAAATTCTGTCCCGACTAAATTTTACGGACACTTATACGGTCCGTATAAATTTATACGGTCCGTATAAGTGACCGTAAAATTATCCCAGCAACAACTCATTTTGTGACCATTATACGGCACATTATACGGTCCGTATAATTTTATACGGTCCGTAAAAGTGACCGTATAATCCCATCAGTGAGGGACCTTCAGTGTGATGATTCTGCAGACCATTATACGGACCGTATAATTGGTCTTGTAATCTATCTCTTCTCCGATTTTGTTCTCGTCACGTCGTTTGATCTCAAATCCTTATGGAACCTTCTTCGCACTTGTTTAACACTTCATTAACAATCTAAGGGACGTTATAACTCTTCTCCAAAACATCATTAAGCCATCATTCATTCGATACTCGTAAATCCTGCCCGACACACAACATATACCTTGCTTTCCTTAACAACTTTCGTCTCCTACCTCACATGTCTTTGAAATCTCATTTAGAATCATCAATTGTTATTTCTTTCTTATCAAAACATCGTATACGTCATGCCCTTCGTTAGTCTATTCACTGTACATTAATGGGAAATTTCCGAGGTGTAACAGGCATATGGTAACATAATAAGAAAATGTAGAAAGCATGAGATGAAGAGATAACTGTAACTGCTTGCCTCTTGAGGCGGAATCATGCATGCTTACTTTTTACCTTCATAACATATCACACATACATACATGAACTGTCTGAATCAATAACATCATTAGCCCGCGTCCGAGGTAATCATGTCACGCTGCCCACTAGTGGTGTCATGTCCGGCCAAATAGGCACGGTGCTATCATAAGCCGCCCGCCTTGGCGGTGTCATGCCCGGCCATCTAGACACAGTGTAATCTCGTCATTATATACTTACCATAAAGCATGTATTAAAACTCAAGTAAAAGCTACAACTCTATCGGAGTGACGTAAGGTCGAGAACCCCCGATTCCATTATGAAGTAGTCATGGTCATCATGTCTCACCTTGAAGGTACTAGCATCATAAGGTGAGCCTAACAACAATGAATAACATAAAGGAATCATATAAAGATCATTAGCTTCATTAAAATATCATATCATAAACTTTAGAATCTCTAGACATGGATTCATCGTCGTCATTATCTTATCCATAACACGTCTCTTATCATTATCTCATGAGTAGCTCTTAATAATCTTAGGCTTATAATTTCTGGAGTAGGAGAAAGTCATGGAAAGATAAAGGAAGTCATATTATAGGAATCATGCCTTAGAAAAAGAAGGGACTAGCCTCACATACCTTTACACCTCCCTAACCTCATCGATTAAACGCTTCCCTCTAATGTTCACGATTCTACATTCAAGAGAATTCGTACTATGGTTAGATAACCGGAAACATACTTAAGCTTAAGCTAAAGCTAATGAAAATTGGGCAGCATCTCCTTTGTTCCTACAATGTTCTCCATTTAATACAACAGCTCCCAAACATCAATAACAACATCCATAATATCATAGTCAATAAGTTTTGTTTCCCTCTCAAGGCCATCCATAATCATAGTTATCACCCAATGTCGCATTCATTCATATATAATGATTCTTCAGCATCTTTTATATCATTTTTAACAAGTTTATATTCAACATCTTTTATATCATTTATAACAAGGTTATACTCATAACAGGTCAAGAACTATAATTCAAGTCAAGTCACTATTCAAGAATACCATTATTTTCATATTCTACTTTCCTCCTCGATCCAAGTCTTTCAACCATTCAATATTCTTAATAACATGAAATGATCATATAACTCACCTTTGATTATGTAGAAATGGGCTTTGGATGAAAATACTTCACTTGGAGAAAACCCTAACTTCAATTCCAAGGAAATTTCTAGCTTCAATGAAGCCTTGTTAGAAATTTGGCTCATTTATACTTTGCCTAGCCATGTTTAAACTATAGTCCCTGTGCTTTGCATTTTGAATGTCTTGATTAGTATAATCAATTCTTCTCTTTGTCCATTCCTTGTTGTGAACACATCTTCCCTATCTGGTTAAGAATATAAGTAGTTAAGTTGATTCATTTACTCATCCATGTATTAGTCATAAGAGTTTCCAAAGGCCTGAATTTGATGCTGAATCTATGTGAATAGCCTAGCTTATATCTAGTTTAGTTGGGCTGGGTTTGAGCTTAGTTTGGTTTGAAGGTGATACCTTTGATTTGCTAAATGTAAGTATGGGACTTAGAACCTGTTCTGAGGCTTAGTATACATAGAATATACCCCAGCTCATTAATAAAGAAGAAGGTATACATTTGATATACACCTGATATACATCTGATAAACACATTATGATGTGTATATCCTGGGTATATTGTGCTAGGGATAAAAAACAGGTAAACATATAGGGCATGTCTATTAAGTGGGTAAAGAAATAGGAAGAATCTCTTCAGGACTTAATTTTGACTTAGCTTTATTGTAAGGAGGTAAATGGGCCAAGCCCAATCTAGATTCAGTAAAGAATTGCCTAGCTTTCAGAAAACCCAAGCTAGAAAGGGACTCGATCACTTTGCTTCTGTATTTTATCTTGGGCTGTCAAAGACCAGTGTTGCACATGTGTGTGTGTGTATGCTATATATATATATATATATATATACACAGTTGATAAGATCAGTAGTATTTTTTCTAACCGGGTCCTTTTTCGTTTTCCTCTTCTTCACGGCATGGCCATTCGGGCCAAGTCAAAAGCCACCGGTTGGGCCAAGGCCTAACAGGCAATTCTTTCACAACATGATCGAGTCCAACGAGAAAGGGAAGCTAATATTATAAATATACACGTAAGGCCTAGCTATGGGTGAAAATGGCCAACTAGGGGCGTACTAGGGGCTTGGTACGCCCCTAGCCTGCCCCTCCTCTTTATTTATTCTGCACTTTTATCATTCTTGAGTTTGTTGTATTTGTATTTACATTACTTGTAAAAACTCATATATGTTATTGGAATCCTTGTTGTTTGAACTAGTCGTCTTAGGACAACGGTCATAATACATGGATGAGTAAATGAATGTCTATACATAAGAATGTATACACATTCATAAGCCCAAACTGAAAATGCCCTTTCTAACAAAGTCATATTTTTTAGGCTTCAAGACCAACCCAAAAAAAAATCAATTTTATGTATACACATATCCACGGATTCATGATAAAAGCAAACCACTTTATAAGTTAAACATGTTCAAATAAGTAAACTATGTTCATAAATACGAGGTCTTTAGGATAAGATGTTCTAACTATACAGATTGACCCGAAGCTACGGGTGAGGATTAAGCATGAATGAAAAGGGACATATACACCTATATATAATACAAAAAACAAAACATTTTGTACTTTTTATAAACAAAATCTACTATCCTTGTATGTAAAAAGAGACTACTCTTATCCGGATATTATAAATCCAAACCTAAAGTACCCATTATGTAAGGGGAACATATTCAACTCTTTTCAAAAACCAAAATAAACGGTTCATGCAAATACTCATACATTGGAATTTGAAGGTCAACCGTATAGCACGGGTCCTTAATAATAGGGTGCCTAACACCTTTCCTAGGGGATTACCAGAACCCTTACCTATAGCTTTGAATTACGAAGGCTTTTTCATTGTATATGAATAAAACCTTCAAAACTGGCTTTTCTAATTTTCTAAAAATTAGGTGGCGACTCTTTTAAAACAAAGTCCGAAAGAGCAACAACAAGTTCGAAGTAGCTTTCCGAGCGCTAACCCCGCTCGCGAAATGCTAACCATGATAGATTATGCTTTCAGAAAATGGCAATCTTTATTGGCTTGCCATAGGACAGATGGAACAATGGAAAGTTTGTTTATTTGTTAAGAGGGATTTAATACCAGGAATGGATTTCATCATGGCAAACGGCATATGACCAAGCCTGTGGTGCCAAGATAAGTCAGGGCTGAGAAGAGTATCACTAGAGACAGAATTAGAATAATCAACATTATTAAAGGAACATACGGAATTTGAAGATTGAACATTACTACTGTCACGACCCATTTTTCTTAGGCCGTGCGGGCACCTACCTTTCTTACCTCGGTAGGCGAACCCTTAACTCAACATTCACAACTAATAGAAAATCGCGAAAGAAAGTAAAATAACATAAGTCTCATAATATGATATAATATAAACAAGTGCGAAAGTAAAGGAAATCCACCCAATATCTGGTCTGGTCATACAAGAGCATCTAAATCCGAATACTAAAAGTCTGAACAATAATACATAAGTAGTCTTAAATCATGTCTCAGAATGGAAAACAAGACATAAGTAATAGAAGAGACTTCAAGGCCAGCGGATGCCATGCTCACCCTAGAAACTCGAGTGGAAGCTGAAGAGTCGATCAACCACGGGTCAGAGAAGTAGATCGAACCTGGTACTCTACATTCATAAAAGAATGCAGCAAGTGCAGGTCAATACAAACAACAGTACTGGTAGGCATCATCGGCCGACTAAGCATAGTTAACACAACTCAGAAAATAAAGCAGATAAGCAAATAAACCAACCAAGCATGAGACTATATAATCGTAACCGAGTATCTGTCATCACCTATGTAAACATCTAAACCCCAATATAATAAGTCTGAGTGCATCCGATCCGAACCAATCACCACGATAGAATCATCACAATCCAATCATCACAACGCAATCACCACAATCCATTCATCACAACATCTCGCTCAAGTCACAATGCAATACAGTGCAATAATGGTATGAATGTGATGCCATGCCATACAAATGAGGTGTACACATGTACCCTGGACGGAAAAATCGACGTCTCGGTAGCACAACCCAGCATGACTCACGAAGTCTAAGTGCCACCGGTCCTGAATCTTTGCCCAACAGATAAACGGGGCCCTGGCTAATTGCTCACAGGGGGAGTCTCACCGGCACCACCCTGGGGGACCCGCAGAGTCCATGCATTAACAACGATTCCGGGATAACATCGAAATCAACCATGCAATAACGATGTCCGAATATAACCATCGGACATCGGCCTCCTCACAGTCACTCAAATAAAAGAGTCTGCCAAATATCAGTTTCACAAATCAACGATTCCGGAATTGAACCTCAGACATCGGCTTTCTCACAATCAGTCAAGTAAAAGAGTTCATCAAATATCAGTTTCGTAAGATCAACGATTCTGGAATAAATCTTCGGACATCTGCTTTTTCATAATCACTCAAGTAAAAGAGTTTATCAAATATCAGTTTCGCTCAATCAACGATACCAGATCATCACCGGGTATCGGCCATGCATGATAAATATGAGAAGTGCGTGCAATGCTTATGTCAATCATCAACAATCACGTTCAATATCACAAGTACCTCAACGGGGTACGCCAACGACGCATCACATCACAATACCAACAGTGGGTATGCCAACATATATCAAATCAAGTGCCAACAATGGGTACGCCAACATATATCCATAACTCAAGTACCAACAGTGGGCACGCCAACAATATATCCAAGTACAAATACCAACAACGGGTATGTCAATCATATCCGAATCAGGACAACAAGAAGAATTTGGTATCTACCAACCATACATGGCATCAAGCCAACACAATTGAACAATCAAACACACACAACGGGGTGGCTAGTCCCAACACACATCAGGGCCTAACCTAAGGCAATATCCATCCCAACTTCGCACCCGAAGGTTCACACGCTATCTCCGACATTATAATCTAAATGTGTGATTTGTTATACGAAGTCTCACCAAAGGTAAACCATAACCTACCTGAACTGCTGAACCGCAACACAAACAAGTCACTCTTTTGCCTTGCCCTTCCTCTGAAGCTCAGAACCAAAGTAATCTAAGCATAATCGAATCCTATATTAGAAATCATGCTGAATGATACTAAGATTGCTATGATATCAACTAGGTCCATTTTAACCCTGGAAATTGGAAAAACGGGCCCACAAAGGCAAAACGGGAAATTCGCGCGCAAACTACCAAATTAAGTACTATGTGATCATAACCCAACCACTAATCGTTGATTTAACTCAAGAATTGTCCCAAATCTGATTTCAAGTAAAAACCCCCAAATTGGATATGAACCCTAAGTCTTCAAATCCTAAATTCAATGTTAAAAGTGGAAGATATATGATCAATAAGCTTAGATTCGTCAAATTTTAGCATTAACATCATCAATTTATCATATATAATCTTAAGGAAATGTCTCCCAAAACCTTCCTCCAAATTCCATCTCTAAAGGATTAAAAAGGGAAGGGGAAAATCTAAGATGTTTGTGATTAGGGAAGAGTAAAGGATTAACAAAGTTTTACCTCCAAGAATTTCTTCAATTTGTCTCCAAGAACAGCTTTCCCAAGATCCAATATCGAGATATGAAATAATGAGGGCCTAAGACTCATTTAAGACACATTAAATGGATTTAACTGCCCGTCACCCGCTATAGCTGTGCTGTGACAGCCCCAGCGACGCAGCCCCAGCGGCCACTTGACCGCCTCAGCGGACAAGCCTAAATGGCTAGGACCGCTTCAGCGGCAGGGCTATCGCCCCAGTGGTACCGCTGCTGCAGTGCTGGTGCCGCCAAAGCGGGCACCAGACACCAGAACTTGGCCTAAGTTTTTCTTTTCGATTCGATTTTTTGACTAACTCCTGAGGCCATCTGCTCACATACCAGATACCTAGTCCCACATAAAAACGCGCTACGAACGCGCCTGTGGCCTTGGAATCCCCAACGAAAGTCCCGTTTACCGAGTCAACCACCAATGCCTTAATTCCTATTTCCCATCCAATGTCTTGAAATGCATCCGAATTCATTGGAAATCGAACCAAATGCACACACAGGTTCTAAATGACTATCCGGACCTCTCGAGATTGACGGAATTCCGAAAAAGGATTGTTTGCCTAAAAGTCAAATTTAGGTCAATCACTTTCACTTTTAAGCCTATATTTTCACCAAAGTTTCCTGAATCCTGTCTAGACACCTCGAGAAGGATGTCAACGGTCCCCTCGGTTCAAAGAGGAGCTAATCAATGCTCAAAAATAGGCGAAAATGCCAAAAGAACTATATCGACCTAACGGGTTGTTACAACTACAAACAGATGACCTGTTATTTTGAGAAGTTGTATTCATAGTGGTATTCATAGTGGATATATTGGAAACTGCAGGGAAAACATTACAAGAAGAAGCACCAGGAACTGTACAAGTAGATGGAATGGTAGAAACACCACTAGCTACTGAAACATTACAAGGTGCAGAAGTAGAAAGATTAGAGGAAACAATATTATCATGAGACATTGCAGAAATTTAAATTTTAACAGGGACAGTAGAAGCAGCAGAAGGTGATGTTGCAGTGAAATTGGCAGAAGAACCAGAGGAACCATTCAACTGAAGAACATAGAGTCCATTAGAGAGTTTACCAACTTCCGGTGGCCTCTTCAGAGAATGGACCTGCAAAATACATGAAGTAGCAATAAAATAAGCTATACAGTTGAATTGGAGAAGTAGTTTATGCAGAGAAATGAGATTGTATTGAAAACTAGGAACTAGTAAAAGATGATGAAGAACCATATCAGGATATAAAGGTAAGGAACCTGCACAGGTCACTTTGACCTTATACCCATTTGGTAAGGAAATTAGATAAGGACAAGATTAAAGGTTTAATATTGATTAATAGGTTTCTGTGAGGTGTCATATGATTAGTTTCTCCTGAGTCTAAGATCCATGGATTCTCATACATTTAAGAGAGATGACATGCAAAAAAAAACAACAGCTACTATATGCAGAAAGACTGGTCACACCCACAAAGACCAGAATCTTGTGCTTTGATTTGATGAACTAGAGTTAGAATGTGGTCATTTTGTTCCTTGTTAAAACTATGCATGGTGGCCTCTGAAGAAATAGACATGGATGTTGGTGCAGTAGAGACTGGAGAAGCATCACTTTGAAAGGGTTCAACACCCTGAACACAAACAGCAGTCTTCATCCCCTTTCAGAAATAGTTGGGAGGAAAACCATGCAATCTATGACACTTCTCCATAACATGACCTGATCTCCTGCAATATTTGCATAATAAACCCTAATTTTGAGAATTTTGGGGAAAATTTGGCTTCTTGGGTTCAAAATTCGCTTTCTGAGAGTAAGATCTTTAGGCCTCAACAGAGAAGGAGGCAGATTCAGATGCAAAAGAAGGAATTGAAACCTAAAGCTCAGGCTGTTGCTCATCATGGATTATCATGGAGTAAACACTATCTAAATCCAGGATTAAGCATCAGAATATTTCTCCTAATTCCAGCGTAAGTATCATTCAGTCCTGCTAAAACTGATGAACCCTCTAATCCCCCTCCAATTTAACCCATTCATCCTTCCAGTCACAAGTGCAAGGAGGATATGTAATAGAAATAGTTAATTCATCCCAAAGTTTCTTAATCCTATTGCAATATGAAGCAACACTAGAAGAGCCTTGAGATATGGATGAAGCGTCCTTTCGAAGTTGAAAAACTTTAGTGCCACTAGCCTGACCATATCTTCTCTTAATTTCTTTCCATATATCTTGTGCAGTCTCTGTATGTATAACAATTTCTGCAATCTCCTTATCTAAGCTATTAAGAATCCATGCAATCTCCATATACATAACCTAATTATCATACAAGGGATCAGTTGTAGTTGGTTTCGTAACTTTACCATTTATGAAGCCAATTTTACGTTTAGCAGATAAGGAATTAAGCATTCCTCTCCTCTAACTACTATAACCACTCCCAATTGAAAGGCATAGTGACCAAAACCATACCAGGTTAGTCGGAATGATGGAGATAGAGAGGGTGAGTATGAGTAATTTCAGTGCTAGTGGTGGCCATAACAACAAAGCAGATGACAACAACCAACAACTAAACAACGAGTCAAGCAAACCCTAATTTTCAACTAATCAACCACCAACAGTTAAAGGCAAACCCTAATTTCACAAATCACAACCCTAGCTAAGAGAAAAAGTAGAGATCTTACCGGAGTTCTTCAAGCTCGAAGAAGAAGAGAAAACCTTGTTCTACAATCCGAAATCACCACAAAAACTCTGATCTACACAAACTTGAACTTATCCAATTCGATCTACAGAGAAATCGAACAAAAACGACTTCGATTGAGAATATAATGAACAAAATCAACAAAACTACCTCGAACAAACCCGATCTATATAAAACTTTGAAGAAAAAAAATCTGTGAAAATAGAGAATCAACGAAACAACTCGAGGGTATTATCGCTCGAACGAGAACAAGAAGATCTAACAGGATCTATCGCTCTGATACCATGAAAATTGAAATAAGTGCGGAAGAAATCGAAAAAGAACCAAGGATAAAATCCTAGTTCATATGAAGGTTCTAGAGAGAGGAGAGAGCATTTGTTTATTTCTGTGTAAAAATTAAAATGGCAAAAGTGTGTATTGTTATAAAGAGGTCCTATTTATAAACATGCTAAACTTATCTTAATAATGATGTGGGCCGGGTATACAGAGGCCCAATGTAAAATGCAATACAAAACTAATCCTCTACAGGTCCATTTCTAACACTGCACTTGACTCAACCTGCTAAAAATATATTGACCAAGTCCCTTCAAGTGCGGCGGTTCAACAAAATTGTTAAAATGGGTATTCTTTTTTTTTCTTTTTTTTTCCTTAAAAAACGGCTTTAAATAAAAAAAATTATGTCAGCAGAATTTAAAGAGAAAATTACTTAATTAACGATAAGTAATTTAAATACTATAATAATATCAGTTTTATAATCATAGCCCAAACAGGCCCTAAATTAGCACAGTACTGGATTCAAGTCGGTGCCTTTTTTAGAAATTTTCGTTTTACCGTTGTGGACATGAGAAATTTATAAATCAACTTTGGTAACGTTGGAAATAAGTTCCCAAAACCCGTATCGGTATACCACCTTCCTTCTTGAATTAATTACCATCCTTTCATAGTACAATAATTTTTAGAACGCGGATTCTGTTTTCTTGAACTGCAACTTTAATTTCTATATACTTTATTTTCCTAATATGTTTCCTACACTAGAGTTTCCTAATCCTAGCACAGCATTCCACTCCTAACTAGGACAGGACTAACAGATTACTATTATAAATAATGGGATAATTGTTCTCCAAGTACATCTTTACTTTGGCCATTCGAATGGCAAAAGAAATCCATAAGAGTGAAAAAACAGGGCGAACTAAGAAAATGGGGAGCAGCAGTAATAGCATTAAACTATTTGGTGTTGTGATCAGTACTACTAGTACTGAGAATAATGATTTACGATCAAGAAACAAGAATAGTAAGGGAACAAGATGGAGTGAAGATGAACATAAAGCATTCTTGATTGGATTGGAGAATCTTGGGAGAGGAAATTGGGCTGCCATTGCTAAAAAATTTGTGCCAAGCAGAACGCATACACAGGTTGCGAGTCATGCCCAGAAATATTTTGCACGACTTGAGGCTGAAAAAGATAACTACAACAAAGCAGTGATCAAACGTCACAAGTCCAGTGTCTTTGATATTAGTAGTAATTTGGAAGAGTCGTCCTCTACTTCACACATTTGTTCGTCGAGAAGCGTTGTCGTTCCTTTGAAGGAAAATAACAATAAAGGCAAAGAACCATTGAATCAAGAAAGTCCAATTTCACCAATGCCAATTAGCTACAAAATTCCAGGCTTCCCTCCCATCCCTATGGCTTACAATCATTTGCAAGGGGTTTCGTTTAATGGAAGCTATGCCTATGTTCCCATGGCAAATTATATGTTTGCTACACCTAATTTTGTCTCATCATCTAGCAATGCAACACCAGACCAACCTGATCGTCCGTCCGAGGACAATTTAGATCTAACTCTTCAGCTATTTTAGATACAACACCAATGCATTTTTGTTTGACCCAATTTTGTATCGAATTTTGACTTGTTGTAAGGAATTTTTTGCCTGTAACAGTTTCTGGTGGTATGTTAGATTAGACTTGTATATGTAGCAGTTGTCAGCTTTATATATGGGAAGTTATTATTTTGTATCTTCACTTGTGGCAGTAGATTTTTCTAGTTTTGGCAATGGGAAAAGAAAGTCTTTGTTGTGTCTGGGAAAATCATCCAAAAATCATCCATCTGATTTTGCAATAATTGACTCTATTTTTATTGTTTTTATTTTTCTTCCCTTGATCTGAATAAAGATTTTTCGAACTCTTTCATACACTAGTATACATTTGTTTTGTTCAGTATAATCTCAGATTATTCTTCAATAGAGCAACTCAATAATAGGGAACCTGAATGTGGTTGCTGCCTCACTCGGGAATTTTACTTGTCCTGGATTTTTTTTGTGTGTGATCATTGAGTTTAAAATGAGGCGTTGGAACAGGCACGAGTATAATGTTGACTGTGCTTGAAGGGGTAGATCGATCAGCATTGTATAACCTCAATGTTTTTTTTAAGCCTGCCCTGGTGAATATGACGTTGGAGAGAGTAAATATTGTGGACGTAAAGGTGTATACAACATTAATTTGGTGCGAGGAAAAGGCTTATGGTTATAATCTATATGGCTGACCACAATAAATGTCGTGAGCTTCTAATTGTTTTGTGATTCTGGAGTTATCTAAAAGAAAAATACCAAATTCTTGTTTGTTCTGATTCCATTGTTTGATACTAGTATTTCTTATAGCTTCAACAGTGCATCCCATAGTGTTTACCTTAGATGATTCTCTGCGTTTGATGTGCATCTGTCGAGTGGCATTGAACATATTTTAACATTAATGAGAATCAGAAAATCAAATCCTCACAAATTTAAAGAAACAAAGGATTTTACAACTTACCAGATGAAAGTATCCAGGGTTAAATCCATTGCGATTAATGCCCAACCAATTGAACTCATAAATTGATGATCAATTTTGATAGTATGGATGAAGCTTTCCGGAACAAAAATGGAGGTTGTTTACCCCAAATTTGGATAATCAATTAAATTTATGAGTGAGGTATAGGATATGTGGTTGAGCCTTAATCTATTTGATAGAGGAAAGAAATATATGAATATGCTACGAAGAAGCAACTGATAATCAGTGGTTTGCTATAGATTTTGTATCTAGTAATATATGAATATTGTTTGATCAAGCAGATCTAAAGGATGAACACGATAATCCGGACCAAAATCAGATGTTAGAGAGAGAGATTTTATATATTTTGCTATTACAAAAGTTCTTGATCTGAGAAGCCAACCCCTCAAAAGTGGGGCAATGACCCCTATTTATAGTATTGCCCCATGAGCTTCATACAACAAGTGTTTCTAAAAAATAAAGAAAAACTCTTAAATGGATTAGGTTGGTCGTACGGTCTGACACCCGTACGATTGACAGTTAAACATGGCAGGACGGTATCGACGCGTGGCAATCGCGTAACGGATATCCCGGACCAACGGCCACGATCAAACGGACTAACGGTCACGATCAACTCGGCTATGGAGAAGCCGGACCAAATAATGTTCTTCCCTCTCTTCCTTCGGTCTCTGGTCTTACCGGTTTAATATATATCCGGTTTTTACCGTATACAGATAGTCCCCACACTTTCCGGACTGTAGTTTTATCGGAGTAACGGGAAGTGGATGCATCAAGAAACCGGTGGCTCAATTTATCCGTTGTTATCTTTTCATTTTGGCGGGAACACTTGTGTCACGTCCCTCTGTCATCGGCCACGTGTTCTCATCCCAGATGGTCAACTCTGACAACCGCCGTAACGCACACCGCTTCAAGTCATTCCTCATTGATTATGGGACACGTGGCACTCCCCGATTGGCTGGGAACTGTAACCGCCTCAACCCCACGTCTATATAACGTCTTCCACACTTCATTTTTTAATTTTACGATCCCTTTAATCTCATCTTCAATCCTTCACTTCATTTTCTTACAGCTTCAGTTCTTCATTTCTTCTTCATCTCATCTCCTCACTTACTATCTGCCGATTCACATCTCTCGTTGATTTGTTGCTTATAGTACGTAAAAAAGGAGCGATTCTGCCAACTTCACCACTGGTCGTTCTTGTGTGTTGCTGCTTCTTCCCTTCGTTCTTTACCATTTTTGGATTCATTGACTGTCCCCTTCACTTTTTAACTTCCTTTTCGAAATCACCTAATCTCTCTTTTCCATATTTCAAATGTCAACCAACACCGAAACCACTTCCCACGACGTCCCCTCAGTTTCTTCTCAAGGAACCGAGCCAACTTCTCCAGCCAAGGGGAAGGTCTCCTTCGAATCTACCACTTCGGACATTGTACCGGCCAAACCTAATTTCAATAGAGGGTTCGATGTGAGATGATATCCCCCATCCATTACCGAGGATAAGCTTGACTTAGTCTGGGCTGATTGTGGATGGGACAGTCGTTCAGTCCAAGTCTTTGCCCCCGGGCCGGACGAATAAATCACCGACCATCGGGAAGGCTTCTTATACGTTTATACTTACCCTTTCACCCTCAAGCTCGACCCCCTGGTCGATCCGGTCATCGTAGACATGTGCCGGACTTACAACGTGACCTTGGCACATATTGGTCCAATTGTTTGGAGGGTCGTGGCCTGCCTCCGGCTATTGGCCAATAATGCAGAAAAGGAATTCACGCTGGCCCACTTAATACGGCTATATTCCCCGAGGTTGTTCCGGGGTGGTGTAATAAAACTCGCAAAGAGTAGCCGGAATCCAATTTTTTCAAAAATGGATGAAGACAGAGACCGGGGCTGGTTGGAGCGATATGTCTGGGTGCGGACCTCAGACATCATTCCGGACAACTACATGCCTTTCCCAGAAAGGTGGAATAATAATCGTAAGTCTGAACTCTTTTAATGATTGCTTTTGTATGTTTTGTCGAACTTCAGTTCTTCCACCTTCTCACTACTCTTCTTATTTATGTTAGCCATGGGTTAGATTCCTCCGGTCGTTCGGGATCTTAACGAATGGGTCACTGCTCTCCTTAGCCAACATGCCCACGACGATCGAACGTGGGGACACCTGTTACGTGGCCGATGGGTCGCCCAGAACCGCGGTTATACTTTGCTTCTATCCGTATTCATTGCATCTTCTACCCTTCCGTAACATCTTCGATTTTCAGGTTTACCTAAGGGCTCGGTGGATCCAAGGCCTGAGTCAGCAGCTGAACCCGCAACGGCGGCACCCGAGTTCGATTCAGCGGGTGCATCTCGTATTCTCGCTGCCGCCTCCAAGAGAAAAAGGCTCTCGGACAAAGGGCAGAAACCGAAGAAAAGGGCGAGGAGCGTCGTTAGGACTTTAAGGGACGAAGATGAGCCCGAGCTCCTCGTTCGGAGGATCAGTGTGGCCCCTTCCGTGGCTCCCATTCCGGAGGAGGGTATCACCGTTTCACCATTTCCTTCAGCGGGGGAAGGACCTTCGGCTCCGGCGTTACGCACAGGTGGGGAAGAAATTCATTACCCGGCTCCTTTAAGGTTGATTGAATTTGTTGATATTTCAGGTGATGCTTTTTCCGACGAAACCCCTCTGCAAAGGACAAGAAGATCCCGGGAGGCACCTGCTGCCGGAGCCAGTCAAAGGACTGAGCCGGTCCCCGAGACCGAAGTCCCCACGGATATTGATCCGCTGCCCCACTACGAAACTGTCGCAACTTCAGAGTTCCCTGCCTTTGCCGAAGCTGCTGAGGTCCCTCCGAGTTCTCCAACTCCGGCCTCAAGACCAGATGAGTTTGATGAAATGTTTAGGGACACTCCTCCTGCTACCGGCGAAGCTGCTGGTTTCGGTCATCTCCCGATCCCTCGAGCCACGAGGGCAGTTAGTCGTACCACCGAGTCCGGTGCCAGGGATAGCTTGGTGCACACCTTTCGGGCCCCAAGTGTGGAACCAAGGAGGACGAAATCGGCTGTGATCACCGTTCCCGAGGATTACAGCTTTCTTTCTCGCCTGGTGGGTGTGGCAAGCTACCTGAGACCCCTTGTCTCGGACTCGGACAAACGAAAGATGAACGGAGTCCCTTGGCAGTGCCTCATTAACGAGGGTATGCATGCGGGCAATCGAGTAAGTTTATCAGCCATCCTTGCATGATTTCATCGAGAATTTTAATCTCGTTTATTCAAGCATTTAACTTGCCTCATTTTGCAGAGTGTGGTGCTCGTTAACGAAGCCTTCGTCCGTGCCCAGCAAGAGGTGGACGATCTCAAGGGCCAACTGGATGCTCAAGGCCGAGAAACTGAGAAATATCTGCACCTTCTGCGGGTGAAGGAGGATGAGTTGAACCGAGCAGTTATTCATTCCAACCTCAAACCCGAGCTCGATGCAACAAAGGCCGAAAATCATCAATTAAAGGGTGAGCTGGCCGAGATGGTCGAATATAACCGGCGTCTCGAAGCGAACAAGATCGGCCTTAGCCGAGACAACACCCGTCTTTCCTCAAGGCTTGGTGAGCTCGAGACCACCATATCTCAACTCCAGGAGGAGCTGGACTATGCCAAGTCCGATGCTACGAGCATGGCCGAGAGGCATCGGCTGCTCGAATCTGAGAGTGCCCGATACAAAGAGCATATGAGGGTGTTTGAGGAGAAGGCGGAGAAGAGGGCCCAGATATGTGCTGATCTAAAAACCGAGCTCGAAGAGACGGTTGATGCTAATGACACTCTCAAAGCCGAGCTCGAGTCGGCCACCCAAATGCAAAATGTCCTCGAAGAGGCTCAGGATGTTCTGGCAGCAAAGCTGGCCCAGGCCGAGGCCGATTTGGAAGAAGCTCTAAAGAGGGGGGAGGCCGCCGAGGCTCATGCCACTACTGTTGCTGAGTATGAAAAGTGGAAGTCTCGGAGGATCACCCTTGAGCAAGCTGAGCATGGCTTTGCGGATCTTCCGGCCCTAATACTTGAGGCTAAAAGAGTCGAGGAAGAGGCTAAGGCTACCCTCGGGGATGACTCTGACGACTCCGAGCGGAAAGTGTCTGAACACTCCGGATCCAGCCATACCGGATAGATTAAGGCCTTTCTTTTATTTCTTTTTGCCTTTGTAGGAGTCTCCGATGTAAAATCTTTTGTATAAATAAAACATGCATTTTTCTTTACTTTGTTTGAATGTTCGTTATGACTTCTGCCCGAATTGTCGGTCCGTTTTAGGGCGTCATTATTTCTGACTGTGCCTGAATATCCGCTTTTCTCTTCATCCGGTAATTTTTGTTCGGGAATTTAATGGAGTTTTTGCTCGTGGGACTTATCTTGTGCTTTGTGAATTCAGACGTCTCCGAATCACGTTGGGCATTTTTAGGGCCGATATTTTTTGGACACTTGAATTTCAGCCTTAGCTAAATTTTGATGTAAAAGTCCCCGTTTGTGGGATTAACGATTTTGGCTCGGTTCACTATGACCTCGTTGCCTTTGTCGAATTTCGACCGCAGTGCTCGGAATAGGGTATATGAATGAAGTAATGCCGAAATACGGCGATAATCATCGGGGAAGTGTTTTAACAAGAAGACATCTGAGATATCGTTATCCGAACTTTCGATGATTTTTGTATTGCAAGTATTTGTACATACATTATGGGAGTTCTGTTTCCTTCTGATTTTGTCGTAGCAAATACTAAATGGACACGATTCATTCTGATCGTTTGGCCCTTACATCGAAACCTACTGCAGAAGGTCCGGTCTCCATTTTGCCGTAGCAAATATTGAGTGGACACGATTCATTCTGATCGTTTGGTCCTAACATCGAACCTAATATAAAAGGTCCGATTTTGATTTGTTGAGCTTCTCCGTTTTCTGTTGACCGGGGTAAACTTCGATATGGGCGTAATAGTCCCCTAGCGCTTATCTGAGCTGCAAGATCGGGTAAGCGCTATTAAGTCCCCATTCGTAAGGTGTGACCCCGAGTTTCCGGGCGTTTGTCCTTGTCTTCGTCGAGTAACACGTTGTACTTGTTGCCTCTTTAAAAACCTTGTCGGAAAACCCATTTTGGGACAAAACCGTACTAAGGAAAAGAGTGCAACACGTGTTTTCAGACCTAGATTCTAACTTTATCCGGTTCTTGACCTCCTGCAAAAGAGAAAGGCTAAAAGAAAAACACGGGGAGTCCATACCTTAGCAGTAGTATCTTTTTAGATGAGCCACATTCCAGTTATTGCGCAACTGTTGCCTGTCCATGGATTCCAACGGGTACGATCCTTTGCCCGTTATCTCGGTTATCTTGTACGGTCCTTCCCAGTCCGGACCCAGTTTTCCTTCGTTGGGATTCTTGGTGTTCAAGGTAACTTTCCGAAGCACCAAGTACCCAACTTGGAAATGCCGAAAATTGGCTCTCCGATTGTAGTACCTTTCCATTCTCTGTTTCTGGGCTGCACTGCGGACCAACGCGTTTTCACAGAGTTCATCCGTGAGGTCGAGTTTTATGTCCATGGCCTTCTCGTTTGACTCATCGGTGGTATAGCTGAACCGGAGAGTCGGTTCACCAACTTCTACGGGAATAAGGGCTTCAGCCCCGTAGACCAACGAGAAAGGAGTTTCCCCCGTGCTAGATTTCGATGTGGTTCTGTAAGCCTACAATACCTCCGGTAATATTTCCCTCCAGTGATGCTTTGATACTTCGAGTCTTTTCCTCAGATTTTGGATTATTGTTTTGTTCGTGGATTCCGCCTGTCCATTCGCACACGGGTGATATGGAGTTGATACAATTTTCTTGATCTTCAACCCTTCGAGGAAATCGTTGACTTTCCCGCCCACGAACTGGGGACCGTTATCACAAGTTATCTCGGCAGGGATGCCGAAACGACAGATGATGTGGTCCCATATAAAGTCAATGACCTCCTTTTCTCTAATTTTTTCGAAGGCTTGTGCTTCAACCCATTTGGAGAAATAGTCAGTCATAAACAAAATAAATCGGGCTTTACCTGGTGCCCATGGCAATGGACAAACAATGTCCATTCCCCACTTCATGAAAGGCCACGGTGACACCACCGAATGCAGCAACTCCCCGGGCTGATGAATCATCGGTGTATGTCTCTGACACCCGTCACATTTCCGGACAAAATTCTTTGAGTCTTCCTCCATCCGGTTCCAATAATAATCGGCCCTGATAATCTTTCGGACCAGAGCTTCAGCACCGGAGTGGTTGCCGCAGGTTCCTTCGTGCACCTCTCTCATCACATACTCCGTTTCTCCGGGACCCAAACACTTGGCCAGGGGTCCGAAGAAAGACCGTCGATACAATTGGCCGTCTACCAAGCAGAAACGCGCAGCTTTCGTCCTTAATGACCGTGATTCTTTTAGGTCGTTCGGAAGCTTTCCCTCACGCAAGTAATCGATGTACTTGTTGCGCCAATCCCAAGTTAAACCCGTTGTGTTTATTTCGGCATGTCCGTTTTCTATCGCCGTATTCATCAAGCGTACCATAGTCCCGAGGTTAATTTCTTCCCCTTCGATCGAAGATCCCAAATTGGCCAATGCATCGGCTTCACTGTTCTGCTCATTCGGTACATGTTGTATGGTCCATTCTTCAAATCGGTGTAGTATCACTTGGATTTTTTCCAGATACCTCTGCATCCGTTCGTCCTTGACCTCGAAGACGCCGTTCACCTGGTTTACGACCAAGAGCCAATCGCACTTCGCCTCGATTATTTCGGCCCCCATACTCCGGGATAATTCCAAACCTGCAATCATAGCCTCACATTCGGCTTCATTGTTAGTCAATTTAATAGTTATAATGGATTGTCGAACGGCATCCCCGGCCGGGATTCTAACGACGATTCCTAGCTCGGAACCTTTGAGGTTCGAGGCTCCATCCGTATGTAGCGACCAAATACCCGAGGCTTTCCCCGAGGTTAGAAAAAGTTCTTTCTTAACCTCGGGGACCATAGCCGGGGTGAAATCCGCCACAAAATCGGCCAAGATCTGGGACTTGATGGTCGTTCGAGGTTTGTATTCGATATCATATCCGCTAATTTCTACGGCCCATTTAGTTAGTCTACCCGATAATTCGGGTTTATGGATGATGTTTTTTAGGGGGTACGTAGTCACTACACATATCGGATGGCATTGAAAGTAGGGCTTGAGTTTTTTAGAAGCACTTACCAATGCCACTGTCAATTTTTCCAAGTGGGGATAACGGGTCTCCGCATCCCCCAAAGTTCTACTTACATAATAAATAGGGAATTGCGTACCTGATTCTTCTCGGACCAAAATGCCACTTACCGCTACCTCGAAGACAGCAAGGTTAAGAAAAAGCTGCTCGTCCGCTTTTGGTGTGTGCCACAGCGGTGGGCTGGACAAGTATCGCTTTAATTCTTGTAAAGCTCTTTGACACTCCGGTGTCCAAACGAAATCGTTCTTCTTCCTCAGTAAGGAGAAGAAACGATGACTCTTATCTGAGGACCTCGATATGAAGCGACTCAACGCCGCTATCCTTCCGGTGAGCCTCTGCACTCCTTTGACGTTATTCACTACCTCGATGTCCTCAATGGCCTTGATATTTTCCGGGTTGATTTCAATCACCTGGTTTAACACCATGAAACCTAAAATTTGCCAGATCGGACACCGAAGGTACATTTTTCCGGGTTGAGCTTCATGTTATACTTGCGGAGAACATCGAAAGTTTCCTGCAAATGCTTTAAATGGTCCTCTGTTTCCAGGGACTTGACCACCATGTTGTCAATATAAACTTCTATTGTTTTCCGTATTTGTTCTTCGAACATCCCATTAACTAGGCATTGGTAAGTTGCTCCAGCATTTTTTAGTCCAAAAGCCATGACATTATAACAGTAAGTCCCATATCGGGTAATAAAGGATGTTTTCTCTTGATTTTCGGGGTGCATCCGAATTTGGTTATGCCCGGAGTAGGCATCGAGAAAACTTAACATCTTATGCCCGGCCGTCGCATCAATCATTCTATCGATGTGAGGCAACAGAAATGAATCCTTCGGGCATGCTTTGTTTAGATCCTTGTAATCAACACACATTCAAAACTTTATTACCTTTCTTCGGCACCACTACTACGTTAGCTAGCCAGTCTGGGTACTTTACCTCTCGAATAGAGCCTATGTTCAAAATGTTTGTTACCTCGTCTTTTACGAAGGCGTGTTTTGCTTCTGCCATGGGCCTTCTCTTCTGCTTTATCGGGGGAAACCTCCCGTCCAAACTGAGCTTGTGAGTTATTACTTCCGGTGGTATACCTGTCATATCTATGTGGGACCATGCAAAGCAATCGGCATTAGCTTGAAGATATTCAATTAACTTATTCCTGAGCTCCGAGGTTAACCCCGTGCCCAGGTATACCTTTCTGTCCGGTAAATATTCGAACAAGATGATCTGCTCCAGCTCCTCTGCCGTTGACTTGGTTGCATCCGAGTCATCTAGCATGACGAATGATCTGGGTACACCAAAATCATCCTCTTCATACCCCGGATCTAACCCCGACCACTTTGATTGCTATTTGGTGTCCTTTTCCCCTGTTGAATCTTCTTCCTTTTGATCCTATTTTTTTTGCTGAGGTGTCGCTTCCTTGACCGCGAACATCTCCCTTGCAGCGGGTTGTTCGCCTCGGATGGTTTTTATCCCCTCCGGAGTCGGGAATTTTAGCAGCTGATGTAATGTCGACGGCACGGCCCTCATGCTATGTATCTAGGGTCTACCCAGTAATGCATTATACTTCATATCTCCTTCGATTACATAGAACACCGTTTGCTGGATAGTGTCATCGATGTTTACCGGCAATGAGATCTCCCCCTTTGTGGTTTTGCTCGCCATGTTGAACCCGCTGAGTACCCGAGCTACCGGTACAATCTGATCGAGTAGCCTTAGCTATTCGACCACTCTCCACCGGATGATGTTGGCCGAGCTACTAGGGTCAATCAAAATACGTTTAATTTGAGTTTTAAAGATAAGAATAGAGATTACCAACGCATCATTGTGCGGTTGAATAATGCCTTCTGCGTCTTCGTTGTTGAAAGAGATGGAACCCTCGGGTATGTAATCCCACCCGCGCTTTTCACGCACAGCAGAGACCTTGGTTCGTTTCATCACCGACCCTCGTGGGGTATCGGTGCCCCCAATTATCATGTTGATTATATGCTGAGGTTCTACTGGCTCGGCCCTTTTATGGGTCTCCCTTTCCTTGTAGTGACCCTTGGCTCTTTCACTCAGCAATTCTCGGAGATGGCCATTCTTCAGTAACCGGGCTACTTCCTCTCTTAACTGGCGACAATCCTCAGTTCTGTGCCCATTGGTTCCATGATATTCACACATCATGTTCGGGTCCCGTTGGCCCGGATCCGACCTTAGAGGTCTCGGCCATCTTACATCTGGAATACGGCCAATGGCCGATACGAGGTCCGAGGTGTTGACGTTAAAGTTGTACTCTGATATCCTCGGCGAATCTTTGTTGCCGGCAGAGCTTCCGGCATTACTCCTGAGTGAGAGACCTCGACTGTTCGATGGGCGCTCGACCTGTTTATCACCCCGACCGGAGAAATGGCTCGGGCCAACCCTGGATTTCTCCGACCTGAAGCTTGGTTTCTCCGAATGAGAATATGGCCGATACCTTTCCCTCGATGACCTCGCCTCTGGTTCGTAATTTTTCCTTAGTCTCTCAAAACTTTTGTTCATGTTTACTGGCCCCGGGGGAAGCTCGAGTTGATCATCCTCCACCTGAATCTTCGACTCGTATCGGTTATGGACATCTGCTCATGTCACAGCCTCGTATTCCAGCAAGCTTTCCTTTAATTTGAACGAAGCCGTCGAGCTCTGAACATTGAACCCCTTTGTGAAAGCTTGTGCAGCCAATTCCTCCGGAACCGGGGGGAGCTCCATTCGTTCCCTTTGGAACCGGTTGATAAATTCACGCAGTAACTCATCGTCTCTTTGGGCTATACAGAAAATATCCTCCTTCCGAGCCTGCACCTTTTTGGCTCCGGCGTGTGCTTTTACGAATGCATCGGCAAGTATTTCGAAAGAAGTGATTGAATGCTCGGGTAGATGGTCATACCAAGTCAATGCTCCTTTTGACAGAGTTTCCCCGAACGTTTTTAGCAGCACGGATTCGATCTCATCTTCTTCCATATCATTGCCTTTTATAGCGCAGGCGTATGAGGTCACGTATTCGTGAGGGTCCGTTGTGCCGTTATATTTTTGGATATCCGGCATTTTGAACCTCTTCGGGATCAATTTCGGAGCCGCACTCGGAGGAAAAGGCCTTTGGATGTACCTCTTTGAATTCGGCCTTTTTAAAATAGGCGGAGCCCCTGGGATTTGATCCACCCGAGAGTTGTATGTTTCCACCCTTTTTCGATCGAGTCTACCCGCTTCGCCAATGTTTCGAGCATTCTCAGAACCTCAGTGGATGAACCAGCTCCGGACCCATTGCTTTCAACCACCCGTGCCTCATCTCTTCTGGGTTCAGCAACACCCTTCGCCTTCTCCGGGGTCGTTTTATCTCTTCCGTTTTGCAACTGGGCTATTGCAATTCCCTGTTCGGCAATCGTCGCTCTCTGTTCCTGCAATATTTCAAAAATTAAACGTAAGTCAATATTACCATTCGGGGTATCCGGTTCTTTACGGCCCTATGTACGGGACAAAGTAATTGAATTGTGAGTATTTAAAGGGTCAGTAGCCGGCTGGGCGGCATTCTCCTGGTCCACGATGTTTTGTCGGTTGAGGCCTTCCCTCGAATTAACGGGGTTAGGGTCAGCGGGGTTTGGTAATCCTTGTGGCCCGCTGTCTTCATTTTCGGCCACGATCTCGTTGTTGTTGACGTGACAAGATTGCCCACTGTTAGCCATTCGGTCCGTTTTTTCAGAGACGACCACAAGATGTTTTTGATTTTGATGGGTAAGATAGAGATCAAGATCAAAGACCACTATTATCCTAGCCCCACGATGGGCGCCAAACTGTTTACCCCAAATTTGGATAATCAATTAAATTTATGAGTGAGGTATAGGATATGTGGTTGAGCCTTAATCTATTTGATAAAGGAAAGAAATATATGAATATGCTACGAAGAAGCAACTGATAATCAGTGGTTTGCTATAGATTTTGTATCTAGTAATATATGAATATTGTTTGATCGAGCAGATCTAAAGGATGAACACGATAATCCGGACCAAAATCAGATGTTAGAGAGAGAGATTTTATATATTTTGCTATTACAAAAGTTCTTGATCTGAGAAGTCAACCCCTCAAAAGTGGGGCAATGACCCCTATTTATAGTATTGCCCTATGGGCTTCATACAACAAGTGTTTCTAAAAAATAAATAAAAACTCTTAAATGGATTAGGTTGGATTAGGTTGGTCGTACGGTCTGACACCCGTACGATTGGCAGTTAAACATGGCAAGACGGTATCGACGCGTGGCAATCGAGCAACGGATCTCCCAGACCAATAGCCACGATCAAACGGACTAACGGCCACGATCAACTCGGCTATGGAGAAGCCGGACCAAATAATGTTCTTCCCTCTCTTCCTTCGGTCTCTGGTCTTACCGGTTTAACATATATCCGGTTTTTACCGTATACAGAGGTATTCCAACAGGATGAAGGGGATGAATAGAGGGGGTTGAAGGGAATGAGGCTGAATTTGAGGAATTTTACGATCTTGAACGAGCTGGAAGATGGAAGATTAATGGCCGCAACTGTGAAGAAGAAGAAACAATTGGCGAGGCAGCTACGATTTTTTCTGTTTCTGCCATATTATCATCAGTGTTTTAAAAGGCAGTTCTGGGACTCACCTCGGGGCTCGCCTCGGGGCGGGGCACTAGCAAAATGCCCCAGGGCTCACGTGCGGGGCTTAATTCCTGCGAGGCTTACGCCCTAAGCACCCGATTATACGCCTTAAACACGCCTAACGCCCAATGCTCGGGGCTCGCCTAACAGTTCTTACACAATTATATGTTAAATTCCTTAATTAAAACCGTTGACCCTCATAATTCTTTAACAAATAATTGATACTTAATAATTTTTCATTTACCGAAATAAGAAAATTGGGTATAACTCAAATAACAAGTCGTAGTATTGCATATTTACTATATGAGAACATCGTGAGGGTGAATATCACTTAATATTTCTTTTAAGACTACATAACTGAATTGTGAATTTTCACTTGTCATTGGTCTTTTGTCCTATGTATCAAATTATCATATTTTATTATTTCTCTATTTGAAAGTAATTTTATTTTTATTCATGAAGGAGTTACGTTTCAATTATAGTACTGATAAAGTTGTTTATAGGGAGATACAATGAATAGAATGATAGTAAAGTAATATTGTTTTAACAAATTGTGATTTTTCATTGTTTGAAAGTTTAGATGTTAGAGTTGATTTGCATTTCATAATAGCTTTTATTTCATTGTATTGTTTATACTTGTAAGGTTATATATATATACACTTTTCTTTTATTTTTTATGTAATTTTACCTATTTAAAAATATTTATTATAATTATATTATTTTATGAAATACAAAAATACCCATGGGGCTTACGCCCGTGCCTCGGGGCTTACGCCTCACCGAGGCATATGTAAAACGCCCCGCCTTACGCCCCTGCCTTTTTAAACACTGATTATCATCAATTTACTTTGGACCAATTCATACTTCTTAAAATTTAGGGGCTGATTTGAAACCTTAGATAAAGAGAGTTGAGTTAATTAGCACTAATCCTAAATAGGGTCTATATTTTGGAATTGAAGGATTAAAACGTGGGGTTTAAATTCCCAATTGAGTCTTAGTCAAGGGTGTTTTAATTAGAGGCCCCAAGTATTTAAAACGAGATTTGCTAAATAGTCTTTTTAGCCGAGCCAGACACCCTCTAATCCCAATTACTATTATCGGTTTTTATAATCAAAACCGAAACAGCCCCTAAATTAGCTCAATTTTGGATTCCAATTGATAGCTCCTTCCTAGTACAATATTTTCAGTAAGCTACTCTTGAATTATTTCCCAATTTGGTACTCGGTAGTTTCCTAATGTTAACATACCGGTTGCGCTCCTCACAGATTATGAGATACACGGACCAGTTATAAATAATTGGAAAAAGGTTCTCCAAGTACAGTTCCTGCCCATTCTATTTTTGTTTAATTCGTGGCAATTTGCAAAACCATAGTACGTAGTGAGAAATATGGCAAAGGAAATCCATAGTGGAAGAACAGGGCATACTTCAAGAACCAAGAAAGTAGGCATCAAATAATTTGGGGTGGAGATCACTACTGAGAATAATAATGATTCTTCCTCCGGAGAAGGATCAAGAAAATGAGTAGCAGTAAGGGAAGAAGATGGAGTGAGGATGACCAGAGGGCGTTCTTGATTGGATTGGATAATCTTGGGAAAGGAAACTGGACTGACATTGCTAGAGATTTTGTGCCAAGCAGGACACCAACACAAGTTGCTAGCCATGCCCAAAAATATTTTCACAGGCTAAAAGATAACAGAACACTCAAATGCCACAAGTCCAGTGTCTTCGACATTGATTGGGAAGAAGAGTCCATTACTTCAAACCCTTGTCCTTCATCATTGATTTGTAATTGTTTAGTACTTTGTCGAAAAGGGTTGTTCCATTAAGGAAAAACAACAGCAAAGGCAAAGAACCTTTGAATCAAACAACTCCAATTTCAGGCTTTCAGCAATGCCAATCAACTATGCCTATGTTCCCATGACAAATTATCAGTTTGCTGATATTGGTACAACTAATTTTGTATCATCACCAACTAATGCAACTCCAGTTTCGTCTCAATCTAATTGTGGGTCCGTGGATAGTTTGGATCTAACTCTCTAGCTATTTAAGTAGAACACCGGCGCTCAGGGGCGGATCCACCCTTTAGGGTGGGGTGACATGGCACCCCTTAGATTAATATTTTTTTTATATACTTATGTTGTAATTTGCTTAAATTAGGTTAAATATTTGATCCTGTCACCCCCAATCGTAAATTAGACAAAAGTGTCACGGCGGGTAGACTCAAGTTTGAATATATCTTGAACATTTTTCGACTCCTATTTTTCTTTGTGCTTTTTACTTCCTTTGTACCAGTAATCCCTTTTCGGCTCTCCCAATTTTCTATTTATCTTTTTATTATTTATATTATCTTTTCTCTTTTCTATTATTTTATTTGTGATCTCTAACGAGAACACACAAATAGAAACTTCAAGATCCCTTAAATTAAGCATTTCTCTGAATCTCAAATTAGTAAGTATTTAAATCGAAAAAGTTGGGTCTCAATGGGAATTTTGGATTGAGATCAAAACTCAATGTTTTTTTATATGATTTCTTTTGCTTATTACTCCCTTCGTCCATGTTTGCTTGTCTATATTTGAATTGGGACACTCTTAATAAATAATAAATAAAATGATAAATGAATTGGATTACTTAATAATAAGGGTAAAGAAGGTATAAAATGGTAAATTATGTTTTGGTTTTTCAAACTATATAACTTACAAGTAAAAGTGGATATATATTTTTAGTATAATGGACAAATAAAAATGGACGGAGGAGTGTATTATAAAAATTTATGTTATTCTATAGTTGTTAAATTAAATTTAAATCACGTTACTACCTAAATTGTGATGGAAATTTAGTAAGCACTGCTTAGAAAAAACATGAAATTTATGATTTAGTTTTTAGAACTTGTAGTTTATCTAATTCTACATTTACTTATGGGATGCATTTACCTATTAAAGAGTTTTTCTATTATTTTTCTTATTTTGATTGGTGTAATTTCCTTATTGAAGATGTTATTTTACTTGTGCAAATTAATTTTTTAATATACATAAGAAATGCAAGTGTCACGACCCGACTAGGGGCCATGACGGATAACCGGGGCTAACCACCGAGCACCACTCATACTACTACTCATCACACTTATTCTGCATTTTACCTATTACTCTCACACTTCTAGCCATAAGGAAAACCATTTTCAATTTTGAAAATATAACTACATTTAAATACATAAGCTCTTCTGCTATCAAAATAATACATATATACAAGGGGGAAAACGTGAGACCATACTACCCACACATACGTATCTACGAGCCTCTACTAGAGTACTAGATATATGGACGGGACAGGATCCCGTCATGCCCAATCATATATATACACAAAATAATAAATCAATGGCACCTCCGGAACAATGGAGTGCTCTGAAATTCTGCTGATAGCCCCTACGAATCTGGGTCACCTCCTTGTCTACCTGTGGGCATGAGCACAGCGTCCAAAGAAAAGGACGTCAGTACGAGCATTATACCGGTGTGATCATCATTAGCCCACGTCCAGGCCTCCCGCGTCCGAGGTAACCATCTCATGCCGCCCACTAGTGGTGTCTGCCCATGCCATCTAGACATGGTGTATACGTTGCCCGCCTTAGCGGTGTCTGCCCGGCCATATAGGCGCGGTGTAATATCATCATGAATCATGCATAAAGGCTCAATACAAACTGTAAATCTTTCGGGGTGACGTAAGGTCGTGAACCCCCGATTCCATTATGGAGTTTCATAAGCATTCTGCCTCACCTTGAAGGAATTAGCATATAAGGTGAGTGTAGCACAATGAACAACATCACATAATCATAAATAAGATCATTAGCTTTGTAGAAACATCGTATCATTATCATACTCGTGACGTATCTCTTATCTTATCTCATATGAAATTCTTCATGAACGTGGACCCATAGTTTCTGGAGTATAAGAGGGTCATGGAGAACAAAGGAAGATCATGTCATAAGATTCATGCCTTAGAAAGAAGGGACTAGCCTCACATACCTTTTCGTTTAGCTACACTCTCGCTTGAACGTTCTCCTTCAATGCTCACGTTTCTACCTTTAAGAGAGTTCGTATCAACATTAGATAATTGATAGCTTAGCATACTTGACTAAAGCTAGAGAAAATTGAGCAGCATTTCCTCTGTTATACAACTTTCCGCATATCATATATCAACTTCCAAACGTCTATAATAACATTTTCAACATCATAAGCAACAATCTTCATACACCTATATTATCCACATTTCCCAAATTTCCCTTCAATTCACCCATAACCATGGTCTTAGTACACTATTGCATTTACTCACAATATAAAGTTTATCCCATGTTCGTAATATCATTTATAACATAATTATAATCACGACATATCAAGAATCATGACTCATTCCAAACTACAACTCAAAAATGCCACTATTCTCACATTCATAACCCATTTTCTATCTCCTTCTACAATCCAAGTCTTTCAACCTCTCAATACTTTAAACAACATGGAATGATCATAAAACTTACCTTTGATTGAGTAGGAAAGAGCTTGGAGTGGAAACACTTCACTTGAAGAAAACCCTAGCTTCCACTTCCAAGAGAATTCTTGACTTGGATGAACCCTAGTGAGTTTCTCACACTTGATTCACTTGGATTTGTAATGTTGATCTTTGATTGCCCTTGTATTCTTGAATATGAAATGTATAGAACCCTCTAGAAGCCTTGAGAGAGAGATGGAGAAGTGTGGAAATGAAATTAGTGAAGTGGGAACATGTAGTTATATTTGGAACTTATTCAACCCGTCGGGACTTCCACGGACACTTATACGGTCCGTATAACATTGTACGGCCCGTATAAGTGGTCGTGGTTCACCATCAGGCAAAACACCATCTCTGTTGGGTGTTATACGGACCCTTATATGGATCGTATAATGTTATACGGACCGTATAAGTCGGTCATATAACCCCATTTCCCTGAGATGATTTTCATCGTTCGTTTGATCTCCAATCCTTATGGAATCTTCTTGACACTTGTTTAACACTTCATTACCAATCTAAGGATCGTTAAATAACCTTTCTTACTTGTAGGAACATCGTATACTTCTCGCACTACATTGGTCCATTTACTAGGCAACAACATGGAATTTTTTGAGGTGTAACATCCTTCCCCCCTTTAAAAACATTCGTCCTCGAATGCTAAGTTCTCGGGAATTCTACAGAAATTTCGCCAGAGTTTCCCCTGTAACATAGGAGCTATCCCCTGTCACAACAGCCCACAATAAACATGCCTCATAGGGCTACAACACAATATCAATAAAACTTGGCCACACACGACCCAAATACATGAAAAGAGAGCATACATACCTCATAATGCCGATGTCTCATCTTGGATCTCTTCCAGGGGTTGAAATAAGTGTGGGTACTTACACTTCATATTTTCCTCCGCTTCCCAAGTCAACTCTTCTCGGTTATTGTTTCGCCACAAGACTTTGACTGAAGCTACTTCTTTATTTCTGAGCTTCCGCACTTGCCTATGTAGTATAGCCATAGGTACCTCTTCATAAGCCAACTTTTCTGTCACTTGAACATCATCTACTGGCATAATTCTAGTGGGATCTCTAACACATTTTCGGAGCATTGAGACATGGAAAACTGGATGGACTGCTTCAAGTCGTGAGGGTAAGTCTAATTCATAAGCTACTTGACCCACTTTGCGGATAATCTTATAGGGTCCGATATACCGAGGACTCAATTTTCCTTTCTTGCCAAATCTCATCACACCTTTCATTGGTGATACTTTCAGAAATACCCAGTCATCAACTTGAAATTCTAGGTCTCGCCGACGGTTGTCCGCATAGGATTTTTGGCTGCTTTGGGCTGTCAATAATCGATCTCGAATAGCTTTGACCTTTTCCACTGCTTGTTGAATAAATTCTCGGCCTATTAATTGTGTCTCCCCGACTTCAAACCACCCAATTGGAGATCTACACTTCCTTCCATATAGAGCTTCATACGGAGCCATTTGGCTACTGGAATGGTAACTGTTGTTGTAAGCAAACTCAATAAGAGGTAAGTGGTCATCCCAACTACCACCGAAATCTAGAACACATGTTCTTAGCATATCTTCCAAGGTCTGAATGGTACGTTCGGCTTGTCCATCAGTTTGCGGATGAAATGTTGTGCTAAGCTTTACTTGAGTACCCAAACTTCTTGGAAATATTTCCAGAACTTAGCTATAAATTGTGCTCCTCTGTGAGTAATAATGGACATCGGGACACCATGAAGTCGCACAATTTCTTTAAGATATAACCTTGCATAATCTTCTGCTGAATATGTAGTTATGACTGGAAGAAAGTGAGCTGATTTCGTGAGTCTGTCCACGATCACCCATATGGAGTCATATTACTTCGGGAATGAGGTAACCCCACCATAAAATCCATATTGATCGCTTCCCATTTCCAAGATGGAATCTCCATTGCTTTGCAATAATCCTCTTGGCTTTTGATGCTCAATTTTCACTTGCTGAAAATTTGGACATTGAGCTACAAATTCTGCTATGTCTTTCTTCATTCCATCCCACCAATACATTAACTTAAGATCATGATACATCTTTGTTGCACCTGGGTGAATAGAATACTGAGAATAATGAGCTTCTTCTAGAATTCGACTGCGTAATTCTGCAACATTCGGAACACATAGCCTGCCTCGGTATCTAAGAACTCCATCTATAGAAGTTTCAAATAGGGACTTCTTTTTTTCATGAAATGTGTCTCTATAGTGGCTCAACTGAGGATCTTCATATTGACGCTCTTTCATCTCTATGTCCAAGGATGAAACAGTGGGATTATTGATATCAATTCCTGTAATGCCTTAATCAATTAGGCGAATCCCAAGACTAACTAGCTGGTGGAGTTCACGAATTAATTCTTTCTTCTCCGGAGGAGCCTCACACAGGCTACCTATTGATCTGCGGCTAAGTGCATCGGCTACTACATTTGCCTTTTCGGGGTGGTATAAAATACTCACATTATAATCTTTCAATAATTCCAACCATCGCCTCTGCCGCAGGTTTAACTCATTCTGCTTGAAAATATATTAAAGACTCTTGTGATCTATGTAAATATCAACGTGAACCCCATACAAGTAATGTCTCCACATCTTTAGTGCATGAATAACTGCGGCCAATTCAAGATCATGAGTTAGGTAGTTCTTTTCATGTTTCCGTAACTGCCTCGAAGCATAAGCAATGACCTTACAGTGCTGCATTAATACACATCCTAACCCAACACCAAAAGCATCACAATAAACAACATAACCATCTGGCCCTTCTGGAAGTGTCAAGACTGGAGCTGAAGTTAATCTATCTTTCAATTCCTAAAAACTGCGTTCACAAGCATCATTCCACTGAAATTTAGCTGACTTCTGGGTTAGCTTCGTCAATGGGTCCGAAATAGATGAAAACCCTTCCACGAATCTCCTACAGTAACCTACCAATCCCAGAAAACTACGAACTTCTGTGGGCGTTGTAAGCCTTGGCCAAGTTTTCACAGCTTCAATCTTCTAGGTATCCACTCGAATGCCATCATCTGAAATAAGAATTCAACCAAAACTCATACTTTTAAAATTTTGCATACATTTCTCGAGTCCGAAAAATTCCAAGAACTATACGTAGATGGTCTGCATGTTCTGATTCTGTCCGAGGGTATACCAGAATATCATCAATGAATACTATCACGAATAGGTCCAGAAGAGACCTAAATACATTATTCATCAAATTCATAAACACTGCCGGAGCATTAGTGTCACGACCCGACTAGGGGCCGTGACGGGTACCCGGGGCTAACCACCGAGCACCTCTCATTTTCTTACTCGTCATAGTCATTATACACTTCTTTACCATTCATATACTCATAATCATAAGACAACCATTTTTCATTGGAAAACATAATTAATTTTATATATATAAGCCCTTCGGCTATCAAAATAATATATATATATATATATATATATATATATATATATATATATATATATATATATATATATATATATATATATATATATATATATATATATATATATATATATATATATATATATATATATATATATATATATATATATATATATATATATACGTAGCATCGTGAGACCATACTACCCACACATACGTATCTACGAACCTCTACTAGAATACTAGACATATAGACGGGACAAGACCCCGTCGTGCCCAAAATACATATACATATATATACACAAAAGAATAAACCAAGTAGCACCTCCGGAACAATGGAGTGCTCTCAAGTCAGCTAGCAGCTCTTACGAGTCTGGATCAAGCTCACCTCCCTGTCTACCTGTGGGCATGAACACAACGTCCAAAGAAAACGGACGTCAGTACGAACATTATACTGAGTATGAGAGGCATAAACAATAATAATACGTCAATGAGATAAGGGAAGCATCAAATAAGGAGCAACTATATCTGATGTCACTTAGAAGTATTCTGCCTCACCTTGAAGGAAATAGTATGTAAGGTGAGTGTATACAATAAACGACATCATTAACTACATAAGAACATCATATCATGAACTCTAGAATCTTTAGACTTAAGCTCATCATCATTATTATTGGGCTCGTAATGTATCTCTTATCTCTTGTAACTATTCATGAGCATAGACTCTTAGCTTTTCGGGAGATAGAAGATTCATGGAGAAGAAGGAAAAATCATGCCATGGAAAGAAAGGAATAGCCTCACATACCTTTTCCATTTAACTAATCTATCTCTTGCTTGTTCTCCTTCAATGCCCGTGTTTCTACCTTCAAGAGAAATCGCATCAACATTAGCTAATCGATTACTTAAACGTACTTACTAAAGCTAAAGAAAATTGGGAAGCATTTCCTTTGTTTATGTAAATTTCCCCATATTCTATATCAACTCCCAAACGTTGATAACAACATTCACAATATCACAAGCAACCATCAGCATCCATCTATATTATCCGCAATTCACAATCTCACCCCCATTTCTCCATAATCGTGGTCATAGTTCATTATTGCATTTTCTCACATATAATACTTATTCCACGTTCTAAATGTCATTCACAACATATTTACAATCCCAACATATCGATAATCATGACTCAATCCAAACCTTTACCCAACAATGTCACTATTCACACATTCATGACTCATTTCCTATATCTTTCTCCAATCCAAGTGTTTTTAACTTTCAACACCTTAAAAAACCAAGAATGATTAGAAAACTCACCTTAGATAATGGATGAATGAACCTTGAGTGGGAATTCTCTTCTTGCACAAAAACCCTAACTCACCTCTTTTGGGATTTCTTGGCTTAGATGAACTTTGATAGGTTTTTTACATTTGATTTTGTGGATTTGGTATAGTTGATCATGGTTTTCCCTTGGTTTCTTGTGGATGAATAATGGAGAGAGTTCTAGAGGTTTCTTGAAGAATGGAGAGTGGAAATGAAATGAAATAAAATGAGAGAGAGGGTCCTTATATTAAATCATGAAATCTGTCCCGATAAGGATATATGGACCAACATACGGTCCGTACATTTTATACGGGCCGTATGTATGGACATATGTTTGGTCCAGTGAATGATTCCCTTCTTGGATAAATATACGGCCAGTATGTTGGGCCGTATAATGCCCAGCTGCTCCGATTTCGTTCTCGTCGACTCGTTTGATCTCCAATCCTTATGGAACCTTCTTAACACTTGTTTAACACCTCAATACCAATCTAAGGTACGTTATCACTCGTCTCTGAAACATCTTTAAGCCATCGTTAACTTGTCACTCATAATTCTTACCCGACACGTAACATATCCTTTACTTTCTTTGACAACCTTCTTCCCTTACGTCAAATGTCCTTGGATCTCGATTAGGATCCTCAAATGCTATTTCTTACTTATCGAAACATCGTATACATCGTGCTCTTCGCTAGCCTATTCATTGTACGTTAACGGGAAATTTTCCAAGGTGTAACATTCTTCCCACCTTTTTGGAACATTCGTCCTCGAATGTTAAACACTCGGGAATTCTACGAAAATTTCGCCAGAGTTTCTCCTGTAATATGGCACTACCATCCTGTCACAACAACCCATAATAATATTGCCTCACAAGACCATGACACAATAGCACTATAAATTGGCCACACACGACCAAAAGCATGAAAAGAAAGTACACATACCTTATAATCCTGACGTTTCATCGTGGATCTCTTCTGGGGGTTGGAATAAGTGCGGATATGTGGATTTCATTCTCTCTTCCGCCTCCCAAGTCATTTCTTCCCGGTTGTTGTTTCGCCACAAGACTTTGACAGAAGCTACTTCCTTATTTCGAAGTCTTCGTACTTGCCTATCCAAGATGGCAATGGGCACTTCTTTATATGCTAGCCTTTCTGTCACTTGAACATCATCAATCGGAACAATCCTCGTAGGATCTCCAATACACTTACGGAGCATTGAGTCATGAAAAACTGGGTGGACTAATTCAAGCTCTGAAGGTAAGTCCAACTCGTAGGCTACATGACCCACCTTGCGGATAATCTTATAAGGTCCAATATATCGAGGACTTAACTTTCCTTTCTTGCCAAATCTCATCACCCCTTCGTTGGCGACACCTTCAAAAATACCCAATCATCAACCTGAAATTCCAAGTCTCGCCGGCGGTTGTCCGCATAAGATTTTTGGCGACTTTGGGCTGTCAACAATCGATCTCGGATCACCTTGAATTTTTCTACCGCTTGCTAAATCAATTCAGGGCCTATTAGTTGTACTTCTCCTATTTCAAACCACCCAATTGGGGATCTACACTTCCTTCCATATAAAGCTTCATACGGAGCCATTTGGGGACTTCTCTTTTCCGGGAGATATGTCTCTGTAATGGCACAAGTGAGGATCTTCATACTGACGCTCTTTCACTTCTATATTCAGGAATAAAACTGTGGGATCATTAATACCAATCCCTGCACTACCCGAATCAATTACACGCACTCCAAGGTTAGCTAATTGGTGGAGCTCATGAACCATCTCTTTCTTTTCCGGAAGAACTTCACATAGGCTGCCTATTGATCGGCGAGTAAGCGCATCAGCTACTACATTTGCCTTTCCGGGGTGGTATAAAATGCTCACATCATAATCTTTCAATAGTTCTAACCATCGTCTCTGCCGCAAATTCAACTCCTTTAGCTTGAAAATGTACTGAAGACTCTTGTGATCTGTATAAATGTCGACATGCACACCATACAAGTAATGTCTCCACATTTTTAATGCATGAATGACTGCAGCCAATTCGAGATCATGAGTTGGATAGTTCTTTTCATGTTTCTGCAGCTGTCTCGAAGCATAAGCAATGACTATACCGTGCTGCATTAACACACATCCTAACCCAACACCGGAAGCATCACAGTACACCACATAACCATCTGACCCTTCTGGAAGTGTTATGACCGGAGCTGAGGTCAATCTGTCCTTCAACTCTTGGAAGCTGCGTTCACAAGCATCATTCCACTGAAAGTTAACTGACTTCTGGGTTAGCTTCGTCAATGGGGCAAAAATAGAAGAAAATCCTTCTACGAACCTTCTATAGTAACCTTCCAATCCTAGAAAACTACGGACTTCTGTAGGCGTTGTAGGCCTTGGCCAAGTCTTCACAGCTTTAATTTTCTGAGTGTCGACTCAAATACCATCATCTGAAATAACATAGCCCAGAAATGTTACAGAATTCAGCCAAAATTCGCACTTTGAAAATTTTGCATATAATTCTCGGGTTCGAAGAATCCCAAGAATAATACGTAAATGATCTGCATGTTCTGATTCTGTGCGACAGTATACCAGAATATCACCAATGAATACTATCACGAATAAATCCAAGAGTGGCCTGAATACATTATTCATCAAATTCATGAACACTGCCGGAGCATTAGTCAACCCAAACGACATCACTCGGAACTCATAGTGGCCATATCTCATTCTGAAAGTTGTTTTAGGAATATCCGCTTCTCTGACTCTCACTTGGTGATAACCCAACCTCAAGTCTATTTTAGAAAACCACTTGGCACCCTGTAGTTGATCAAATAAATCATCAATCCTTGGGAGAGGATATTTGTTCCTTATCGTTACCTTGTTCAACTGCCTATAAAAATCGATGCACATTCGTAGTGCCCGGAATAGGATATATGAATGAAGCAATGCCGAAATGCAGAGATAATCACCGGGGTAGGGTGTTTTGATAAGAAGACATCCGAAATACAGTAATCCGAACTTTCGATAATCTTTGTATTGCAAGTATTTGTGCGTACATAATATGAGAATTTTTTCCGCTTCCTTCTGCTTTTGCCGCAGCAAATACTAAATGGATACGATTCATTCTTATCGTTTGGTCCTTACATCGAAACCTAATGCAGAAGGTCCGGTCTTGGTTTTGCCGTAGCAAATACTGAGTGGACATGATTCATTCTGATCGTTTGGTCCTTACATCGAAACCTAATATAGAAGGTCCGGTTTTGATTTGTTGAGCTCCTCCATTTTCCACTAACCGGGGTAAACCTTGATGTGGGTACAATAGTCCCCTAGTGCTTATCCGAGCTACAAGATCGGGTAAGCGCTATTAAGTCCCCACTCATAGGGTGTGACCCCGAGTTTCCTGGCGTTTGTCCTTGTCTTTGTCAAGTAACACGTTGTACTTGTTGCCTCATTAAAAACCTTGTCGGAAAACCCATTTTGGGACAAAACCATACTAAGGAAAAGAGTGCAACACGTGTTTTCAGACCTAGATTCTAACTTTACCCGGTACTTGACTTCCTGCAAAAACGAAAAGGGTCAATAGAAAAACACGAAGTGTCCATACCTTAGCAATAGTATCTCTTCAAATGAGCCACATTCGAGTTATTGCGCAACCGTTGCCCGTCCATGGATTCCAGCTGATACAATCCTTTGCCCGTTACCTCGGTTATCTTGTACGATCCTTTCCAGTTCAGACCCAGTTTTCCTTCATTGGGATTCTTGGTGTTCAAGGTAACTTTCCGAAGCACCAAGTCCCTAACTTGGAAATGTCGAAAATTGGCTCTCCGATTATAGTACCTTTCCATTCTCTACTTCTGGGCTGCAATACGGGTCAACGCATTTTCGCGAAGTTCATCTGTGAGATCAAGTTTTACGGCCATGGCCTCCTCGTTTGACTCCTCGGTGGTATACCTGAACCGGAGATTCGGTTCACCAACTTCTACGAGAATGAGGGCTTCGGCCCCGTAGACCAACGAGAAAGGTGTTTCTCCCGTGCTTGATTTCGAGGTGGTTTTGTAAGCCCACAATACCTCCGGTAGTACTTCCCTCCAGTGATGCTTTGATGCTTCAAGTCTTTTCCTCAGATTTTGAATTATTGTTTTATTCGTAGATTCCGCCTGTCCGTTCGCACACGGGTGATGTGGAGTTGATATGATTTTCTTGATCTTCAACCCTTCGAGAAAATCATTGACTTTGCTGCCCACGAACTGAGGACCATTATCACAAGTTATCTCGGCCGCGATGCCGAAACGACAGATGATGTGGTCCCATATGAAGTCAATGACTTCCTTCTCTCTAATTTTTTCGAAGGCCTGCGCTTCAACCCATTTGGAGAAATAGTCAGTCATAAACAAAATAAAACGGGCTTTACCTGGTGCCCATGGCAGTGGACCAACAATGTCCATTCCCCACTTCATGAAAGGCCAAGGTGACACCACCGAATGCAGTAACTCCCCGGGCTGATGAATCATCGGGGCATGTCTTTGACACCCGTCGCATTTTCGGAAAAAATTCTTCGAATCTCCCTCCATCTGGTTCCAGTAATAACCAGCTCTGACAATTTTTCGGACCAGGGCTTCAGCACCGGAGTGGTTGCCGCAGGTCCCCTCGTGCACCTCTCTCATTACATACTCCATTTCTATAGGACCCAAACACTTGGCCAGGGGTCTGAAAAAAGACCGTCGATACAATTGGCTATCTACCAAGCAGAAACGTGCAGCTTTTGTCCTTAGTGACCGTGATTCTTTTGGGTCACTCGGGAGCTTTTCGTCTCCAAATAGTCGACGTATTTGTTGCGCCAATCCCAAGTTAAACCCATTGTGTTTATCTCGGCATGCCCATTTTCTATCGCTAAATTCATCAAGTGCACCGTAGTCCCGGGGTTGATTTCTTCCCCTTCGACCGAAGATCCTAAATTGGCCAATGCATCGGTTTCGCGGTTCTGCTCCCTCGGTACATGCTGCATGGTCCATTCTTTAAACCGGTGTAATATCACTTGGGTTTTTTCCAGATAGCTTTGCATACGTTCGTCCTTGACCTCGAAGACGCCATTCACCTGGTTGACGACCAAGAGAGAATCGCACTTTGCCTCGATTATTTCGGCCCCCATACTCCAGGCTAATTCCAAACCTGCAATCATAGCCTCATACTCGGCTTCATTGTTAGTCAATTTAACAGTTCTAATGGATTGTCGAACGGCATCCCCAGCGGGGGTTCTAAGGACGATTCCTAGCCCGGAACCTTTGAGGTTCGAGGCTCCGTCCGTATATAGCGACTAAATACCCGAAGCTTTCCCCGAGGTTAGCAGAAGTTCTTTCTTAACCTCGGGGACCATAGCCGGGGTGAAGCCCGCCACAAAATCGGCCAAGATCTTGGACTTGATGGTCGTTCGAGGCTTGTATTCGATATCATATCCGCTAATCTCTACGGCCCATTTAGTTAGTCTACCCGATAATTCCGGTTTATGCATGATGTTCTTCAGGGGGTAAGTAGTCACTACACATATCGGATGGCATTGAAAGTAAGTCTTGAGCTTTCTAGAAGCGCTTACCAATGCCAATGCCAACTTTTTCAAGTGGGGATAACGGGTCTCCGCATCCCCTAAAGTTCTACTCACATAGTATATGGGGAATTACGTACCTGATTCTTCTCGGACCAAAACACCACTTACCGCTACCTCGGAGACGGCAAGTTAGAGAAAAAACTGCTCGTCTGCCTTTGGTATGTGCAGTAGTGGCGGGCTGGACAAGTACCTTTTCAATTCTTGCAAAGCTCTTTGACACTCCGGTGCCTAAACGAAGTCGTTCTTCTTCCTTAGTAAGGAGAAAAAGCGATGACTCTTATCTGAGGACCTCGATATGAAACGACTCAGCGCCGCTATCCTTCCGGTGAGCCTCTGCACTCATTTGACGTTGTTCACCACCTCAATATCCTCAATGGCTTTGATCTTATCCGGGTTGAATTCAATTCCCCGGTTTGACACCATGAAACCCAAAAATTTACCGGACCGGACACCGAAGGCGCATTTTTTCGGATTAAGCTTCATGTTGCACTTGCGGAGTACATCGAAGGTTTCCTGCAAATGCTTTAAATGGTCCTCTGTTTCCAGGGACTTGACCACCATGTCGTCAATATAAACTTCTATTGTTTTCCCTATTTGTTCTTCGAACATTCCATTAACTAGGCATTGGTAAGTTGCACCAGCATTTTTTAATCCAAAAGGTGTGACGTTGTAACAGTAAGTCCCATACCGGGTAATAAAGGATGTTTTCTCTTGATCCTATGGATGCATCCGGATTTGGTTATACCCAGAGTATGCATCGAGAAAACTTAACATCTCATGCCCGGCCGTCGCATCGATCATTCTATCGATGTGAGGCAACGAAAATGAATCCTTCGGGCACGCTTTGTTTAAATCCTTATAATCAATGCACATTCGAAATTTATTACCTTTTTTCGGTACCACTACTACATTAGCTAGCCAATCCGGGTACTTTACCTCCCAGATAGAGCCTATTTTTAACAGCTTCGTTACCTCATCCTTCACGAAGGCATGTTTCGCCTCTACCATGGGCCTTCTCTTCTGCTTCACCGGGGGAAACCTCCCGTCTAAGCTGAGCTTGTGAGTTGTTACTTCCGGTGGCACGCTTGTGAGGTGTCGCTTCCTCGACCGCGAACATCTCCCTTGCAGCGGGCTGTTCACCTTGGATGGTTTTTATCCCCTCCGAGGTCAGGAATTTCAGCAGCTGATGTAATGTCGACGGCACGGCCCTCATGCTATGTATCCAAGGTCTACCCAGCAATGCATTATACTTCATGTCTCCTTCGATTACATAGAACACTGTTTGCTGGATAGTGCCATCAATGTTAACCGGAAAAGAGATCTCCCCCTTCGTGGTTTCGCTCGCCATGTTGAACCCGCTGAGTACCCGGGCTACCGGTACGATCTGATCAAGTAGCCTTAGTTGTTCGACCACTCTCCACCGGATGATGTTGGCGAGCTACCTAGGTCAATTAAAATACGTTTAACCTGAGTTTTAAAAATAAGTATAGAGATTACCAATGCATCATTGTGCGGTTGAATGATGCCTTCTGCATCCTCGTTGCTGAAAGAGATGGAACCCTCGGGTAAATAATCTCGGTTGCGCTTCTCATGCATAATAGAAACCTTGGTCCGTTTCATCACCGGCCTTCGTGGGGTATCGGTACCCCCGATTATCATGTTGATTATATGCTGGGGTTCTACTGGTTCGGTCCGTTTATGAGTCTCCCTTTCCTTGTAGTGACCTTTGGCTCGTTCACTTAGCAATTCTCGGAGATGGTCGTTCTTCAGTAACCGAGCCACCTCCTCTCTTAGCTGGCGACAATCCTCAGTTCTGTGTACATGGGTTCCATGATATTCACACATCACGCTCGGGTCCCGTTGGCCCGGGTCTGACCTTAGTGGTCTCGACCATCTTACATGTGTGATACGGCCAATAGCCGAGACAAGGTCCGAAGTGTTGACGTTGAAGTTGTACTCCGATATACTTGGCAAGTCTTTGTTGCTGGCCGAGCTTCCGGCATCGCTCCTGAATGAGAGACCTCGACTGTTCGACGGGCGCTCGGCCCGTATCACCCCGCCCGGAGAAATGGCTCGGGCCAACCCTTGATCTTTTCGACCTGAAGCTTGGCTTTTCCAAATGAGAGTATGGCCGATACCTTTCCCTCGATGGTCTGGACTCCGATTCGTAATTCTTTCGCGATCTCTCCGAGATTTTGTTCATATTTACGGGCCCCGGGGGAAGCTCTAGTTGGTCATCCTCTACCCGAATCTTTGACTCGTATCGGTTATGGACATCCACCCAGGTCACAGCCTCGTATTCCAGCAAGTTTTCCTTTAATTTGAATGAGGCCGTCGAGCTCCGAGGATTGAGCCCCTTGGTGAAAGCTTGTACAACCCATTCCTCCGAAATCGGAGGGAGCTCCATTCGTTCCCTTTGGAATCGGTTGACAAATTCATGCAATAACTCGTTATCCCTTTGGGCTAAACGGAAAATATCCGCCTTACGAGCCTGCACCTTTTTGGCACCGGCGTGAGCTTTTATGAACGCATCGGCGAGCATTTCGAAAGAAGTGATTGAATGCTCGGGCAGATGGTCGTACCAAGTTAATGCTCCCTTTGACAGAGTTTCTCCGAACTTTTTCAGCAACACGGACTCAATTTCATCCTCTTCCACATCATTGTCTTTTATAGTGTAGGTGTATGAAGTAACGTGTTCAGGGTCCGTTGTGTCGTCATATTTCTGGATATCCGGCATCTTGAACCTCTTCGGGATCAATTTCGGAGCCACACTCGGAGGAAAAGGCCTCTGGATGTACCTCTTCGAATCCGGTCCTTTCAGAATAGGCGGAGCCCCCAATATTTGGTCCACCCGAGAGTTATATGTTTCCACCCTCTTTTCGGTCGAGTCTACCCGCTTCGCCAATGTTTCAAGCATTCTCAAAACCTCGGTGGATGAACCAGCTCAGGACCCATTGCTCTCAACCATCCACGTCTCATCCCTTCTGGGTTCAGTAACACCCTTCGCCTTCTCCGGGGTCGTTTCATCATTTCTGTTTTGCAACTGGGCTATTGCGATTCCTTGTTCGGCAATCGCTGCTCTCTGTTCCTGTAACATTTCAAAAATTAAACGTAAGTCAATATTATCATCCGGGGTATCTGATACTTTCCGGCCTTGCGTCTGGGACAAAGTAATTGAATTGTGAGTATTTAAAGGATCGGTGGCTGGCGGGGCGGCATTCTCCTGATTCACGGTGTTTTGCCGATTGAGGCCCTCCCTCGAATTAACGGGGCTCGGGTCAGCGGGATTTGCTGGTAATCCTCGTGGCCCACTGTCTTCATTTTCAGCCGCAATCTCATTGTTGTTGACGTGACCAGATTGTCCACTGTTAGCCATTTGGTCCGTTTCCACAGAGACGAACAAAAGATATTTTCGATTCTGACGGGTAAGATAGAAATCAAGATCAAAGACCACTATTATCCTAGCCCCACGGTGGGCGCCAAACTGTTTACCCCGAATTTAGGTAATCAATTAAACTTATGAGTGAGGTATAGGATATGTGGTTGAGCTTTAATCTATTTGGTTGAAAAAAGATATATATGGATATGCTATGAAGAAGTGAATAACAATCGATGGTTTGCACTAAATATATATATATATATATATATATATATATATATATATATATATATATATATATATATATATATATATATATAATATGAATATTGTTTAATTGAATAAAGCTAAAGAATAACACACTGAATCCGGACCAAAATCAGAGAATGAGAGGAAGATTTTATATATTTTGCTATTACAATGTTCTAGAACTGAAGAAGTCAACCCTTGAAAGTAGGGTAATGACCCCTATTTATAGTTTTGCCTTATGGGCGTCATACAACATAAAGCCCTTTTGAATAAAGAAAAACCCTAAAAGGATAAGGTTGGGTCGTACGGTCTGACACCCGTACGACAGGCAGTACAATGTGGCAGAACGGTCTTGACGCATGACAATTGTGTAACGGATCACCCGGACCAATGGCCACGAACAACCGGGCCAACGGCCACGACCAACCGGATCAACGGCCACGATCAACTCGGCTATGGAGAATCCGGATCAAACGATTTCTTTCGCTTTCTTCGAATCAAGCACTTCTCCGGTCCGAAAGAAAATCTTCATGCTCGTGCTTGTTTTTCTCTTTCCTCGGTCTCCGGTCTCACCGGTCTAACATATGTCCGATTTTTACCGTATACAATCTGATTGTAGATACAATCAGTTAAAAATTATATGAGTTTAAGCGATCATGCATACAACGGTTTTCTTTTATTTCATATTTTTCTTTTAGGTTGCGGTACAATTTCTCATTCTTTGGACTATGAAGTGAACTATATGAGCTTTCTTAACTAAGAACAGTTCCGTATTTCACTATTGCATACTGAAAACTTCATATATCTTCCTCCAGTTGGTGTATGTTTATTCAACCTCTTTTATCGAATTCTGATGTATTTGTAGATGGTTACAATACTTTGGTCAGCTTCATTTCAGTGTTTGATCCAAAGTCGCTATAGTTCCTATTTGTCATGGGGGACAGCTTTCAGGTCTCAGATGTTCACCCGAAGACGAGACAGTTTCATTAGTGTGTATTCACAACCTAATAATCTTCCAATTAGCAAGTAGTTTATTTTCTTATAAGCATGTTATATTAGTATCCTCAGTACTGAAAATATCATTCATCGAAACAAAGCTGGGATCATAGGCAATGGCAAGACATCACCATCTAGAACTGTACCATCGTCCTCAAGTTTACTCCAAATATATTATCCTTCAAATTATAAGAAGGGAAACCAAACAGTGATTCTTTAGATTGATACCAAAATGGTGTCTCCATCATCTGATATTCCAAACATAGCTGGAGTAGATAAAAGACTAATCAGTCAAACTGGTTCATGATTCAATAACTCCATAGTCTTCCATTCTCCACTTCCCATCATGTCCTAGTATACAAAAATATTCTTCTTTTGTTTAAGAAAAATTGCAAAGATGGACTCAGATTTAGCGACGAGGTTTATACAAAGAACCAGCAAAACGTCAGATATTGAGAATGAAAAAGAAAACGAGGAATTGCACAAGTACAGTTCTAGTTTGTATAGTAATTTGAACTACATATTTCCATGCCCCTGTTCAATTATCAATAATATCTTGTAAAACTTGTTATTCGAGCCACTTACCGAAGATACAGCAGAAACCATAAAAGAAATGGTGACATTTAAAGCAAAAACTTATTTACAAGAGAAGCTGTGGATATTTACACTTCATATTTGAAGCAAGTTCAAAAGTAGCATGCTAGAGAAAATATGCTTAGGCAGCATTAAGGCTTGAAAAAAAAAAAAAAAAAGGAAAATCAATCAGCGGGATGCAGAAGGCAAAGGACGCCAATTATCAGCAAGAAGCATGGCTCTGTCACGAGAAGTATTGGACATCTCTTGAAGTATAACATACTTTACATGATCAGCTGCTGTCTCACCAGCACGAGTCGCAAGCTCCAAATACACCACCGCTTTCGTCATGTTCCCTTCCTGTTCAATGTACAAGAAGAGTGATGATAAGTTCACAAACAAGTGAGCGAAAGAAAGAAAAGATAAAAAGAGAGGAAGGTAAGAGGTCGAACGAGGTGCCTTTTCTATAAGAAACATTTGGCAATACAGACAACATTTTCTTTTCCATGGAATATACTTCCTCCGTTTAGTTTTATGTGATGGTGTTTGACTGGACACATAGTAAGCCTAAGAAAGAAAGATATATTTTCAAAATCTACAGTGTCAAACACCATGACAATTTTGTGGCTGTAAAATCATATCCAGGGTAAAATGAGAAGTTTAAGGTCAAAGAAAGTTGTCATTCTTTTTTAACAGACTAAAAAAGGAAAATGGATCATACGGAGTATTCTTTTTCATGCTCTACTTACAAAGAAGTCGGAAAGGGTTGGGGTAGTGCAGTTGTAGGATTTATGTAGGCACTACTTACGGAAAATAGACTGAGTCCATGCTCAAACTGGGCTTTGCTATGCCCTCGATCAGCTGCTCTCTTCATCCATTTCCTTGCTAATTTGTGAGACTGAACTAAACCTTCTCCAACTGAGTAGCACATTGCTATGTTGTACATAGCACGGATGTATCCACCTTCCGCTGCCTTCAGATACCACCTTGCCTGCACTTCAAAAGAGACACTTTCAGAACCAAAGTTGCCATACGAACAAACCAGTCATCTGTATAGAAAGTCAAACAAACTTTTTGCTTGACCATAATGGTGAATTTAACTTTTAAGTCCCATGAAGCCTAGTTCAGGACCACTTTTCACAATTCTCCTCTTTTTTTTCGGGGATAACGTTTTCAAAATTTCCAGTTTGTGTATGGTATAGAATCCCCTTATATTTGCTAACTGATAATGCTAGCAGCTCCAGAATTTATCGATTAGATCTCGATTCAATTAAATTTTCTTGACAATTCAGAATTTTGAAAGTCCAGAACCTTAAAAAGTGATATGATCTAAAATTTGAACAATATTGATCCAAGTGATATTGTACATCTGCTATACAAAGATAATGATTAAGCAAATAAGCTTTTCATACCGCTTCCTGAAGATTCCTACTGGGGCCACGACCTTTATGTAAACAAAGGGCAAGTTGGTACTGAGCTCGAACATAGCCTCCAACGGAAGCTTTGTACAGCCATTTAATAGCCTCCTCACTGTCCGGAGGATTAGCTGCATACAGTATAAAGGGGTCATTTCATTACTGCATAGAGACACAATAACCAAAAGTAATTAAAGTCAATGCTAAAACTTGTAAATCAAATGCTTCCATTTGTGGTCAATAAGCTTTGACATAGAACTCTGTGAATGCAAATGAAAGGCAAAGTTTCTGGTGGGTGCAGTTAGTGATCACATGACTTCACATGTGTATGCAGATTCTTAATTTTAATTAAGTAGCATACTAGCATTTAACTTGATGCATAACATGAAACCACCATACACTGATGGTAGAACCGGAGCCTACTCTGGTTCACAGACACAATCACCAGAGGAATCATAAAGGGTAAGGACAAACAATAGTCACAAAAAGCATTGCTGCCTTCAACTTTTCAGGTATATGTACTGCCGAGGTGTTCCAACAATCTGCTTGCTTGCGAGTTCTGCCCCCCCCCCCCCCCCCCCCCCGACCTCCTTGCATTTAATAGTTCTTCAGAGAAGGGTAAACTTCAGAGTGTTCAAGTATACAGCATTTTGCAGCTAAAAAGACAACTATGATATACCTCTCTCAACCCTTCTTAATGTGATTGCTCTACTACCTTAACGGTGCAAGAGCTTCTTGCACAGCTCGGGTATCAATGGCTCTCAGGCTAAAACCAAACAATTGGCATTAGCTGGAGGGTGGATAGTAGGTTATTGTTTAACTGGTGGCTTGTGGCTCTACTCCAGAAGCACATCTGATGGTGTTTAGCAGTTTAGGGCATGATTGATGTGAAAGAGATGGTTCAGAAAAGATATCAGGAAGCTGATGCTGTAAAGGAAGTTAGAAAGAGCCAACACCAGAGATGTACAAATATACATCGCTTTTACTGAAACAACTCTAGTTCAACAAAGACCAAATTCGCGGAAAGAAAAATGAACAACTAGAATCACCTCACCCCCCTACACTCAATTTTGGACAACAAACCTCAATTGGTGGTAATGATTAGATGGGGCAGATTTTAAAGAAACGTTAAGTCAATAATAAATCTGACGCACAAACTTGTAGTCTGAATGAGAACCAAAGAGGCATAGCCTAAGAAGCAAACGCATAGACCTCTGGCCTACGATTGGTGAATCGAGCCCACTGTTAGTAATTTCAAGGCTGCTAATTCTCATATACACCAAAGAAATTCTGCTCATTTCGATACAAAAATTTACTCTCTTTTTTCTTTTGCGAATAAGTAAGGTATTCATTTCATTGATTGCACCAAGAAGGTGGGAATAATATCTACTACTATCAATATACATGTATAATGTCCCAAACCGCCACAGGCGATTCTCTCAAGCACCCAGCTATATTCTATGCGTTCACGTCTAGCAGTCCGGGATAGAGTCATTTCACCGGTAGGATCATCCTCCCTATTTGATATTTCTTACTAAAAGTTTAGACTTTATAGAATACTTGACTACGACCATAAACTATGACAACCATAAGCAGACTTGTAATTATGTCAGGGCAATACTTTATGCTAATTCACAGCTAACACACCCATGTTTGGGTGTTCTTTCAAGGACAATACTTTTTGCTCTCATTCACACAGCAAGATAGTTGTTAGGGGTTGTTTGGTAGCTTGTTAGGAGCTAAGTTATACATGTATTAAATCCTGCATAAGTAATACCGTGCTTGGTAGCATGTTTTTGCTATATATAAAATCCAACACACCTAATACAGTGTTTGGTTTGCAATTAAGAAACCCGCATGAGAGAATTTATGTATTATTTTATATAGGATAGAAGATGGAATAAATAATACTACATGAATAACCGAACCCTGCATAACTAATCCCTGCATAATATAATATATAGATTCTCTCATAACGAATCTATAAAGGGCAGCCCGGTGCACTAAGCTCCTGCTATGCGCGGGGTCTGGGGAAGGCCGGACCACAAGGGTCTATTGTACGCAGCCTTACCTGCATTTATTCAAGAGGTTGTTTCCACGGCTTGAACCTGTGACCTCCTTGTCACATGGCAGCAATTTTATCAGTTACACCAAGGCTACCCTTCACCCTCATAATCAATCCATGTATTACTGATACCTGCATAACTCTAGCTAGCTACAAAACGACCTTTTAGAACTTAATTATAGAACAATTCCAAAAGGTAACTAATTACTGTACCTTGCAAGAGGCAAATGCCCAAATTACACTGACCAGCAGGATCACCAAGTACAGCTGCTTTTCTATAAAAAGAAATCCCTTGTTCCTTTCTCCCCATTTCCCAATATACCAAACCAGCATCAACCATAGCCAAAGTTGAACCACGAGCTGCACCTTTAAGGAAAGACTCAAGTGCCTTATTCAAATTAACCTTAACCCCACCACGTCCATGCTTAAACCTCTTCCCATATTTCAAAAACAACATTGCTTCTCTTAATGGTCTTAACCCATCACACCAAGACTTACATACTTGTGATGCTGCACGTAAATTTGGCAATGTGAAAGTAGCTGCAATTTTCAATAACACATCATCAGGTAGTTGTGAGAAATCTCGATTTTTTGGATTCAATTGGAAATTATGATTATTAATTGTGGGGTTGTTTGTTCTTGGCTTATTAATTGTGGGGTTGCTTGTTCTTGGCTTACTAATTGTGGGGTTGTTTGTTCTTGGCTTATTAATTGTGGTTTGTTTTGTTGATTGGAATGAAAAGGAGGTGAAACGAGGACCATTGTCAGATTTACAAGGCCATGTTCTTTGATTATTCATTTGGTATTCTGGGGATGCAGCTGCCATTGGTTTCGAATAGAAATATAATTCCTTTAAAGAATTTGAAATGAAGGTGTCAAAGAATTAATTAAGGAAGAAATAGCGGTGGAAGGGAAGGGTTGAGGGGTTTCAGGTTCTTGAAATTTGGAAGGAAAGAAAATGAGGAGGAAAGGAGAGGTTTGGGAGCTTTTTCTGCACAATGTTCGGTTTTGTTGACAAATAAAATATCGGGAATATATATAGTACTTAACTCTTGACTGGATTTATTTAAGGTCAAATTAAACATTCGGCAAGTCGGCAAAAAATTAATTATATTCACTAACTAAATATTTAAAATATACTCTCTTCGTCCCTATTAAAAAGAATGATCTATTTCTATATTTGGTAATAATTTATTTTTATGTAATGACTTATAACCATATAAAATATGTGACTCATTTAACACCATAAATTTAAAAGTTTTCTCTTCTTTCTTAAATTTGATGTACAATCAAATATGTTCACATAAACTGAAACGGAGGGAGTATATATTAATATTTATCAAAAATATATCTTTATGTATATTATATATTAATATACGAAATATATATATATATATATATATATATATATATATATATATATATATATATATATATACTCCCTCTATTCCTTTTAATTGCCGCTCTAGCTAAAAAAGGTTATCCCAAAATAATTATCACTTTAGAAATTCAAAACAAAAATTAGATTTTTGTTTTCAACTATAACCTTAATATTAAAGAAAAATGCGCAATATTTAAGAAGAACCAATCAATCTACTTTATTAAATATGGGTAACTTAGTAAACTATCTGTTATATTTATTATTTTCTTAATGAATGTGAAATGAGGCAAAACGACAACTAAAATGGGACAGAGAAAGTGATATCTTACATAATTAGGTGGAAATTTACGTAGTATTATTTTAAAATAAAATAAGAATATAGTAAATGAATAATATAAGACCTTAAAACTTGTACTCTTGAATATGTCATAATATTTGTAGTATTATTTTCAAATATGAAAATACGTCATTATTTCTGGAACGAATTACAAAACAATATTACATAAATTAAATTCTAAAAATTATTATACATCAGATAAGTAATTTCTACTATATTAGAAGCACCGGTTGGGGTGCTTTTCGTCATCCGTTGTGGGGCCCCCATGAAATATTCCCCATATTAAACAGGCCCATAATTAAAAAAAATTGTGGGCCCCATATATATTAAACAAGAACTCATATTAAAAAAAATTGTGGGCCCCATATTAAACACTAACCAGTATTAAAAAAAAAAACTGGAACCCACCGCATCCAAACTCACGAGAAAAAAAAAGTGGACCCCATATTAACAAAATTAAGCAATATTAAAAAAAAAAGGGAATCTCATATTAAAAAAACAAATAATGTTAAAAAATATGTGGGCCCCATATTAAACACCATGTGTATTCATAGCAAACACTAATATAATAAAGTTTTAAATACGGAACACAAACTACAATGTTATATTAATCGTGTTTTGAACATAGTTTCCCATATTGACAAAATCAAGCAATATCTAAATAAATAAATAAAAAAAAGTGCAGACTTTGTATTCTTAGCAAACACTAATATAATAAAGTTTTAGATACGGAGCACAAATTACAATGTTATATCAATCGTGTTTTGAACATAGTATGTATATATATATATAGTGCAAACTAATAATGTCCAAAAGGGTGGGCCCCATACTAAACAACACCAAGCAATATAAAAAAATAAAAATAAAAAAAAAACTATATAAACCCATGTTTCATCGTCCGTTGTCCCTTAAAAAAAAGGGTGGGCCACATACTAAATAACACCGAGCAATAAAAAAAAAGGAAGAAAAAAAAGTGGAACTCACCACATCCAAACACACGGGAAAAAAAAAGTGGACCCCATATTAACAAAATCAAGCAATATTAAAAATAAAAATAAAAAGTGAATCCCATATTAATAAACAAATGCTTAGAAAATCTAACAATTAAATCAATAATGATGGACTCATTGTCACATGCGTATCAACCCATTAATGAGAGCAAATGAAATTATTGTACAGCAACATACTTAAAATACTTATATATTAAAATAAGATAAATTTAATTACTTTTTCATTTTTTCCTTACTCTAATAAATGTGAAAAACAATTGTGGGCCCCATATTAAACACCATGCGTATTCGTAGCAAACACTAATATAATAAAGTTTTAAATACGGAGCATAAACTATAATGTTATATTAATCGTGTTTTGAACATAGTATCCCATATTGACAAAATCAAGCAATATATATATATATATATATATAAAGTGAATCCCATATTAAAAAAATAAACAATATCAAAAAAAAAGTGCAGACTTTGTATTCTTAGCAAACACTAATATAATAAAGTTTTAGATACGGAGCACAAATTACAATGTTATATCAGTCGTGTTTTGAACATAATGTATATATATATATATATATATATATATATATATATATATATATATATATATATATATATATATATATATATATATATATATATTATATGCATAAAAATAGTGCAAACTAATAGTGTCCAAAAGGATGGACCCCATACTAAACAACACCAAGCAATATAAAAAATAAAAATAAAAAAAATAAAAACTATATAAAGCATGGGTTTACACCCATGCTTCAACGTTCGTTGTCCCTTAAAAAAAAGGGTGGGCCCCATACTAAATAACACCGAGCAATAAAAAAAAAAGGAAGAAAACAAAATGGAACTCACCACATCCAAACTCATGGGAAAAAAAAGTGGACCCATATTAACAGAATCAAGCAATATTAAAAAAAAAAAGTGAATCCCATATTAATAAAACAAACAATGTTAAAAAACAAATGCTTAGAAAATCAAACAATTAAATCAATAATGATGGACTCATTGCCACATGCGTATCAACCCATTAGTGGGAGCAAATGAAATTATTGTACAACAACATACTTAAAATACTTATATATTAAAATAAGATAGAATTTAATTATTTTTTCATTTTTTTCCTTACTCGAATAAATGTGAAAATAGATTAATGTCATAAAAGAAAAAATAATATTAAATGGAGATCAAATAATTAATAAGCTAAATTAGTGAAATATAATTCTAATTGACGTTTCCTTAAAAAACCGTGTAAAAAACAACATGACAAGTAAAATGAGTTAAACAAAAAATATTTACTAAAAATTAAAAAATAGAAGTTCTTCATGGCCCCATATTAAACACCAACCAATATTAAAAAAAAAAGAGGGGGAAGAAAAAAGTGGAACCCACCACATCCAAACTCACGGGAAAAAAAAGTGGACCCCATATTAATAAAATCAAGCAATATTAAAAAAAATGAATCCCATATTAAAAAAAACAAATAATGTTAAAAAAAAAGTGCTTAGAAAATCAACAATTAAATCAATAATGATGGATTCATTGCCACATGCGTATCTACCCATTAGTGGGAGCAAATGAAATTATTATACAGCAACATACTTAAAATACTTATATATTAAAATAAGATAGAATTTAATTACTTTTTCATTTTTTCCTTACTCTAATAAATGTGAAAAGAGATTAATGTCATAAAATAAAAAATAATAGTAAATGGAGATCAAATAATTAATAAGGTAAATTAGTGAAATTCTAATTCTAATTGACGTTTCCTTAAAAACTCGTGTAAAAAACAACATGACAAGTAAAATGAGTTAAACAAAAAATACTTACTAAAAATTAAAAAATAGAAGTTCTTCATTTAAATAGAAAATTAAATTTCTACTTCGTTTCATCTTAAACAGGTAAAATTAATATAATAATTTGAATTAGAATTATCCAACTCAGAATTTGATAAAAAACTTATATGTATTACTTTACTATTACTACTATATAGAAGAGCCGGTTTATAGATGCAAGATCGTCATCCGTGTTCGGTCATACTTTTTTATTGTTATTCCGTCATGTCATTTATTTATTATGTTTACTAAAATAAATATACTTAAAATATATATATTTAAAAAATAAGATACAATTTAATTACTTTTTTATTTTTATTCTTACTCTAATAAATGTGAAAAGAGATTAATATCAAATGAAGATCAAATAATGAATAAGATAAATTAGTCAAATTACAATTCTAATTCACGTTTCCTTAAAAACTCATGCAAAAGACAACATGACAAGTAAAATGAGTTAAACCGATAATATTTACTAAAAATTAAAAAATAGCATTTCTTCGTTTAAATAGAAAATTAATTTCTACTTTGTTTCGTTTCAAACATGTAAAATTAATTTAATAATGTGAATTAGAATTATCCAAATCAAAATTTGATAAAAAATAATAAGTATTTTACACTTTTAAATTAATCGAATTAAAATTGAAAATATCAACTGATGCTTAAATATTGCTATTATTTTATTTCAAAGAGAGGACAATAGTTTTCTTTTAAACAAGTCTTCTCTTTTTAAAAGTATTAACAAATTTTCGTAGCAAACACGAATAAAATAAAGTTTTAGATACGGAGCACAAACTATAATGTTATATTAATCGTATTTTGAACATAGTATATATATATATATATATTATTTAAACACAACTACATATACATAGATACGCTATAATCCGAAGTGCGCACGGGCATAGGCCATCTTGTACTAACAATATATATATATATATATATATATATATATATATATATATATATATATATATATATATATATATTATTTAAACACAACTACATATACATAGATACGTTATAATCCGAAGTGCGCACGGGCATAGGCCATCTTGTACTAACAATATAATGTATGTGCTATATATATATATATATATATATATTATTTAAACACAACTACATATACATAGATACGTTATAATCCGAAGTGCGCACGGGCATAGGCCATCTTGTACTAACAATATAATGTATGTGCTACAACAATGTCAACCATATAATTTTTTTCCACCCAAAAAAAAAATGTGAACCAAATAATTGGTTGGAATATAGTAGGTAGAAGGTAGGGGGAAGTGTATGGGGGAGCCGTGTGAGAAGTTTGAGTTTTCAGTTTTGTCATCATGTCATACAAAACGCGTATTCTCAGATGTAACCTCTGATGTACTCACGAAACGGTCGTGCTCATCATTTATACTTATATAGTAAGCAGTTAACTGCACATACTTTTGTTTTTTCTCTATTTCTTTATGGGAGGAAGTTGTGATGTATCTTCTGAATTGAAGGAAGACAAATGAGAGAAGGTGATGGCTAGTATTTTGTTTTTATATTACCTAAAAAAAAATAAGTAAAGGTAGATTCAGAATTAAGAGTTACATTGATTGAAATCATTTTTTTATGCGGAGTGCCCTTCAAATGTACTGGTCTTTAATTTTTACCTCTCAAATTATTGGTCTTTAATTTTTATCCTTCGTCTAAAACTCCTAAGTTCCGGGTTCGAACCCCCGACCAATTAAAAATGTAAAAAAATTTCATCAGGTAGAACTTGGATTCTTAAGGCAGAATTTTGTCTTCAAAACTCTGCCTCGAAATTCTGCCTGAAGGTAAATTCTGCCTTTTGAAGGCAAAATTCTGCTTTAAGGCAGAGTTTTGCCCAAAACTCTACCTCAAGGTAGAGTTTGCTGAGGCAGAGTTTGCCTGCAAAACTCTTCCTTAAGACAGAGTTTGCATGAGGCAGAGTCTGTAAGTAACCTCCGCCTAGCGATTTTTTTTTAATTTTTGCCTAAGCAAGGGTTTGAATCCGGAACCCTGAGATTTTAAGTAAAGTGCAAAGTTAAATACTTTTATTTTGATGGGCAAAAATTAAAGACAACCCCAAAATACGGGCATTACTGCGAATTGCCCCATTGAAATAAATACACTTTTTTTACCCCGGATTTCCGTAACAATTAAATTTGTAAGTGAGGTATAGGATATGTTGATGAATTTTAACCTATTTTGGTTGGTATGAAATGAATATGGATTTGCTTGTTGTAATATATATATATATATATATATATATATATATATATATATATATATATATATATATATATATATTATGAGTAAGTATATTGAGATCGATGATTTAAGCTAAATATATATATACTAGGCAACGTATTATGTTGAATGGATAAGTAAAATTAAAGAACACCACAAATCCAGACTAATATCAGAGAGAGGGAGAGGGAGAGAGAGAGAGAGATTTTATATATTTTGCTATTACAATGTTCTAGATCTGAAAAAGCTAACCCCAAAAAGTGGGAAAATGTTTTCTATTTATAGGTATGCCTCATGGGCCTTGAATTCAATACAAAGCCCTTTTGAAATAAAGAAACCCTAAAAAGGATAAGGTAGGATCGTACGGTCTGACACTCGTACGGTCGTCAGTACAAAATGACAGAACGGTTTCTTGACGCGTGGCAGCATTGCAATCGGTTAACCGGACCAACGGACACGATGATCTTAGACCGACTAACCGGACCAACGGACACGATGATCTCGGACCGGCGTACCCCGACAAACGGACACGCTTTCCCTGTCTCAGGTCAATGGCTTCGGGTACGATACCTTGGTGTGAAGAAAAGACCGAACATGCTCGTGCTCATTTGGACTTACCCTTGGCTCCGGACTCACCGGTCATACATTGACCCGGTTTTTACCATATACAGATAGTCCCCACACTTTTCAGAGCGTAGTTTTACCGGAGTAACGGGAAGTGGATAAGTCACAAAATCGGTGGTTCCATAAGCTCGTTCTTATCTTCAAATTTGGCGGGAACAGTTATGTTACGTCCTTCTGACATCGGTCACGTGTCTCGTCCCGAGTGGTCAACCTCGAGAAACGCCTCAACCCACATTGCTTCATATCACATCGCATTAAATGTGGGACACGTGTCACTTTTCGATTGGCCGTTGTTTGTAACCGCTACAGTATAACGCCTATATAAGGCTCACTGCAGCTTCATTTTTTCATTTTCACTCTCACTTTCACTTCACATTTTCTTCACATTCTCTACTTCTTGCTTCTTAATCATGAAGGCCACTTTGTTAACTTCTCCATTTGTTACTTTGATCGTAAAGCCTCTTTGTTACTTCATCAAAGTTTTTGCATCTTTCGACTGCTTCTCCTATTCTTCTAATATTTCCTCTTCCATTGTTACGTTCTTGAATCTCCTATCTGCCACTTCAAATTCCCAAATTTTCTTACTCTCACCTTAAAAATGGCTGCCAATACCGAATCTACTTCCCAGGATGTTCCCTCGATTTCTTCTCCGGGAGCCGAGCCTGTTTCACAACCCGAAGGAAAAACATTTGTGGAACCAACTTCTCTAGACATAATACCGTCCAGACCCAACTACAGCCACGAATTTGACGTTGAGAAGCCATCTCCAATTGCGAATAGAGGTTACGACGTAAGGCGATACCCTTCGTCTACTACGAAGGATCTCTTCCCTCGGGTCCAGGCCGAATGTGGATGGGACAAGCATCCAGTACAAGTGTTCGCCCCCAGGCCCGAGGAGTCCATTACCGATTACAGAGAAGGTTTCCTATACGTTTATACATATCCGTTCACGCTCAAATTCGATCCTCCAATTGATCCGGTTATTCTCGAGATATGCCGGCTGTACAATGTGACCTTGGCCCAAATTGGGCCAATTATCTAGAGGATCGTGGCCTTTCTCCGCTTACTGGCCAATAACGCCAAAAGGGAATTCACGTTGGGGCACTTCATCCAGTTGTATTCTTTGAGAATCTTCCGAGGAGGCGTGATAAAGATCACCAAACGAGGTCGGAACCCGATCCTTTCCAAACTCGATGAGGATAGAGACTGAGGATGGTTGGAACGTTATGTCCGGGTAAGGACCGCGGACATTATTCCGGCTGATCATATGCCCTCTCCGGAAAAGTGGAACAATAGACGTAAGTTTCTCAGTTCTTCATTCTATAATTATCCTTCTTCTACGCTTTATCAAAATTTGCTCCCTTACATACTTTTTTTTTGGCCGAAGCATGGATACCTTCTGCTGTCTGGAACCTTACCGAGTGGGTTGGAGCAATCATTAGCCAACACCCTCATGAAAAAAGGACATGGGGGGACCTGTCGCGTGGCCGATGGGTTGCCCAAAATCACGGTAATGTTCTCCTTGATTCGGTATTTATTGCATCCTCCCTTTTTCTTTTTTGTTTCTATAACTCCTTCGGTATTCAGGCTTGGCCAAACGCACGGTGGAGCCAAGACCCGAATCAACGGCCGAGACTACTGCACCGGCTCCTGAATTTTATACGGCAGGGTCATCCCGACTCATTGCTGTAGCCGGGAAGAGACAGAGAAAACCCTCGGCCAAAGGGCAAAAATTAAAGAAGAGGGCGAGAAGTGTTGTTCGGACCCTGAGGGATGAATCCGAGCCCGATGTTATTATCCGAAGGGTCGAAGCGGGCCCCTTCGTCGCCTCTATTCCGAAGGAAGAAACTACCATTCCTCCCTCGCCTATAGCTGAGGAAAGAACTTCCATTCCGACCCCGCACACAGGTGGGGAAGAAGATGTCCTTTTTCCGATTCCTCTAAGGTCTGTTGAATTTATAGACATTTCAGGTGATGCTTCACCTGAAGAGGCACCCTTGGCGAAGAGGCCTAGAAGATCTGGACCATCTCCGGACATCGAGGCCGAACAAAGGGCAGAGTTGGCCCCGAATAACGAGGCTCCAATGGTTACCAGCCTACTGCCCGGTGGCGACCAAGCTACTACATCTGAGGCACTCGCATCTACCAAGGCTGCTGAAGCCGTTCCAGCTTTTCCTACTCCTGCATCAAGGTTGGTAACCTGGACGATATGTTCACGGATACCCCTCCTGCAATCGGGGAAACAGCTGGGTTCAGACATCTTCCTATTCCTCGAGCCACGAGGGCGGCTAGCCGGTCCACTGATACGGGCGTGAGAGATTCCTTTGTAGGTATTTTCCCGGCCCCCAGTGTAGAACCGAAAAGGACGAGGTCGACCGTGATCACCGTCCTCGAGGATTGTAGCTTTTTTATCATGCCTTGTGGGAGTAGCGAGTTACCTACGGCCTTTTATCTCGAATTCAGATACGAGAAAAATGGCTGGGGTTTCTTGGCAGTGCCTTATAAATGAATGCATGCATGCAGGCAACCGGGTAACCTTTACACTCAATCTTTCCGTAATTCAATGTGATTTTCATCTCTCGCTTATCCAATTTAACTCAATTTGTTTCTTCTGCAAAGTTTTGTGCTCGTTAATGAGGGCTTTATCCGTGCCCAACACGAGGTTGACGACTTAAAGGGCCAGCTGGATGCCCAGGGCCAAGAAACGGAGAAATTCCAACACCTGTTGTAGGAAAAAGAAGAGCAACTGAGCCGGGCCGCTGCTCTTCCTAACCTTCAACCCGAGCTCGAGGCTTCAAAGGCCAAAAATCTTCGCTTGAAGGCCGAGTTGGCTGATATGGTTGAAAAGAACTGGCTCCTTGAAACGGATAATGTCGGCCTTAACCAAGACAATGCCCGTTTTATTTCGAGGCTCGGTGAACTCGAGGCCACTATTTCCCAACTTTGAAGTGAACTTGATTCGGTCAAGGATGATGCCGTGAGGATAGCAGAAAAGCATCGGCAGCTTGAATCCAAGAGTGCTAATGACAAGGAGAAGTTGAGGGTGGTCGAATAGAAGGCCAAGAAACGAGCCCGGATTAGTGACGAGCTCAAGAGCAAGCTCGAGGAGGCTGCAGAGGCCAATGATGTGCTTCAGGCCGAACTTGAGTCAACTAATAAAATTCAAACAGTTCTTCTTGAAGAGAGATCCTAACTAGAGGCAAAACTGACAAAAGTCGAGGTCGACCTAGAAGAGTCACTCAAAGACACGGAGATTGCCGAGGCTCGTTCTACGATTCTGGTTGAGTATGAGCGGTGAAAATCCCAGAGGATTACCCTCGAAGAGGTTGAAAAGGGGTTAGGGGACCTCCAGGCCCGGATACTCGAAGCCAAAGAGATCGAGGAGAGGGCCAAGAAAGCTCTCGATGCTGAGTCTGAAGATTCTAAGCAGACGGTTTCCGAGAATTTCGGTTCTAACCATACCGGGTAGATCAGGGCCTGTACGAGCCTTTATTATTTTTTTTATTTTTTTTTCGCTTTTGACTTGTATGGGAAGTTCAAATGTAAAGACTTGGTTTTATATACGAAATGCGTATTTCCCAGTAGTCCCTATTGTTTTCTCCATTCTTCTATCCGAGTGTATGTTATGACATTTTCCTTAATCGTTATATCCGGCAACGGATGATCCAAGGTTCGAAGTCACCTTTTTGTCCGAATTGCGCCTATCTTATTAATTATTGGGTTTTTCTTCGTTCAGTACGTTTTTGACCAAGAATGTTATCGAATGGTTTGCCCGCGGGGCTTATTTATGCTTCGTGAATTCAGACGTCTCCGAATCATGTTGGGCATTTTAGGTCGAGGTTTTTAAGTTGTTTGAACCTTTTTCGACCGTTTGCTTATAATATATTAGGTTCGGATACCTGAATCCCTGGATTTTATCAAGTTTTGAGACGGCAGCCCCCATTCGAGGGTGTTAAAAGATTTTGGCTCGGTTCAACGAAACTTTGTTGCCTTTGCTGAATTTTGATGATAGTCCCCGGTATAGGGCATTTAATAAAAAGACATGTCCGAGACGTATTTTTTCATAACGCTTCTTTATATTGCAAGTGTTTACATGTACATAATATAAGGATTTCATCCGTTTCCTTCTGGTTTTTGCCATAGCACATACTAAGTGGATGCGATTCGCTTTTGATCGTTTGGTTCTTACATCGAAGCCTAATGCAAAAGGTCTAGGTTTACACAAAAATAAAAAGTCACAAAATTTCGAGGACCTTTCTGGTATAGCACTTAACAGTGTTTTTTCATCTGCTTTGGTGAGTTAAACTCATTCTTCCTTTTCGGGATAGGCCTCGATGTGGGTATGAAAGTCCCCAAGTGTTTATCCGAGCTGCATGATCGGATAAGCACTTATTAAGTCTCCACTCGAGGGGCAGACCCTCCGTTTCCGGGAACTTTTCCTTATTTCCATAAAGTAACACGTTGTATTTGTTGCCTCATTAATAACCTTGTCGGAAAACCCACTTCAGGACAAAACTGTACTAAGGAAAAGAGTGCAACACGTGTTTTCAGACCTAACTTCATTCGGTACTACTTCTGCAAAAAGGGATAGGTTAATAAAAGATGATCACTAGGGTAGGCATCCATACCTTAGCAATAGTATCTAGTAATAGTATCTCTTGAAATGATCCACATTCCAGTTATTGCGCAACCGTTGTCCATCCATGGATTCCAGCTAATACGACCCTTTGCCTGTTACTCTGATTATCTTGTACAACCCTTCCCAGTTCGGACCCAACTTCCCGTCATTGGGATTCTTGGTGTTCAAAGTGACTTTCCGAAGTACCAAGTCCCCAACTCGGAAATGCCGAAGATTGGCCCTCCGGTTGTAGTACCTTTCCATTATTTATTTTTGAGCTGCTAAACGGACCAACGCATTTTCGCTTAGTTCGTATGCCATGTCGAGTTTTATGGCCATAGCCTCCTTGTTTGACCCGCTAGTGATGTATTTGAACCGGAGGTTCAGTTCGATAATTTCTACGCGAATCAGAGCTTCGGCCCTGTAGACCAACGAGAAAGGTGTTTCTCCCGTGCTTGGTTTTGATGTAGTCCTGTAAGCCCACAATACCTTTGGCAGCACCTCCTTCCATTTATGTTTCGATGTTTCAAGTCTTTTCCTTAGATTTTGAATGATTGTTTTGTTCGTGGATTCAGCTTGTCCGTTTACACTCGAGTGATACGGAGTCGATACAATCTTCTTGATCTTCAACCCTTCGAGGAAATTATTGACCTTGCTGCCAACGAACTGAGGGCCGTTATCACACGTTATTTTGGTCGGGATGCCGAAACGACAGATAATATGGTCCCGTATGAAGTCAATAACCTCCTTTTCTCTAATCTTTTCGAAGGCCTGCGGTTCAACCCATTTTGAGAAATAGTTAGTCATAAACAGAATGAAATGAGCTTTACCTAGTGCCCATGGCAAAGGACCGACGATGTCCATTCCCTACTTCATGAACGGCCAAGGTGATACCACCGGGTGCAGCAACTCCCCGGGTTGGTGAATCATCGAGGCATACCTTTGACACCCGTCGCATTTCCGAACAAAATTCTTCGCATCATCATCCATCCGATTTCAGTAATAACCGGCTCTAATAATTTTTTGAACCAAAGCCTCCGCATCAGAGTGATTACCATAGGTACCCTCGTGGACTTCTCTCATCACGTAATCTGTTTCTCCGGGACCCAAACACTTGGGTAGAGGTATGAAGAAAGACCGTCGACACAATTGGCCGTCTATTAAACAAAATCGTGCTGCTTTGGTCCGGAGTGATCGTGATTTCTTTGGGTCGCTCGGGATTTTCCCATTTTACAAGTAGTCGATGTATCTGTTGCGCCAATCCCAAGTTAGACCCATTGTGTTTATCTCGGCCTGCCCGTTTTCTATCGCCGAATTCATCAACTGTATTACGGTACCGGGGTTGATTTCCTCCGCTTCTACTGAAGAGCCCAAATTGGCCAATGCATCGGCTTCATTATTCTGCTCCCTGGGTACATGCTGCATGGTCCATTCTTTAAACCGGTGTAATATCACCTGAGTTTTCTTCAAGTATCTTTGCATACGCTCATACTTGACCTCGAAGACACCATTTACTTGGTTAATGACCAAAAGAGAGTCGCATTTTGCTTCGATTATTTCAGCTCCCAAACTCCGAGCCAATTCCAAACCTGCCTCATACGCGGCTTCATTGTTAGTCAATTTAATAGTTCTAATCAACTGTCTAATGGCATCACCGGCGGGGGTTTTAAGGACAATGCCCAACCCGGAACCTTTTAGGTTCAAAGCCCCATCTGTGTGTAGAGACCAGATACCCGAAGCCTTTCCCGAGGTTAGCAAAAGTTCTTTCTTTACCTCGGGAATAATGGCGGGGGTAAAGTCTGCCACAAAATCGGCTAAGATTTGAGACTTAATAGTCGTTCTAGGATTATATTTGATATCATATCCGTTAATCTCTACGGCCCATTTGGTCAGTCTACCTAATAACTCTGGTTTATGCATGACGTTTTTTAGCGGGTAAGTGGTTACTACGCATATCGGATGGCATTGAAAGTAAGGTTTCATCTTTCTTGATGCACTTACCAAAGCTAAGGCCAACTTTTCGAGGTGTGGATAACGAGTCTCCGCATCCCCTAAAGTCCTACTCACATAATATATTAGAAATTACGTACCTGCTTCTTCTCAGACCAAAACGCCACTTACCGCTACCTCGGACACGGCATGGTATAGAAACAACTGTTCGTCTGCCTTCGGCGTGTGTAGCAGGGGCGGGCTTGATAAGTATATTTTTAATTCCTACAAATCCTTTTGACATTCCGGTGTCCAGATGCAGTCATTCTTATTTCTCAGTAATGAGAAGAAACGGTGACTTTTATCCAAAGACCTCGAAATAAAACAGCTCAGTGCTGCTATCCTTCCGGTGAGCCTCTGCACGACCTTGACGTTGTTCACCACCTCAATATCTTCTATGGATTTGATCTTGTCCGGGTTAATTTCAATTCCTCGGTTCGACACCATGAAACCCAAAAATTTACCTCTCCGGGTTAAGCTTCATATTGTATTTGCAAAGCACATCGAGGGTATCCTGCAAATGTTTTAAATGGCCCTCTGTTTCCAGGGACTTGGCTACTATGTCATCAACATAAACTTCCATTGTTTTCCCTATCTGTTCTTCGAACATTCCATTAACTAGGCGTTGGTAAGTTGCTCCGGCATTTTTTAACCCGAATGGTATGACATTATAACAGTAAGTACCGTATCGGGTAATAAAGGACATTTTCTCTTGATCCTCCGGGTGCATCCGGATTTGGTTGTACCCAGAGTAAGCATCGAGAAAACTCAACATCTCATGCCCGGCCGTTGAATCGATCATTCGATCGATGTGAGGCATCAGAAATGAATCCTTTGGGCATGCTTTGTTCAGATCCTTATAGTCAACACACATTTTAAATTTATTACCCTTCTTTGGCACCACCACTACATTGGCTAGCCAATCCGGGTATTTTACCTCCCGGATATAACCTATTTTTAAAAGCTTTGTTACCTCATCTTTTACTAAGGCATGTTTTGGCTCGGCCATTGGCCTCCTTTTCTACTTCACCGGGGGAAATCTCTTATCGAAGTTGAGCTTATAAGTTGTGACTTCCGGTGACACACCTGTCATGTCGATATGGGACCATGCAAAACAATCGGCATTAGCTTGAAGAAATTTAATTAACTTGTTCCTAAGCTTCGAGGTTAACCCGTGCCCAGGTATACCTTTCTATCCGGTAGATATTCGAACAAGATGACTTGTTCCAGCTCCTCCACGGTGGATTTGGTTGCATCCGATTCCTCCGATAATACAAACAATCTGGGTACGCCGAAATCGTCCTCTTCACCAACCGGGTCCGATCCCTTCTGCTTCTCTTTCAGACCCGTATCCTTTAATTGCTATTTGGTTTCCTCGCCTCCGATTAATTCATCATCTCTTTAATCTTGCTTTTTTGGAAAAAGTGGCGCTTCCTCGACCGCAAACATCTCCCTTGCAGCGGGCTGTTCACCTCGGATAGTTTTTATCCCCTCCGGGGTCGGGAACTTCAGCAACTGGTGAAGTGTTGATGGTATTGCTCTCATGCTATGAATCCACGGTCTGTCGAGCAAAGCATTATACTTCATATCTCCCTCGATGACATAGAATACCGTCTAATGTATGGTGCCGTCAATGTTGCCGACAAAGAAATCTCTCCCTTCGTGGTTTCACTTACCATATTGAACCCACTGAGTAATCGGGCTACCGGTACAATCTGGTCGAGTAGCCTTAGCTGTTCTACCACTCCCCACCGGATGATGTTGGCCGAACTACCTGGGTCAATCAAAATACGTTTGACTTGTGATTTGAAAATAAGGATAGAAATTACCAATGCATCATTGTGCGGTTGAATGATGCCTTCTGCATCCTCGCTGCTGAAAGAGATGGAACCCTCGGGTACATAATCGCGGTTGCGCTTCTCTCGTATAATGGAAACCTTTGTTCGTTTCATCACCGACCCTCGTAGAGCATCTGTTCCCCTAATTATCATATTGATTACATGTTGAGGTTCCACCGGCTCAGCATGTTTGTGACTCTCCCTTTCTTTGTAGTGGTTTTTAGCTCGTTCACTCAGGAATTCTCGAAGGTGGCCATTCTTCAATAAACGAGCCACCTCTTCCCTTAACTGATGACAGTCTTCAGTTCTGTGCCCATGTGTCTCATGATATTCTCACACCACGCTCAGATCCCGTTGACCCGGGTCTGACCTCAATGGCCTTAGCCATCTAGCCTCCGTGATACGGTTGATAGCTGAGACGAGGTCCGAGGTGTTGACGTTGAAGTTGTACTCCGATATCCTCGATACGTCTTTGTTGCTAGCCAAACTCCCTGTATCACTTCTAAATGATAGGCCTCGACTGTTTGATGGGCGTTCGGCCCATTTATCGCCCCTACCCGAGAAGTGGCTAGGGCCGACCCTTGATTTTTCTGACCTAAAACTCAATTTTTCCGAATGAGAGTATGGGCGGTACCTTTCCCTCGATGGTCGCATCTCCAGCTCATAATCTTTCCTCGACCTTTCAGAGCTTTTGGTCATATTTATGGGTCCCGGGGGAAGTTCGAATTGGTCATCCTCTACCCAAATCTTTGATTCGGATCTGTTATGTACATCTGCCCAGGTTACAGCCTCATATTCCAACAAGTTTTCTTTCAGTTTGAATGAAGCAGTCGAGCTCCGAGGATTACGCCCTTTGGTGAAAGCTTATGCGGCCCATTCTTTCGGAACTGGAGGAAGCTCCATCCGATCCCTTTGGAAGCGGTTCGCAAATTCTCGTAACAACTCATCGTCCCTTTAGGCTATTCGAAAGATATCCGCCTTCCGGGCTTGCATAATTTTAGCTCCGGCATGGGCTTTGATGAACGCATCTGTTAACATTTCGAAGGAAGTGATGGAATGCTCTGGCAGATGGTCATACCAGGTCAACGCCCCTTTCGATAACATTTCCCCAATTTTTTTCAACAAACACGGACTCAATTTCATCCTCTTCGACATCATTGTCTTTTATGGCACAGGTGTACGAAGTCACGTGCTCTTGCAGTCCGTTGTACCATCATATTTCGGTATATCCAGCATCTTGAACCTCTTCAGGATTAACTTCGGAGCCGCACTATGAGGGAAAGGCCTTTGAATGTACCTATTTGAGTCTGACCCTTTCAGAATTGGCGGAGCTCTCGGGATCTGATCCACCCGAGAGTTATACGTTTCCACCCTATTTTCCATTGCATCTACCCGCTTTGCCAAGGTCTCGAGCATCTTCACGACTTCGGTGGATGATCCAGCTCTGGATCCATTACTCTCGACTATCCGTGTTTTATCCTTCCTTGGTTCGGTGACCTCTTTTGACCTTTCCGGAGCTGCCTTATCAATTTTGCTCTGCAGCTGAGCTATTGCAATCCCCTGTTCGGCTATGGCGGTCCCCTGTTCCTGCAACATTTCAAAAATTAAATGTATGTTAATCTCATCTGGAGTATCGGGTGTTTTCCGGCCTTAAGCCCGAGATAGAGTAATCGAGTTATGAGTATTCAAGGGATCAATGGCCGGTAAGATGGCATTCTCCCGATTCACGGTGTTCTGCCGGTTGAGGCCTTCTCTCGAATCAACAGAGTTTGGATCCATTGGATCTGCAGGTAGGTTTCGCAACTGTTCTCGTTTTCAGCCACAATTTCGTTGTTGTTGACATGACCGGACTGTCCGCTGCTTACCATTTTGTCCGTTTTTTGGAGAAATTAGCAGATATCTTAATCAACGGGTGAAAGAAGGTAGAAGCAAAGATTAAAAAACCACTATTATCCTAGCCCCACGGTGGGCGCCAAACTGTTTACCCCGGATTTCAGTAACAATTAAATTTGTAAGTGAGGTATAGGATATGTGGATGAATTTTAACCTATTTTGGTTGATATGAAATGTATATGGATTTGCTTGTTGTAATATATATATATATTATGAGTAAGTATATTGAGATCGATGAATTAAGTTAAATATGTATATACTAGGCAACGTATTATGTTGAATGGATAAGTAAAACTAAAGAACACCACAAATCCGGACTAATATCAGAGAGAGAGAGAGAGCTTTTATATTTTTTGCTATTACAATGTTCTAGATCTGAAGAAGGTAACCCCAAAAAGTGGGAAAATGTCTTCTATTTATAGGTATGCCTCATGGGCCTTGAATTCAATACAAAGCCCTTTTGAAATAAAGAAACCCTAAAAAGGATAAGGTAGGACCGTACGATCTGACACCCGTATGGTCGTCAATACAAAATGGCAGAACGTTTTCTTGACGCGTGGCAGCATTGCAACCGATTAACCCGATCAACGGACATGATGATCTTAAACTGGCTAACTGGACCAACGGACACGATGATCTCGGACCGACGTACCCGGACAAACGGACACGCTTTCCCTATCTCAGGTCAATTGTTTCGGGCACGGTACCTTGGTGTGAAGAAAAGATCGAACTTGCTCGCGCTCATTTGGACTTACCTTTGGCTCCGGACTCACCGGTCATACATTGACCCGATTTTAACCGTATACAACTTTGTGTGGCCCACATTGAAATAAATACACTTTGTGTGGCCCAATTTAGTTTTGATTGCAGATAATTTAACATTAGCAACTTTTCTGTTGACCATTTATTCTTTAATAGCATATAATAAGCATTACCAATTTTTGTATTGTCCAGTCCAAAAGATGTTAATGCAGATTATCCGCTATCAAGAATAAAATGGCCCCTGCATTCTCATATAATATTACAAAGGGTCGTTTGCCCTTTTGTCCCTATTTTGTGCCACTCTTTACTTTTGTTCCCGAAGGCAAACAACTTTTTTGCGGGACATAAATTTATATTTTTGGATGATAATATCCCACAAGTTATGTCTCACACCCTTAAGGAACTTATGCTTGGCCAGGCATAAGTTACTACTAAGGACAACAACTAAAGACTAACCCATTTGAAGGGAAAAGTTAAAGACCAGCCAATTTGAAGGACAAATCGTGCAATTTCTTCTATTGAAAACGTATTTCTTAATTTCCTTTCAATTTAATGAAATTTTGTAGGTGTTTGGACATGAATCGAATGATATTTGAAAAAAAAAAAAAATTGAAGTTGAAAAAACTTTTGAAAGCTGAAATAAGTTATGTTTGGGTGTTCATTTCACTTGAAAAAAAGTTTGTGAGTGAAAAAGAATTCACTTGCAAAACTTGTCATAACTAATTTTTAAAATTTCCAAAAAAGTATCTTCAGTAATTAACTAAAAATATATTACATGCTAGCTGCTTTCCATACTTTGCTATAGTGTCTGTCACACCATTTGTTGTCCTATGTTTATGGCATATCCGAACTGCTTCCATCTTATCCAAGAGGTCCCTGCAAGCAGTTAAAAGACTAGTTAGATATTTTGGGGTTGGGTTATGTACAAGTTGATTAATACGTGGGTATCTATTTCAATAATCAGTGGGAGCATATTCTGCTCATGTGCAAAATGTAATAAATGATATAGCATTATCAATTCAGCATGCAGTACCTCAGCATGATGTAGAAATTTGATATAACCAAATATCCGGTTGTAGAATTGCGATAGACTCTAGACACACCCCCAATCTTAGTTGTTGGAGTGACAGTGCCATCAATATTTAATTTAAAGTAACCATCAGGGGGAGGGGTCCAATGTATATGATTGTTTGAATTGGAAGGAGCATGTGGATTGGGAGGAGTTTGTTGATAGTAATATTTAGCAACATGATATCTAATAGTACGAGATGAAACATAGTCATGTCTCTTGTTGAAAAGGTTATTATTACGAGTGAGCCAAATATGCCAAAGGATATAAGGGATAAAGAGTTGCTAGAGGCACAATTAATTAAATGGTAGTTTAGATTTGTTGTGGCAGTGGTGAGTCATGAATTTTGCAACCATAGAGCCCTTGTCTCTTTTCATTTCTTTTACAACTAGAGAGGCAAGCCCTGGTAAACAAAGTTTTGTTGGAAATTATTCAGTTGTATAAGCCACATATTGAATGGAATCAACTCATTCAAGTTACGTTGTATGTTTGAATGAAGGGGATGATCTAGTGATTTAGAAACAACGTCTCTTATTTCAGGCATCTGCAAACTATACACAATACCAAATAATTAATAAAAGAGAAGGCATCAAATATTAACACAACTCCAAACAACTTGCCCAAAAAAGAAAATGAAAAAAAAAAATGCTCAAAAAGTTGTGTTAGGAACATTCTGCTTTTACGGCCTATCATTCACAACTTAGTAGTGTCACAACTTTTGGACTATCAAATGTGCCGGAGGAACATCAGCTCTTCAACTAGGACATATCTGACACTCAGAGCCCAAGCATTAGCATTTATTGTTCCTGCAAATTATTGAAAATGGCACAGACCAGAAATAGTCAGGGCAAGTTCTTGTTAAATGTATCAACCTCACTATTTACGCAGGTTGCATATTCATATGAAGATGGTAAGATCAGAAGAGAGAAAGTTAAATAGTTCTTTTAAAAGTCAACTTCCATATTTACTTACTTGACTTGTTACACATGCTCTGGAATAAGCCAAAAAAAAACATTATTTTGTACACATATGCTCTAGTCCGCATATTTTGACCAATTCAAGGTGAAAATGAGTTGCTTTCTCAGGAAAATTGGGTAAAAATGAGCCAAAGATCTCGATTCAAGATAAATTCATGAGGAAGTGATATCTCTTAGGTACATAAGTTCTTTTCTTGTTTGAACCGAAATAAGTCAATAAAGAGAGGGAAAGTAAAATTTAGATGTGCTGTTTCAATTACACTCTTTTCCACTTTGGCTACCCTTAATAAGAAGTAATCTTAAGATATCATGCGTAGATTTTCTTTTTCTCTTGTCTTGCTAATGGTCATATACTTTAGTATGTATTTTGTGTAAAATCTATCTAAATTACTGCACCTAGAGATTGTAGCTTCTAAATTAATAAAACAATAATGAATGTTATTTTGTGTTAAATTAAAGATGATTAATTATAGAGGAACAGAGTACATTTCCCTAACTGGCAATAGCTCACACTTGCAACTCATAACGGGGGAAAAATCCAGAAAGAACTCAGAAAAACAAAAAGTATATAGTCAACAAATGTAGTTTGCATGATCAAAGAGTTTGAACAATGGATGAATCAGATCCCAGAATGTGTACTGACAGGAGAAGCCAAATCTAACTAAGCTTAACATAGGTTAAGCTTCAGATGGTGCTTCCACAGAAAATATAAGACATAAAGCATCATCGTGTAATCCCAAAGGCAAAACTTAGGAAATTCAATGAAGTTCCGAAATTCCATACCCATAATAAGCTACAACATTAATGAAAGTAATTCAAATCAACTATCAGCAGCGAAGAAAGTAAAGAACTATTGAATTCAAGCTGAAAACAACAAATAAACACTACAGAAGCTCATCGTAATCAATCCCCATGTATAAGAAAAGTTATACATAAAAATTACATATAAAAATGGATATACTAGTTCACAAGCTATTACAGTCCAAACTGCATCAACAAACTGGCTGTAGTGTGACTATTGCGACATTGCTGTGAAATAGAGAGGGTTAATTGAAAGATGAATCTGAACTATCAAAACTACTCAAAGTCAAATGAAAATAATAGTTCAGTAGAGAAAGAGAATTTATGAAGAGCAAATATCCTTTTCTATCTCCACTGGAATAGAGAGAAGTATTCAGACTCGTAAAATCTTACAAGTTCTGGCCAAAAAAAAAAAAGCAAGGTTTTATGTATTGTGTTTGTGTAAATTTTGAATTCCATTTTTTTTGTTGTACAGAGTTCTCTTACCTTTTCTGATTAGAATGTTAAAGCAAGTGGTTATAGGTGATCATATAGTTTGATCACTTCACAAGTTGCATTCCAAGTGTATAAAAGATATAATGGACAAAATATATATGTAGGAACCTCTTTCTTCACCCTTTTTGCTAGCATTTTCATCTTAAGCTTCTGAATTATCATCACAACAGTAGGCGCAGAAAGCAAATCTTGGTATTTACTTATTGAAAATCTCAAAGAGATTTGCTTAGACAAATGTTTTTGTGTGAGGTCGTTGTTCCCTACCTTTCTTACCTTATTTTTTGGGCTTCAAATTCTGTGACTCATAAGCCCTTTGTATCGAAAGATAGATGGCTAAAGGGCAGGTGTTGATTGATTGGCTTGGAGAGGAAAGGAAACCAAAACCTACACCATAACAGATGTCATCTAACAAATTTTCAGCAGTTTTCTTTAGAGTGTAAATATATGCCATGACAACTTTTGGATAATTAACACTAACCATAAAAGTGTCCATTCTACCACATATCTAAAACTTATGCCCATTTTTTATTTCAACTCTCGATTTTTGAGGCGTCATTGCAGCAACAGTGGCTGCTTTTCATTTATAGTCACGTGGTCATACATTTCACATCATTTGAAATTTATATCATGAGCTTCCCTCACTGAGCGAGGGCTCTTTTCTGTTTGTCGTGAATTCATTAATATGCAAATTTGTGTTCCCCAAATCTCGATACGCTAATAGTCCTACAGATCGTAGATATGATTATTATCCATTAGAGAGAAAGAAAGACATATAAAAAGGACATTCAATTTCATGTATCACTTACTGCAATATTTTAAGAAATAAGAAGATAACACCTCACACAAGTATATAGCAACAAAGCATAAAGATTAAACGCCTGTAGTTTAACTGGTTAAGAAAAGGGTTGTTGTTAATAAATCTATCAGGCTCCCTTTGTTTCTAGTTTTCTTTATTTTGCTCTGGCAGAAAGTTTTTATGGAAGAAAATCACTATTGATGTGAAATGTTTTAAAAGTCAATTCTTTCTCCATAATTAGAGATTGGTTCTCCTCTTCACTCTACATAAATCCTTATTTATACCATGGAGGATAAATATTCCTTGTTTAAAATTGCAGTCAATAACTTTGTGGAATAAGAAGGAGGACCTCAATTTCCTCCAATATAAAGTGCATCAGCCATCACTTTCTAATCTTACTAAAACTTTCAAGCAGCAACTTCACATACCAGCACCATAAAACAAAGCTAATTCCTCCTAATCTCATTTTTGTTGCGTAGTCTTTAGGGATTTATGCAACGCCAATGTTGTCCAGTAGAAATAAGAGATATGCCTATTGGATTGTTCAGAATTTTATTGGTACTTTTTCCACAGGTTTTTAATCTCAAACATACTCATCTGTTCACTTATATTATTACTCTCTGGAATATAGAACCAAGAGTAAATGCACAAAAATGGGAAGATACAAAGATAACTAATAAAGCTATATTAGGTTACTTCAATCAACTTATTAAACAAGGTTCTATATAGTATCTCTAAAATGTAAACTATTCTTCTAGTTTTCTCCAAGAAGTGAAAAGTTCATTCCTGACCTTGCAATTGAGTCGTCCAACATCATTGCAGTCCTTGTTTGTTTATTCCCATTGAACTCCAAGAAGTCCTTATGTGCATTTGGAACTTTCAATAGTTTGGTCCATCCATAAAATGAGATATTGACAGCACTCCAAGAAACTTAATTTTGAACCTTAGGTTAAACCACAAATTTCTTTATAAAAATACAAATTAAAACAATTACCCGCATGCAGTACTTACTTCATAGATGCAAAGTAACAGAAAATGAACCAAGAAGAGCGAAAAAGAGCGGAAAAAAAGTGTCAAAGGAAGTAGATGGAGAAAAGGGAATAACCAGGTGAAGAAGCAAGAAAAAAATGTTATTCAGTCGTTTTAGACATACTATCAAACACCACCAGTGCGTCAGTAGCATGTGTGTGTAGAACTGTGCATTACTGTGGATTGAAAAAGATGACAATTTTTAAAATCAGGTACAACACAAACACATAAACATATGAATTTCTCCTTTAACATGATGCGATTGAGTGATGAAAATGCAGAAAATTCCACATGAGTTACATATGACATGTGTTGTAGGCTGTGCGTCCACCAAACACAATATATGAGGGACCTGGTTATGTACCAGTTTCCTTATGCAGTACAGTAAGTAAAGAAGGCAAGATATTACTGTGCAAAACTCCTTTCTCAAGGGATTAAAAACCACGACCTACCCAAGTAGGATTTCAACTCCACTAACGAGAAACTTTAGGTTACAACTCTATCGTAAGTTAGGTACTAACCCCCGTAGTCCCTCCACACTTGCAATGCTCCGATTGCAACCACCTCCATTTGACTAACTCTAGCCAAGGACTGCTAATACACCTAGACTAACTCTAGCCTAGTATACCACTCAAAAGCTTGCAGAAACACACTTCTAGCAAGTACACTTTGAGACTTTTCAAAACACCTACAAACAGCTTCTTAACACAGAAGAGTAGGTTTACAATTTAAGCACAAATGAACAAAGGCTCACAACAATACAAAGAACTTAGACTAAACTTGTGTCTGGATCAGGTTCTTCAACTTGTAGGTGACTTTGTTCTTGCGAGATGTTGAGAACTTGTGTCGACAACTTTGCACGTTTTAGATTAGGTTTTCAAGTCATCATGTTGTATATATAGTGGGAGTATGTGGGGTGAAAAGAGACCACTTTTCAATTTTGACCTAAAGCATAGGCCAGCTCAGTGTTGTGCTTGTGTGCAGCAAGTGGCTCGGCTTTACAGCTGTCTCTACCGGCAGTGCAAGGTGCACAGAGAGCAGATTACAAACTAGGTTTCTATCTAGTTCTGAAAAAGTTTGACAATCATCAAAACACGAATGTACTTGGAACTATCAATTTCCCCCTTTTTGATGATGACAAACTCATAGACTAATGTTCTCCCTAAGAACCAGTTTCCCACTTGTTCCTCCTGCGAAGTAGACCATCATTGTCAAGGCACGTGCAACATGTTAGCAACATAATACCAATTTTCAACTGGAAGACAAAAATTGCCACAATATTAGCATTATATCAATCTTCCAGTTCTTCCCCCTTGCTTAGCACATCTTCCGCAGTTGTGACTTTTCAGCACAATTATTAGACATGTATTCCCCCCTTAATCACCGCATGTCACCTTACAATTATATCTTCCCCCTTTTGGCATTATAAAAAATATTAAAGCACATCCAACAAGAAGTTCATATATATTAACTCATAGCCACAGGGGCAACATAAGCATAAGTAAGATAGAGGAAGGCAGGCAAGAAATAATGCACAGGAACACAACAATATGCCAATAGAAAGAGCAGCACAAGTGCAGATAGTAATCAATTTAGTATACACAGATGATAGTTAAACTGTAAATTTTCTAAAATTTAAGAAAAAACGACATCAATTTTATGCAAAAGGGATGGGGGCTAGAAAGATTTTTTGGACAGTGTAGAGACTTAAAGGTGCTGAGCAAGTATAGGTCAATTTCTATGGGCTTGACGATCCTTTATCATCTCATCTCTAAGTGCGTCCACTTGATTTCTCAACTGATCCCTCTCTGGTCGTAGCTTCTCAATTTCTTCTTCTGTTTCTTGCCGGAACCTGGATCTTTCGGTCGTTTAGCCAGTTGGGATTTTAGAAGGGTATTTTCCTTCTTGAGTTGTTTGATCTCTACATTTTTCGCCTCTTGAGCTTCAATTAGAATTGAGAAAGTGGATGGACTTCCAGCACTTAGTCCTTGTGGCACAAACTCACACTCCTTCAGGGTGGCCAGAGAGAACACATGGTCCTTAGCTCCCAAAGAGCCTCTACCAGTTTTTTCATTAAAGTGCGCAAGGACTTTCGTTAAGAAAAATCCATACGGGAGACCAGGTCTTCCTTGCACAAGTTGTGCCACCTTACTCATTCTCTCTATCATGATGGCAGGTAAGTTGATTGGTTCAAAAGATGTAAGAGCTTCCATTAGAACTAGGTCTGCTACCGTGATGGTAGATCATCCCTCCATCTTTGGCAAAAGCCCCTTACTGACAAACTTGAAAGCTCACTGATGCTCAGGCTTAAGCTCACTCTTTTAGAGACCAACTGTTGTGTGATGACCTTATACCTTTAACGATGACTTTTTGGGATTCTGGAGATCTTTTATCTGCTACAACTCTTAGTCTCGCTGTCTTTACTCCTAAGATTTTCCCAAGTGTCGACTTAATAAGCACATACTCTGCTAGATTCACTATTAGCACCAGAGCATTATTAGAGCAGAGTAGATTCTTATAGAATTCAACCACTTCTTCTTCATATACACATGGTGGTGGTTAAGTAAAGAGATATCTCCGCTTTTGAAATTCCACCATTTCCATCAAATTCTTCATTTCTGGCTCCATTCTTAACTTGACATCAAAAACTCTCCCAAAGAGAACCTTTTGATTTTATAGGTTCTTTTTACTACTTCTCCTCTTGGAGGAACCTGGTCAATGTGCTTCGAAGGTTTGTGGAAGTGAATCGAGGACAGGATGAGAAGGATGTCTTTTAAACAAGCTGAGTTGACATTTTTGGAGTAGGTGTAACGGAGGACAAAGGATTTGTTTAAGTGAGATTTGGCACAGATACTATTTTGAAAGATCTTGGAAGAGGAAATGACATATACTTTATTTTGCAATCTTACAGTTCAAATACATTTATGAGTACTGAAAGGATTACTGACCTGAGATATGGAGACCAGGTCTCCGAACGATAATTTAAATATATCAGCAATCGCTGTGAACTGTGCAGTATTGCTTGCGCTTATGTTCTCCTGATCCTCCCATGTATGTATACTTGTAATGGTACAAAAGTGAGTTAGATATAGCCGAAAAACACTTGCCAGCAATGCACCTAACCTCCTTTGTAGCCATTGAGAGATCCCTTCCTGCACTATTTGAGAGAAAGAACAAGAAACTCATCTCTATATGACAGACATCCTTCTATAAGGCTTTGAAAGGAGACCTTTTGACCTCAGTCTTGCATCTTGGAGCCATCACGATGTATCAATTTATGTTGATTGATCCTTCTCTCTTCCACCGCTTTAGGCGATGTCAGTAGTTGGATTTGGAAACCCAAACTAGCTTGGGTCCTTTGTACTTGTAGAAAGGATTGATTAAGGTTCTTCTATCCCACTCAGGCAACATATTCCTTTTCTTCCTTCGAGATCTTTTCTTTTGAGGGCCTGTTCCTTTCTTTCTTGTTCTCTTCTTGACAAGGTTCCTTTCTGTTTGAACAGTTTCAGTCCTTGTTTCAAAGGTTTCCTGGTGGTGATCAGCTTGTCCACTGTGTGTGTATACCCAGTTTTCCATATTGAAAACATGATTGCTGTGAAGATTGTAGGGCGCCTTCTCCTCCACAAAGCCAAGTCCTTTTATGTTGTTTCCATTAGTCTCATTTTTGGAAGTAAATTCATTAGACAACTAGATCCATTTAAGAGTTTTGTCAAGATCGAACTTAGCCCTTTCTAAGTCGTTCTTGAGTTTCTCATTCTTCTTAGTTTCGGCAGTGAAGTTCAGATTTACTTTCTTCAGCTCCTCTTCATGCTCCAAGAAGGTCTTGTCTGCTTCTCCTCTTCTTTTGAAGGAGATTTCCTCATCTTTTCTCAATTGACTTTCCAACGGGATATTTTGTTGGTTTGTCTGATGAACTTAATTCTTCATATCTTTAACTAACACACACAAGTCATCCCTATCAAGTTGTATTTCATCAAGAGTAAGATTTAACTCCCGTGTCTTTGCGATCAAGGCATGATACGCATCAATCAGCACACCTGATAGTGATGTAAGTTTCCTTGTAGAGTAAACTTTCAGGTTTTTCTTTATATCAAAGAAATTTTACCTATTTGTTCTCATCATCATCATCATCCATGTCAGATTCAGCCGTGAGTTCAAGGACTGACTTATGCTCAATTGCTCCATCATCAAATGCCATCATGGACAATTACCTTTTGTCATTTTCACTCTCAGACTCACTTGAGGAGTCTCCCCAGGCTGAAAGTGTTTGCTTCACAATCTCATCAGTGGCCTATTTCCTTGTAAAACTCCAGTTGGGAGCCTGGTTCTTCTTTGCAGTCCTATCATAACTGTCCTGCTTGTTTTGAGGACAGTCTTTCATGAAATGATCAGGTTTCCCACATATATGACAGCAGTAGTCATTTCCCTTGAAGTTTCTACTGAATCCTCCTGTTCTGGGACATCCCTCACTTCTCTTGATGATTTTGTGAAATCTCTACGTGAGATGGGCCATTTCTGACTCATTATCATTTGAGTCTCCTCTTGCAATTTTGAGAACTAAGCTCTTCTCCTTCTTCTCCTCATTCTTTTCTACCTTCTTCATGATCATCTTCATTTCATGAGTCTTAAGTTTCCCAATGAGCTCTTCGACTGTCAATTTGCTGAGATCCTTGGCCTCAGAGATAGCATTTACCTTGCTATCCCAGGAGTCAGGTAATCTACCAAGCAGCTTTCTTGACAGCTTCGTGGTTATGATGACTTCTCCGAGAAAGTGGAGCTCATTGATTATGAAGGTGAATCTGGTGTGCATCTTATAAATGGATTCACTCTTTTTCATTTTGAACATCTCGTACTCCAAGGTGAGCATGTCAACCTTGGAGTTATTTACTTGAGTTGTTCCTTCATGGGTAGTTTGAACAGCTTACCAGATCTCTTTGGCTGATGAACAAGATGAGACTCGATTGTACTCATCTGGTCCTATTCCACACACGAGAATCTTCTTGGCTTTATAGTTTTTTTCAATCCTTTTTCTGTCAGCTTCGTTGTATTCCTTTCTAGTTTTGACAGTGATCTCTTTACTGTCTTCGCTTGTGTGAACTGGAATGTAGGAACCATCACAGATGACATCCCATAGCTCTGAGTCTTCAGCCATGATGAAGTCGTGCACCCTAGTCTTCCACCACCCATAGTACTTTCCATTAAATCTGGGAGGTCTGGTGAATAACTGTCCTTCTTCCATATTTGGTGGGGCTGCCATTTTACAGATTCTTTCTAGGTAACACATTTTAGAAAGCACCTACTCTGATACCAATTATTGTAGGCTGTGCATCCACCAAACACAATATATAAGGGACCTGGTTGTGTACCAGTTCCCTTATACAGTGCAGTAAGTAAAGAAGGCCAGATATTACCATGGAAAACTTCTTGCTCAAAGGATTAAAATTCACGACCTACCCCAGTAGTATTTAAACTCCACTAATGAGAAACTTTAGGTTACAACTCTATCGTAAGCTAGGAACTAACTCCCATAATCCCTCACCCTTATAATAACGTTTATGTAACCTAGGAACTAATCCCCGTAGTCCTTCCACACTTGCAATGCTTCGATTGCAAGCACCTCCACTTGACTAACTCTAACCAAGGACCACTAATATACCTAGACTAACTCTAGCCTAGTGTACCGCTCAAAAGCTTACAAAAACACACTTCCAGTAAGTACACTTTGAGACTTTTCAAAACACCTACAAACAGCTTCTTAACACAAAAGAGTAGGTTTATAATTCAAGCACAAATGAACAAAGGCTCACAACAGTACAAAGAACTTAGACTAAACTTGTGTTTGGATCAAGTTCTTCAACTTGTAGGTGACTTTGTTCTTGAGAGATCTTGAGAACTTGTGTCGGCAGCTTTGCACGATTTAGATTAGGTTTTGAAGTTTACTCAATACATTTCCATCATGTTGTATGTATAGTGGGAGCATGTGGGGTGAAAAGAGACCACTTTTCAATTTTGACCTAAAGCATGGGTCAGCTCACTACTTTACTTGTGTGCAGTAAGTTCCTCGGCTTTACAGTTGTCTTTGCTAACAGTACAAGGTGCACCGAGAGTAGATTACAGACCAAGTCTCTATCTGGTTCTAAAACAGTTTGACAATCATCAAAACACGAATGCACTTGGAACTATCAACATGCCACAAATAAGAGTCACAGACCTGACTTCAACAAACTGAGCTACCAAATAATAGAGAAATACCCTCAAAATTAATGATAAAGCTCTGATATTTTCAGGCATATTAATATTAAACAAAAACCAAAAAGAAATCGAAAATTGGAAGAGGGGAAGAGCAACTATTTACCATACCAGAGGGTGAATGTCGAAGGATGATAAATGCAGTTTTCCATACCGTGTCTGTAGTAAGTAAGAAATGGAACACGTGTTATCTACGGAAGGAGGACACAAACATAATTTTTTTCTAAGTGACCAATTTGCCCTTGTTCGGCCTTAGTTTATAGTATAATTTTCTTTGCTTTTTGTACAAATATCTAGTGCTATGTTCGTACCCCCTCTTGTTGGCTTATAAAATGTGTAAATATAGTCCTTATCCCTTTTTCCAAATTTTCTCAAAATGATATTGTTAGCATAAGCACGTGTGAGTTCTGTTACACCCCGTAGTTTCGTATGTTGGGATTCGAGCCACCTTTCAGGAGGTATATGAGATTATATGTATTTATCTTATGGTTATGAGGGTTTAAGTTCATAAAATAAGCTATGGAATGATTGGAGGACAAGTGACTAAAGGAAATTAAGTTTGCTGGAACGTTAGAGAAAATATGAAGGGCAATTTTGGCCCAACTTGAAGAAATAATATCTTTTAGTATATGTGAAGTATTGAAGCAAAGCAAAATCCTAAAGTGAAGTTCATGAAGTGTAGTTTCCAACACAACAAACCGCACGTCGATCCGACGTCGGATAGCGAATTATGAGTTTTTTAAGGTGGGCTTTCAGAGCAGGGAACTAACCTCGCGCGAACGCGCCAAAGGGTGGCGCGAACGCGCAAAGGAGAACCCAGCAACTCACCGCGATCGCGCTGAGCAATTTTGAGTCGGTGCTAACCGACTCTAGCCAAGTATAAAAGGGGGTTTACCCCCTTATTTTCAGACCAAATACCCCCTAAAAGTTCCCAAATATTCTCGAGAGTTCCCCCAACTTCCTTTTAACGCAAATTATGTGAAATTTTGGGATTTAGGTCCGGACAGTGTATAGTTATGATTATAATATTGTATTGCGGCGAAACTTGTCTTGGATTCAAGGTGAATATTAAGGATATTGTGGTTCTAGTGGAAGTGAGGTATGAATCTTCCCTTATAAATATTGATTTAAGCTTACTTACGGAACAAAAGTTATTAAATGATCGTATAATGAATTTATGGGTTGAGAAATTGGATAAAATATCGTGTGGGATGTTTATGGAATATATTGGAATTGATAATATTGTTGTTGATGTTTGTATTGTTGTTGTTGTTGTTGGTTGCTGGATTTTGATTTCGGGCTAGGCATATAAACAGGAGAGATGCTGCCCGAATTTTGGCAGATTATAAAAGGATTTTAATTAAAGGCTTGAGAAAAGTGTATGATGGTAAGCCTAACAACAGTATGAATGATTTTATATGCAGATTACGAGACTACGAACGATCGTAAATAGATTGCAAGACGGGAGGTAGGTTGGAAAGTTGAGAAGTGAGTTTCCAGGTATGTTAAGGCTAAACCCTTTATTTCTTAAGGCATGATTCCTTTCTTATGAACCTATACATGATATCTTCAATAGCCTTGTTTCTAAAGACGCCAAAGCTTATAGTTTCCAATGTTATTATTATATTATTGAGCTTGTTTCATGACTATAGATGTTATTCGTTATTGTTGATCTCACCTTATGATTTTGTTCCTTCAAGGTGTATAAAACAATGATGATTGTTCCATAAGACAATTGGAGGTTTACCGAGCTTACGTCACTCTGATGGGTTTAGGAAGGTGTACTTAAGCAATATTTTGTAGGACATGAATAGAGTGATAGTAGAGGATCCCTAATGAGGTATTTGATGCTAGAAGAGGGACTTATGATGTATCTCAGGATTTGGTTATGGTTTAGTTAAGCAAGAAGACCCGAACTGTGCCTATAAGTCTTATGTGATCATGTACGCAATAACGGACAAGTGATGACCATGAGAAGTGCATAGAGATTACTTATGAAGACCGGGTCATGATGTTGATTATATTTACCACTGGTCTACGACCAGTTAGGCAGCAGTTATTACCACCGAGCTATGGCCAGTTGGGCAGTTACCACTGATCAGTCTGGAAGTTGCGCTCTACCGTTGGGCAATAATCGGACGGGCAGTTACCACCGTGCTACGGCCGGTCGAGCAGTTACCACTGATCAGTCGGGCAGATAGCACCAGGATGATATATGATACTTAGGTCAGGATCACAGTATTATGCATAGATGCAGTTAAAGATATGAGAGCATAAAGAGACATGCGTGCTAGATTCTCATTAGTAAGTCAGATGTGCTAAGTTGATTCTTATCCTTCTATTTTGCAGTATATGTTTATTATATTACATCTCTGCCTTACATACTCGGTGCACTACTCGTACTGACGTCCTTTCTTGTGGACGCTGCGTTCATGCCCGCAGGTATAGACAGACGAGACGAGGACCTTCCACAGTAGGCTGCCTCCAGGTACTAGTCTTGATTGGTGGGCTCTACTTCTTTCTAAAGCATTGCCGATTCTGGGTTCGTATATGTATTTTCTGTGTGTTACGGGTATGTCGGGGGGCCTGTCCCGACTTGTATACTTCAGTCAGGTTCATAGAAGCTTTGCAGACAGTGTCTTGTATACCGCTTAGTTATGTCTTGCCTGTTGTTATATCAGCTTCGTGGGCCCATTGTATATATATACTTATGCATGATATTATGTTTTTATTTAGGCCCTTGGTCTCATTTTGCCGTTTGAGACATAGAGGATGCAAGTTATAAGTTGGTTCGCTCGGTTTCCGTAAGATGCCGGGTGCCAGTCACGCCTTACCAAGACTGGGGTGTGACATGTTCTATCTTAGAGACAGGTGCAAGGTAAAGTGAATGAAACAAGAGATGCAAGACAAGGGTGAATGAAACAGATTTATGGACATGTTCCATTTCAGACACTGAGACGATTAAGAGTTGAATGAACCAGGTCCAAGAACATGTTCTAGCTCAAAGTGATACTGTAAGTAGGATTTGTGATTTATGGTAAAGACTTGGGGAACAAGTTGCAGGATTTATTGTCATATTTATCAAGATATTTCATACTCCTACAAAGACACTGAAGCCACATTAAAAGCACGAATCTCAAGTCATTTCAAACCTAATTCTCATAATGGCCTTACCACATAGAGATTGAGTTCAGCAGACTTGATGCAAACCTAAAGCTATATATATCTCCAAGTCTTGCCATGAAAAAGTTTACGCACTTATATAGAGAGAATCAAAATATCGAGCAAACATAGTCAATGCAATAATTGAGAGAATTTTGATTACAGAAGTGCGGCCTGATACAAATAAAAAAATTTAAGAACCTGTTTCATAGAGTTTATGTGTTACAGTCTGGAGCCTAGATTCGTGTATTAGGACTATTTATCGAGTTGTACCTTTATCAGCTTTCATCGAAGCAATTATCATAGATATAAACATTAGTCAAATTTAACTTCAAGTTGGGATAACTTGAAGTAGGCTCATGATAAGATTCCTAAATCGAAACTCTAGAAATTAGGCGTACATTGCGGAAATTAAAGGATTGAAAGAGAATTGGGGATAAGAAGAGAAGGGGATAAAAGCAAGACCCAAAGAGTAATAAATCTATGGGAAAACTTGGTATATAAAACCCAAATCCTCCCAATTGTATTCAACCCTAGAACCGATACTACTTGAATTTAAGGATAACCAAAATGAAATCCACAAATGGGTAATCCAATATGAACTCAATGGAAAAATGATTCAATTAGCAACTAAAAAATCACACTTAGTCAACCAAACCAACTATGATTAATGTCTACCTAAACAAACTCGCAAAACATATAATTTTCATCAATATTCAAGCCAAAGAGCAAATGAAATACTAAGGGATGTATTTATACTAATCCCTATTACAACAAAGGTCCAAAAGTGGCCTTTGCGGAAATAACCCAGCATTGGGCCTTCACACGCGAATTGCAATCAAAGTCACTTTGTGTAGTGGCCTATTTTCTTGTGTCTTCCTCCTCAATGAGCTTCCAAACTATCATCCAAACATTGTACACTCTTGAGATCTTCACTTCAAGTTCTTCCAACACTCCTCTCTTCATGAACATGGCTTGTAGTATTTGAAGCTCTCTTACTTGGCTACGAGTGAAAGGCCCTGAGCTTTTTGGGGTCATATCATCCTCCCCTTCTTAGAAAGGATTCGTCCTCGAATCTAAAGGATCACCTACAACACAAGAAGATAGATCACTTACATTGAAAACATTATGGACATTATACTCGCTTGGTAAGTCGATCTTGTTGGCATTGTCATTGATCTTTTCAAAGACCCAACACAAAATCCATAGCTATGTCTACCCAAGGACCATTAGGGGTGGGAAGGGGAGTGTATATACCTTGAGGCCGAGTCTTCAATTTTGCTAGCTTGCACTCCAAGCATTTCCCAAAAAGATTTTCCACATCATGCGTGATCTTGGGCCAATAAAATTATTTATGAAGGATGTCAAGTGTCTTGGCCACTTCAAAGTGACCTATTATACCTCCACTAAGGGATTCTTTCACAAAAAACTCTCTCCACGAGCTCATAGAACACACACTTTGCCATCCTTGAACAAGAACCCATCCACTAGTTGGAATCAGTCAACCCTCTTCCCTTGAGTCAACGCATCACAAATTTCTTTGAAGTCAAGATCTTGACAGTAGAATCCCTTGAGGATTTCAAATCCCATTATTCTAGAAGTCATAGTATTGAGCAAGACATACCTTCTAGACAAAGCATCCGCCACCACATTTTCCTTACCCTTCTTGTAATGGATTACATAAGGAAATACTTCAATAAGTTCCACCCATTTTGCGGTCTCTTATTGAGTTCGGATTGGCTCTTCAAATTCTTCAAGGACTCATGATCCGAATGAATCACAAATTCTTTATGCCATAAATAGTGTTGCCAATGGGTTAATACAGTGCATACAATTCCTTATCATAAGTAGAATAGTTCAATTCCCCCTTTAACCTTTCACTAAAGTAAGCCAATGGTTTTCCCTCTTGCATCTATACTCCACCTATACCAACCCCGAAAGCATCATACTCAAACTCAAAGGTCTTCTCAAAATTGGGTAATTACAACAATGGTGACGAACTCAACATGGACTTCAACTATTTAAATGCCTTCTCTTGCTCATTTCCCCAAACAAAATAACATCCTTTTTTATCATGTCAAGGGAGAGGCAATGGTACTAAACCCCTTCACAAATCGCCTATAGAAACTTGCAATTCCATTGAAACTTCCGACATCGGTTGCATTTTTAGGAGTTCGCCAAGTTCTAATGGATTCCACATTTTCTTCATCAACCTCCACACCATTTGCACTCACAATAAAACCCAAGAATACCATTTTATCAACACCAAAGGAATATTTCTTGAGATTAGCAAATAACCTTTCACGCAACAAAACATTAAATACTTATTTTTTTAATAAAAACAACTAGCACTAGGAATAGTTGTGAATTTTATTAAAAATAAGTTCTGTACAGAATTGGAAAGAAAGCAAAAACAAAAAAAAAACAAAAGTAAAAAGGTTACAAGGCCAAAAGTGCCTAGAAATCAAAGGTAAAACAGCCTAAGTAACTATATCTAGCCTAATGAATGCATGACCATTTCAAGCCTTGGCTTGATTCCATTTCAGTCACCTCAAGCTGTCACCAGGTGATATGTAATCAAATGCTAAAAGAAGTATCCTTCCAACTTGCAATTCTGCAACATCAGGCTTTCTATGCTAGCCAAAGCTGTCTGTAATCTGAGTCTCCTGAACTTGAATATGAAAATATTTGAATATGACAGTTTATCTGTACTTATCCTCTATCACTAAAGAGATTCTTCTAACAGGATGAACATGATGTTAATACCACACATGGGATAGAATATGCTTAGGAACAGACTCAAGAGCAGATAAACTTGATCTTGAAATACCTCTACCTTGATATTCCTGTCAACAATGATCTGCAGCTTTCAATGTTGCTACATTTGGACTTATGAATTGCATGCTTTAATCTGGATCCCTTGGAATTACTGTCTTAAATCTGAAGCTTGGCAGATGCATTTTATCCATGTTTACAAGTCTCCTAGTTGCAGTTGGTAAATCAGCAAATAGCTCAAAGTTAAGAGTACCTGCAAAATAAAAAACATAGTTAGTTAGAAAATCAGAAAGTTGGTTGCCCTCTCTTAGCACATGTCTAACTTGTATCGATCCCTTCTTCCTCCATTCTTTAATCTTCTGCACCTCCATACTAATACTCTATGGAACTTCCCATTCCCCTTCTACTATCTTCATTAAACCAAGTGAATCAGTCTCCAAAATCAGTGGTAAATGCTGCTGTGTTACACAAAATATAATGCCATCATGCATTGCTTTTGCCTCTGCACATAGACAAGTTGTATCTGCAATCCTGCTAGCAGTAGCATGAATGAACTCTCCTTCATGATTTCTCACACGAAATGCAGATGCACTAGGACCAGGATTTCCCCTGGAGGCACCATCACTATTACATTTGAGCCATCCTGCAGGAGGGCTAAACCATTGAACCAGTGTATACTGTATCTGAGGCCTATATTGTTCCAAATGTTGTACCAACTAAGGTCAAGAGTTTGGAAAATTTATCATCCATGGATATCTAGTTTTGGTCAGTTGGATGAGATTATGATTAATCTCATATATGACCCTATGCCTAGACATGTTACCACCATGCAAAACTGTGTTTCTTCTTTTCCAAAGTTGCCAAAGTATGATTGCAGGAGCTGCTTGATATAATGGTTTAAGCTTTGAAGAACACTTTGTGTCCCACCATTTCTTTATAGTTTGATTAACTTGAATAAAAGGGCCTTGCACACCTGCTGCTGCTGAGAACATCTTCCATATATCAGCAGCATATTGACCTGTCACAAACATATGGTTCATTGTTTCTTGGTGGGGCTGAGAACAACACCTACATATAGATACAATAGCTATCCCCATCTTTGCAAGTACATCATCAACCAGTAATTTCTGCTTCTACACTCTCCACAAGAAGAAAGCAATCTTGAAAGGCAAACCTTTTGTCCAGAATTGATTGTAACACCAGTTTGAGTCACCTCTTTGTCTTACTACTTCCCATGCACTACTAACAGTGTACTTAGTACTACTAGTGAGCATCCACCAGGCCTTATCCATATTTTCTGAGGGAGTGTCAACGTGCGTCTCCTTTCTTATATGATCAACAATATCTTCTGGCACAGTTTGTTGTAATGTCTGATAATTCCAAGTCCCATTCTCCGTAACATCTGCAACCTCCTGAATACTGTCATCCATAGGGAAATTAGCTGGCATAAGCTGGGCAAGAGCACTAAGTTTAGTCCAGTTGTCAAACCAAAATTTAGCAGAACCATTTCTTAGTTCCCACCAGATCTCCCCTTCTATAGCATCTCTAGATTCTAGCATCTTCCTCCATAATTGTGAGCCTCCTTTCCATTGAACCCTGGTTGGAATATGTTTCTTACAGTACTTATTCCACATGAATGTTGACCACAGAGTACCAGAAGTTCTGAATCTCCACCATAGCTTAGTGAATAAAGCTTTTGATACATAAAAAAGGGACCTAACTCCCAATCCTCCCTCCTGTTTAGGAACACACACTTTTAGCCAAGCTGACCAGTGTCTACTCTTGCCTTCTTCCTTATTACTCCAATAAAATCTTGCAAAGATTTTATGCAGTTCATTTAGTGTGTACTTAGTAGGTGCCATTGCAGAAAGAAGGTACATTGGCATACTTTGTAAAACATTGTTGATAAGAACTGCCTTTCCTCCAAATGATAACAACCTTCCTTTCCAGTTCTGCAGCCTATCTTTCACTCTCATAATGAGATCATTATTATAAACTTTCCTTTTTTCTAGAGTGGAAGATAGGACAGCCAAGGTATTTGAAGGGAAACATCCCTCTTGTAAAACCAGTTACCTGCTCAACTTCTTGACATAACTGCACTGCTGACTTTTGATGCATGTAAAAGAAACTTTTATCTCTATTTATCAATTGGCCTGACAACTTTTCATAATCTCTCAAAACATTCATAGTCAGTTCCAATGATAATTTATCAGCTGATGCAAAGATGATGGTATCATCTACATAAGCAAGATGATTGAGGTTTGCACTCCATTTAGGCATACCAAAGCACTTATACTAATCATGCTCAAATAAAAAGTTAAGTGCTCTAGACATCACTTCTGCCGAAAGGATAAATAGAGCAGGTGACAATGGATCACCTTGCTTCACACCCCTTGTGGAGTGAAAAAAATCCATAAGATTGGCCATTCAACAAAACTGAATACCAGTTATTTGCCAACAGCCTCCATATCTGATCCACAAATTTTTCTGCAAATCCCATTCTTCTCAGCACCCTAGTTAAATATAGCCAGGACACTCTATCATATGTCTTAGCCATATCTAACTTAATTACCACATTTGCAGGTTTACCTCTCTTTCTAATATCTGTGACAATTTCTCGAGTTAGCAACATATTCTCAATAATGTTTCTTCCCTTCACAAAACCAGACTGGTTACTAGAGATCAAACTTGGTATAATTTTATCCAGTCTTCCATGAACCACTCTTCAAATTACCTTGTTTATGAAGTTACTCAAGCTAATTGGTCTGAGATCCCCAAAAGTGTGAACTTCTGATTTCTTAGGGATCAACACCAAATTAGTATGAGTTACTGATTTTGGGAGAGTATGACCTTCATAGAAAGCCTGAACCATTCTGAATACCTCCATTCCTACAATGTCCTAACATGAATGAAAGAAAGTTCCTGATAATCCATTAGGACCACAAGCACTCTCTCTTTAAGTTCAAAAACAACATTCTTTACTTCTTCCAGGGATGGAAGTGCACAACGCAATTTATTGCTTTCATAAGAGACCATCTATGGAATCGGCTTCAGCATCCTAAAATCTAGAGCCCTCTCCTCTTGAGTGAATTATTGTTGAAAGAATTTAACTGCTTCTGCGGCAAGCTGTTCCTTTTCTTCTATCCACTCACCATCAGAAATTTGAATTCTATTCACCTGTAACCTTTTTCTCCTTCTATTTACTAAATTTTGAAAAAACTTGGTGTTTCTATCACCTTCAGAGAACCAAGTGTAACCTGTTTTTTGTCTCCAAAACTCTTCCTCATAATGTAAATACTTCTTCAGTTCAGCCTGAGCAAGCTGCAAGACTATTCTATTTTCTGCAGAAAGATCATCTTCAAACAGTTGTTCCTTAATTCTCACTATATCTTCCCTGATGATAAGTTGTTTGAAGATATCTCCAAAAGCCAGTCTACTCCAAGCAGATAGAGCCCCTTTAACTATCTTGATCTTCTATTTAAAAACCAAAAAAGGATTGCTAATACTCTCCTCAGACCAATTTAGCCTTACTATGTCCAAGAAGTCTTTATGTTCAGTCCAAAACTTCAAAAACCTGAATGGTTTTATGAAAGTATGAACTTCTTCACCCAAAGTGATAAGAAGTGGGGCATGATCAGATCCAGTCCTTGATTATTGCTCCACTTCAATGTGACCAAACCATTGTTGAAAATGTGAGTTAAAGAAGATTCTGTCCAGTCTTTCAAATATACAATCATCCCCAGCCCTGCCATTCCACCATGTAAAAGGACTGTCTTTAAAACCTGTTTCAAATAAATCACATGAGTTAATACAAAAGGCAAAATCCTCATAGTCCTGAGGGACTACAGGGACTCCACCTATCCTTTCCTCTTCACTCATCACTACATTAAAGTCTCACCCTACCAGCCAAGGCAAGTCATAGGAACCAGCTAAATAATAAATACTATCCCAAAGTGGCATTCTTTCTACTTCATCATATTTATCATAGACCAAGGTTGTTATAAGAGATCTATTTTGCTCCTGAAGAAATAGTTTTAAGATGATCTGTTGTGCAGTGTCAGATACAATTTCTACTTCACCACATTTATCATAGACCAAGGTTGTTATAAGAGATCTATTTTGCTCCTGAAGAAATAGTTTTAAGGTGATCTGCTGTGCAATGTCAGATACAATTTCCACATCTACATTCTCCTCTACAAAAAAAACAAATCTTTCCACTACAGTTTGCACCAGCCTGATGCATCCCTAGCCTCCTTTTGAATTTTTCTATCTGTCTAACATGTTGAAAAGGCTCTATTAAGGCAACTAACATAAACCTGTGATGTCTATGTAGCATTTGAAGTCTGTGAAAAGCTTGTTGTGTCTGCACTGACCTAATATTCCAAATGAATGTTTTAATCATCATTTAAAACTTTGACTTAGTACTGGCAGATCTCTTTGGCACAACCCTGGTAGGTTGTTATGGCTCTACACCTAAAGGTTTCTTTCCTTCTATCTTTTTCTTGCCTTTCCTTCCACCTTTGACGTTTGATGTTGGAGAAATATCAGCTTGTTTGCATACCTGCTCAAGCTTCTGCTCAACAAACTCATCCAGGTCATCCTCATTAATGTGACAATACTCTTTATCCTCCAGATGACTGTCTATATTTCCAGCATTATGGGAAACAATATCATGTAATGCATAGGGGAATCAATCTTCAATAACTGTAAAGGCTGAGCCATTGAACTACTGAGAACAATAGCATTTTCAGCAGATGGTTGAGGTGAATGGAGTCCACCTCCCCCTGGATCATCTATGCCAACACTATCTCCATTCACCACATCACCTCTCATATCCTTTTACTCATCCACCCTATCCCCCAATTTATTAGAAGGAGAACTAACTTCGAATAAACTATCATGATCTACTACCACCTCCTCTTGGTTACTGTGACCTTGTCCAGTTTCCCTTTTGTTCTCAACTTCCTCTCTATTTACTATGACCTTCTTCTCTTTGTCTACTCCTTCTTCTATATTGGATGTACCTATAAGTGGCACAACTTCTTGAACTTGGTCTGTTGCATTAGGTTGTTGCATTATATCAAACTTTTCAACCTTTTCCTCCTTCTCCTTGACTTCAGTTGCAGGAGAGCTATCCTCCACTATATTAACATTCAACCCCATAGTGTTAACTTCCACCTCTTCTACTTGCAAGGTTAGTTCATCCTCCACAGGTTCTACTCCTTTTTCTACTCCATCTCTTGACTTAAAGTAATGAGCCGTCTTTGCCAACATCTGTAGGTAGTCTTCAAACCTTTCAAACCTCATAAGTATATGTCTATTTCTAAACAATCCAGTACGATAGTCTTCTTTAATCCCACACCGCAATGGGATATGAGTCCTCAATTCTTCAAGTTCCAGCCAGCCATATGAAAACTTACCAATTACAGCATATTGGAGCTTCTCAATTATGTTCATACGATCAACTTCTGCTTCTGTCCGTTCCACCACGTGTTCTCCATCAACTATATCGACTGATTTGATTGGAATAGGCTCAATGACATTTTCCATCGTATGCATGATGTCATTACCATCTTTATTCACTATTGTTGTAAAGTTCTTAGTACGTGTCATCGTGTCTGCATGGTTTTCATAGCTGTTAGGGTTAGGGTTTTTAGGGTTTGTAGGGTTTATAGAGCAAGATGCTGCCATATGAGGGTTCGTGAAGGAACAAGGGGTGGTCAAAGGAGGGAATTGTAGTGTGGAGGAGATTTCCAAAGGCTGGCCAGCCACCAAAGGTGGCTGACCAGTAGCCGGTGCCGCCATGAAGTTTTAGAAAAAGGTTAGGGTTTGCATGGGAATTGTTACACCTCGAAAATTCCGTATGTGTTGATTTGTGGATAGTTTAATGTGAGCTTAAGGTGATATTAAGTCCCTACGAGGTTAAGCGAAGGATTAGATAGCTTGAGGTTCATCTAATAAGATTTTGAAGTTCTATGAATATGTGAAGTTTAGTTTGTTGAAGAGAGTGAAACGTAAGTCGTGTCCGGAAAGATTCTGCTATGATTGAGCTAATGTTTATGTGGTGATGTTTTAAAGGGATAATATAGAGCCTATTGTATGGTTAATGAAGTATTATACAAGTGCTAAGAAGGTTCCATAAGGATTGGAGATCAAACGAGTCGACGAAAACGAACTTCGGGAAACTGGGATTATACAGCCAAACATACTGGCTGTATAAAACATACGGACCGTATGTTGGAACGTACAATCAGCCCAGATTGGAACCCCTCTCTGGACCAAATCTACGGCCAGACATACGGTCAGTATAATTTATACGGACCGTATGCTGGTCCGTAGAACTGGTCGGGACAGATTTGGTGTATTTAATAAGGGATCCAAGTCTTATTTCATTTCATTTACTTTCACACCCCTTCTCTCTAAAACATATCTCTACACTTCTCCCACAAGAATTCAAGAGATATTAGTGATCAACAACATCAATCTAAGTGAATCAAGTGTAAGAAACCCATTAAAGTTCATCCAAGGCAAGGAATCCAAGTGAAGGTGAAACTAGGGTTTTGCTCAAGTGGGGTGTTTTCACTTTTCACCCAAGGTTCATCCCTACACCATCTAAGGTAAGATTTATGGTATTTCCATGTTATTTAAGGTATTTGAAAGTTGAAACACTTGGATTGTAGAAGGATATAGAAAAATGGGTCATGAATGTGGAAATAGTGCAATTTTGAGTAATAGCTTGAATTGAGTCATGATTCTTGATGTGTTGTGATATGGATATGTTATAAATGATGTTAAGAACGTGGGATAGGAAATGTATATGAATGAACGTAGTCGTGTGTTATGACCATGGATATGGGTGATTGGAAGTGAATTGAGAAATATAGATAATGTGGATAAATAAAGACTATTGTTATGATATTGTGAATGTATTATTGAAGTTTGGGACTTTATATATGATATGGAGGAAGTCGTATAAATAAAGAAGATGCTGTCCAATTTTCTCTAGTTTTAGTCGTGTATGCTAGCCATCGATTTCTAATGATAGTATGACCTCTAATGATGGTAGAAACGTGAACATGGAAGGAGAACATGCAAGTGTAGAATAGTTGAACGGGAAAGTATGTAAGGCTAACCCTTCTTTCATAAGGCATGGTTCTTTGGCCAAATATCTACTCTTCTATGAGCCTATGACGCTCTCCAAATGATTCTATCCTCAAAAGGCTACAAAGCTTATAATTCACGATATGTATTACGATTGTACTAAATTCCTCATATGACGAATAATCCTATAAGGGTAGATGTAATGAATAACGATAATGGTAATGACGATGATGATAACGATGATCATAGTAATGATGCTAAAGATGCTTATGAGTTATTATGTATATGTGCCTATGTATGACTATTATGGAACCCCGAGCTTATAAAGCCGGGTAGAATGTATATATTTATGTAACGCACACGCACCTCTGCAGTTGGGTACGGATAACCCTGAAGACTTGGTAGGGCCAGGTATATGCAGCCTTGAAGCCTTGGTTGGCCAGGTATGTATGATAATCGAGCCTAGCTATGGTCGGGTACGTGAAACACTGCACCTTCGTGGTCGGGTATGCTATGTAAATGCTATGTATATGATGTGAATATGTATACGATATAGATATGAGTATTAATACGAATATGATACGAATACAAATAAGAATATGTATATGATATGAATATGAATAAGGATATGTATATGGATATGACTATGGATACGAATGTAAACGAGTATGAATATGAGTACGGATACGAATACGGATGTATGTACACAACCTCGCATTAGAAATGGAAAGTCCCTATGAAAAGCAAGTAAGTGCTTATAACGATGATTCTACTATCTCCCATCTTATGCTATTTCTTATGTTGCTTATTATGCTTCTATATTGATATTGATCATGCTTTACATACGCAGTACATTCTTCATACTGACATCCTTTTGTTTGTGGACGCTGCGTCATGCCCGCAGGTGGCCAGGGAGACAGGCTTGATCCATAGCTATATTTCTCAGGGACTACATAGCGGAGCTCCACTTCATTCGGAGCTATAGCTTTTGGGTATTGATTTTTTTGTGTACATATTTATGGGCATAGCAGGGTCCTGTCCCGCCTATATGATATGACATACCCTCCTTATAGGCTCGTAGACATGTGTATATAGTTAGATGTGTTTGGCCTTGTCGTCCTATATTTTGGATATCATTTTGTTAGCCTCGTCGGCTTATGTACATTGATATGGGCATAGTTGCTAATGTTGATATAAAGGTATTGTTGTCCAATGGGATTGGTATGATTGATGAATAGAAGTGTATGATTTAATATGTGGCTCACCTAGATGTGAATGTAAAGGTATGCTAAGGGGTGTCCGGGTAGGCTAGCACCGGGTGCCTGTCGAGGCCCTCCGGTTGGGTCGTGACAAGAATAGGAGAGAGAAGAGAGCTTTTTTCCTACTCCAACTGCAAAACTGCAAAAAAATCATCATACAAGTGAGGCGACCCTAATGGCTCACATACTTGCCTCAAATGGCTCACATATTCTTCAAGTGATTTGCTATACACAAGAATATCATCAAAGTAGACAATAACAAACTTGTTGATAAAGGGTTTCAAAACACAGTTCATTAAATGCATAAAATTGCTAGGTGCATTGGTTAGGCCGAATGGTATAACAAGGCATACATAGAGGCCAAACTTTATTTTTAAGGTCGTTTTCCACTCATCATCAGGGTTCATTTGAATTTGGTGATAGCCACTTCTAAGGTGAACCTTTGAAAACACACTTGAGCTACATAGCTCATCCAACATATCATCTAGTCTAGGAATAGGATGTCGATACTTTACTTTATTTTATTGATGGCTTTACGATCCATGCACATCCTCTAAGTTCCATCTTTCTTTGGAACTAGTATCACTGGGATGGCACATAGGCTACGACTCTTCTTCACTAGACCCTTGTCCAGAAGCTCTTCAACTTGCCTTTGTAATTCTTTGGTTTCTTCCCGATTGCTCCTGTATGCCGGCTTGTTTGGAATTTGAGATCCGAACACAAAGTCAATTTGATGTTCAATTCCTCTCAATAGAGGCAATCCCTTGGGTATCTCCTCCGAAAATAGCTCATCATATTCTTGCAAAAGATAAGTCATAATACTAGGCGAAGTGCTAGTAACTTGGTTAGCATGCAAAAAAAGATCTTAGTTTATAAGGCACACCATGAAATGCCTCTCATTAATGCTCTTCAAGAAATTACTTGGTCTTGCCAACATACACCTCTTGTATCTCTCTTGGGATGACCCTTCTCCACTTTGGGCAATCAATGTCTTATTCTCACACTTATCCATTTCCTCCTTTTGAACTCTCTCTCGGAGTTCCTTCATAATTCTATAATCCTCGCTCACTTGATAGGGTGTTAAGGGTGCAAGAGTATACTTCCGACCTCCAAATACAAATAAGTACTTGTTGGTCCTTCCACTATGTTGAGCATCCCTATCAAATTGTCAAGGCCTCCCAAGCAAAATATGACATGCTTGCACCGGTACCACATCACATAAGATCTCATCTTGATACCTACCAATGCTAAACTTGATAACGACTTACTTGGTTACCTTCATTTCACCATAATCATTGAACCATTGGTGTTTGTAGAGATAGGATGTTTTCTTGTGGGAAACTTCATGTGTTCAAACAAGAATTGGCTCACTGCATTGGTGCAACTCCCACAATCAATAATCAGGGAACACACCTTTTCCACTATCTTGCATCTAGCATGAAATAGATTTTCTCTTTGATCATCATCCTCTCTAGCTAATTCTCCCATGGCTCTCCTCGCTATATTGGAAACGTTTAATCTCTCATCCATCCTAGCCTCAACTTCGCCCTCGGAATCTCTCTCGTACTCAATCTTTTGCCCCTCATCATCACTATCAACTCCACCCTCTTCTTCCTCATCGGTATGGTACCCATCACGTAAGGCCATAATTGACCTCCTATTGGAACAATCATTTGCAATATGTCCTCCCCCTTGGCATTTGAAACATTGAATAGTAGATGGATGAGGAAATATAGGTTTAGCATTGTTACCTCCTTTGGCCTTGTCATCTTCTTTGGCCTTGTATTCAATCTTAGCTTGGGGAGTTTGAGTTGTGGTCTTGGGTGTTTCCCAAATGGAATACTTCCACTTATCTTTACCTTTTCTCCATGATGAAGTTGTAGTATTCTTTGCCTTGTACGATCTTTCTTCTTTCTAATCCGCTTCAACCTTGGAAGCATCATGAAAAGCTTCTTCTAGACTCCTATAAGTTTGTAGCCTCATGAGTTTGGATATTTCATGATTCAAGTTAGTCACAGAGCTTATTAGTGTGTAGTCCTCAAGTTCTTAAACACATCGAAGTACTCTTCAACACTCTTGGTGCCTTGTTTTAACATGTACCTTCTTAAGCACTCCTTGGTAGTAGTTGAGAGGTACATACCTCGTTTCCATGAGCTCAACCAAATTCATCCCAAGTAGGAATATCATAGATGTGTTGTTGAGCCTAAGCTCTCTTCTTGGATTCCGACCAAGTAGATGCATACCTCTCAAATTGAGTGAGGGAATATTTCGCCTTCAAAGCATCCGAAATGTCATTGGTGAGGTATATCCTTTCACTTTGCAACTTCCACTCTAGGAATTCTTCCGGATCCCTGCTGCCTTTGAATGGTGGTAGACTCACCTTGATGGTGTTCAAATTATGCTCTTGATCACTCGATCCTCATGTGTTTTCCATCTACCCTGATTGCCATGAACTTGGGTCTACCATATCCTCCTTGCCTTCCTCTACCGTTTTGTGGGATTCTTTGTGGTATTGGCTCATCTTGGGGTGTTCGGTACATTTGGGGATAATTTTGGGGATTGATGTTTTGGAAGATGGGTGGTTAGGGTTGTGTCTTTTGGATAGGTGAGGTGGTGGTGTTGGGAAAGCATAACGCATGCGCTTGCCCGAGTGTGAGGTTAGGAGTTGTTTCCGGGTTTTTTACTTGTATCTCCTTCAACTTGAGAATGGGCAGTGCCAACTCTACTTGAGCTCTCGGCCTGCACCAACTTAGTCTCCAAACTCCCTAATCTCTCTTTCATCCCTCCCATCTCCGTTGTCAACGAATTGTCGAAGGATCATGGCCATATAATTCACAAGGTACATTGGATCCTTCGTACGTTGGAGACGTTTTCCCTGATTACTTTGATTAGACATTAGTACCTGCAAAACTAGCAAACGATGTTAGTAGCAAAATCTTCACGTCACTCATATTTGTTGACACCTAATTTTCACCTCATAAAACAAGTATTTTAATTTTCAAATTTCCCAATTCCAAGACGGAGTAAGGATGCCCTTAAAAAATTAAAAATGCCGAGAAAATTGCAAAAATTGACGTATAATTGTTATTTTCATAAAAATTAACAATTACAAGAAATTACGAGTTATTTACTTCCACAAACGTGATTTGAAAAGAAGATACATATCCTGCTCCGTCTAACTCGGGAAAATTATTAATTAAAAATGACGTATGAATTATGGCTCATTTTGACAGCATTTTTTCACATTTTTAAATATTGCTCGGAAGTATATCAATATTGGGCTCGTTTTGAAGCTCGTATTTTAAAACGACGTATTATAATTTTTGTTTCGTCAAAATATTATTTACGAGGGGCGTATTTTCACACCTCAAAACCCACCCTAGACGTGACCGGCATCCGACATCATGAACAACATCGGAAGAACCTAAAAGATGCAATAACAATACTTGAACTCGCCAGGTTCAATATTCGCCTCTAACAGTTTATAAAATAAATGTAAACAAATCATGAATATATGAATTAAATCAGCAGAAGTCTTTATTAATTAAATACTTAGTCAAACGTAATAACGTGCCCGAGAGTTAATCAATAACTCAACAACTACCCACAAGAATGTATACTATGGAGCTTTTAAGATGAAGGATTAATAGTCCGACTCATCGGGACACAGCCCGAAAAACTAATATAATGAATAAATAAATAGGGTGTCCCACGAATGAATCTGTGGGCTCACCAAATCAGCAGCAACAGCAAGTCCTTCCTAAACGTCTGAAGTATCAAGAACCTGCTCTTCTCTGTTACCTAACATACCATAAAAAATAACAATGGTATGCCTGAGTACTTCGTACTCAGTGAGTGCCTCGGGGACAATATGTAATAAGAAAATAGAGTACCGTAATACATAAAGAAATCAGTCCTAAAAATCATTTGAAACTACTGTAAAAACAATTATTCAACTTGTGTGTCTCAATAAGAATTATCAAAACTGATTACAAGGCCTCTTGTCAAGGTACAACTTCAAATATGCCTTTCAACTGATCATAATTAACAACAACAATTCTATGAGAAAATAGAATATCACACATGCCAATACAGGCCTAAGAATCAAGCACATCGAAGGGGTGACCCTAGAGGTTCCCTTGTCACAGTACACCACACTGGAATATGAAATTCAACAGTGGCTATCCTTCCTCCGAATAGCTAGGCATAATCACACCCCAGGTAGCGAACCCGGAAGTGGCCACTCTTCCTCCCGAATGGCTAGGCATTATCACACTAGGATCCATAGTGGCTACCCTTCCTCCCAAGTAGCTAGGCCAAACACAACAATCAAATTCATTGCATGGAAGCTGAATTATAGCATAGAAGCTAAATCACAATTATCTCAATGTAGTCACACCATCCATTAGCATTAAGTTTGAAAATGTTTCCACTTCTTTAAACAAAGTTCAATTGTCATAGTTTCTCATGAAAACCTCATTACCAACCATTAACCCTTATTATTGATCATCTCTTATAGAGGAAAAACAGTTGGGATCACATATACATGTATAGGGTATAGTACAATTAAGGTCTAATGTGGGCTTGCCTCTTCACAGACACCAACCATGATAAAAACATGAATTAGGGTTTCAAAATATGAGAATTTCACCTTTCTATTCCATAAAGAACTTTTGAAAAGAAGTCATGCATTCCAAAATAAGATTTTCTAAAGAGACATACCTTAATTAAGCCATACGTAACTCAACAATTTACTTTTACAACGAAGAGCACCCAAAACCCTAGCTTGAGTCACCTTGAGAAGGATTGCTTTGCAAACCCTAGGTTTTTCATTCAAGAATCATGTTAAGAGTCATGTGTTTAATGCTAGGATTGATTAATAATGTTAAAGATGTTCTTACCTTTATGTTAGGAGACATGGAGAAAAGATTTTCGTCCTTAGGGTTTATGAGAATGAAAATAATTCATAAAATTAACTGAATCCCGTTATTTATATACACAGTTGGCGGCTGGTGAAATACGGCCAAAGTTTACGGACCGTATTATGCGACCGTATTTAACGATTAAAAAACAGTGGGCTGTCTAGGGAACGAGTAAAATACGTCTAGAAATACAGACCGTATTTCAAAATACGGGCCATAAACTCTGGCCGTATTTTGTGATAGAAAAACAGTAAGCACCTTAGGAAGGCAGTGAAATACGCCCAAGGAAATACAGACCGTATTTCAAATTATGAGCCGTCAACTATGGCCGTATTTTACATTTAGCGAAAACAGTGAAGTCCAATCCTCCAAGACACTTTCACAGTTAACTCGGATATTTTGGAGTGTCACACATATTAGACTAATTAACCTAAAACTATATAAAAATTATGCTACATTTTTTATACAAAAAATAAGAAGGAGATTTTATCCATTTGTACCTTTGTTGGTACTATTTGAATAAGATCTTTTTGGGAGGAAAAGTACGGCTAAGTGGCCTATTTTTGTCCATAGATTTCTAAATGCTTAGTTGGATGATTTTGAAAATTTGAATAAGGATTGTGGGGGAAAAAAGTACAGCTAAGTGGCCTATTTTTTTCCATAGAATTCTAAATGCTTAGTAGGATGATTCTTGAAAATTTGGATAAGGATTTTTTTTTTTGTGGGGGGTGGGGGGTGGGGGGAAGTACGGACAAGTGGCCTATTTTTATCCATAGAATTCTAATTGCTTAGTTGGATGATTTTTGAAAATTTGAATAAGGATTTGGGGGGAAAAGCTATGGTCACATGTCCTATTTTTGTCCATGAAATTATAAATTGGCTTGCCTACAAATAGAAGGGATGGACATTATTTTTTTGGGGATTATATTTTTAGGGGGGAACTTTTTTGAGAGAAAAAAAAAAGGGGGAATCTTCTTCTTCTATTTTTGGGAAAAAGAGAGAGAAAAACGAAAAAAAAAAAAAAGAGTTCAAATTTGGCATCCTAAAAGCTAAAGTTTGATTTATATATTCAAAGCCTAGCAACAAAATAAAAAGATAAGATATACATATAGAAAAAGAGAAAAAAAAAATAAAAGAAAAAGGGGTTCAAAAATTTGTGAAGTGTTTGGTGCTTGAAGCAGATTGAACCAATCCTCATTTTGATCTTTAGGTTGCCCCATCAAAAGGTAACCTCTCATTCTATCATTTATTTCATTTCTAGTTATGATTATATATTTATTATGATACTTATGTTAGTTAAAAATAATTCTTTGCTAGCTTAGTCGTGTTTGATGATTAAGTGGATATTATGTGAATTTGATACCATTTGAAAAAATGAAAATAAATTAGAAGTTTGATTTAGAAAATTTTAAGTGATTTTAGGTTAGTTAAATTGATATCCTTTATTTCATTTCTAATTATGATTATATATTTATATGATACTTGTATTAGTTAAAAATAATTTTTTGCTAGCTTAGTCTTGCTTGATGATTAAGTGGATATTATGTGAATTCGATACCATTTGAAAAAATGAAAATAAATTAGAATTTTGATTTATACAATGTTAAGTGATTTTAGGTTAGTTAAATTGATAAAAAATAAGAAAACATTTCATCCTTTATTTCATTTTAAGTTATGATTATATATTATTTATGATGCTTGTGTAGTTGAAAAGGATTAGATGCTAGCCTAACTTTGTTTACATGATTAAGTGAGTATCCTATGGATTTATTACTATTTGAAAAAATGAAAATAAATTAGAAGTTTGATTTAGACAATATTAAGTGATTTTAGGTTAGTAACATCGATAAAAATAAGAAAAAGAGATTTCATCCCTTATTTCATTTTAAGTTATGATTATATGTTATTTATGATGCTTATGTAGTTGAAAAGAACTATGTGCTAGCCTAACTTTGTTTACATGATTAAGTGAGTATCCTATGGATTTATTACTATTTTTTATAATGTTAAGTGATTTTAGGTTAATTAAAATTGATAAAAATAAGAAAAATAGTAGCTTAAGTTAGAATTTTGACATTGTGTTGATAGGTTTAGTGTGATTTATTCATTCTTGTTAGCTTTTGATATATAAATAATAATAAGAAATAAAAAATAAAACTTAGTTCTTGTGAGTTTGTTACTAATTTATAGCAACTATTGGGCTTTTTGCATAAATTGTCCTTTTATTTATAAGTATGATAATTATGGGCTTGGTTTAAAAGTATTGTAATTCATTTTTTTTGCTTTGTAAATTAAATAATTGACCTCGGCGTATTACTAATGTTTCGTACACCTATCTTTTGTGACCTCCCCAATTTGTTGGTGGATCTTTCGAGGCCCACTGATATTTCTAGATCGAGTCAACCTCTATCATGGAAGGACTATGGTATTGGAGCATAATTTGGAGCGGAATTATTTATTTATGCATTTTTCTATTGGGCTTGATCGGCCCAATTCCCTACTCTCTTTATATTATTTACTTGATGATATATATGTATGCTTGTATATTAGTTGGAACCCTGAATGAGATTATCACGCCTAAGAGTTGCTAAAAATTGATTTTCAAAATTTTAAAAAAAAATGTTTAGGCAAATTTAGGATTGCAGATGATTTTGAGGATTTTGGATACCTTTGATATGATTTTGAACTTATAGGCAAACTTTAGGACTACTATGATTAATTTGAAACTTGAGTTGGAAAAGATGTTTTGTAAACTTGGATTATCATTTTGGGTGAACTGTTTTGACTATTAAAAAGGCTAATGAGTTACCTTTGAGACTTTTTGTAAAGATTAAAATAAAAAATTGGATAAAAGTTCTAAAAATATGGCTAACCTATGGAGTATATTAGTATGCCTATAAAAACTATTTTCAAAAACTATTTTCTATACTTAAAAGTATTTTTTCTAAAAAAAACCTTTTTCTAAACTCGGGTGGACTTATGTAGTGTTCTACTTGGGTTAACGCCTTCGGGTTTTAACCCAGGTGTTCTAGTCCGAAATTCAAAAAACTCCCAATATTGGGCAAAACTCTACCATTTTTCGTTTCTTGAAAAGGAGCATTTTTGGCATGAATGACTAATTTCTATTTGCGGAAATATGAAACAAAAATTGTTTTTATCACAAGCAATTTATATCTACAAAGGCATACTATTAGAACCCGTAGGTCAATTTTATTTTACAGATCCTTAATACTGGGGTGCCTAACACCTTCCTGGGGGATCACCAAAACCCTTACCCATACTTTGGTTAGATTAAGATTCTTTTAAAATTTAACAATTTTGAATGAACCCTTTGCGAACTGGTTTTCCTAATTTCCTAAAAATTAGGTGGCGACTCCAAAAAATAAAGTCCATTTAGAGCACCATCACGTAGAGATATATTTTTCCTTTTTCCTGGTACGATTGGCAACCGTACTTCCCCGGGACACTTTCCTTTAAATGAGGCAAGTGCAAATGCGAATCGGAAAAAATATCGAACCGCTATAGTATTAACTCTCAATCCTTACCACACTCCCGTGCTCTTTCAAAGTTGTTGATGAATCACTCGTCCAATCAACTTCACATGGTTGCTTATCCTTTGTGGAAGAATGGATTCTTTTTTAATGAATGATGGACGACTCAAAGCAAACAGAAAAGAGTCAATAAACTTTCAATGATATTACACGAGAAAAGCTTGAAAAAAATTGGCACGAACGGAATTATGGACTCAACAACAACAACATACCCAGTGAAATCCCACAATGTGAGGTTTGGGGAGGGTAAAGTGTACGCAGACCATACCCCTATCTTGGAAGACAGGGAGGTTGTTTCCGAAAGACCCTCGGCTCAAGAGAAATTATGGACTCAAGATCTAGTTAATAACAAGTAAGATCAATTACTAGTTGTTCATTAGTTAGAAGAATCAAAGAAAAGAAATTAGGAAAGAATTAAACCGTTTTTGAAACTTAGAAAACATTTCGAAAAGTTTCTGAAGCTTGTGCATCGTGGGGCCAATGCACATGAGATACCCCTCTGAAAGTGTGCAACATGCGCTTGGTCTGGCGAAAAACATTTCCCATGCATGCACGTGCGACGCGCCCTCAACGCACGAAATCCTGTAGTCGATTTTCTTGAACTTTGGGCTGGATTTTCTGAGTTTTGATGACCTAATGAGCCCATTCAACCTAGTATCTTTCCTTTTTAGGCTGAAAAAACAACTTTCTACAACTTGGGTAAATTTTTTTGGATCAAACCTCCTTTTTCAGGTGTCTTCTTCCTTAAATTGAAGATATGGAGATGCTTATGAACACCAAAAACACTCAATTTTCAAATTACCTTCAAATCAACTTGTTTTTCCTCCAAATTCCAAATCTAGATTCCTCTTGATTGGTAGAACAAAGCCCAATATCAATTGAACCCAAATTCACCCTCAATCACCAAAACCCATTTTGAGTTCTTCAAAAAGTTTGAAGTTCTTCAATGGTGATTAGCCCAAATCTTGTCCAAACACCTTCAAATTTTGGATTTAGAGGTTTTTAACTTCAACAAACTCAATTCTCCCCTCAAATCCAACAAACAACAACAATTTTTTTAGGGGGTTTTGAATTTTTCAACTGATACCAAATGATAAGATTCCTAAAACTGAAACTCTAGAAATCAAACATAAATTGTAGAAATTAAAGGATAGAAAAAGAATTGGGATGAGAAGAGAAGGGGATAAAATCAAGACCCAAAAAAAAGAGTAATAAATCTATGGGCAGACTTGGGTATATGAAACCCAAATCCTCCCAATTGGATTTAACCCTAAGAACCTATACTATTTGAATTCAAGGATGAACCAAATGAAATCCACAAATGAGCAATCAATATGAATTCAATGGAAAAAGGATTCAATTAGCAACTAAGTAATTACACTTAGTCAACCAAACCAACTATGATTAATGTCTAACTAAACAAACTCTCAAAACATATAGTTTTCATAAATATTCTAGCTAAAGAGCAAATGAAAGATTAAGGGGTCTATTTATACTAATCCCTATTACAACAAAGGTCCAAAAGTGGCCTTTGCGGAAATAACCCAACATTGGGCCTTTACACGCCAATTCCAATCTTAGCCACTTTGTGTAGTGGCCTCTTTTCTTGTATCTTCCTCTTCAAAACCCTTCGAAGCTATCATCCAAACATTTTACACTCTTGAGATCTTCTCTTCAAGCTATTCCAATGCTCCTCTCTTTATGAACATGGCTTGTAGTATTTGAAGCTCTCTTGCTTGGCTACGAGTGAAAGGCCTTGAGCTCTTTGGGGTCATATCAGCTCATTAGTCTAGGGAGATAAGTGAGATAGGAATTAGAGTTTAGTTCATAGGTTACAGAGTTTGTAACTTGAATTTGCAAAGGCTCACAGTTGTAGTGGAGTTTTGGGAAAAATCATCCAGAGGTGTAGGTCGTGGTTTTTTCACCTTTTGTGAGCCGGGTGGTTTTCATGTAACTTATCTTTATTGTTCTGCAAACATTAGCTAGGAACAGGTAAAGTAATGTGATCTATCCTATAAGAAAAACTAATATACTGTAGGATAGATATTAGGTCGTTCAAAATATCAAAAATCTAATGAAAGTAATCGATATTGTGTGATTGAATTATCTTTATGGGGATGTTAGTAATGCACGTATTGGAACATGTAAACATAAGTAATATGTAAGGGTTATAGTTGTTAAAATTCAAATAGAAATGATTTGTCTATTCATTAGTTAAAAGTTATGTGAAAGGAGATAATGTTGGGAATTATCTTTTCGTTGTAATAATTCCTTTGATAAAATAATGCTGAAATATCCTGTTTGTAAGCCTTAGTATTTTCAAAGAATGACTGAGGACTATATAATAGAATAACCGTTATTAAAATAAAAGTCTTACATATTCACAAATATTTCTAATATATATAAGTGCCTTAAAGGGACGAACATAGCATATCCAGCTTATATCACAAGCTTTACAAATTGTACATGCAATGAATTCTTGTACCACAAGCTATATAACTTGTATATTTTACCCAATTATTTTTTAATCCCACGTGGACATATGTCATAATACTTAATATTTATCCCCTTCTCATGTATAGACGTATGCACTTAAATTTTAATTCTCCGACACATTTCCGTGCACTTTTACTTGTTCACTTTTGACTTTTCACGTTCTTGATGAATATTTATTCTCTTTCCATGTATAGACGTATGCAATTCAATTTTAATTCTCCTACACAAATTTATTTTCTCCTTGCACTTTTACTTATTCACTTTGGACTTTTCACGTTCTTTAAGAATTAATAAATTCCACGTGGATATATGTCATAGTACTGAATATTTATTCTCTTCTCATGTATACACCTATGCACTTCAATTTTAATTCTCCGACACATATTTATTTCCTCCGTGCACTTTTACTTGTTCACTTTGGACTTTTCACGTTCTTGTTGAATATTTATTTTCTTCTCATGTATACATGGATGCACTTCAATTTTAATTCTCCGACACATATTTATTTCCTTCATGCACTTTTACTTGTTCACTTTTGACTTTTCACGTTATAGACTAACACAACACCACCAACTTGTACCAAAATCTTTACAAACTGTACACGCAATGAATGCTTGTACCATAAGCTATATAAATTGTACACTTTACCCAACTATTTTTTTATCCCACGTGGACATATGTCATAATACTTAATATTTATTCCCTTCTCATGCATAGACGTATGCACTTCAATTTTAATTCTCCGACACATTTATTTCCTCCGTGCACTTTTACTTGTTCACTTTTGACTTTTCACGTTCTTGCTAAATATTTATTCTCTTCTCATGTATAGACGTGTGCAGTTCAATTTTAATTCTCCTACACAAATTTATTTCCTCCGTGCACTTTTACTTGTTCACTTTTGACTTTTCACGTTCTTTAAAAATTAATAAATCTCACATGGATATATGTCATAGTACTGAATATTTATTCTCTTCTCATGTGTACACGTATGCACTTCAATTTTAATTTTCCGACATATATTTATTTCCTTCGTGCACTTTTACTTGTTCACTTTTGACTTTTCACGTTCTTGCTGAATATTTATTCTCTTCTCATGTATACATGTATGCACTCCAATTTTAATTCTCCCACACATATTTATTTCTTCCATGCACTTTTACTTGTTCTCTTTTGACGTTATTAAAGAATTAATAAATGAATTACTCCCTCCGTCCCTTATTACTTGGCCATATTACTTGACTTTTCACGTTCTTTAAGAATTAGTAAATGAAGTACTCCCTTCGTCTCATATTACTTGGTCACATTACTATACTTGACTTTTCACGTTCTTTAAGAATTAATAAAAATGAAGTACTCCCTTCGTCTCCTATTACTTGGCCACATTACTAAAAATATATGTCTATTTTTCTATTCTATATTTTTCTTCTTCTTATCTTTCTTATATATAAACGCCCAAGGTGGACGAACACAACAACAATAAGTTGTACAAAAAAACAACTAAAATTGTACTTTAAGCAGAGATTAAGATGTGTACATTTCAGAAGTTGAACATTAATTCTACCTCTTGTGTGTCCACAGGTCCGTAGTGTCTTAATTGTCCTTTCATTTCCTTCATTTGGCATGCACTCCCTTTGTCTCAATTTAAGTGTCTATGTTTGACTAGACATGGAGTTTAAGAAATAAATATAGACTTTCAAATCTTGTGGTTCTAAATTAAAAATGTGTATAATATAATAAAACATCTTTTGAATCTTGCGATTATAAACTTGACATATAGGATATTTGAATTGTCAACTTACTAAATATAAAAAGAGGCGGACATAACCAATATAAGACAAATTTAACAACAATTGAGAAATTAAGGGAAAAAATAAGATGAAAAGAAAAAACAAATATGGTGACTCACTAAGTAGAATCGCAGTATCTTTTGCAAAATATACAAATCATAAAAACTAACTAAATTGAGTAACCAAATTAATCATATTAGGCCCCGTGCATCGCACGGGCATGGTTTGCTAATTTACTACATAAATATGGCCCGTCAAATGTTTGTATGGGTCATGTGTTTAATATTGTTCTCCGAACAACCTCCAAAATAATACACATAAGGTGATCAATTTTTTTTTCTGACATTTTTTGAGATCATTGCACTTTTATATAATAACTAATTTTCCAACGTATACAATATATTGCACGTATATTTCATATCAATAAGTATAGATTTTTTTAGAATGACATAAACAGTATTAAAACATGTATATGATGTATAACATGAAATTCGAAGGAAAAAGATTTAAAATAGTGACCGGCGAACCTATTCGACTCGCTTGACGATTGAATTACAGAATGATTACATATCATTTGAACAAAATATTATAATTAATTAGGAGAAAACTCATTTCACAGTGGATTTAATACCACCAACAAAAGTATTCTTGTCTATTAAATAAGAAAAAAATATTTAAAAAAGAATAATTTATGTTTTGAATACTACCTTCAAATTAGTGAAAACAAAATCAAATGTTTGGCTTAACGTTGAAAAATATATATATTTAGTATTCATATCTTAAGTTTTATTTTTCAAATATATATTCAAATCCAGATGTATTAATCTTAAGCCACACATTAATTAAGCATATAAACTAAAGGCCAACTATATAAATAGAGAAAAACCGGTGATTTTTTAATATTCTTTTAAAAATGCAATTCCAAACAATCAGAGTCTTTTTCTTTTACAGTATCATGAGAACCCAAAATCTAAGAAAACCTATTGCATTAGGGGAAGAAGCTCAAATATGTCATCGAACTATCAGAAATGGTTTATTTATGTCAGTAGTTAATAGTTAGGCATAAAAATCGTTGTTACCGTTTTGGTCCATATATGTTGTTATCCACTAACGGAACTGTACTACTATCCAACTTTCTCACTTGTTCTTATCTAAGTCCTTCATTACTTAATAATCAACCCTCCATCCCTCTCACACTCCTTTTATGAATGGCCTGTGTGAGTCATTCTATTGAGTTCGTGGCAAATGATGATGATTAAATGATTTCTCGGATTATGAGAATCACGGGAGAAATTTTACTTCCTCCAATTCAAACTAATAACAATGGGGATGGAAGTTTTTTAAATGATTATCAAACTAAAAAAACAAAGAGTATGTAAAAAGGGGTAAATTAATTATATCATAATTTTTTATATTAATACTAAATAAATTATAAGAATCGTTAAGAAAAATAAGAGATCAGATAAATATAGTATCATACATCACTAAAAATATTAGTGTTATGTGGTCAAATATGAAGGAAGTTTCTCAAACTATCACTAAGTATTTTATATATTAAAATAAAAAATTATAAAACAAAAAATTAAAAAGATAAACAGATTTGCTATAAAAATAAAAATAAAAAAGATTAGCATAATAAGAAGTTAGCGTTCAAGGCCAAAGTCAGAGGATGTCATTGAAGTCATCCCTTTTATTTTCTTTAGCTTTTAATTATTTACTCCTAATTTATACTCCCTGTTACTGCCCTATTTTTAACGGATTAAAACTAGTTCACAACTTATGACTATGTTTCCTCTAATTTTGAAAAAATTTCAGAGTCGCCACCTAATTTTAGGAAATATTAGGAAACCATTTGTAAAAAAAAAAAGTAAACTCTTTTTTTAGTCTTTGAAACCTGTGAGATTCTAGGTAAGAATTTTATTTACCCCGAGAGGAAGGTATTAAGCATCCCTCAGAGCCTATCCGAAGACAGTCTTTAAACTTAGCCTAATTAACACTAGAGGGGGGATTATTTAATTTATTATCACCTATTTAAAGAATTGCCAAAAAAGAAACTACTCTCACAAAACTATTTGTATAAAAAGGGGGTTTTAAAGTAAATATAACTATGCGAGTAAATGCATATTTATAAAAGGAAGTAGTTAATGCTAATGTATGCATGAGGAAAATATGTATGACATTCATTTTATATAAGAATAATATGTATAATATAGAATAAGGAGGGATATATTTTTTATAAGAAAATAATGTATATATGTGATATGTAAAAGAATTAGATAGTATATGTGATATATACGTGTATGAAAATGGCACATATGTATGTTTACTGTAGAGGCAGTAGTTAGTATACATGAGATGTAAACATATACGTATATATTCACGATGTACTTTTGTATACAATAGTATAAGATAAGAGGATTATGAATGCATATTTTTTATAAAACAAATATAATAAAAAAATAATGTATATGTGCGATATTTATATCCTATGAAAAACGGTATATAATGGTTCAAAAATAGCTATTATTGTGATATGGAAATAATATATATGTATACACATGATGAAAAGATGATCAAAGAAATTACTGAAAATAAGATAGTATATATTGTGGATAACGAAATTTTATTAATTTTAAATTCACAAGAAATGGGAATTATATTCAAAATATATTAGTCCAAATAAATGAATGTTGTGGGCTAATATAGTTGGATCCAACAACTATGGATTTAATTAAAATAATCCAAATGCATTGGGCTAGCCCATTTAATTGAGCTACAAATGATGAGCCCACTTTGACAAGCCCAATATGTCATCTCATCCTAGAGGCCCAAATCGGCACCACGTGTCAAATGACGTGGCACGCCAAGTCAAATAAAGAAGCCAATAGGATCGTGCCACGTGTCAAAATGATGCAGCATGCCCAGTCAAATCAAAGGCCAATGAAGATGCGCCACGTGTACAAGTGACATGTTCCGGCCAATCAAATATCGACATGTCAGCTTAAATCTGATTGGTCGAAAGAAGCCTGTCCTTATCACAACTCCTCCATCCTACAACTATAAATAGGAGTCTCATAATTCAGAAAAAGGACAGAAGTTCTAACAAGAAGCAAGGGAGAGCTCGTGGATCAAACGCTGCGGATTTCTCTACAAGCTAAAAGCATTCAAGCATTCAAGTATTTCTCTAGAAGTTCTAGAGATCCAGACGAAGATTCAAGATCAAGCTTCAAGCCCTTGAATCCAAGTACAAGTTCAAGATCAAGACCACCAGATTCAAGATCAAGCTCAAAAGCCCTTGAATTCAAGTACAAGTCAAGATCAAATCCATCAAGTTCAAGAATAAGCTCAAAAGCCCTAGAAATTATTGTTGAAAAGACGAATCAGAGGAATCATAGAGATTGTAACAATCATATTCTGAAATCAAATACAAAGATTGTTGCGATATTTTCCTGTCTCGATTATTATTTTCTCGACGCGAATTTTATTGTCTACATATATATGTATGCGTGTATATAAAATTGAATATTTACCTTATAGCTCTCGTAAAATGGCTTGAGCTACTACACTCGGGCCCTAATATAATTTCCTCATTTAAACTTAATGAATCTAACCTGTTCCATACTTGAAGTAGGGGGCATTTGTGGATAACGAAATTTTATTAATTTTAAATTCACAAGAAATGCGAATTATATTCAAAATTTATTAGTCCAAATAAATGAATGTTGTGGGCTAATATAGTTGGATTTATTATATAAATCCAACAAATATGGATTTAATTAAAACAATCCAAATGCATTGGGCTAGCCCATTTAATTGAGCTACAAATGACGAGCCCTCTTTGACAAGCCCAATATGTCATCTCATCCTAGAGGCCCAAATCGGCACCACGTGTCAAATGACGTGGCACGCCAAGTCAAACAAAGAAGCCAATAAGATCGTGCCACGTGTCAAAATGATACAGCATGCCCAGTCAAATTAAAGGCCAATGAAGATGCGCCACGTGTACAAGTGACATGTTCAGGCCAATCAAATATCGACATGTCAGCTTAAATCTGATTGGTCGAAAGAAGCCTGTCCTTATCACAACTCCTCCATCCTACAGCTATAAATAGGAGTCACATAATTCAGAAAAAGGACAGAAGTTCTAACAAGAAGCAAGGGAGAGCTCGTGGATCAAACGCTGCGGATTTCTCTACAAGCTAAAAGCATTCAAGCATTCAAGTATTTCTCTAGAAGTTCTAGAGATCCAGACGAAGATTCAAGATCAAGCTTCAAGCCCTTGAATCCAAGTACAAGTTCAAGATCAAGACCATCAGATTCAAGATCAAGCTCAAAAGCCCTTGAATTCAAGTACAAGTCAAGATCAAATCCATCAAGTTCAAGAATAAGCTCAAAAGCCCTTGAAATTATTGTTGAAAAGACGAATCAGAGGAATCATAGAGATTGTAACACTCATATTCTGAAATCAAATACAAAGATTGTTGCGATATTTTCCTGTCTCGATTATTATTTTCTCGACGTGCATTTTATTGTCTACAAATTCTGGCACGCCCAGTGGGACAGGTTTCCCTTCATCTCTTCCCTCACAAAAAAAAAAAGCAAAATCGAATCACCGAGTGATTTCTCACCGAAGTTGCAAAATCGCAAAGACACACACGTGATCCGTGGCTACTCTGAAAGGTGATTGGTGAAATCAAGGGGCCAAATTTATGGTGCAAATTGAAGTCTATTAAAATTAGATTTCTCTGGGAATTGAGTTTGAATTAAGCTTGTGTGCAAATGAAAGTTTGTTCAAACTTGTCCTACGTGGATTTGATACCACTCTTTAATGAAAAGGGATGGATTTCAGTCCATGTCCAAAATGGGTACAGTTAGTCTTACCAAGGCCAAAAGACACTGGAAAATAATAATAATCCAAGGGTATCTCTCAAACAAACAGTACTTGAGACGATTGTCATCTTTCATTATTACTTCAAGTCTCGTCTTTGAGATTCGCCAAGTTTATACTCCGACAAGTCTTGGAGTAGGGGGCATTTGGAGACATCGAAATTTTGTGGGGCACTACAAGTTGAGCCCAATAAGTGTTAGAGTTTCTTGGAGACTACTCTACCCTAAACTTTAGATTAAGCCTATATAAAGGACACATATTCACTTGAAAAGTCATCTCGAGTATCCCATAAACTCTTGGTATTTACAAAGAGATCAAGATCTCATATATCTCATAAACTCATGGGTATTCAAGAAGAGGTCAATATGTGGCCGAATATTTCTTGACAACCAAATACTTCAAGAAGATCCACAATATCCTTTCATGGAGATCAAATACATCCCAAGAAAGTCCGCATATCCAAATTCAAATCATCATACGTTCTAGAAATAAGCTAGTAACGGCCCTCGAATTACGGAGAAACATTAGGAGAGAAGAATCAAGGGAGTAAACAGATCTTGTACCCGCAATATTCATCAATAAAATCTATGTTTCAACATATTTTGTTTGTGGTTGTGATTTATTTCCGCATATTAGAATGTGTTGCAAACAAATTCTGGCACGCCCAGTGGGACAATCTCTAACTCTCATCTCAACTTTTCAATCATCAAAGTTTAACAACATCGAGATGACTTCAGAGAAGATCAACTCCAAATCAGTTTCCTCCAAGGTTGCTAGCTCCAAGTTCTCTGCTGATGTGGAAAGCATCCTCGACATTACCTTTGGTAGCATTGGACCAGTTAAGAGGAGCAAAGAAAGCATGTTGGGACAACAAGCACTCCAAGTCTCATCCGTAACAACTCCTGTTTTTGGATCTTCATCTCCAAAAGGAGCGAGATCCTCTACTGATGCATCGGAGGAAGGAAGCAGCATTGCTGAAAAGATTAAGAAGACTCTAGCTCTACTTGATCTCCCTGGATCCAAGAACTCTGCTATGAAGGAAGATGATGATACTTCAAGTGACGGATCCTCTCCACTCACACCACATGAAGTAGGCCAGTCAAAGATCAACTTATGCGATAATCCATGCTATTCTCCAACATCCCCAACAATCATGCAAGCAATGGTAACTAACACTTCATCAATGGAGGAGACTCTGGCAAATTTGGAAAAGGTGATTGATGGCTTGGCCAAGAATGTGCAAAATCAAGACGCTCGGATTGAGAAGTTGATGGACAAGATGGATGGATTAATGGAATGAGAATCCAGCCACGCACCTGGGAAGGGTCCAGAAGTACAAGAGACTGAACCTCGTGCAAAGCAAGTACCACCTACCAAGGAAATTCCTGTTTCTTCTGAAGGGATGATTCCGCTTGACCGATTAAAGGATTTCATCGAAGGGACTATCAAGGATAAGTACAAAGTTGTTGCCAAGTCTTCTTTTACTTACGGAAAGCCGTACACTACAAGAATTGATAGCTTCAAGATGCCCGCCGGTTATCAACCTCCCAAATTTCAACAATTTGAAGGCAAGGGAAATCCAAAGCAACATGTTGCACATATTTTTGAAACATGTAACAACGCTGGGACTTATGGAGACTATCTTGTCAAGTAGTTCGTCCGCTCTCTCAAGGGGAATGCCTTTGACTGGTACACTGATCTCGAGCTAAATTCTTGGATTTATCTAGGATGATCTATATGTTTGTTGACATTTATTTTTGGACACATGCTAGATTTATGAGTCTAGTTTCTTAGGAATTTTTCGGCTCGTGATTTCAACGTCCCTACGTCGAGATATGAATTTTTTTGGCGAGACTGCTTGAATCTGAGAAATATTGGCGTTTCAGCATGTAGAGCCAAATTCTTGAATTTATCTGGGATAATCTATATGGGATTATACGATGAGCTAAGCATGGTAGCGCAGACGCAATGTTGGCATGATGATGGTTTGGTGCTTGGAGTGACCACATCTTGGATGATCGATTAGAATTTTGGGTTTTCTCCGACGTCCAATTTGCTATATGAAGCAAATTCCTCAAAGAAGGCCATGGACTCGCATATCGCCCAGCTAGTATGGTATGAATCAAGAATCTAGTTTGGTCCGCACCATCTTCAGTCTCAACTACGAGATACCTTAGTTTGGTGGATGGGGAAGTGTAGTGTCTGAAGAAAACCATCTCTTCAAGCTGCAAAGGACAAGAGAAGTTATTAGTAGCAGACTTGGACGTATATCCATAGGTACAAAGACCTTGAAAAATGAACTCCCTAAATTCTTAAGGCGGGGACGAGTATCCATTCCTTTGCGCCGTAATATTACCTTACCATTCTTAGGGCGGGGACGAGTGTCCATCCCTTTGCGCCGTAAGATGACCTTACCGTTCTTAGGGTGGGGACGAGTGTCCATCCCTGTGCGTCGTAAGATTACCTTACCGTTCTTAGGGCGGGGACGAATGTCCATCCCTTTGCGCCGTAAGATTACCTTACCGTTCTTAAGGCGGGGACGAGTAACCATCCCTTTGCGCCGTAAGATTACCTTACCGTTCTTAGGGCGGGGACGAGTATCGATCCCTTTGCGCCGTAAGATTACCTTACCGTTCTTAAGGCGGGGACGAGTGTCCACCCCTTTGCGCCGTAAGATTACCTTACCGTTCTTAGGGCGGGGACGAGTGTCCATCCCTTTGCACCGTAAGATTACCTTACCGTTCTTAGGGCGTCCAAGATTACCTTACCGTTCTTAGGGCGGGGACGAGTGTCCATCCCTTTGCGCCGTAAGATTACCTTACCGTTCTTAGGGCGGGGACGAGTATCCATCCCTGTGCGCCGTAAGATTACCTTACCGTTCTTAGGGCGGGGACTAGTATCCACCCCTTTGCGCCTCGAAACTATCTTCTTCATGCATGTTCCTTCCCTTGAACGAGAACTCAACATTGTCGTTTAAAAAAAATAAGGGAGAGACAATGCAATAAAAGGAAACGCTAAAAAAAAAAATTACCTGTCGGACGACGCAATTGAAGCAGAATAATGGAGAACATGCTCCTATTTATAAATGGTGAAAGACAACTAATGAGAGAGAAATTAACAATGTGGAATGATTGTCACTTGACTTCTGGAAGGTTTAATGAATTAAGGCGGCGGAACTAAATCCTTATTCTAATTGGACTTGGTTGTGTTTGCCTACAGGTAATGGAATAGAATGAATCATGTACAAGGCAAAGCTACCACGTCATTGTTTGAAAGAATAGCATATTATGGCTATTATAATAATAATAATAATTATGTTATAAAATGAAGCTAAAAGAGTAATAATATCAAAGGATGAAAACTATAAACATAGAGTGACAAACAGGACAAATTTTATTATTCTTCCAAAATGTGTTTCAAGTACATTACATATGAAAACTTATGCCTCTATTTATAGTACTACATATGCATTCAATATATGAGATTGGAAGAACCATTAATATGGTGGAAGATAATGGAAGAACCATTAATATGGTGGAAAATAATGGAAGAGGCATTATATTTGTGTAGTGGACATCCATTCTATATTTCATAACACTCCCCCTTGGATGTCCATAGATGATGTGTATCGTTAAAAACCTTATTAGGAAAAACCCTGTGGGAAAAAGCCTCAATGAAGGAAAAAGAGTACACATATCTAGTAATACTTTTTGAGAGTTGCCTCATTAAAAACCTTACCAAGAAAACCCAATGGGACAAAACTTGGTTAAGGAAAAAAGAGTACAACGCGTATTTCACTCCCCCTGACGAAGACCAATATTCAGATGTCGGAGTCTTCGCATTCCAATCTTGAATATCATCTTCTCAAGAGTTGAAGTTGACAAAGATTTGGTGAACAAATCTGCAGGATTGTCACTTGAACGAATTTGTTGCACATCAATATCACCTTTCTTCTGGAGATCATGTGTGAAAAATAACTTTGGTGAAATGTGCTTCGTTCTATCTCCTTTTATAAATCCTCCTTTTAATTGAGCTATGCATGCAACATTATCTTCATATAATACTGTGGGTAATTTTGTATCACACTTCAAGCCACATCTTTCTCTGATGAAATGTATCACTGATCTCAACCACACACATTCTCTACTTGTTTCATGAATAGCTATTATCTCAGCATGATTCAAAGAAGTAGCAACAATGGACTACTTTGTGGATCGCCATGAGTACCTCCGCATGTAAACAGATAGCCTATTTGAGATCGAGCTTTATGTGGATCAGATAAATAACCTGCGTCTGCATAACCAACAAGATCTGTACTACCTTTGTAAGTATAAAACAAACCCATATCGCTAGTTCCCTTCAGATATCGCAATATATGCTTAACTCCGTTCCAATGTCTTCGTGTAGGAGAAGAGCTATATCTTGCTAGCAAATTAACAGAGAACGCTATGTCAGGTCTTGTAGCGTTAGCAAGATACATAAGTGCACCAATTGCACTAAGATATGATACTTCAGGACCAAGAAGCTCTTCATTTTCTTCTTGAGGTCGGAACGGATCTTTACTCACTTCAAGTGAGCGAACAATCATTGGAGTACTTAAAGGATGCGCATTGTCCATGTAAAATCGTTTTAAAACATTTTCGGTATAAGCAGATTGATGGATAAAGATCCCATCTGTCAAATGTTCAATCTGCAAACCAAGACAAAGTTTTGCTTTTCCCAGATCTTTCATCTCAAATTCTTTCTTTAAATATTCAATCGCCTTTTGGAGCTCTTCTGGAGTTCCAATTAGGTTTATGTCATCAACATAAACAGCGATTATAACGAACTCTGATTTTTTTTTCTTAATAAAAACACATGGACAAATGGCATCATTTATATAACTTTCTTTTACCAAGTATTCACTGAGGTGATTGTACCACATGCGCCCTGATTGTTTTAGACCATACAACGATCTTTGTAATCTGATTGAATACATCTCCCGAGACTTTGAGTTAATTGCTTCAGGCATTTTAAATCCTTCAGGAATTTTCATATAGACTTCATTATCAAGTGAGCCATAAAGGTAAGCTGTAACCACATCCATCAGATGTATTTCAAGGTTTTCATGTACAGCTAAACTGATGAGATATCGAAATGTTATGCCATCCATAACGGGTGAATATGTTTCTTCATAGTCGATACCGGGTCGTTGAGAGAATCCTTGTGCAACAAGGCGTGCCTTGTATCTCACAATTTCATTTCTCTCATTCCTTTTTCGCACAAAAACCCATTTATGGCCAATTGGTTTTACACCATTAGGCGTTTGGACTACAGGTCCAAAAACCTCACGTTTGGCAAGTGAATTCAATTCTGACTAAACTGCCTCTTGCCATTTTGGCCAATCATATCTTCGTCGACATTCTTCGACAGATTGGGGTTCCTGATCGTCAATGTCTTTCATAATATTTAGTGCAACATTATATGCAAAAGCATTATCCACCATAATCTTCGATCGATTCAAATTTATCCCATCACCAGAAGAACTCAATGATAGTTCTTTATTTACTTGAGTCTCGGGTTCCCTAATATCTTCAGGAGTATCAGGATTAGTCAGATCTTGAATATCTTCATGATATTCTTTCATAGTGTCATTTTGATCATTTTTCGTGTTTCTTTTTCTAGGATTTTTATCCTTAGAACCCAATGGCCTACCACGCTTCAGGCGTGCATGAGATTCAGAGGCTATGACACTAGTAGATTTTTCCTTTGGGACATCAATTCGGATAGGCACATTCTCTGCAGGGATATGTGACTTAGTTATCCTTTTCAAATCAGTAAAGGCATTTGGCATTTGATTTGCTATTTTTTGCAAGTGAATGATCTTCTAGATCTCCTGTTCACATATGGGGGCACGTGGATCAAAATGAGATAGTGATGGAACTTTCCACACAATTTCTCTTTTGATTTCTTTTCTCTCTCCCCCTAATTGTGGAAAATTTGTTTCATCAAATCGACAATCTGCAATTCGGGCAGTGAATAAATCTCCCATCAATGGCTCAAGATAGCGAATAATAGAGGGTGATTCAAACCCAACATATATACCTAACCTTCTTTGGGGGCCCATCTTAGTACGCTGTGGTGGTGCTACAGGCACATATACAGCACAGCTAAAGATTCGGAGATGAGCAATATTTGGTTCATGACCAAATACTAATTGTGACGGGGAGTATTTATTATAATGAGTCGGTCTGAGATGAATAAGAGATGCTGCATGTAAGATAGCATGTCCCCAGACGGTAGTGGGCAACCGTGTTTTCATAAGTAGTGGTCTTGCTATCAATTGTAGTCGTTTAATAAATGACTCAGCAAGGCCATTTTGGGTATGAACATGTGCTACAGGATGTTCAACTTTTATCCCAACTGATAAACAATAATCATCAAAGATTAAGACGTAAATTATCCGGCATTATCGAGGCGTATAGCCTTAATGGGATAATCCGAACACTGTGCCCTTAAGCGTATTATTTGTGCCAATAATTTCGCAAACGCCAGGTTTCGAGACGATAGGAGGCACACATGAGACCATCTTGAAGATGTGTCTATTAGGACCATAAAATATCTGAATGACCCACAAGGTGGATGAATAGGTCCACATATAGCCCCATGTATACGTTCTAGAAAAGCAGGGGATTCAATGTCAACTTTCATTGGTGATGGCTTAGCTATCAACTTACCCTGATAACAAGCAGCACATGAAAATTCACCACTTTCAAGAATCTTCAGGTTCTTAAGTGGATGCCCATTTGAATTTTCAATAATTCGTCTCATCATTATTGATCCAGGGTGACCTATTCGGTCATGCCAAAGCACAAAAGTACTTGAATCATTAAACTTCTGGTTTACGATTGAGTGTGCTTCAATTGTACTAATTTTTGCATAATACAGACCAGAAGACAAAGTTGGCAATTTCTCCAAAACATATTTCTGGCCGGAGACATTCTTTGTAATGGCAAGATATTCATCATTTATTTCGTTTAATGTCTCAGCGTGATATCCATTACGACGGATATCTTTGAAACTTAACAAGTTTCTTGGGGATTTAGAAGAGAATAATGCATCTTCTATAACAAGTTTCGTCCCCTTAGTCAGAAATATAGTAACTCTTCCGGAGCCTCTAATCAATTTCGAATTGTCAGAAATTGTATTAATATTTCCTCTTTTTCTACGCAAGTGAGAAAAGTATTTCTCATCTTTGAATATGACATGTGTTGTTCCACTATCAATCACACAAATATCTTCTGATTGGTCATTGATCCAAATAAAATTTGAGGAATTTCCATAGATTCTTCAAAATGATATAATAGATAAAGTGAATATCGAAGTAGATATTATGATTAGGCAAAGCATTACACACATTTTATTACATATATTACTATTTAAACAAAGCATTACACACACTTCATTTACATAAACATGGAAACATAACCACATACAAACGACACGTATGAAATATCTAAGTTTTTACAGATCCATCACCGATCAAATGATCTATTTTTCCTTCAGGGAGTTCAAAGAAATCTGCCACATCTAGATGCATGGGCTCAACATTATCTTCAGAAATAAAATTTTCTTCGGCATCCTTTTCTGCCCTTTTGAGAGAGGCTTGATACAGCATAATTAGGTGCTTTGGCGTACGACAGGTACGTGACCAGTGCCCCTTTCCTCCACATCGGAAGCATTTATTTTCTGAATTTTTCTTTTGCCCAGTTTCATACTTTTCATCCTTCCTTTTACACTGCTGGTGGTGAAGGGTATTATTTGGTGCAAGACGAGAATCATGATTAAAATCTCTTCCTTGACCACGGCCATGACCACGACTGGGGCCACGACCTCTTCCACGCCTAGAATGGCGAAAATTTGCCTCATTCACTTCAGAGAATGGGGCTGTCACGACCCAACCCCGTGGGCCGCGACCAGTGCCCGAGCTGGGCACCTATACGTACCTGATACCCCAAATTAGCATATTAACAGGATAATAATATAATAATAATATTAGTGGTCGCTACAGAATTTAGCAGAAAAGCAGACTTGGCACACATAGGCCGATAAGGCCATCACATAACAGAATATCCCAAACATATGTACAGAACCCACACAGATGTATCCACAGACCTCTACAGAACATATCATAATCATAAGACGGGACAGGGCCCCGTCATACCCTGAACAAAGTACATATCCAGATAGCAGTGACAGACTGTACCAAAAGATGGGCTCTGTAGAAGAGAGCGCCCCAAATAGCAGAAATAGGATCCTAAACGTGTGGATCAGCGAACCTGTCGTCAGTACCTGCGCGGCATGAAAACGCAGCCCCCGAAGAAAGGGGGTCAGTACGAAATATGTACTGAATATGTAAAGCGGAATCACAGAAGTCAAATCATAATGGTTACAGAAAATGAGTACAGAATCCAGAGTGTCAAATGCATATTTCCAAAACAGACAGAATGCGTACAGAAACATATGTCATATCATATCATATCCGGTCCCTGACACGGGACTCGGCAGACAGAATGTGGCCACCCTCCCGACGCTGGTGCCACTATACAGAGGAATCAGAAAAAGGGGCGTGGCCCCGTATCATATAATGTCATATCAAAATGGCCATACAGATCAGATCAGAATAGGCGGACATGGCACATCATACTCCACAGACCCATGTACGCGTATACCTGCCCCCTCACATCGGGACGCGGCGAACAATGCAGAGAATTTCGCTTGACAACATATCCTGGCCCGGGCTCAGTGTGGGAAACATTGGGACATCCACGAATGGAGTAGTGAGAGACTAATGCAATTTAAAAATATCATAAATGTTTTCAAAGACTCGATGAAGCGTATCAAAGACAAACCAATCCAATGGAGTCGGACGGAATCATAATAAATGTATTTCGGATATCATAATAAATTACAGAAGTATAACTTTCCCGAAGTCATCCCGAGTGTCAAAATAATTTATAATATTTAACAGAATATTTAAAATAATATTCGTTAAGCGATTAGTAGGGTAATTAAAACATTTCTTTCAAAAATCGCTTAAAAAGGAAGCTTTAACACATTAGGGGCAAAACCGTAAATAGCGGGCCCGCCTTGGGACAAACAAGGCGGCGGGCTCAAATTGTGCCCTCTAAGCATATAGTATCACCTAAAAAGGTTATACAAACATTCTATGACTTTCTGAATAATTTAGAGCAAAATTGCATAATTTTAGAAAAAGCGTATCAAAATGGTTCAATTCTACTGAAGGAAAAACTGAAATTTTGTCTTGCGGATTCCGAGGGCCAAGAGGTCCTTCGAGGCCCGGATCCGACCCTAACACACTAGGGGCATGCCAAGGGAAGAATTGGGGTTGCTTTACATACCTTTCGCGCCCCTTAAGCCTTTCCAAACTCACTTCCCGTTTCGTCGAAAAACTGCAATTGGTCAAGTTTACCAATTGTGAATTATTAATGCCATTATTTCAACTTTAAGCATATTTGGCTACCGAAATTTCGGCAGCACTTCCCCTATACATATGACACCCCGAGAATTCAACTCGGCTATAAATCATCAACAACAACCCAAACGACAACAACAATATCAACAATGAACATTAAAACACAAATATCCTTCAACTAGTCATTTTTCTCACAAGTTGACATAATCTTCAATTCAACCCAACTTTCAACTAAGATCAATAATTTCATATTCAACAACCATCATGATCATCACCATATAGTTCTAGAAACATTTCATATCGTTTTCCTTAAGATATACACTCGATATACATGATATACAATCTTCCGCCAAAATCATAACTTATGCAAAACATCAAATCTTTGGCATACAACTTCATAACAAGTTTCCAACTTCCAAATTCATCAACCATAATCATAATTCACATCTTAACAACTTCATTTCCATAATATCACAAAATTATTCTAAAGTGACATAATCATCTACATTCCAACTTCAACCAAAATTCATTCAACTTTCATTCCCAATATAATTTCCATCATAACCACAACTAGAATGCAACATAAAATTCAACTCATATATGTATACAACATATATACACCCATGGCTACATATATATATACATACCCACTTTGCAAACTTCCTTATTTCCATAATTTCTACTCATTTCCACATACCACAACATAAACAAACCTTCATAGCATAAGAAAAAGGAATTGATTCTTACCTTTTTCTACAAACTTCTTCACTTGAACAAGTTGTCAACTTGAAGAAATAAGTGCTCCTTCTTCCAAAACAATTACACCAAGTTGTAGAGGACACTTAATTTAGTAGGAATTCAACAAGAAAATAATTTTAGAGGCAAGATTTTGAGGGGTGATTTTTCTATGGCCAAACCCGAAATGCCCTCTTTTTGTTCTTGTTTTTCTCTTGTTTTTCCTCCTATTCTTTCTCTTGAAAGTTCTATGGAATTTGGATGATTAAGTGGTCTTTTATTCATTGACCACATGACTTAATTCCATGGGCTTGGATCCTTTTTATGGACCATGGCCGAATGGCTCCTCACTTGGGCCTGAATTTTTGTTTTTCATTTTTTTGGGCCAACTCGGTTGGTCCCGAGTTGGGCCTAGCCCACTGACCTTTCGACCTTAAAACGTTCATATCTCCTTGTACCGACGTCACCTGGGAACCCACGACCTATGGATGGAAAGCTAATTCAATTATCTACAACTTCTATTTCAAGGTATTTTCGAAATTCCAAACTTACAATACAGTTTTTTCCCCCCAAAGTCAGGTCACCCGAAAACGTTTTCTTAAAAATATTCGTTTGGAGGGTTTCCACTTTGATTTGGTCCAAAGGTACTTCATGAGTTGTGTTTAACTTTACATATGTGATTCATATGACTTTTCAGATGTTCCAAAAAAAATCTCGGTATGTGGGCCCCACCCCAGCAGATGCTCCGAGGTTCAAAAATACGGGATATAACAGGGGCAGTACCAGTGGGTCAGCTTTCATGATTTTTCATTAATAATTCATTGTGTTGTTTAGCCACTAGAAGATGTGCGATTAGATCAGAATATTTCTTGAACTTCATTTCTCGGTATTGCTGCTGCAGGAGCATACTCGAGGCAGGAAAAGTGGAGAATGTTTTCTCTAGCATATCATGATTAGTGATATTTTCACCACATAATTTCAACTGAGAAATAATTTTAAACATGGTAGAATTATATGCTTTAATAGATTTAAAATCTTGTAGCCTTAAATGGAGCCAATCAAAACGTGTTTGTGGAAGTATGACCATCTTCAGGTGGTCATATCTATCTTTTAAATTATTCCACAGAGTAAGAGGATCTTTAACAGTGAGATATTCCATTTTCAAGTCCTCATCAAGGTGATGGCGAAGGAATATCATTGTCTTGGCACGGTCTTGATTTGATGCCTCATTTTTATCTTTGATGGTGTTTGCCAGACCCATCGCATTAAGGTGAATTTCGGCATCAAGAATCCAAGACATATAGCTATTGCCGGATATATCTAAGGCTACAAATTCACGTTTAGTAAGATTTGTCATTAGTAAAGGGAAATAGAAAGTCAATACCTTCGAGGCTTTTAAAGTATTTGCTCGGAACGGCAGAGTCTCGTGCTGATAACGTGTTATAAAATGAAGCTAAAAAAGTAATAATATTAAAGGATGAAAACTATAAACATAGAGTGACAAAGAGGACATATTTTATTATTCTTCCAAAATGTGTTTCAAGTACATTACATATGAAAACTTATGCCTCTATTTATAGTGCTACATATGCATTCAATATATGAGATAATGGAAGAACCATTAATATGGTGGAAGATAATGGAAGAACCATTAATATGGTAGAAGATAATGGAAGAGACATTATATTTGTGTAGTGGACATCCATTCTATATTTCATAACAACTTATTACTATTATGTGGCAAAGTTTGGGATCATTGTAAGTCTAGCGTGGACCATTTTTGGATTACTTTATACATTCTCATCTGATGAACAGTCTATCAGTGATTATTGCATGTAAGGACGTACATGTATAACTTATAATCAATCTTAAAAAGCATCAAGTGAATACTTCAAGTCTCGTCTTTAAAGATCCAACAAGTTATACATCTCAACAAGTCTTGAAGTAGGGGGCATTTCTGGATAACAAAATTTTATTAATTTTAAATTCACAAGAAATGCGAATTATATTCAAAATATATTAGTCCAAATAAATGAATGTTGTGGACTAATATAGTTGGATTTATTATATAAATCCAACAAATATGAATTTAATTAAAACAATCCAAATGCATTGGGCTAGCCCCTTTAATTGAGCTACAAATGACGAGCCCACTTTAACAAGCCCAATATGTCATCTCATCCTAGAGGCTCAAATCGGCACCACGTGTCAAATGACGTGGCACGCCAAGTCAAACAAAGAAGCCAATAAGATCGTGCCACGTGTAAAAATGATACAGCATGCCCAGTCAAATCAAAGGCCAATGAAGATGCGCCACGTGTACAAGTGACATGTTCCGACCAATCAAATATCGACATGTCAGCTTAAATCTGATTGGTCGAAAGAAGCTTGTCCTTATCACAACTCCTCCATCCTACAACTATAAATAGAAGTCTCAAAATTCAGAAAAAGGACAGAAGTTCTAACAAGAAGCAAGGGAGAGCTCGTGGATCAAACGCTGCGGATTTCTCTACAAGCTAAAAGCATTCAAGCATTCAAGTATTTCTCTAGAAGTTCTAGAGATTCAGACGAAGATTCAAGATCAAGCTTCAAGCCCTTGAATCTAAGTACAAGTTCAAGATCAAGACCACCAGATTCAAGATCAAGCTCAAAAGCCCTTGAATTCAAGTACAAGTCAAGATCAAATCCATCAAGTTCAAGAATAAGCTCAAAAGCCCTTGAAATTATTGTTGAAAAGACGAATCAGAGGAATCATAGAGATTGTAACACTCATATTCTGAAATCAGATACAAAGATTGTTGCGATATTTTCCTGTCTCGATTATTATTTTCTCAACGCGAATTTTATTGTCTACATATATATGTATGCGTGTATATAAAATAGAATATTTACCTTAAGGCTCTCGTAAAATGGCTTGAGCTACTACACTCGGGCCCTAATATAATTTCCTCATTTAAACTTAATGAATCTAACCTGTTCCATACGTTAGCATTAAATAGAAAATAATTACCCATAAAATTTGCATCTTATCCTTTTGAAACCCCTATTTAAATCGCTTTTTGTTAAAAATGGATTTAAAAAGAAAGTTAGTTTGATGAGCAATTAACTCAAAAAGGAATTTTTTTTTTCCAGTTAATTTCCTTTCGTTGGAAATCATTTTTTAAAAAGCTGAAAATCATTTGACAATTATTATTCTAAATACGCCTATAATCGAAATATTACTAAAATGATACTTGACTGGGGGTGAGAAAAATAAACGATTAAATTTCTATACTTAACTATTTCTCCGCAAGTTCATACACAAGCAAAGACACAAATATGCTACAAACACAATCCATAAAATGTTAGTCAAAAATATAAACAACATGAATATACACAAGTTTACGCAAAGACATAAAGTTCGAAGAGAGGAAGGAGGACGGAGACTCTTGACACGAATGAGGAATTGAGACTGGTACACATTAATGAACGAGACATAGGCTGCTACTGTTGCCTTCTCTGATATGGGCAGAAGGGTCTAGAGTTTTCTAGAGTTTTCATAACTCCAACTGCTCCCAAGGTTCCTCATAAAAAAAAAAAAACAAAGATAAAGATAAGGATTAGAAACAATCTCAATTTAAATACGTAAATTCAAATTATGCAATAGCGCACAGTGTACACTTGAAATGCTACATATATACACAATCATTTTTTATTTTATTTTATTCAAAAAAAAAAAGAAGGAGAAATAACACTGCCGTGACGCCATAGAAGAACAGTGCACACAACCATCATACTATATTAGCAAAACCCAAACTGTATCTGTCCCATTAATTCAAACACACGAGTTCAAATGGCAGTTTAATATATCTAAGTATGAAAAGACTGATTGACTTTTTAGCCCATTTTTGCAGGTAGATGCTTGACTATTCATGTGAAGGATAGAGGTTTTAAGATATGCATATCATTCCCATAGTATGACATAAATCATTATAGAAGAAAAAACTGGACACACAACTAGTTTTAACCCATAATACTTCAGGTAAATTCTAATTGTTCAAACAAAGGGGGCGAAGCGACAGCCACAAATGAACGGTGTAATCACATTAACTTAGCATGTACTTGACATCATCACTTAGCTTAAATAGAAATCTCCGTATGCGATAGTGCAAGCAAGAATTAGAACCAAAGAAGGAGATCAGGTTCTAAGGCATCCCTAAAAGTTGGACAACTCAAACACAACTTTCACTCCTTTGTGAATTAGTAAAGGTATGTTAAGCATTGTCAAACTAATAGATTAACCAATGGCTTAGATGAGAACAAAACATACTTTAATGTATCCCACAAAGCCACTAATTTCTATACATAATATAGACAGAACCGTATTACATGCTGTTCCTTTCTTCAATTAACTACATGGATGATTACTCTTTAGAACAGAGATTTTAACACAGAATTACATGTTAAGCTTAAACAACACTTTCAACCAATGCCAACAGCCTTCATACAATTCAACACACCCTGTCAATATTTTTTTTTTAAGGCAAAGTGTACAACATACTCACGAGAATAATTACGTCAATCATTATTTCTCAACTTCTACTGTTCACCAGAATACAATATGCCACTATTTCCCTTATTTTTATCCAATTTTACCAACAAACAAGGCCCTTACTAACCTTCCAAGAGGTGGATTCAATTAAGAACATGACAAATTGACTTAAGGACTGTCTCTGAGAAAAGTACAACTGAAAAGTTTTCATGCATGGGCTGATTCTCGTACACGTTACTCAATTAATTCAAGCGGCTTGTCCGAGAAAGAAAAGTATGAACAACCCACACTTAAATCAAACTTAGGGAGAAACCTTGGCAACTTACTGCTGAAAACTACATATCATACTTCAAGAAAACAAATAGGTAGTCATGATTACTAGACTCTCAACATTTATAAGTTAGCAAGTTAAGTAATCTTGAGCATTCCCAGCATTACAACTTAACCAAACATCCTCATTTTTTAAACAGTTAGACGACAAATACATACTCCTGGCATTTTAGCAACTTTAGGGGAGATAGTTCAAGAGCAGATCCAAGTCACAGCTGGGTTTGACTTAAGACAATTTTATACTTCAACTTATCTCATGCATTCTCAAAAGAGTAAACAGTCCCAAGTTCAATAATACACAGCTATTTTCTTCTTCTTTTTATTCTAGCGAATCACTTATTTATCATAACAAGCCCATAGTCTATGTTAGCCTTTTATAAACTGACTCATAAAAAATAGAGGCAAAATAACCGATTTTTTTTATTTTTAGCAAGAAGCCAGTTCAGTTCGTAAAACAAAGCTTATAAAAGATATAGTACTTCATGTTATCTCCTATACTTTTCAAATAAAAACAGCGTAAGTTCTCACAAATCTTTGAAAATTTTGCCTTTAGGCAAGTTCGCATCATCAACTCATAAGAACACCAAGATAGTTACTATATTCTAGTACTGGTGTTTCATTCACACAAGTAAATCGACAAGCAAACAATTTTTAGATTATTATTATTATTATTTTAAACCAGTAATTCTCCCCAACCAAAACAGTAACTTTTTAACCTGAAAACAGTAGCTTTTTAGTTAAAAAAAACAGTAGCTTTCTTTTTATATCAAAACAGTAAACTTTCCTTAAAAATAATAACTTTTTCTCTCGAACAAAATATCACCCTTTCATTTGATCAAACTTAATAACCTGTTCTTTTCAGTTATAAGGCATCATATATTCACATATAGGTCTCTAGACGGAGTCACGGCATGATATTTTTAGTCATAAGGTCTAAATGGATTTTATGGTAGAGCTTTAGGAAATCGTATTAGCAGCAGCTATGTTATCAACCATTTTATTTAAGCTAACTACAACAGGGACAATGCTAACTTTTCAATGCCCTCAAACAAATAAAGTTTCATGCTCATGTCCAAATGAAAGTAGGAAAATAGCTATTTGACACGAACAACTTAATATTGATCCATACTAGAACTGGTTTTGAAGACATGAATGAAAGATAAAACATGATCCAAGCTGTCTATAGCTACAGCCTTAATGGTAAAAAAAAAAAAAGATTACGGGATGTGGACAGATTCAAACCAACGGAAACAAAATGATTATTTGAACCCATATGTAGACTAGTATTAACTACCAACAAATCAGGACATTTTGTTTTTGAGACTCAAGATTTATTTTAGCCATTTTACATCCTGATTTTACATGATAAAACAGACCCATAAGGGATGCCACAAACAGGTTTTTTAGACAAGCGACACTACTACTCATATATTCAGCAAGTTCAACGATCATTCTCTTTAAACGCTAATAGATTGCCATGACTATTTCATGTTTGTTTATAGCAGATAAAGTATAGGCAGATTCGGCCAAGCAAACTCCAAGGAATGCTGAGAACGACAAAACAACGAAACGACTACATTTTGACTTCTACAAAATTAAAGACGAAGGGAGGACGAATGTGATTACCTTCTCCGGGACAGCGAACTGAGGCTAATGTCGTCGTCGAGTCTCCGAATCCGCTTCAAGCAACCCTTGCTTAGCCGAGAACAACCGCAATTATATAGTCAAAAGAACTTAGAGTTAAAACAGGATTTTCTGAGAGTAGGAACCTAAAAAAAAAAAACAGTGGGGAATTTTCCGGTTGTTGAACTTTGTGAAAATAAAGAGATTTTTTTTTTTCAATTCTAAACTTAAGGGGATTTTTAGCTGTCAAGAAAACTTATGAAATAAAGGGATTTTTTCAATTGTTCGACTTGTTCTAAAACAGCCCTCAAAGGCCGGTATTTATAGCTGAAGATTGGGGCGTTTCAACAGCTTCTTCAAGAAGCTTTTTGCCTTGGAATTCCGAATTAAAGAGGGGGGGGGGGGGGGGGGGGGGGGGGGGGGGGGGGGGGAATCTGCAATTTTGAAAAGATGAAATGATGAAAAACAATGACAGATTCTCACCTTTGAAGGCAACAAATTCGTTGGGACTCCGAATTTAGTGGATTCTTCATGGTTTTAGGCTCCATGGACCGAAAAAAACCTTTACCCTATTGATTGTTGGAAGAACGGTCCAGAATCCCAAAGATGTTCGCGTGCTTTTTGATTTGGGGGCTGATTCGACTTTGGACAAGCTGTTCGAAGCTCTGTCACTTGAAGAAAAGGGGAGAAAGGGACAGGGGTTGACGGGAGGCAGCGTCAGTGACGCCGAAATCGGCTTTAGCCGATGGTCTAATGGGTAAAGGGGGGTGGCGGCGAGGTGGAAGACAGAGAGGAGAGGATCGTTTGTCTTTAGGGCTGTTTGGTTAAAGAGAAGGGGTCTGGTCTTGATTGAGTTGAAAATGGGTTGGGGGATTTTAGTGTAGGTGTTGGGCCGGTTCGGGTCGGTGGGGAATTGGGCTAGAGGTGTTGGGTTGCTGATTTAATTTGGAGGAGAAGGGAATTGGCCCAATGTTATGTTGGTGAATTAATTTCTAATCCCCTTTTTACTCTAATCAATTAATTAAAATATGCTTCATTGTCCTAATTAATTCCCAAATATATACACCTATATAAATTACAATACAAGTAATTTAATATAAGTATTTAGTTAAAAAAAAATAGAGCAAAAGATGATTAATACGGTAATAAGTAGGATTAAAGGAAAAATGGCAATGCCAATATTGATATACGAATATCAACATTATTTTTTTTGAGTGATTTTAATTATAAAAAAAAATGATGTTTAGTCATTTATAATTATAAATTATGATTTTTTTTTTGGTAATTTCTAAGAAACGAGAAAAATTCCTTAACTTTAGAGAAATATATCTCGGAAAATAGCGTAATAATCAGTGAAAATATTCCTAGCTCCTTTGGGGAATTTTCAGGACTAAAAGCATAGTGAAATTAATTAAACGAAAAAAGGAGGGCCAAAATTGGGTGTCAACAGCTTGTCCCTCTTCGACCAAGGATGATGATAGAGTCTTTGGACGAAGACGTTGACGTGAACCCGATTTTGTCCCGATGGGTAAATCAGATTGGGTTTGGAAAGAGTACAAGTGAAAAAGAGTAATTCTTTTGGGAATCGAGAGGAGAATTTTATGAATTCGACCGAACTCTGGTTCCTGAGTAGCCTATATATCTCGGGTCATAAGAGAATCAGGTCGATGTAGTTAGAACAAGACGACGATAAGATTTTGAGAGGTCCTCAAAATTTCGCCCCAGTGTCTGAATTATGAGGACACTGGCTCTCTTGTTATAGACAGGGGATAATACTTTTGTTGGAGATTTGAAAGGTTGAGTTGTTGAAATTTTTTTAGTGATCCTCAAAAATTTGTCCCAGTGTTGTAGTTATGGTAACACGAGGTTTTGGAGATGGAAGGGGTAGTGGTTTCAACATGAGCGAAAATAACTAGAATGGGATATGATTGGCTTGACTCTGACTCTGAGTCCCCTACGTATTAATTCAGATGTGTTTTAAAGAAAACGAGAAGATAGAAAATTTTGAGGGATCCTCAAAATTTTGTCCCAGTGTCGAATTATGGTGACCCTAGATGTTGCTAGGAAGATGTGGTCAAATTTTGGGAAAGATTGCTGATGAAAAAGGTCTTTCTGATGACGGGATGTATTTTTGCAGCTTCTTGATTATAAATGTGGCGGCCGCAACACACCCATAAGTGAGACTCTACACGAATGCATCTATGTGCCGTCATAGGATCATATTAGCACGTCGTAGAGGACTGACCCTCAGAATTTTCCCAGTATCGTATTATGACGACCTTGATGTGGAAGAATTTGAATGAGTCTCCAGAATGTAGATTCTCAGAGGAAGTAACTATCTTCTTAAAAACTGGAAGAAAAACAGATTGGCGAGCTAAAGCTGAGAGCGGATTCATTGACTCTAGCTTATGAGTTTGATGTCCTCATTAAGCGGGGCACCTCAGTTCGCTGTGGCAGAGATAGTTCCACGTTGTATTGTATTGACCTACAAAAGATGTAAAGATACCTGTGCAGTTCAAAGTTGTAATGTAATAATAACATAAAGGAATAAAGGGAAGGATTGTAAACAAACTAGAATTGAAAGCTCCGATTTGCGGAGCGACTGGAATGTAAAGCTTCCGGCTGGCGGAGCAACTGTAATGTAGAGGCTTCCAACTGGCGGAGCAACTGTAATGTAAAGGCTTCCGACTGGCGGAGCAACTGTAATGTAATGTAAAAATCTCCGGCCGGCGGAGCAACTGTAATGTAAAAGCTTCCGGCTGGCGGAGCAACTGTAATGTAAAAGCTTCCGGCTAGTGGAGCAACTGTAATGTAAAGTAAAAATCTCCGACCGGCGGAGTTGTTGACCAAGTTAGATGGCGGTCCCCGATTGGCGGGGTAATTGGAGTTGTTAGACGGTATCCTAGATTGGCGAAGTTAGTCGACGCAATTAGATGGTATCTCTGACCGGTGAAGTTAGTCGCAGTTAGATTGTATCTTCAATTGGCGGAGTTAGTTGCAGTTAGATCGTATCTCCGATTGGCAGAGTTATTTGACGCAGTTAGATTGTATCTTCAATTGGCGGAGTTAGTCGCAGTTAGATCGTATCTCCGATTGGCGGAGTTAATCGCAGTTAGATCGTATCTCCGATTAGCGGAGATTTTTTTTTTTTTAACATAGTTAGAACGTAGATCTCCGATTGGCGGAGTTGTTATTAAGGAACAGGGCTGCTACGGGGGCCCCCATCTCTTGAATAATCGACCTTGACCCTATTTCTGGAGATACCTGCAAATTTAAATGAAATATTCAGAGATGAATAAGCCAAGATAACAAAATAAAATAGGAGAAAGTTATTTTGGCTCATGGTGTAGTGATGGGTCTTGTGACGCCTCCACCGGAAGCTCGCTTCGATGTCATCTCGTCATAATTCCTGTCACTTCTGTACTCAAAGAAAAATTCTTAGTTTGGGAGGGGATGTTTATTTGTTTCGATCGTGGCCCTAGCCTTGTCATTTTGAATCCTTTGAGCTTCTTTGGTGCGGAGATCTCTGTCCGGAGACTTGGTAGGTGGAAAAATACATAAATGCACTTTGAAAGAAAGAAGAAGAAAAAAAAAAAATATATATATATATATGGTATTTTAGAAATCGGATATGCATGTATATATACTACGTATAAATGGGATAAAACTCTATCATTTTTTAGATTATGACATGTTCTGAAATGCATTGAGCTTCTCCATTCTGATGCCTACATCCAAACGGTGTCTTTGCATAGCCTATTCCTCTGATAACGCTTCTTCATATTCAAGCCAAATGTTGCGATGTCTTTGACGATGAGACCGATCCTAATCTATAGTTACATTACAAATAAAAGGTTTCCTAAGGGTATGACCAAACCTTTTTAGGTTGCCTACGTATCCCAAATAGGAATCAGGTATGTACGTAGTTCGGGGGTACAAATGAAAAGAAAATGATATGTAATGTGATGTGACCGAGCCTGACTCAGGCTGCCTACGTATCCAAGTGGAATCAGGTCGTAACGTAGTTCAATTACAATAAAGGGGTAAAATAATGCAATGGCCGAACCTGACTCAGGCTGCCTACATATCCAAACGGAATCAGGTCATAACGTAGTTCAATTACAATAGAAAAGAAGATTAATAAAAGGACTGAATCCGGTGGGGATTGCCTAAGTATCCCACCAAGGGAAATCAGGTCGAATCGTAGTTCCAGTTACATAAATATAATGTTTTTGGGGGTTTTCTATTACAAGAGATCGGACCCGATGTGGGTTGCCTACGTATCCTACCGTGGGAAGTCAGGTCAGCGTAGTTATGTTACAATGGAAATGCAAATTACAACGGAAAAGAAAAAGCTAGCTTGGATGTCTTCAGATGTAGTACTTCTTGATTGAGTCTGAGTTGATGGGCTTCGTGCTCACTTTACTATCCATTTCTGCCAAAATCAATGCTCCTCCTAAAAGCACTCGATGAACCACGTATGGACCTTGACAATTTGGTGCGAATTTCCCTTTAGCTTCGTCCTGATGAGGAAATATTGGCTTCAAAACCAACTGCCCTGGTTCGAATTTCCTAGGCCTTACTCTCTTGTTAAATACCTTGGACATCCTATTCTGATAAAGCTGACCGTGACAGACAGCGTCTATTCTTTTCTCATCAATGAGCATCAACTGTTCGTGTCTACTACGTATCCATTCTGATCGTCCAAACCAACATCTTGGATAATCCTTAGAGAAGGTATCTCTACTTCTGCGGGTATCACAGCTTCGGAACCATAGACCAGCATATAGGGAGTTGCTCCTGTGGATGTTCTAGCAGTGGTACGGTAACCAAGCAAAGCATATGGCAACTTTTCGTGCCACTGCCTGTGACTGTCTGTTATCTTCCTCAAGATCTTCTTAATGTTCTTATTTGCTGCCTCGACTGCACCATTCATCTGTGGTCGATAAGCTGTGGAATTTCGATGTGCAATCTTAAACTTTTCACAAGTCTCTCTCATAAGATCGTTGTTGAGATTGGCTGCATTATCTGTGATAATTGACTCTGGAATCCCAAATCGGCAAACTATATTGTTGCGAACAAAATCTGCTACCACCTTCGTTGTTACTGCCTTGTACGTTGAAGCTTCGACCCATTTAGTGAAATAATTGATGGCCACCAAGATGAAGCGATGTCCATTTGATGCAGAGGGTTCGATAGGTCCAATCATATCCATGCCCCAAGCGGTGAACGACCAAGGGGAGCCCATTACATTGAGCTCATTTGGGGGAACTCGAATGAAATCTCCGTGAACCTGACATTGATGGCACTTTTGTACATAGTGAATGTTGTCTCTTTCCATAGTCATCCAAAAGTATCCCACTCGCAGAATCTTCTTTGCCAAAGTGAATCCGTTCATATGGGGTCCACATGTTCCTGCGTGTACTTCTTCTAACAACCTTGTCACCTCTGTGGCATCCACACATCTTAGCAATCCTAGATCTGAAGTCCTCTTATATAGGACTTCTCCATTAAGGAAGAAGTGATTTGCCATTCTCCTCAAGGTCCGCTTCTGTTTGTTAGTTGTATTTTCCGAATATTCTCTCGTCTCGAGCAACTTCTTAACGTCGTAGTACCATGGCTGGCCATCCAATTCCTCATCGACATGAAAATAATATGCTTGCTGGTCATGTATTTCTACCTTGATAGGGTCGATGTAATTCTTGTCCGGATGTTGGATCATTGATGACAATATCGCAAGGGCATCAGCAAACTCATTTTGGATTCGAGGGACATGTTTGAAGTCAATCTCTCTGAACTGCTTGCACAACTCCTTCACGTAATGTAAGTATGGAAAAATTTTAACATTCTTGGTGGTCCATTCTCCTAGTACCTGACGAATTAATAGGTCAGAATTGCCTATTACCAAAAGTTCTTTGATGTTCATATCAACTGCCATCCTAAGCCCGAGGATGCAAGCTTCGTATTCCACCATATTGTTCGTGCAGGGAATCTGATCTTTGCCGATACAGGGTAGTGCTGACTTGTCTCGGAAACCAAAACTGTTGTTATTCCGACTCCTTTGAAATTTGACGCTCCGTCAAAGAACATCCTCCATCCTGAATAAGGCTCTGAAATATCTTCCCCTGCGAATAGTACTTCCTCATCAGGAAAATAGGTTGTAAGCAGCTTGTATTCATTGTCTACGGGGTTCTCTGCGAGGTGATCCGCCAATGCTTGTCCCTTGATAGCCTTCTAAGTTATGTACACGATGTCAAACTCACTTAACAAGATCTGCCATTTTACTAATTTTCCGGTGGGCATCGGCTTTTGGAAGATGTATTTGAGTGGATCCATCCTTGAGATCAAGTACGTGGTGTACGCAGATAAGTAGTGCCTCAACTTTTGTGCTATCCAAGTCAAAGCACAGCACGTGCGTTCCAACAAAGTGTACCTTGCCTCGTACAGTGTAAATTTCTTGCTTAGGTAGTAAATGGCTTGCTCCTTTTTCCCTGTCTCATCGTGTTGTCCCAACACACAACCAAACGCACCATCCAATACAGACAAGTACAGCAATAGAGGTTTTCCCGGTTCTGGCGGGACCAATACGGGTGGACTGTACTCCTTGATTCTGTCGAAGGACTTCTGACACTCTTCTGTCCACTATGTGGCAGCATCTTTCTTCAGCAGTTTAAATATGGGTTCACAAATCACCGTCGACTGTACGATGAATTGACTAATGTAATTGAGCCTTCCGAGGAAACTCATTACGTCTTTCTTGCTCTTCGGGGGAGGCAAGTCTTGGATTGCCTTGATTTTTGAAGGATCCAACTCTATACCTTTTCTGCTAACAATGAATCCCAATAATTTTCCAGCAAGAACTCCAAATGCACATTTTGCTGGACTCAACTTCAAATTGTACCTCTGCAATTGTTCAAAGAACTTCCTTAGGTCAGTAAAATGATCTGAACTCCTTCGAGATTTGATAATGACATCGTCCACGTAGACTTCAATCTCCTTATGAATCATATCATGGAATAAAGTAGTCATGGCCCTCATGTAGGTCGCACCAGCATTCTTGAGGCCAAATGGCATCACTCGGTAGCAGTACATTCCCCATCGAGTGGTAAAAGCAGTCTTTTCTGTATCATCCTCATGCATCAAAATCTGATGATATCCTCCAAAGCAATCGATAAATGATTGCAACTCATGTTTTGCACAGTTATCGATGAGTATGTGGATGTTCGGAAGTGGGAAGCCATCCTTAGGACTAGCTTTGTTGAGATCCCGATAATCCACACATATCCTGATTTTTCTGTCCTTCTTTGGAACGGGAACAATGTTGGCCAACCAGGAAGGGTAGCTTGTAACCCTCGCGACATTTGCTTCAATCTTCTTAGTGACTTCCTCTTTGATCGTTAAACTCAAATCGGGCTTGAACTTCCTTGGCTTTTGCTTGATTGGCGGGCGGGTGGGATCAGTTGGTAGCCTATGAGAGACAATGTCGGTGCTCAGCCCGGGCATGTCGTCATAGGACCAAGCAAATACGTCGACATACTGCTTAAGCAATTCCAACAATTCTTGCTTCTGTTCAGCTTCTAAGTGTATGCTGATCCGAGTTTCCTTCACTGTTTCGTCGTCTCCTAAGTTAACTATCTCAGTTTCATCCAAGTTCGGTTTCTTTTGATTCTCGAGTTGCTCGATCTCTTGCGAAAGATTCTCGAGCATCATGCTTTCATCATATTCCTCGTAATCTTGTTTGCCTTTTGTACTTTTCTCAACGGTTTCGTTACATATCATAATCACAGAATGAATAGTTTTACTAGTTTGAGTGCTAAAAGAGGAAATCGAGTAGAAGTAAGATATGATTGTTACACCTCGAAAAATTTTCCGTTGATGCACAGTGAGTAGACCAATGAAGAGCACGAGTATACGGTATTTCAATAAGTAAGGAATGACATTTGATGACCCTAATTAAGATTTCAAAGGCGTTCGAGATAGAAGAAGAAAATTTGCCAAGAGAAGGCAAGACATACGATAAGTATCGAAAAGTAATTACGAGTAACAAGTTAACGAAGATTTAATAATTCTTTGGAGAAGAGTTATAACGCCCCTTAGATTGTTAATGAGGTGATAAACAAGTGCTAAGAAGGTTCCATAAGGGTTGGAGATCAAACAAGTCGACGAAAACGAACTTCGGGAAACTGGGGATTATACGGCCAAACATACTGGTCGTATAAAACATACGGACCGTATGTTGGAACGTATAATCAGCCCAGAATAGCACCCCTCTCTGGACCAAATCTACGGCCAGACATACGATCAGTATAATTTATACGGACCGTATGTTGGTCCGTAGAAACTGGTCAGGACAGATTTGTATTATTAATAAGGGATCAAGTTTCATTTTATTTCATTTCCCTTTCAAACCCCTTCTCTCTAAAACATCTCTCTACATTTCTCCCACAAGAATTCAAGAGATATTAGTGATCAACAACATCAAACTAAGTGAATCATGTGTAAGAAACCCATTAAAGTTCATCCAAGGCAAGGAATCCAAGTGAAGGTGAAACTAAGGTTTTGCTCAAGTGAGGTGTTTTCACCCAAGGTTCATCCCTACACCATCTAAGGTAAGATTTATGGTATTTCTATGTTGTTTAAGGTATTTGAAAGTTGAAACACTTGGATTGTAGAAGGATATAGAAAAATGGGTCATGAATGTGGGAATAGTATCATTGTGAGTAATAGCTTGAATTGAGTCATGATTCTTGATGTGTTGTGATATGGTTATGTTATAAATGATGTTAAGAACATGGGATAGGCATCGTATATGAATGAACGTAGTCGTGTGTTATGACCATAGATATGGATGATTGGAAGTGAATTGAGAAATATAGATAATGTGGATGAATAAAGACTATTGTTATGATATTGTGAATGTATTATTGACGTTTGGGAGTTGATATATGATATGGAGGAAGTCGTATAAGTAAAGGAGATGCTGTCCAATTTTCTCTAGTGTTAGTCGTGTATGCTAGCTATCGATTTTCTAATGGTAGTACAACTCTAATGAAGGTATAAACGTGAGCATTGAAGGAGGACATGCAAGTGTAGAGTAATTGAACGGGAAGGTATGTAAGGCTAACCCTTCTTTCATAAGGCATGGTTCTTTGGACAAATATCTATTCTTCTACGAGCCTATGATGCTCTCCAAATGATTCTATCTTCAAAAAGCTACCAAGGTTATAATTCTTGATATGTATTACGATTGTACTAAATTCCTCATATGATGAATAATCCTATAAGAATAGATGTAATGAATGACGATAATATAATGATAATGATGACGATGATAATAGTAATGATGATAATGATGACGACGATAATGGTAATGATGATAATGGTGACGATGATAGTAGTGATAATGCTAAAGATGCCTATGAGATTATATGTATATGTGCCTATGTATGGCTATTATGAAACCCTGAACGTATATGGTCGGGTAGAATATATAGATGTATATATATATATATAGATGACGATGCGCGCGCACCACTGCAGTTGAGTACGGATAACACTGAGCCTTGGTAGGGCCAGGTATGTGTAACACTGAGCCTTGGTTGGCCAGGTATGTATGATAACCGAGCCTAATCATGGTCGGGTACGTGAAACACCGAACCTTCGTGGTCGTGTATGCTATGTAAATGATATGTATAGGATATGGATATGTTTATGATATGGATATGGATATGTATATGAAAACGATTATGGATACGAATGTAAATGAGTACGGATATCAATACAGATACGGATACGGATGTATGTACACAATCACGCACTAGAAATGGAAAGTCCCTACGAAAGGCAAGTAAGTGCTTATGACGATGATACTACTATCTCCCATCTTATGCTATTTCTTATGTTGCTTATTATGCTTCTATATTGATGTTGATCATGCTTTACATACTCAGTACATTCTTCGTACTGACGTCCTTTTGTTTGTGGACGCTGCGTCATGCCCGCAGGTGGCCAGGGAGACAGGCTTGATCCATAGCTATATATCTCAAGGACTACATAGCGGAGCTCCATCTCATTCGGAGCTATAGCTTTTGGTATTGATTCTTTTGTGTACATATTTATGGGCATAGCGGGGTTCTGTCCCGCCTATATGATATGACATACTCTCCTTAGAGGCTCGTAGACATGTGTATATATTTAGATGTGTTTGGCCTCGTCGGCCTGTATTTCGGATATCATTTTGTTAGCCTCGTCGGCTTATGTACATTGATATGGGCATAGTTGCAAATGATGATATAAATGTATTGATTGTCCAACGGGATTAGTACGATTGATGAGTAGAAAGCATGATTTATTATGTAGTTCACCTAGATGTAAATGAAAAGGTATGTTAAGAGGTGCCCGGGTGGGCTAGTACCGGGTGCCCGTCGCGGCCCTCCGGTTGGGTCGTGACAATGATATTTTAATAGAAAAGTAGAAATGCATTTTCATTAAAGAAGCATTCAATGCTTTTAAAGAAAGAGGCAGATGACAAAAGAGCACAAGCATGATTCAAGCCTCAACTGATCACGCTATTTTGAAAACAAACTACAATTCCACACTACCAAGACTCCCGGCGAACCAAGGATGGGCTGACAGTCCAATTCTGTAAGATCTCTCTTGGTTCGGTATCACGAATAGTCGGTGTCTTGGTATCTGCTTCAGTCTCCCCACAACACTCCTCGATCATTGTCACGAACAGGTTCTCCATTCCTTCTATGATATCTTCATCGACCTCCGGCACAATCATCTGACCCTGGACAGGAACTTGCTCTGGCACAAAGATCCTCTTGGTGCCGCTAGTTTCTCCAAACATAGGATCATACCCGAGCCCAAAAGTACCCTTCTGCTGCTTCAATTGGATTGGTTCAATTATGCCATCAGATTTTGGGCCTAACCCGGACTTTGGCTGGTAGCCGTACTTCAACATCTCTGACGCTACCATCTTTGCCGCGCTTGACATCTTTATTTCATCAGATCCCGCCTTTTCATCTATTTTTACAGCTTGCATGATTTCCACAGCATGAAAGGTAGCTCCATCTAATTCTCTCATTTTTTCAATAATAGGAATAGAGCGTTCTGAATAGACGGGGTGACCAAGTTCCCCCTGAACTACGATTTGCTCCCAGCCCCATTCGAATTTCAAACACTGATGCAAAGTGGAAGGAACAGCTCCAGCCATGTGGACCCATGGCCTTCCTAACAATAAGTTGTAAGTTGACAATATGTCCATCACTTGAAAAAGGACCGGGAACTCCACGGGCCCGATCTACAAATGTAGACAGATTTCTCCAATGACACCCCTTTGTGTCCCGTCAAAAGCTCGGACCTTCATACGGCTTTCTTTCATTTCTCCCGTGTCCATCTTCAAACTTCTCAAGGTGTTGAGAGGGCAAATGTTACACTCGGAACCTCCATCGACAAGTACCCTAGATACAAACTTATCTCCGCACCTCACGGTGATGTGAAGTGCTTTGTTGTGTTCTGTTCCTTCTGGTGAAAGTTCATCATCGCGAAAAGAGATCTTGTTTGCTTCAACCATCTGCTCGATTGTTGTGGCCAGTGTTTCACTCGTCGTCTCATTCGATATGCTTACTCCACTCAACACTTTAACTAAAGCGTCCTTGTGGGCTTCAGAACTCATCAACAAGGACATGATCGATATTTGGGCAGGTGTCTTCTTCAATTTTCCTCGACTGAATAATCTTTGGTTTGTATCTTCTTCCAGAATTCTGCTACCTCGGCATCAGTAATGTTTCTCCTTTGATGGTGTTGTTTGCCTGAACTTCCTCTGTTTAAATCCTCCGGGACATAACATCTTCCTGACCTCGTCATTCCATGGGCGACTGCGGTCTCCATCATCTTAGCCTTCCCTTTCAATTGATAGTCCCATGCGACTGCCCTAGAATCATAATCGTGCTTTCTTGCTACAACAGTGGTCACCACGGGTTTTAGTTGGTATGTTCGAGCAGTTACCAGCGCCTTCAACTGTACCGTGATGATGGGAGCAGTTGGGGATGTTGCGACAAATGCCTCAGTGTTTCCAACAGGTACAATGGTTCTCTCCAAGTCATATTCCTCATCAAATGATATCATATTAACCGCCCGATTTCCATGATTTGGTAGCGGGTTGTTGTTCACATTCGGGGGAGCTACAGTGCATTGAATCTCTCCACTCTTGATTAAAGCTTCAACCTGGTTTTTCAAACCAAAGCATTCCTCGGTGTCATGTCCCTGAATTCCCGAATGATATGCGCAACGTTTGTTCCTATCAAAGTTTCGAGGAATTGGGTCAGGGATTCTCCCTTCAATTGGTTGCAACAATCCTGCTGTCCTCGACCTTTCAAATAACTGGGCTAAAGGCTCGGCTATAGGGGTATAGGTTCAGGTATTTCTGACTTCGGGAGTTGGGCGAGGTTTCGGGGCATATGGTGGTCTATTTTGGTGGACGGGTACTTAGATAGGGGTGTAAGGTCTTTGAGGGTTTTGGTAAGTGGGGGCTCGTGGTGGGTTGTAATGTGGCTGGGCGTTATAAACTGGGTATGGGACATAAGGGGCATGAGCAAAGATTTGGGGGTTTGTGGGGTATCGGCGAGATAACTCTCCTCGCCGGTAGTAAGGTGTGATTATAGATATGTCCTCTTTCTTCTTCTTAATTCCGCTTATGGAACCTGACTGTATGGCTTTGCTTGCGGCTTGTAGCGCAGCCATTGACTGAATCTTTCCGAACTTGATTCCTTCTTCCAAAAAGTCTCCCATTTTGACCAAATCGGCGAACTTTTGGCTCATTGATCCCATCATCTTTTCAAAGTAGATGCCTTCCTGAGCTCGAATGAAATACTTGCTGAGCTCGCTTTCGTCCAATGGGGGCATAACTGGGGTAGCCTTAATTCTCCAACGTCTTGCGTAATCCTGGAATGATTCAGTCGCCTTCTTTTGTATGTTGCTCAGAGAAAATCTGTCTGGTGTGATCTCAGTGTTGAATCCGAAGCGATTCATGAAATCCCCAGCCATATCCTGCCAGTCGCTCCATTTGCGAGGATCTTGGCGAGTATACCAGGTGAGCGCCTCTCCTGACAAACTTCTAATAAACAATTTCATCCTCAATTTCTCGTTCCTTCCTACTCCTACTGACTTGTCGCAGTAGGCCCTCAAATGTGCATGAGGATCACCTGTCCCATCAAAAATATCGAACTTAGGAGGTTTGTACCCTACTGGCATGCCAATATCCGGGTGTATGCATAGATCATCATAATCCAAACTCTCACTTCCCCGAGTGACTCACATGCTCCTCATTTCTTTCCTTAGACTGTGCAGCTGGCTAATGATTGATTCGTTTTCTCCTATCTTGGCATCTCTCTCCATTTCTGCATACTGATCCACCTCGAACGGGACCCTGACTGTAACAGGAGCGGTAAGGTTGGAGCCCCAGCTGCATATACCGGTGGCACATGTTGCTCATGGGAAGTGTCAACGTGTGCCCCTGGTATATGCTGCACGGTGGGGTATGTAGGTGCAGTAGCAGTTTGGGTTGATAGTGGGTTTTGTGAAGTATGGGTGTAGTCGGGGACGTAAGGGGTTTATTTATGCAGATTTGGTACATTCGTGAGAGTGACCGGAGGTAGGTTGGAAAAGAAAAGGGGTATTGGAGGTGGACGTGTAGATGGAGGGAAGTGTTCTGGAACCGGCGAGTCCAAAGACGGAAAGTGAGGTGGGTTTGGGAAAGCAGTCACAGTGAGATGGGTCAGGTCCCGAACTTGGCGCAACTCTCCTCTTAGTTCGTCAAGTTGTAGCTTTAGCAAAGCGATCTCTTCTTCATCGTTCAGATTAATCCTCTCTCTTGAGCTTTATGGATTTTCATTCGTTATGGAAAGGTTAGCAGTTGGGTTGACTTCGTTGGTGATAGTCATTTTTCCCTTAGACCTCAAATTGTAGTGTGACTCGGCCAGTTTGAAAATCAACACAAATCAACCTCTGTTGGGGGGATAAAACTAAAATAAAGACAATTGGAAAACAAAAGTTAGTCCGGGAAGCTTTAGAAAGAGTATAGTAACACATTTGATCACATAATTACGTCAAGTCGACGTGCAAACAAGCGTATCCTAATTGTGGAGCCTCTTTTTGCCAGAAGTAAGCCAACGTTACACACAAGTTGAAGATGATGATGATGATCCCTTTTTGACACATTCTGTGATTTTTTAGAACAAACATAACTTCCATTCCAACAAAAGTTAGCTCGAGAGCTTACAAGGATAGGCTTATGGCAGCCTGAAATGATAAAACACAAAAGGGGATGGCCATAAAGGCATACAAAAGGAATGGGTCGATGGAAATTTGAAATGAAAATGCAAAGGGTGGCCACGAGGACGTATAAAGGGATTGGGCCATACAACACTCTTTTGGAATGTAAAGAAAACAAAAGAGGGAAAGAAAATAGTCTAGGGCCATGTCGGGTCGTCATTGTCATCCCCATCATATGCTGGATCATAATCGGGCCTTGGGTGGTATTCAGGTTCTTCCTCTGGGTCTGTCTCTATCTCCCAACCTGCCTCTGGATCATACTCAGGTCCCTCCTCTATACCATGTACTGTAGGCCTGTACTCGGACTGCACCTCCAGTTTCTCCTCGGAATATCCTGCTGGAGCATACTCGGGTGATTTCTCCGGCTCTACCTCCATTACAAGATTACGCTCTGATTCCCACTCTGGATCTTCTTCCGGATCCTCTTCCATTGGTTCATCTGGCTCTGTCGGATCTTCATCGGGATCCTCTTCCATTTCTTCTTCTAGCTCCACCGGATCTTCCTCTTATACCAGTTGTATCATATGGTTTACTGAACCCAGAACTACCTGCCTGTACATGTCATTATTGACGTTCATGAAAGGCAATATCTAAACTGTAAGCCAAGCGGCTACATCATCGTCCGTGAGCCCATCGAATCCGTCCTCGGTTGGCAAAAGTGCCAAGCCTCTCACATTATACCAGGCGTAATACTCGGGTGTGCACCAACTCTCGTCACCCATACCAATTGTGATCATGTTTAATTCTCACTCGTGCTACTGGAACCACCCTATCATAATTATCTTCATGCAGTGCCATATGGGACCAGACTGGGACATCTTGTGTAACTCCAAACTGCCTCAGGACTCTGAGAGGCGCATATGGTTGAACCCCGTCCAACCCGATCAACTCAATGAAGTACAGATTTGCAGTTCTCACCAAAGGTCTCCCCAACAACCAAGGGTATTTCCACTGAATAGCATCTCCCGTGAGCTGAACCAAGAATGTGCGCCACTCCTCCTCTCCTATAGGTTCAGGCCAGTACCTCATTCTTTCCGTATGGCTCTGAATTCTGCAATGAGTATCTATGCAGTAATCCATGATGGGGAGGCGAGTATAGAAGTGTTCCATGGACCATAACTGCAGCAAGAGATTATACCCCTCGAAAAAGTTATGCCCTCTTGAACAAGCCGATAGAGCTCGGAGCATCTCCGCGAGGATCATAGGGATCAATGTCAATTCATCCGATCCAGAGAAGATATTCATAACAAGTGGCAAAAGGTTAATATTGATTCGGTAGGCTTTCTTTGGGAATACCAAGACTCCCAACAACGCTATGGCGAAGACTCGTGGCCGCATTTTCTCCCACCTTCCGCGGTCACACGCAAACTCATCCCGATATCGATCAAAGCTTTCTCGACGCCCAAATCTCTGAAAAAGAAAGTCAAACTTCACTCGATCATTTTCCACGTTCCTCAAGATAGGGTAGACATTAAATCCCAAAATGCGCAAGAATTTCTCTCCCGATATGAAGGATGGTAACACTGACATTCTTCCCTCAAATGGTAAGTCGGTGAATCCACAAACTTCCTCTAAAGTAGGGGTTATCTCAAAATCCAAAAAATTGAAGGTTACACTGGCGGGATCCCAAAATTCTATCAGTAGCTTGGTGAGAGTTTTGTTAGCTTGGATACCCATTAGTGACATTAACGACTGTTATACCCCATTTTAACCGGGTTAAATTAAAGTACAACATATTGGTGATTCCTATTTATTTTGTTTTAAGGAGTCGCCACCTAATTAATTTAACGGTGAATTAGGACACCTAAATATTAACTAAGGTAAAGTTAAAACTAAACCTCCATTAATAGTCTGTTTAACCAATGTGATTCTAGGTAAGGGCTCTATATTATCCTAAAGGGAAGGGGTTAGGCATCCTTTAGAATCAGCTAACTACGGTTGTCCGGCCAAACTTAGGTTAATTAATTCAGATTAAATATAATGCTTAACTCTTAAGAAAAATAGGTTATAAATATTATTGAGATTTTAAAGGAAAAACATAATTATGCTATTTAAACTGACTTGAAGAAATGCATAGTAATCCACTTAAAAATAAAAATTTATAAATGTTGTTAATAATAATTTTTATTATAAAAGTGAGACTGGCAAAATATAATGATTTGTATATAAATAGAAGCTTTTAAGAGAAAACCTAGCCAATATGACATTATATCAGTATAATAGCGTAAGAAATCTAGACTTGTTTTAAAAAAAAAAGAAATAGAATGCAGAGATGATGAATTTCTCTCTTTTTACTGACCTATTTAATTATACTCGGCTAAACATAGACGTGATTGATTCAAACTTGAAGAGTTATTTATAATATGTTTGAATTTATGTTTGCATATTAATGATGTTTTGAAATTAAGATAATAAAATATTGTTGTATCCCGTATTTTTGAACGTCAGATTATTTGCTGAGATGGGACCCACACATCGAGATTTTTTTTGGGACATCTGAAAACTCATATGAATCACATATGAGAAGTTAAACACAACTCAAGAAGGACCCTTGGGCCAAATCAAAGTGGAAGTCCTCCAAACGAATATTTTAAGAAAACGTTTTCGGGTGATCTGACTTCAAGGGGCAAAGACGGTATTATAAGTTTGGAATTTGGAAAAGTACCAAGAACTATAAGTTGTAGATACTTGAATTAGCTTTCCAACCATAGGTCGTGGGTGCCCAGGTGACGTCGGTACAAGGAGATATGAACGTTTTAAGGTCGAAAGGTCAGTGGGCTAGGCCCAACTCGGGACCAAACCGAGTTGGCCCAAAAAAATCAAAAAAAATAATAAGGCCCAAATTTGTGAGGCCCAACCGGCCATGGTTATGGCCCAAGCCAATATTAAATAACATTTGGTCAATAAATAAGATGACTAAGTCATCTTATTCCACATAATGTTCTAGAAATTTCAAGAAAAGCAAGAACAAGAGAGAGGAGAAAAACTTAAGGCCATTTCGGCCAAGAGCAATTTTCACAAGAAAAATTTGCAAAAATTCTCCAAAAATCATTTTCTACCAAGTAAAGGGTGATTAACAAGGTGGAGTTGTTGTTGGAGCAAGAAAAATTCAAAATCATACAAGTTGTCAAGTTGTAGTCAAGTGAGAAGTTGAAGAAGAAAGGTGAGTTTTGATCTTGTTTTATGTGTTATATATGGTTTATATGTGTTGTAGTATGCTAAAATGGATGAAATTCATGAAGGAGAGAAATATAGTATATGGCCGTGTATATATATATGTGTGTGGGAGTCATGCTTCAATTATTTTAATTAGTGTTTAGTTGTTATTGTTGTGAATGATATGTGGAAAATGGAAGTTGAATGAGTTTGGAGAGATTGTAGTGGTGTATACATGTTGGAGCCGTGTGAGTGTGCATGGTATATGTGGCCGTGTATACTTGATGTATAGTCGTGTATATTGGTGAGTTGTGAAAGAATAATGAGCGAGTTGTAATTAATTTCTTAATCGTTGTGTTGTAGATGTTATATCGCAAATAAAGACTTGACAAGTTTGGTGAAGTATTGGCAATTGGAAGTTTGTGTAAATTGAAAATAATGTTTTTGTATGGAAGACATGTAATGGTATTACTATGATGTTGTTGGAATATATGTATTATAAGGTTATTGTTGTTTCATTGGAATTGGAGAGTATTGAAGGACGTAGAATGTTAATTGAAGTGTTGGAATGCACCTTGAATGGAATATGTGAATTTTTAGTGTGATTGTTGAATTATGTTAATAGTTTGGCCGGGTTTGAATTCCCGGATTGTGATTGATGAGAATTTGGCTATGTTGAATGTTGAGGATGGTATATTTACAGAGGAAGTGCTGCCGAAATTTCGGTAGCCAAGTGGTTCCTTAAGATTCTAACTCTAAGTACCCTAATGAAAGTTTGGGTAAATGTGACCAATTTGCAGATTTTGACGAGATTGCAACGTGAATTCGGAATAGCAAAAGAAGCGGAAAGAGGTATGTAAGGCTTCACCCTTCTTTCTATGGCATGTCTTAGTTGAAATAAGTTGGGTACGAGCCTCGGGGACAACTCGGTTCCCCGGAATCCGCACCTAAAGTTTTCCACTTTTTGTTCAATAGAATTGAACTAGAAAGTGTGCCAATTGTTGGAAAAACCTCTTACACCCTTAGAACTTGTATAAATGGGACCCGATTACCCTAAGACCCTCACAAGTAACGCTATGACACGTAACATACGTAAATCGTATACGCTACCTCATCCGGCCCGAGGTGGGCCCGCTACTCTCGGATTTTTCCTTACAGTCTTGCTTGACTTACTTGAAGTGAATCCAAAGGGAACCTTTGATCCCGATTTCGATACCAAATGATAAATACTATGACTCCTCTAACGAGGGAACTTCCATGACGATAATGATAACAATGATGTTAGATAAGAGAATATGCCTATGATACGTACTACCGGAACGACTCTATGACTAAGATGACTAAGCTAAGTATCTTATGTAAACATGAAAATGATAAACTAATTTTTGAATCTTATTTATATTTCCTAGCTATGACTTTATTTTCTAAAAGATTTCAAAGTCTATGAACCGTCATCTATGATGCCCCGATTTCATTCTACGTTTACTTTAATATTATTCCCCGTTGGTAGTCTCACCTTAAAATACTCGTTCCTTCAAGGTGAGACAAAGCGATCACGAGTATTCTATAATATAATTGGAGGTCACCGACCTTACGTCACTCCGATGACTACATGATTCTTCTTTGGGCTTTCATGCGTGCCTATGAGACATATATATATAGGATACGTAAATGCATATAAGACATGTAAATGTATGTAAGATATGTGTATATATTTTTTTAAAACATGCACATGACGAAAGAGCTAGAGCGCTATAGACGCTGATGTACCTACACGACACACGTATATGTATATGATAAAAGATCTAGAGCGCTATAGACGCTGATATATGTACATGATATATGCATGTGTATACGGGGAAAATAGAGGTAAAGGCAGAGCGTTATGAACGCATATCCACCTGATCAGTTGGCATTACATGATATGATATCGTCCCGGACGCGGGATGTGTATATTTATGGTTAAATGGATCGGCTGTCGACGCCTCGGCAATATGAGATGTCCTATTTTATATGTATATGTATATGAACAAGGAAAGATTCTTAAAGGAAAGCTAAGTACGCATAGCACCTGCCAAGGGTATATATATATACAGGTTATGTTTCTATCCCAGGACATGTGTTGTAACTCTCTTATGTCATTATACATGATTCATATTTTCTGTATATTACTATTCATGCCTTACATACTCGGTACACTATTCGTACTGACGTCCCTTCTTGTGGACGCTGCATTTCATGCCGCGCAGGTCAGCAGACAGGCGGATTTGATCCTTAGAAGCTCTACCAGCAGTGTTGACAATGCTCCAGTTATTCCGGAGCCTCACTTCCTTGGTACTATTTTGTGTATATATATTCGGGCATGGCAGTACTCATCCCTTTCTATGTATAAGTGTACTACGTCTAGAGGCTCGTAGACAGAATGTACAGTCAGTTAAGTATAGTTAGGTATATGGTGTTTTGGCATGCTAATGTTGATGTATAAGTGATAACGAAGTTTATTAGTCTATGTTCAGAATGACGCCGCTAATGTTAATGTTCAAAAAAACAAAAATGGCTCTGTTTACATGGCTTGCTAAGAGGTAAAAGTAAAAAGATAGACAAGGGGTGCTCGGTACAAGTATCGGGTACTCGTCACGGCCCCTAGACGGGTCGTGACAGAAGTGGTATCAGAGCAGTTCGGTCCTAGGGGTTTGTCTACGAGCCGTGTCCAGTAGAGTCTTGTTTATGGATGTGTAGCGCGCCACACTTATAAACAGGAGGCTACAGGGCATTTAGGAAATGTGACCTTCTTTGCATTCTGAAATCGTGCGATAGAGCTAAGTTGTCAGGCTTCCATATTCCTTTTCCTAAACCTGTGTTATGGTTTCAGTAATGCCGCCGAAGAAAAAGGCTACGATGGCCGAGAAAGCCAAGGGGGTGGCGGCCAGCAGAGTTGAACGGGAGCTAGAAGAAGAAGAATCTCATAATGAGGCTCCCCCTCAGACTGTTCCTGCTCCCCCTGCACCAGCAGAGCAGGAAAGAGTTCCAGCTCCAGCCCCCGCACCTCCAGTTCCACCGCCAGCAGTTCCGGGCCAGCAGATGGCAGAGGCCATCCAGTTATTAACCCAGCTCGTTGCCGCACAGGCTCAGCGGCAAGATGTAGACCTGGGAGGCAGAGCGATAAGTGCAAGCGCCCGCGACTTTATCACCCTGAAGCCTCCAGAGTTTTAGGCAAAAGTGCAATAATCAAATGACGTAGAGAGATCCATTTAAAGGCAAAGAAACAGATTCGAAACTCAGGGGAGGGGCTCAAGATTGCAGGCATGGTAGGGGAAAGAAGCAGTGACATTAACGATATTCTTATCCTTTTAACAGATCATGCATACTTAATGATGGATGATATACCAAATGCATATTTGATATATAAATTTATAACATATCAAAAACATGTGAGGGCAGTATACTTTGTATACCTTGATATATCCTGTATGCATAACATCTCAATCAAATAGAAAAGATCCCATGATTTTTCAGATTCTGTTGGTCTTATTTAGACTCATTCTTGACCTTTAGCGTGATTTATGTTAATCTTCAGTGATGCTCTAACAGTTAACATCAAGTGAAATAAGTCATCAGAGAATTTATTAGTCATTTCTAAGGCAAGACATTCGTTGAATTTCTGTCCAGACTCTCAAGTAAAATTATACACAACTTGGAAAGTTTTACAACACTTTCACTATAGGGTCATGTGCTTACAAAGAAATGCATAAAACCTCTGTTACACCGAAAAGAGTAGAGGTGCGATAGCACAATTGTAATTAGTGGAATTTAGCTATTCAGCTCCTTGTTCCGATTACAAACACATGCTTCCCAGTCTAACTTGAACTAACTCCTTAGTAGGTATTGTTTGTGCTATTGCATAATGAATCTAAATAATGAAAGAAAACTTTGATAGTTCATGCCATCCTAACTATACTCAAATTTACGTATAGATTCAAGTGAGCACTGGCCAAACAGATGACATATTATAATTCAAGATGGGCCACTCACCATTATCTGAATACTAAAACAGCAGCCCAAATAATACCAACAGATAATTCAATGGAATATGTCAATATCACAATTTTCAGATTTCAACAAGTAGAACATAGAGGTATGCACTCAACTGATCCATATAATACTCTTAAGGGATATTAATGAATAAAGACAGGCTAATTCATAACAGAGAATGATCATTCCAGCATCCATTAAAGTCTAGAAAGCATCTAATCACACAACCCATCTCAAATCTTGATTATGTTTAAAATCCTGATTCTGTTAGCACAGTCCACATCACAACCAGAAAACTTCCCAGGGTCATATAAACCAATCAATTCTTAAAGTAAGAAATCTGGATGCTTATTCCCTATCAAAGTAAACTTGTTAAACTATATACAACATCACATAGGTTTGTTTAACTAGTCAACTTCAATTCTAAAATGATTCCCTGAATTTGACACAATTCACATATACACACCAAGCTTTGAAAATTGACAGTTTCCATTTTTTGAACTTGAAATAAGCTTCTGATTCTGAATCTAGGCTTCAACTTGGCTTTGGTAAGCCAATCTTTATTTTAAGCAAATCTTTCAAGTATACTTGAGCATGTTATTACCAGTTTAATGAGTCTTTACTTTCAAAACTAATCTTAAGCAAACACAACAACACATTTGTCAAGAAAGAGGAAGGAACAACAAATCTTTAAGCCAATTGAACCTTATGCTTAAACATACACTAACTTATATATTCTTGGTAAACATCTGACATCCTTTTATGATAGTGGGAAAAGCACATAAACTCTTGCTAATGATATTAATCAGTTCATAACTTAATGACTCCTACACAGCTAATGATATGGACATAATTATGCAAATTGTAAGCCTTAAACATGCAAGATTAAGCCATTCAAGTATGCAAATATGATCCTTGAAGCTGACATGGGCAGATAGCATATCATCTTCAGGGACTAATCTGAATTCAACTAATCACAGGGAAACCAAATCTGTATGAAAATTTACCAAATAATATAAGACTTAACATAGAAAAAAATGAACAGTAGCTAACTTGAGATGAACATGCACAATTTGCATTAGGTGTGACTAAGATTAGGCATATACACAACTAAACAACCAACAAGTAGCTGAGCTTATCTAATAAATTACAAATTCAGTGCTAAAACAAACATGGTTAAATGAGCTTAATCAAGTGAGATGGAGAAAAATTAATACACACAAACGCGATTAACATGTCATCTAATTTGAACCAACATCTGATTAATCCAATGACATACCCACTAACAATGTAAACTTGAAGCACCGGGTGAATCTAAACTTGCCTATAAAGCTAACATACTCACAGAATTAAACTAAACAGGACTGATCATGCCTAATTCAACCGGAATAACTACAAACGAAACTACAACGAGACTAAAAATACAACTAAGCTAACAAATCAACAAAAACGGTTTAAAGCATTCAAACGATTGCTAAAATAACTTAAAAGGAGGAAATTTACCTTCTTCGGGTGCAGCGAAGTGGGTGCGAATCTTCGATCTACACTCGAACACTACCAAATAACAACCCAAATCAATAAAAATGAATGGCTTAATATTTTCAAACGAGACAATCAGAAATATTGATATTGCAAGATATCAATTTTTTAGAGAAAATCAAGGCGGCTAGTAAAGAACTCTAATCTTGAGGGGATCTTAACAGCTCAAGAATTTATAATTTTTAGGGGGGATTTTCTTTGCGATTCGAAAGCCTCAGTTTCTAGGGGATTTCTGCGGATAGACGACTTTGATTTTTAGGGGGAGGTGGGTTTCTTGAACCGAAAAATCAGTTCTTGGGGGGGGGGGGGGGGTTTCTTGAACCGAAAAAATCCTTCAGATTCTAGGGGGTTTCACCAAATCAAAAAAATCCTCCCTAACCGATTCCACTCCACAACTATTTATAGGGTTTTTTAGGTTTTGTGTTGAAGAAAGAGAGAGAGAGGAGCGGGGGGACAGACGAGCGTGGGTGGCAGTGGCGTGGGGGACAGGGTATGGTGGAGTGGAGGCGGCAGAGGGGAGTGGGGGTGTCAGAGAGGAACGTGGGAGAGAGAGTGTGGATAGAGAGAGAGAGGAGGGGAGGGAGACGAAGGAAAAGGGAAAGGAGAGGAGAGAGCTGCGACTGCTCTCTCTCTCTTTTTGTTAAGGATGAGGTTTAGGGTTTTAATAGTAGTGGGCCGGGTCGGGTAGTGTATTGGGTTGGGCTGGTCCGTTTTGAAATATTGGGCTGGTATTTGAAATGTGGATTGGGCATTAAAATGGGTTGGGCTGAATTAAAATGAATTGGTCCGAAAATAGTATGAGTTGATTGGGCTACTACGTTTAAATAAAAGACCTATTTAAATAACTTGTGTTAAAATATTGCTCAATATAAAATATGCAACTATTAATGCTTAGATAATAGAAAATGGCGTTGTAATAGTCGTGCAATAATATTTCGAAAATCCAAAATAAAACTATTATTTAATTATGCGAAGATAAATGCGATGTGAGTGCGTAAGCCGGTAAAAAATGTGCTGAAATGATAAAATGTGAGTTATAATAATATTAGTAACATAATAATAATAATAATAATAATAATAATAATAATAATAATAATAATAATTAGTATTGTAATAGAATAGTGAAACGCCGGTATTGATAAGAGGCTAATAATTATAGTAAAATATGATATATATATATATTTTTTATTTTCCAAAAATATTAGAAGCGTAAATAGGTATTTCGGAGGAGAGGCGGGACAAAATTGGGTGTCAACAACGACCCTAGATGTTGTCGGATTTCCTCTCTGTGTGCCACTTTTATGTTCCTCTACCAAGTTTGCAGGTCGTGAGGAGATGAGACTATCATTTGGATATTTGGTAGGTTTTGGTTAATTTCCATCTGAAAAAGAAGGGTAAAAGTTATGATAAGTATTGTTTGTTAAAAAAAATCATTTTGTGTCTCTTAAGGATCATTTCATCAATTCACACAAAGGGTTATGTCATTCAGGTTTCAAACCTTTGACAAAGGGTGGATTCCTAATTTGCAGTGACAATACCTTGGATTGTCCTGCCTAAGGTGTATGCAGCATGACTTATTTTTTCTAGAATAAGATTTTTTCCTAAGAATTTCGGAGTGGGACTGAATGTCTGCGAGAAGGTAAGTAGTAAACTACCGCACCGACTCTGAAACTAGAGAATCCAAAGAAGGGGTGGAGGCGTGTAAGATAACACCTCGTGTGAACCATAGTGTGTGTAAGGTACGGCCAAAGACTCAATAGAAAATGCAATGACATCATAAAGAAAGCAGTAACAAATAGTGTTTTCTCAAACAAATAAGGAGCACAAGTTTGGCTTTGGCTTGCGTCCTTTCAAATGTAGCAAGCAACTCACAAATAACAGGTGATAAAATAAATAAACAAACATCCCTCGAGTATCTATTTCTTAAACTAAGTCTACTAAAGTCAAAACTTAAGGTATGATCCCCAGCAGAGTCGCCATTCTGTTACTGCCCTATTTTTAACAGATTAAAACTAGTTCACAACTTATGACTATGTTTCCTCTGGTTTTGAAAATTTTTCAGAGTCGCCACCTAATTTTAGGAAATATTAGGAAACCATTTGTAAAAAAAAAAAAAAAAAAAAAAAAAAAAAAAAAAAAGTAAACTCTTTTTTTTAGTCTTTGAAACCTGTGAGATTCTAGGTAAGGGTTTTATTTACCCCGAGGGGAAGGTGTTAAGCATCCCTCAGAGCCTATCCGAAGACAATCTTTAAACTTAGCCTAATTAACACTAGAGGGGGGATTATTTAATTTATTATCACCTATTTAAAGAATTGCGAAAAAAGAAACTACTCTCTCAAAACTATTTGTATAAAAAGGGGGTTTTAAAGTAAATATAACTATGCGAGTAAATGCATATTTATAAAAAGAAGTAGTTAATGCTAATGTATGCATGAGGAAAATATGTATGACATTCATTTTATATAAGAATAATATGTATAATATAGAATAAGGAGGGATATATATGTTTTTTCTAAGAATATGTATAATATAGAATAAGGAGGGATATATTTTTTATAAGAAAATAATGTATATATGTGATATGTAAAAGACTTAGATAGTATATGTGATATATATGTGTATGAAAATGGTACATATGTATGTTTATGTAGAGACAGTAGTTACTATACATGAGATGTAAACCTATACGTATATATTCACGATGTACTTTTGTATACAATAGTATAAGATAAGAGGATTATGAATGCATATTTTTTATAAAAAAATAAAATAAAAAAATAATGTATATGTGCGATATTTATATCCTATGAAAAAGGGTATATAATGGTTCAAAAATAACTATTTCTGTGATATGGAAATAATATATATGTATACACATGATGAAAAAATGATCAAAGGAATTACTGAAAATAAGATAGTATATATATGTATGCGTGTATATAAAATGGAATATTTACCTTATAGCTCTCGTAAAATGGCTTGAGCCACTATACTCGGGCCCTAATATAATTTCCTCATTTAAACTTAATGAATCTGACCTGTTCCATACGTTAGCATTAAATAGAAAATGATTACTCATAAAATATGCATCTTATCCTTTTGAAACCCCTATTTAAATCGCTTTTTGTTAAAAATGGATTTAAAAAAAAACGTTAGTTTGATGAGCAATTAACTCAAAAAGGAATTTTTTTTTTCCAGTTAATTTCTTTTCGTTGGAAATCATTTTTTAACCTGAAAGTGCATAACAAAAGCTGAAAATCATTTGACAATTATTATTCTAAATACTCCTATAATCGGAATATTACTAAAATGAATACCTGACTGGGGGTGAGAAAAATAAACGATTAAATTTCTATACTTAACTATTTCTCCGCAAGTTCGTACACAAGCAAAGACACAAATATGCTACAAACACAATCCATAAAATGTTAGTAAAAAATATAAACAACGTGAATATACACAAGTTTACACAAAGACATAAAGTTCGAAGAGAGGAAGGAGGACGGAGACTCTTGACACGAATGAGGAACTGAGATTGGTACACATTAATGAACGAGACATAGGCTGCTACTGTTGCCTTCTTTGATATGGGCAGAAGGGTCTAGAGTTTTCATAACTCCAAATGCTCCCAAGGTTCCTCATATAAAAAAAAAAAGATAAAGATAACGATTAGAAACAATCTCAATTTAAATAAATAAATTCAAATTATGCGATAGCGCACAGTGCACACTTGAAATGCTACATATATACAGAATCATTTTTTATTTTATTTTATTCAAAAAAAAAAAGAAAGGAGAAATAACACTGCCGTGACGCCATAGAAGAACAGTGCACACAACCATCATACTATATTAGCAAAACCCAAACTGTATCTGTCCCATTAATTCAAACACACGAGTTCAAATGGCAGTTTAATATATCTAAGTATGAAAAGACTGATTGACTTTTTAGCCCATTTTTGCAGGTAGATGCTTGACTATTCATGTGAAGGATAGAGGTTTTAAGATATGCATATCATTCCCATAGTATGACATAAATCATTATAGAAGAAAAAACTGGACACACAACTAGTTTTAACCCATAATACTTCGGGTAAATTCTAATTGTTCAAACAAAGGGGGCAAAGCGACAGCCACAAATGAACGGTGTAATCACATTAACTTAGCATGTACTTGACATCATGACTTAGCTTAAATAGAAATCTCTGTATGCGATAGTGCAAGCAATAATTAGAACCAAAGAAGGAGATCAGGTTCTAAGGCATCCCTAAAAGTTGGACAACTCAAACAACTTTCACTCCATTGTGAATTAGTAAAGGTATGTTAAGCATTGTCAAACTAATAGATTAACCAATGGCTTAGATGAGAACAAAGCATATTTTAATGTATCCCACAAAGCCACTAATTTCTATACATAATATAGACAGATCCGTATTACATTCTGTTCCTTTCTTCAAATAACTACATGGATGATTACTCTTTAGAACAGAGATTTTAACACAGAATTACATCTTAAGCTTAAACAACACTTTCAACCAATGCCAACAACCTTCATACAATTCAAAACACCCTGTCAATATTTTTTTTTAGGCAAAGTGTACAACATACTCACGAGAATAATTACGTCAATCATTATTTCTCAACTTCTACTGTTCACCAGAATACAATATGCCACTATTTCCCTTATTTTTATCCAATTTTACCAACAAACAAGGCCCTTACTAACCTTCCAAGAGGTGGATTCAATTAAGAACATGACAAATTGACTTAAGGACTGTCTCTGAGAAAAGTACAAATGATCATGTTTTTAACCATTTTTTCTAGCACATTTTATAAGCTCAGGTCGTTAAGAACATACTGGGAAACAGTCTCATAGATTGACCTCTCATTTCCATGAACAAGTAAATGGACGAGTAAAATCTTTTGGTTAGAGATTTCGGTCATAGTACAGATGAAATAGTTGAAATAATGATTCAAAAACATAGTCCTCTTGATAAGTTACTAGTAACTATTATAGGCTATGCTAGGATTCAATCATATTGATATGCAACTGAAAAGTTTTCATGCATGGGCTGATTCTCGTACACGTTACTCAATTAATTCAAGCGGCTTGTCCGAGAAAGAAAAGTATGAACAGCCCACACTTAAATCAAACTTAGGGAGAAACCTTGGCAACTTACTGCTGAAAACTACATATCATACTTCAAGAAAACAAATAGGTACAGTCATGATTACTAGACTCTCAACATTTATAAGTTAGCAAGTTAAGTAATCTTGAGCATTCCCAGCATTACAACTTAACCAAACATCCTCATTTTTTAAACAGTTAGACGACAAATACATACTCCTAGCATTTTAGCAACTTTAGGGGAGATAGTTCAAGAGCAGATCCAAGTCACAGCTGGGTTTGACTTAAGACAATTTTATACTTCAACTTATCTCATGCATTCTCAAAAGAGTAAACAGTCCCAAGTTCAATAATACACAGCTATTTTCTATTTCTTTTTATTCTAGCGAATCACTTATTTATCATAACAAGCCCATAGTCTATGTTAGCCTTTTATAAACTGACTCATAAAAAATAGAGGCAAAATAACCGATTTTTTTTATTTTTAGCAAGAAGCCAGTTCAGTTCGTAAAACAAAGCTTATAAAAGATATAGTACTTCATGTTATCTCCTATACTTTTCAAATAAAAACAGCGTAAGTTCTCACAAATCTTTGCAAATTTTGCCTTTAGACAAGTTCGCATCATCAACTCATAAGAACACCAAGATAGTTACTATATTCTAGTACTGGTGTTTCATTCACACAAGTAAATCGACAAGCAAACAATTTTTAGATTATTATTATTATTATTTTAAACCAGTAATTCTCCCCAACCAAAACAGTAACTTTTTAACCTGAAAACAGTAGCTTTTTAGTTAAAAAAACAGTAGCTTTCTTTTTATATCAAAACAGTAAACTTTCCTTAAAAATAACGGAAAAGAGCCTAAAATACCCTCGAACTATTGAAAATGGAGCAAAAATACCCTCCATCCACCTTTCAGCCCCCAAATACCCTTATCATCTATCTATTGGGTCTAAAATACCCTTATCACCACCTATTGGGTCTAAAATACCCTTATCACTAACAGAATCTTTTCATTAAACACGTGTCATTTTTCTATTGGTTGGATTATAAAATTAATTAAACTAATTAACTTTTGCAATATTGACCAGATAGTGCCCCCACCCCCCGACCCGACCCCCCCCCCCTTGAAAAAAAAAAATTTTGAAAAAAAAGTTGACATTTTTTTTTGCACCCCATCCCGCACCCTACCCCTACCCCCCCCCCCCCCCCCCCGACGCAAAAAAAAAAAATTAATATTTTTGAAAAAAAAGTTTTGACGTTTTTTTTTGGGTTTTTTTAGCTGGGAGGGGAGGGGGGCGTAGGGTGCGGGGTTTGGGGGGTGGGGGGTGGGGGGAGGGGGAGGGTGCGGGGTGGAAAAAAAGTCAACTTTTTTTTTCAGCTGGGAGGGGGGGGGGGGGGGGGGAGGTGTAGGGTGCGGGGTGGGGTGCAAAAAAAATATTGTTACGCTTCTCAACTTCCCAGTAAAAATCACAAGTACTGTGAAATGTCTTGATAAATTAAAATGTCTAATGTAATTGAGTTACCAAAAAAAAAAATATCTCACCCTAAAAAACATGGTATATTTTCAACCAAAAATCTAAAAGGCACAAGTGTAGACTACAATATTTTTTTTGCACCCCACCCCGCACCCTACACCTCCCCCGCACCCCCCCCCCCCCACCCCCCAAAAATCTAAAAGGCACAAGTTGACTTTTTTTCCACCCCGCACCCTCCCCCTACGCCTCCCTCCCCTCCCAGCTAAAAAACCCAAAAAAACGTCAAAACGTTTTTTTTCAAAAATATTAATTTTTTTTGCGTCGGGGGGGGGGGGGTAGGGGTGCGGGGTGGGGTGCAAAAAATGTCAACTTTTTTTTCAAAAAAAAAAAAAATTCACCGGGGGGGGGTCGGGGGGTAGGGGGTGGGGGGCACTTGGTTATCTGGTCAATTAGTTTAATTAATTTTATAATTCAACCAATAAAAAAATGCCACGTGTTTGACCAGAATATTATGTTAGCAATAGGGGTATTTTAGACCCAATAAGTGGATGGTAAGGGTATTTGGGGGCTGAAAGGTGGATGGAGGGTATTTTTGTTCCATTTTCAATAGTTCGAGGGTATTTTAAACCAGTAATTCTCCCCAACCAAAACAGTAACTTTTTAACCTGAAAACAGTAGCTTTTTAGTTAAAAAAAACAGTAGCTTTCTTTTTATATCAAAACAGTAAACTTTCCTTAAAAATAATAACTTTTTCTCTCGAACAAAACATCACCCTTTCATTTGATCAAACTTAATAACCTTTTCTTTTCAGTTATAAGGCATCATATATTCACATATAGGTCTCTAGACGGAGTCACGGCATGATATTTTTAGTCATAAGGTCTAAATGGATTTTATGGTAGAGCTTTAGGAAATCGTATTGGCAGCAGCTATGTTATCAACCATTTTATTTAAGCTAACTACAACAGGGACAATGCTAACCTTTCAATGCCCTCAAACAAATAAAGTTTCATGCTCATGTCCAAATGAAAGTAGGAAAATAGCTATTTGACACGAACAACTTAATATTGATCCATATTAGAACTGGTTTTGAAGACATGAACGAAAGATAAAACATGATCCAAGCCGTCTATTGCTACAGCCTTAATGGGTAAAGGGGGGTTGGCGGCGAGGTGGAAGACGGAGAGGAGAGGAGCGTTAGTCTTTAGGGCTGTTTGGTTAAAGAGAAAGGGTCTGGTCTTGATTGAACTGAAAATGGGTTGGGGGATTTTAGTGTAGGTGTTGGGCCGGTTCGGGTCGGTGGGGAATTGGGCTAGAGGTGTTGGGTTGCTGATTTAATTTGGAGGAGAAGGGAATTGGCCCAGTGTTATGTAGGTGAATTAATTTCTAATCCCTTTTTACTCTAATCAATTAATTAAAATATGTTTTTTTGTCCTAATTAATTCCCAAATATATACACCTATATAAATTACAATACAAGTTAATATACATATTTAGTTAAAAAAAATAGAGCAAAAGATGATTAATACGATAATAAGTAGGATTAAAGGAAAAATGCCAATGCCAATATTGATATACGAATATTAACATTATTATTTTTGAGTGATTTTAATTATATATATAAAAAATGATGTTTAGTCATTTATAATTATAAAATATGATTTTTTTTTGGTAATTTCTAAGAAACGATAAAAATTCCTTAAATTTAGAGAAATATATCTCGGAAAATAGCGTAATAATCAGTGAAAATATTCCTAGCTCCTTTGGGGAATTTTCAGGACTAAAAGCATAGTGAAATTAATTAAGCGAAAAAGGAGGGCCAAAATTGGGTGTCAACACTCCCTCTATCTCAAATTATGTGATACGGTTTGGATTTTGATAAGAAAATATTTAACCACAATTATTCGTATGCCTTTTAAATATTTCAAATAGTTAATAATTGTGACTTATACTCTTTCTGGTTCAAAATAAGTGTCCACTTAGCCTTTAGCACACGGGCAATTCGCACGAATGCCCCTATCTTGGGGTGGTCTTTACTTTTTGCCCCTCAAATCGCTAGTCTTTAATTTTTATCATTCAACACTTAAATAACAAAAAAGTGATAAAAAAAATACCCCTGATATTGAAAAAAGAAGAGAAATACGGATGTATGACCTAATTTCGTAAGGCAAAGTTTCATAGAATGTTTCTTGTCGGGCAAAGTTACATAGAAACTGTGTCTTATCTGGTATAGTTCTGTAGAAATTAAGTTATGCCGCATAAGATAAAGTTTCTATAAACTTATGTCGAGCGAATTCGTTACTACACAACTTATGCCGGATAACTAAATTTCTATACAACTATGTCGTTTCTATGTAACTTGGCCTTGTGAATTTTTTTTTCCTGATTCTGTTGGGGATCGGACCCAGAATCTCTGATTTCGTAGACCAGCGAATAAAAGTGCTTTGGCCCACAAATTTTCATTAAATGACAAGTAGGGACAAAAATTAAAGACCGGTTTGTATGAAGGACAATCCGTGCAAAAAAAATGTTAGCAGACCATTTAAGAAAAAACTAACTCCTAGAAGAAAATATCGACTAAATTAGCTTTAATTAAAACTACCCAAAATAATATAATTTCTTGATTACATAAAAACTCACCTATCTAAATTGGGGTAAATTTGAAAAAAAAAAATTAATTCCTTCTAAATTATGTAAGTAGACATACCAAAATAAAATGATTAAGTGAATACATATTATAAACCGGAAAAGAGTAGTACTACTTTTTATATAGGTTCTAAATATGTAGATTATTTTTAAAAAAACTTAAAAATCTTATATATCCGAATTTAGCGTCAAAATAAAGAAGTTTTACGGGAGGGAGTAATAATTATAATCTAACCTGTGTGGAGTAAAGAAAATAGGAAAAAGAAAAGGAGATCTTTTTTCTTTTTTTCTTCTGGGCTGCTCGCCCAATTCTTTCTCAACTCATTGGCGGTGCTGCTGTGGAAATGAGAGGGCAAAGTTATGCAACACAATAAAACAGCATTAGCTTCTTCAATTTGGCTCTTTTTGTACACTATTTGCTCTTCTTTATTTTTGCCTCTTGCTGTTATGATTACATTTATTTCAAATTAGAGCTATGAAATCGAAGTTCCCAAATCTAACTGTATAGTATCACAGGCCATGATTCTCTCTAAGATATCTCCAAATATTGTTTCTCTATTGAAGACTGGTTTCACTCCCACCACACAACACTTCAACCAATTCCTGCTCTTCCTTTCTCAATCCAAAAGATTCAAACTTATCACACACTTAGTCAAATCACACCAATTCCAGAAAGACTCCCAAACACACAGAATTTACATACAAGCCCTTGTAAAAGAGCATAAATGCGAAAAGGCCCTTTCTGTATTACAGCAGGATTGTGATGGCAAAGTTTTGCTTTCTTCTTTCACTTTTTCTTCGTTGATTTACTCTTTATGTAGTCAGGGAAGGATGGATTTGGCAATTGAAGTGTTAGAATTGATGACTACTGAGAAAAATAAATACCCTTTTGATAATTTTGTGTGTAGTTGTGTGATTTCTGGTTTCTTGAGTGTTGGAAAAGCTGAGCTTGCTGTTGAGTTCTTCGAAAATGCTGTGAATTTAGGTTATTTGAAGCCTAATGTTGTTACTTATACAGCATTAGTAAGTGCTTATTATAGATTGGGAAGAATTGATGAGGTTCAAGATTTGGTTGCTAGGATGAAGATATATGGATTAGAATTAGATGTTGTGTTTTACAGTAATTGGATATATGGGTATTTTAGGGAAGGAGCGATTGAAGAGGCGCTCCTTAGATACAGTGAGATGGCACAACAAAACAACAACGTCACCGGTGTAATCCCACAAGTGGGGTTTGGGGAGGATAGGATGTACAATGAGATGGTGTGTAGGAGAATTGAGTTGGATACGATAGGCTATACGATACTTATTGATGGGTTCTCGAAGGAAGGTCATGTGGAGAAAGCAGTTGGGTTTTTATACGAGATGAAAAAGCGCGGTGTGCAACCTAATTTGGTTACTCTTACGGCGGTGATATTAGGATTTTGCAAGAAAGGAAAAATGTGTGAGGCGTTTGCGGTGTTTAAGATGGTTGAAGAATTGGGGATCGAAGCGGATGAGTTTATCTATGCAGTGTTAATTGATGGCGTGTGCAGGAAGGGTGACATAGAACGTGCATTCGAACTGCTCAGTGAAATGGAGAAGAAAGGAATAAAACCTAGTGTTGTCACGTACAATACGATTATCAATGGATTGTGTAAAGCTGGGAGAATGATTGAGGCTGATGATGTGTCTAAGGGGATCTCCGGAGATATTATCACATATAGTACGTTGTTACATGGTTATATTCAAGAAGAAAATGTCATCGGAATGGTAGAAATAAAAAATAGAGTTGAAGCAGCTGATGTTTCTCTTGATGTTACTATGTGCAACTTTCTTATAAAAGGCCTATTTATGATGGGGTTGTTTGAGGATGCTCTTGCCATATATAAGAAAATATCGGATATGGGCCTGACTTCCAATTTTGTTACTTACTGTACCATGATTGAATGTTACTCAAAAGTAGGAATGATAGATGAGGCACTTGAAATATTTGATGAATTTCGGAAGGCATCTATAACTTCAGTTGCGTGTTACAATTGCACCATTCAAGGGCTGTGTAGGAATGGCATGCCAGACATGGCAGTTGAAGTATTTGTTGAACTAATAGATCGAGGTTTACCTTTAAGTACAAGGATCTATATGTCATTGATCAAAAAGATCTTTGGAGTTAAGGGTGCTCTTGGAGTTTTAGATTTGTTTCAGAGATTGGGAAGAAATGAGCATGAAAATTTTGATTCAATGTGTAGCGATGCTGTTTCTCTCCTTTGCAACAAAGGATTATCAGAGGCTGCATTCGATCTGTTAATGGTGATTCAAAGTAATGGTTTTGTTCTAAGCAAGAACTCCTACTACCTTTTAATGAGATCCCTTCTCTATGGTGGCAAAACATTTTTGACTGGCCTCCTTTTGACAACATTCATAAAAAAGTATGGGATGTTTGAGCTTAGAGCAGCCAAGATACTTGTTTACTTTCTTTGCATTAAAAATGTAGAAACTGCGGTTCGGTTTCTTGCTACTATGAAAGGTGGCATATCTGAAGCAACTTTTCCTGCTGAAGTTTTGAGGACACTGACAAAAGGCGGCCGATATCTGGATGCTTTTAACCTTGTTGTGGGAGCAGGAGATAAGCTACCTCTCATGGATGTGGTTGACTACTCAATTATTATTGACGGCCTTTGCAAAGGAGGACATATTGACAAGGCATTAAACCTCTGTAATTTTGCCAAGAATAAGGGAATTTCTTTCAATATTGTAACCTATAACTCAGTTATCAATGGGTTGTGTCGTCAAGGGTGTGTGGTTGAAGCTTTTCGGTTATTTGATTCATTAGAAAAAATTGATGTAGCTCCTTCAGAAATCACATGCGGAATACTCATTGACACTTTATCAAAAGAAGGTCTTTTAGAAGATGCGAGGAGGTTGTTTGAGGAGATGTCCGTAAAGAATCTTAGACCGAATACTCTCATATACAATTCATTAATTGATGGATACAGCAAGTTAGGTCAAGTCCAGGAAACTATGAAGCTTCTCCTTGATTTACAAGCTGAAGGCCTAACACCAGATGAATTCACTGTCAGTGCAGTACTTAACAGCTATTGTCAGAAGGGTGACATGGAGGGGGCTCTTGGGTTCTTTTCTGAGTTCAAAATGAGACCTGATTTCTTGGGTTTCATGTACTTGGTGAGAGGCTTATGTGATAAAGGAAGGATGGAAGAATCTCGATGCATTTTGAGGGAGATGTTTCAGTCAAAATCTGTAATTGATCTTCTTGGCAGAGCTGAAAGTGAGAATGGAACAGAGTCTATTATAAGTTTTCTTTCTCAGTTGTGTGAGCGAGGAAGCATCCAAGAGGCAGTTAATATTCTCAATGAAGTGGTGTCCGTGTTTTTCCCTGTTAGAAGAGGTTGGAATTTATTAGAGGAGCCTAATTATGATAGGAGAGAGAAGAGAGCTGATTCTAAAGACTTATTATGCAAATACAAAATAGATATCGACGAGGCTTGGACTCCGGATAAGGCATCAAACAATCGTAGTAACCGAGACAATCAAATAACCCAGTTGCTCGACTTCAGTTATTATTATTCCCGTATTGCTTTATTGTGTTCAAAAGGGGAATATGATAAGGCTAATGAAGTGGCAAAAGTTATTACTGGTTTCACATAGAGTGTATTCATCTTTAGACAAGATTGACTAGTTTCTCTGAATATGGTTTGAGCTCTTCTAGTGTTTCTTGCCGGAACAAAGAACCATACAACCATACAGGAGCTCTCTTGGGTATGTTTTCTTCTTGTTGAGCTATACCTCAATACAATCTGCATGCTAGTCTAAATGCTCAGTTCATTTTTTTTTTTTTTTTTTGTTACTCTAGGTTATCAACTTGGCAAACTCATATATCCATTTTCCAGAAACAGTCAAATTTAACTTCGTAGTCGGATTTTATTCTATTTAGAAGTATTCCGAGTGTTCTCTTTAGAAGAGATAGGTCAATTAATTATATATTGTTAACTTATTAAATACTATTGTTTTTTATTGTACTGATTAAATATTATTGTTACTTCTATTTTTTCTAATTACATAACATTACATTCTTTACTATGTTGCACTTATTGATTCTAATTCAAATGTTTGAACTATAAGCCAACTCCGAGTTTGATATCCAATGCAGGTGGAAAAAGAGCTGGAAGATTTACACCAAGAAGAGCAAATCTTAGCGACTAAAGCTAGGTATTAGGAAACATTGCACGATGGACTTAATAGTAATCTTTCTAAAGCAGAAGCACAGGGGAATTTGGACCTTCTTGCAAAGGTCATTCAAGACTTTGTGGCATTTTATCTGCCCTTTGGCAGACTATACATAAAGCCTTAGGCGATGTTTCACTGACACTCGTGTTATTTCGGTAATTTTACACACGTCACTTTTGCAGACTATACATAAATATTTTCACACATCACGTTACTGATTATAATTTCTTTCCCTCCTGCTTCGATCATTCAAAAGGTGAGTAGGGATAAGTATTTATCCATCGTGGTAAGCTTATTTCATTGTTGTTAGTTGTATCTTTTGTTAGATTATTTCAAACTGTGTAATAGTGTTTGATAACATTGATAAAACAAACACCACTGTCTTTGACATCATCTTACAGATTTTCGGGAGCACGAGTTATATGTGGATTCCTTCGGAAGACGCATTGCTCTGTCGGATGTACTGGATATCTTGACATTTAGGATTGGAAGTGGAAGTTGTTATGATTGCACGTCTCTAGGTGAAGCTTGGGAATCTTTGAAGCATTTTTTAGGAGTGCTCAGCAGATGCAAAAGACAGACCATGATTGCAATTTCTATGAATATTTCACTGAGGTAATGTTTGCAGCTATTAGAAGGTTATTATGGCTTGTTCAATTGCATACTAGAAGGCTCCTGGGTTATGTATCTTATTCTAATTTTTATACGGCCATACTTACTAACTTCATATTTGTTATTTCTTTTCCAGAGGGAGAAGTGATTCTAGCCTGGGTTTTTCTATTCCTTGTATGACGTGATTGGTTTTCCAAAGTTTTCTATCACTAATTATGTCTATTTTCAGGCTTCAAGTTTGCCTTGTTGTGAGAAAAAAAGGTTGTTGTTTTCCATCTGCAGTTGTGTTTCAATATGTTTGGACGAATAATATTGTGGCGATATTGAAGGTAAGAATGTTATTCTCTGACATGGTTCGCATAAATAAAAAAATTATGATTGACCATCTCCCCAGATAAAAGGATACTTTCGAGAAAGGGTGAGCGCAACTGAAGTGTCTATACGTGCAAATCTATTACTTCCTCCATCTCAATTTATGTGATGGTGTTTGACTGTTCATGGTTCATCGACCTAGAGAAAGCTTATGATAAAGTGCCAAGAGAGGTTCTGTGGAGATGCTTGGAGGCTAAAGGTGTACCTGTGGCGTACATTAGAGCGATCAAGGACATGTATGATGGAGTATGATGGAGCCAAGACCAGGGTAAGGACTATAGGAGGAGACTCGGAGCACTTCCCAGTTCTGATGGGTTTGCATCAGGGATCAGCTCTTAGCCTATTTTTATTTGCCTTGGTGATGGATGGATTGACGCGACAAATTCAAGGTGAGATGCCATGGTGTATGTCGTTCGCAGATGACATAGTCTTGATTGACGAGACTCGTAGCGGAGTTAACTCTAAGCTAGAGGATTGGAGACAGACGTTAGAGTGTAAAGGATTCAAGTTGAGTAGGACCAAGACAGAGTACTTGGAGTGCAGGTTCAGTGGCGTACCTCAGGAGGCTAACGTAGAAGTGAAGCTTGGTACCCAGGTCATCCAAAAGAAAGAAAGTTTCAAGTATCTTGGGTCTATTTTACGAGGGAATGGGAATATTGACGATGATATCACACATCGTATTGGTGCAGGATGGTTGAAATGGAGGCTCGTTTCCGGAGTGCTGTGTGACAAGAAAGTGCCACCAAAACTTAAGGACAAGTTCTATAAAGTGGTGGTTAGACCGACTCTGTTGTACGGGTAGAGTGTTGGCCAGTCAAGAGCTCTCACGTGCAGAAGATGGAAGTCGCGGAAATGAGAATGCTGCGGTGGATGTGTGGGCACACTAGGAGAGATAGGATCAGGAATGAGGACATCCGGGACAAGGTGGGAGTGATATCGGTGGAGGATAAGATGCGGGAAGCAAGGCTGAGATGGTTTGGGCATGTGAAGAGGAGAGACATAGATGCCCCAGTGTGGAGTTGTGAGAGGTTGGCTATGGACGGTTTTAGGAGAGGTAGAGGTAGGCCAAAAAAATATTGGGGAGAGGTGATTAGACAGGACATGGCGCAGTTTCAGATTACCGAGGATATGACCTTAGCTAGGAGGTTGTGGAGGACTCAGATTAGGATAGAAGGCTAGTAGGTAGTCTCGCTTTTCTTTCGCACTAGTAGGCGTAATTTTGCTCTACTGTTTGTTGCCCTTTGATTCCTGCTTTTATGTGTTGGGTCTTGTCTTTTCATGCTGTTTTATCATGACTTCTTTGCTCTTGTTATTTCTCATTTTCGCATTGCTTTGATTTGCTTGTCTGTATCTGACTCTTTTCCCTTATTTTCTTTTGAGCTGAGGGTCTTTCGGAAACAGCCTCCCTACCTTTCAAGGTGGGGGTAAGGTCTGCGTACACTTAACCCTCCCCAAACCCCACACTGTGGGATTCAACTGGGTATGTTGTTGTTTGACTGTTCATGGAGTTTAAGAATGAAAGGAAGTTTTTTGAAACTTGTGGTATAATATGAGCTATAGATATTTGTACCTATTGAAAAAAACTATAGATATTTGTGGCTATAAATCATCTTAATAAGGGTAAAATGAGAAGTTTAAAGTTAAATCATTACTAAATATAAAAATGTATCATTCTTCTAGAGACTAACTAAAAAGGAAAGAGTTCACAAAAATTGGGACGGAGGGAGTAGGTAGGGGAGGATTTCCCTGCATATCAAGGATATGTACTTCCATTTTGTTTACTATAGAGGTCTTCAGAAACTGAGTACACATGCGTAGTGGATGTTTGAGGCAACTTAGTTAGCTGAAACTTTTGATATTGTTTTAACTTCTTGCAACTGCTAGTCCACGAGCTGGCTGTTGCTTCTTAGTCGTTGCATGTCTTGAACAAATTCATTAAGTTTTTACTGTTCTGTTTAGCCTAAACATTGCTCAGGATGAGAGACGGAATATTACTTTCTTTTCTTCATTTTGGTTACAGATGGTTGTTTAGAATTGCGAGATTAAGTACTGTTTCTTTCTTTTCTAGTTCTTGGTTACAGATAGTTTATAATTGTGACTTTCACTCTTGATTAGCTGTCTCATTGGCTCATTTTATATTGTGAATGAACTATTATCTCATTCGATTTTGTTTTTCTTTCCCAGGGAGGCAGGCATATAATTAAGGGTTTTCTAGAGAAGCTAGTACTGGGATTTGTCAAAATGGATGGTGAGTCTGATGCTTTAGGGCACAAACAAGTTATCCTTGAGAACTCAGAAAATCAGCAACATCAACTGTCAGGATTATGAGACCTTCAGAGAGTCCTTAAGAATCGCGAGGGTGTTTGACCAGATTGAAAAGAGATCAAGTTAAGCAAATATACTTGTTAAGTATAGATTACTTTTACCTAGTGAAATTGTTGGATTCCGAGGATGAAGCAGTTTAGTTTTTGTTCTGATTCATGTAACAAGAATTGCTAGATACCAGTTACATGGTAAAGCTAAAAGTCAATGACAATAGTGGGAGAGAGCTGGTATGCATTTCTTGGCATTAATGGGATTGTGAATATAATGTTCATGATAATTTGATTTATGGTTGATAAAAGGAATGAGGGAAGCTCCAATAGAAAAATATTGCAGAGGAAAAATACTTTGAAGATGAACCTTTTGTCAAGAATTTATGACGGTGTCGAGTTGGAACAACTTGTTCTTCCTGAATATCCTGATTTAAGACTAGAGAAACTTTTGCCGCTATCCTATTCTAGTTTTTATCTGTATTTGGTAATAAATAAAACATTTGCACCCCGGTTGACCTCTCAGAAATTTCATAAAAAAGGCTCTTAATCAAACCCATAGATAAACACTAACATGCAAACTAAGTTCAGCCATCAAACCTTATCTAGGTTGAAGCTCCGACCTAAGTCAGCTATTTATTCACTCGCCAAAGGTGAACTAGTTTCTTCACTTATAAGGTTGAGGTCCTGATTTTTCTGTACCTTTTACCGCATTCAAACTTTTCTTTTAGCCTTTGCTATTATAGGCTAGCAGTAGTTATGAGCAGCAGTCCCTTGTCTAAAAATAAGAAAAGACAAAGGTGAGTGCCATGATCACAAGGGATTAAGACGTTGATGAAATGGCAAGTTTAGCTGGTCGATTGGATGACAGAATTTGCTATAAATATGAAAGATCCTATAACCATCTTCTGTAAAAATCAAACCATTAAAGCTTAAAAAGTTTGGTGTGTAATTTATTAGATAGTGCTGACAAAAGAAATAAAAATTGCAAGTAATCGTTCAACCCGCTTCTGTATTTTGTGTTTGTATATGAATGGATTAGCGTTGAAAAATCTCTTTTCATGCCCCCCTCCCTCCCATTTTAGTTGTCACAATTTCTTTTTGCACACCCTTAAGAAATCATAAATAAGAAAATATTTTTACTAATTTTCCCTCGTCTCTCTTTAATAAATATGCTCTCCGTCCAATATAGGTTACTTTGAAGAGCACTTAATATTAAGAGTAAAATGGAACAAAATTAATTAATTTCATTTTAATTTTCTAAAATAACCAGTATTTTAGGATAAGTATTTTTAATGTTGACAGTTAATATGGGACGGAGGGAGTAGCAATAATGCCTTTGATCTAAATATGTCAAGATACCTTGTTTGTAATTCCATCAATATTTCCAAATAGTAATTGAGAACTGATCTATATTTATATAGAGTAGGGCACTAGACCCGTCATGTGATATGCCTCTTTGGCCTCAAATGCTATTTCTCTTTTGTGTTTTTTTGGCCTTTTCCTTTCAAATTTTCTATTAGGGTCTTAACAAGAGAATTCCTATCCATAATAAAGAAAACAACTAATAAAAGCCATATTCCACAAAAACAAATTCTAGAAAGAAATAGGGAAAAACAGAATTCAAGTGGCCCATAAGAATCATACCAATTGAAATGGAGAGTTTCTTCAAACAACAAGGGGTTGGGTCAACTATTCAATCAAATGATATTGAACCACGAGATGGGAAATGAAAACGATTTTCCCCACACGAAGTTTGTGAAGTAATTGTTTGATAATGAGCAAGGAATATTCGTCTTTCTGCTAAATAGGATGTATTGAACTCATAATTTCTTCTGACACTTTTTCAAATTCGATAAACATTGGTTGATCGTATATTTCATTATAGTTCTATGATTCAGAGGATCAATCTATAGTGAGTGACTGCCTCCATTATGTTGTTGCTAGGAAATAACACTATTTTTGGTTTTGGATCTTCCAATAAATAAATCTTTCTACCATACTATCAATCTATTAGAATACTGTCAATTCTAGTCCACTCATTTCATTTAAGACATGAAATTGGAATTCTTTTCATTTTATTTCATCAATTTTGGCTAAGAACTCAGGAGTCAAGTTTCATTCAAATTAGCTAATAATTAATCGTTTTGACTAACTGTTTTTACGTAACTGATAAGTAGAAAAGCGGTAGAAACTAGAATAAATAGTGCAGTAGCAATAAATGCAAGAATATTTACTTCCATAATCCCATTGGTTTTTTTACTTCGCAATAACTTGGGATTTAATCCCATAGATATATATATATATATATATATATATATATATATATATATATATATATTTAAATGCAAGAATATTTACTTCCATAATCCCATTGGTTTTTTTACTTCGCAATAACTCGGGATTTAATCCCATAGAGATGATAAATCTTTGGCTTATAAATTCAATGAATGAATATACGTCTTTCTGAATATAGATGATGATATCTATACAGATGGATCATATATATATATATATATATCGTAGAATGAAGTACCACATGGGTGGATATATATATGAATCAAAATTTGCCGAATCACTCATACTATGATCTTCTACATTCTGGGTTTAAGGAGCCGTTGCAATTTTTCCCAACAGCAACTAACGTTGCATCCCTTGACAAATGAATCGTATGGTTACAATTAATTGAATTGAACTTTTTTAGTTACAACTCCACACATAATTTCTCATATTCTACTAATGTTCTCACATAATAATTATAATCTATCAGTTACAAAATAACTTTCTACCCAACACATCTTTCTTTTTTGCTCCTCCTCTCCTCTTAAATCCTTTGTCAACCTATTTTTTCTTCTAAACTTATTCGCACCAAAAACGGCAACAACGATTACGCATGAAATAACTTCTCTTCCCCAATCCTAATCTTATTAAATCATCACTCTCATCTATCACTCTTTGTTAGTCCATAATCCCATTTCTAATGCCAAATTAATGTAATAATTACCTAGATTAAAAAAAAAAACTTTTGGAAATTCAAAGTTCAAAAACTTCTTCAACAATTCATTTTTTCCTTTGGATTTTTCTCTATATATTTAGTTAAAACTTTCATAGATTTGACTACTTTAATTCTCTTCTTTTGAAGATTTCTGATGTATGATGATTGACTTATATTTTAGGAATATGAAATTACGATGGAGAAATATTTGATAAGAATTTGATTGTTTATTAGTAACTTTTCAGAAGTTTGTTTTGATTTTGGAGCAAGATGTTTCATCCGTGTTATAGTTTATCCACAACGCGTTGCCGGTCAGTATTGAATTTATATTTATCTATATATATATTTCATCGGTGTTGTAGTTTTTGCCTAACTTTTTGTCAGTTATTATTGAACATTTTTACATTCATCATGCATTATTCAATCAATATTCTTCAATTTTATGCGCTGCTGCTTTTTACCAGAATGTCAAGTAACTTCCTTAAAACTTAAAACTACTTTATGTATTTAGGTATGAATATTTCTACACTTTTCTTGATTTCTTATCTTTTGGGTGTTTAGAAATATATCTTAACAAAATTTTGTTTAATTTTTGTTTGTAATTGGACTATTTTGAGGAAAAAAGACTTTTAATGCATTCGACATTTTTGCTTTTGATTTTTTGTTGTGTTGTTGTGGCCTCTTCTTTTTATTTCACTTAAAGTTATGTTTTGATTTAGAAATTTAAGTTTCTCAAAGTATTTTCCTGTTGATGTTATGAACTTGTGTGCATCGTCATGAAAAGATATTCTAATATTTGCAAAATCTATTTTATGGTTAGTTTAAGATTAGAGTATAAAAAAAATACCATTTCATAAATTAAATTTGTAAAATTCTTAAATTGGTATCACTATGTTGTTATTTTTGATACTTTTTTGGATAGTTGCATTGTGAGTGGACTAATGCAAGCTTAAAATGACCATGAAGTCCTTATGAGATTAAGGAGAGTATTTGATAGCTCTAAGTGCGTACCACAAGATTTTGAAGTCATAGGAATCAGTGAAACTAAGTTCGTTGAAGAAAAGTGGAAGCAAGTCATGTTTGGAAAGGTTTTCGCAATGTTTGAGCTAATATTTGTTTAGTAATGTCTTTAGGAGGGGAAATAAGGCCTCTTAGATGGTTAATGAAGTGTTATGCTAGTGCCAATAAGGTTCCATAAGGATCGGAGGTTGAATGAATTGACGAGAATAAATTTAGGGAAAAGTTGGATTGTACGGCCATTGATACGAACCGTATAATTTATACGGCCCGTATAATTGTCCGTAGAATATTTCCAGAATGGGGTGGATCCCCGGTGGGATTATACGGTCCAATTATACGGACCATATAATTTATACGGCCCGTATAATTGACTGTATATCTTGGTCGGGTCAGTTTTCTTTTTTTGTTATATATGACCACCCTTGTTCATTATTTCATTTCTCACATTTTTCCCAAGTCTTGAAAGCCCTAGAACCTTCCTCCAAACATATCAACACAAATCTAAAGTGAAATCAATGATCAAGAGGCCAATATTAAGAGACCCATGTGCCAAGAAGCTTGCTAGGTTTGTGGAACTCAAGATTTCATATGGTGTTGATGTTGGAGACTTCACTCTAGTGGAGTAAGCTAATCCAAGACTTTTTCTTAAGTGATTAAGGTAAGATTTTTCATCTTTTACATATGGTTAAGGTTTTTGGTTGTTATGCCATGTAGTTGGAGGAAGAAAAGTGAGAATCGAGTGCAAGAATGAACTTGAGGATATTGTGAGCTATAAATTGATTTGAATTGCGATTCTTAACATGATATGAGTATAATGCTGTTGTGGGTGATGCTAATAATGTTGAGGAAGTATTTTATGCAAGTAAATATGGTGTTATGTTGTAGCTATTGTTATGAATGATCTTGGAAAGGAGTTTCGAGGATTGGATAATGCTTAACTTGAATGAAGCCTCTTGATTTTGGTATTGTTAATAATGTCATTGTGTTTGGGAGTTGTTTTGGTATTTGGTAGAAGTGGATGAAATAGGGGAAGTGCTGCCCAATTTTCGTTAGCTCATGAATTATTCTAGTTTGAATTTAAGAGTGTCCTTAAGGCTTAACCATGGTATAAATCCTTTTAAATGTAGATTTCTCAAGCTTTGGAGATGAACGTTAAGTAGTTAAGAAGACGTAAAGGTATGTAAGGTTAACCCTTCTTTCTTAAGGCATGATTCCATTTATGTATACCTTTATGTGAAATCCATAGTATCTTTTATGATGACTTCAATTCCTAGAATCGCTAAAGCTCCTAGTTCTTGATATTCTCATGATATTATTGGTTCCATCCTACGATAGTTGATCCTCTAAGGAAAGATACAATGAAAGTGATGATGATGATGATGATGTTGACGATACTTATGTACCTATATATATATATATATATGTGTGTGTGTGTGTGTGTGGCTATCAGTAATACCGAGCTTATATGGCCGGGTATGATATCTATTGTGCGCGCACCACTGTAGTTGGGTACGGATAACAGTGAGCCTTGGTAGGGCTAGGTATGTATAACAACGAGCCTTGTCATGATCGGGTATGTGAAACACCGAACCTCTATGGTCGGGTATAGTACTACTATATATGTAAGCGTATGTAATGGAAGGTTTCCATTAGAAAAAGGGTAAGTAAATATGATGAACGTCACTAGAGGTATAAAAGGCTCTATCATCCCTATGACTCTTCCATCCTATGTTACTTTTCATGCTTCTATTTTTCTATTGATTATTCCTTACATACTCAGTACATTGTTCGTACTGACGTCCTTTTGTTTGTGGACGCTGCGTCATGCCCGCAGGTGGACAGGGAGATAGACTTGATCCTTAGGGTGCTTATCCAGAGACTGCTTAGAGGAGCTCCATTTGATTCAGAGCTGCAGCTGTTGGTACTATTCTTTTGTGTATATACATATGGGCATGGCGGGGCCCTGTCCCGTCTATATGATGTTACATGTTCTTCTTAGAGGCTCGTAGACAGTTATGTATAGTTAGATGTCTTTCAGCTTTGTCGGCTCACATTTTTGTATATCATCTTGTTAGCCTCATCGGCTTGTGTATATGGATATGGGTATATTTGTTGATGTTGATATGATAGTGCTCTTGCCCGATAGGATTTGTATTATTATCGTGAGTTAGCCATGTGGCTCACCTATTTATAGTTGTGAAAGTATGATGAGAGGTGCCCGGGTAGGTTCGATCCGGGTGCCCGTCATGACCCTTCAGTTGGGTCGTGACACCTCCACTCCTACCAATTCGGGTCATGTCTGCAGATTTCAATCAGAGTGCCGCAACCTGTATGCACGTTGGAGCTGCAGAGAGGCCACACACCCGTACTTTAGGGTCTGAAAGTCTAACCTTGGCTTATATAAGGGTAGCTTAGGGGAGAAGGAAAATGGTCCATCTAGTTCATATTCTTATAATCCTCCTCTTTTTTCTCAACAGACAATATTGTCACAACCCAATTTACGGCTCATGCGGGCACCTACCTTATTCACACCTAGTATGCGAACCCTTACCAACCAACCCGTTATTAAAACTTTTTTTCAATTCAACAACTAGTAGGAAAGAACATTAAGTAAGGAAACATAACGACACTCTTTATAAATTTAAAAATTACAACTACCCAGGACCTAATCTAGACATGTACAAGAGCTTCTACAATACAGAGGAGTAAACTCAAAATAAAAATGACCTAACTTCTACCTAGGAATAAGATACACAGAAGCTGTAGGGAGATGTATGCCACTTCCGCTGTCGAAACCTTCAAGCCATAACCTGAAACACATCTACACCCCGAAAAGGATGTTGCAAGAGTAGCATTAGTACATCACACGTACTGGTAAGCATCATAGGTCGACTAAGATTAGTTCACGCATACGTTCATAGAATTAATAAGATAGACAGATAGGCAAGGTCGTAACACCTTTTTAAATCCTAACCATACTTAAACAGTTTCCGACATAGACCTGCTCAAATTCCTTTACCATATCAATTCAATAACAGGAAGCAAGGGCCAATAAACAACAACATTTACATTCAAGACTGACTCCTAGACCAGCTAACCCACAGTAATTAATAAAGGACAGACATCAACCTCCATACCAACCAATACTAAGTGGAACCACAAATCCTTACCTTTTCCCTACATAATCTAGTAGGATCGTAAATTGACAAATAGACACCACAACACAATAGCCCACATCAGACACTTATCAATAATTGCTTATCTAATGCAATTAAAACCAAGTAAAAGCAATGCAACCAACAACGGTATTTCAACCGTATTACCAACCGGAACTATGCTAAATGGAATCACTCCGACACCACATTTCCTCGTTAGTCAATGGAGCCAAGAAGTTACATGCAACCACAACCGCCTATAACTAAAAAAAACATCATCAAATAGGAACCACTATCTACCAATCACAGGGATATGATATATCCACTCACTAACCAAGCACATGAATAATATGAGTCCAATGCAAAGCAATGCAACAATAATAGTAACACATCGGTGTAAACACATACTACATGGTTATGTTTGCCTAATTAGACATGACCTAGAGGGGACCCATGGTGTCCATATACCACTCGCTCCGGAACTGACCTCGGATCACAAGCCCATAACTAGGCCACATCCTCACCCCCTGTCAAATGTGCCTTTCTATATGCATTCTTTCTGTATCTCATCATAATATAAATCTCAACGTATTTTCAGTCCAACAGTCAATATGGAATATGATCAACCAACGATATCATGTCACGAAATACAAGGCATCAAGCCATAAGTCATATCAAGACTGAAGTAAATTAACTCATTAATATAGTGAATATGTAATCTTCTCAATCAACAAGAAGAGTATATATGAACTAATATATATGAACACCTTCCTTCTTTAACACAACAATTACACCTCAGGTTTTAGTACACAAAGTAATAACGACAAGCCCACATAATCACTCAATCATTACCAACCTAGGAATTCCCAACTAGACTTCATGTCCGAAGACCTATAAATGCTTTCTCCCATCAATTATATTACATATACATTCAACTAATCAAAGTCTAACTCAAGTAAACCATAACCTACCTCGATGTTGAGAAATTATCACGAACGTCCATTGAATCTCCACTTTTTTGTTTCCAACCAGAAGCTATGACAGAAAAGTCTATAAATATCACGAAGCCGAGAACGAGAGTCAAATTTAAGCATACGTAGTAGTCTAGAGTCCATAATTACTGGTCTTTATAATTCATAGGAATTAACCTTTCTCTTCATGTTCCCAATTCAATAGGCCAAGACTTAATCCATTCTCTAAATATTGAAAGAATCATTATTCATGTTTGGTTTATCATCCTAAAACAAGAATCTATGAAGAGTTTTCGAAAGTATAATATTTTCTGGTCAAGATTACCCGTTACACTTTTCTTGGGTGAAAACAATGATAAGGACCCCATCTTTATTAATCTCATAAGATAAGCTTAGCAAAGAAGAGCTTTTCTTTGAAGAAGATAACATGAAGAGTGTTTGAAGGGTTCCCTTTGTCAAGCCTCTAAGCGTTCTGTTAAGAAATCCTCCTAGGTGACGGCTTAGAATAAGGTTTTGTGAAAAAAAGGGGATCAAATCCCTAAATAAGGTTTTCAAGCTGGGTCTGGTTTGCGTCGACTGCTGCAGCTGTCCACTTGTCCGCTGGGGCGGACACACTGCGGCGGTTCCCCAACCTCTGCAGCAAAACGACCTTACCAACCCCACACTTTTTGGACGTAAAATTTCCCTACAGACTAGTCATACCACAAATCAACTTGGTTCTCATACATGAGCTGCGGATAGTTTAATAACGACCAGACGGGTCATTATAAATATACACAAGTTTATTCATGGCTTATTTGGATTCTGGAATCATTGTCTTAAATTTTTGTTTCTTATTGTGCATCACCTGTACATACCCTTACTCCGAACCGGGCTCATAAAAGAGTTCTTAGGATTAGATACGGCTCACTTGTCTTCAAAGCCTATAAAAACTAATCTCTAACTGATTTTTTAATTAAATCCATTTTCACAGAAAAATACCATTACTCCAAACCGGGCTCATAAACGAGTTCTAGAGATTGGATACGGCTTACTTGTCTTCAAAACCTATAAAAACAAATCTCTAATTGATTTTCTGATTAAATCTGTTTTCATCGGAACACGCCGCCTATGGGGATAGACAGTTGTGGTGTCATCGCGATCCGTAGCATAAAATCTTAAAAAACTTGCTGGCATTTAGAGTTGTCCTGTTAAAGAACGCCTGACCATGCCTGAATCAGCTAGCAGCACGTTAGAGAGCAATGTCCCAGTTGGAGTAAGAGGCCTACAGGGCTCGCGATCAAGGGATCAACAGAACTCTAACAGGGAAAATAAGAAAGAGTTAGATGAACTAAAAGAGAGGGAGGGGATAGTACCACCCCCGGAGGAGGTTTATGACAAGATCCCAATAGGGGAAGAATATTCTAACTGATCGGCTGAAATTAGGGAAGTGCTTCCCAGAGGACGTTATTTTGGAAAAAGGAAAACGCGCCCTCACTCTGGGGTGGAGGGGATGTACAAAGTGGAGGACTACCCATCGGAAGTAACTTCAATGGGCTATCCCCCCCGAGGAGGTTCATGACAAGATCCCAACTAGGGAAGACTATCCTAACCGATCGGCGGAAAGTAGGGAAGTGCTTTCCAGAGGACGTTATTTTTTAAAAAAGAAAAGGCTCCCTCACTATAGGGTGGAGAGGATTTACAAATCGGAGCACTCCCCATCGGAAGTAACCCTAACGACGGTCTTGGCATTGAACAGCGCGATGATGGAGCGCATGGAAAAGCTTTTAAAATCTCTGATGGAGAAAACACTGGTCAGTCGCTCTTCAAATAACCCGGAGGTTATCGAGGTGCCTGGGACTCTTAGAGTAAATGAAAGAAAGATAGAGTCGAAGCGAATCGAGCAAAGCACAAACTTAGCAAGGATTACCAAACTAGAAAAAGAGCTCCATGACCGGATGAGTCAGTTACCTGGGGAACCCTCTATCTTGAAGGGGGCAGGAGCAAGGAAATACGGAAAGATCCCATACAAGCTGAGCGCAGCTCCTACGCTTATCCCAAAGAAGTTCAAAATATTAGACGTACCTAAATATGGCAGAACCACGAACCCGGAAAAACACATAACGACCTTTGAAGCGGACATCACTGGGCACGACCTCAAACAACACGAGATCGAATCAGTCATGCTGAACGCTCATCAAGGGAGAACTTTCTTGGTATACTCTTTTTACCTGAAAATTCTATTAACTTTTTTGTTGCTCTTGCAGATACGTTTGTGAAAGCTCATGCCAGAGCTCGAAGTATTGAGACGCACAAAAGGGATATCTTTGATATTAAATAGAGGGATGACGAGTCTCTCCGCAACTATGTGGAAAGGTTCGAGCGGGAGAGAATGATGTTGCTTGATAAGTTGGTATTTTACCCTTTTATCGCTTCTTTAATCTTAGAGTTTTGCTATATTTAGTTGAGAAGATAGTGCATTTACTGTGGTTTACTCCTATTTTGCATATTTATGTGATTTAGAAGTGATCCGGAAAGAAACCAAGTGAAAACAAGTCAAAAGAGGCCAAATTGAAGAAAACGAAAAAAGTGGCTAAAACTGCGAAAAAGGGACTGATCTGCAAAACTGAATATTTGGGGCTGTTTTGGTCATATTTTGATGCAGGAAAAGTGGGGAATTATAAAATTGAATCTTGGAGCAAAATATTCTTCATCTTTGGCCATTCTTCCAAGTTGAGGAACGAGCTACACCTAGGATTTGAAGATTTGGAGGCACTCAATGAGAATTTCTTTTCCCATTTCTTCAACTCTTGCTTTTATTGTATATCTAAGTGTGTAACATTTTATTAATTTTTTTATGCAAACATTCATATGTTAAAGTTTGGATTGAATCTCTTGTTTTACTTATGTATTGTCACGACCCAATTTCACTAAGTCATGAGGGCACCTACTTTTTCCAACTCGGTAGATGAATCTTTAACCCAACATTTCATAAACACGTAAATAGATAATAAATAAGCGGAAGATAAAAGGAAAGATAACGGATATCTCACGATAATAATATAAGAAAGCGAAAATAATAGAAATACACCCCACTATCTGGTTTGGTCATACAAGAGCATCTAACTAAATACTACAAGTCTGAATAATAAAAATACATAAATGGTCTCAAAACATATGTCTTAGAATAACAAAGTAAGACATAATGCAAGAAGAGTCTTTGGGTGGCGAAGCATCCACATGCTCACACCAACAGACTCGAATCAGTAGCCTCGAACTCTCAGCCTCGAGGGGTAGACATCGATCCCACCTAATACTCTACATCCATAAAGGACTGCAGCAAGTGCAAGTCAGTACAAACAAGGCGTACTAGTAGGTATCATAGGCTGACTAAGATTAGCTAACATATTCCAAGACAATAAAGTAAGATAAATAGGTAAATCAACAAGGTATAAGTCAATCACGAGCCAGTAACCAAGTACAAGTCATCACTTATGTTATAGCATCTAAACCCAATTGTGCCAAGTCTCAATATATCCAATCCGAATCCATCAATCGCAATACATATCACGCATATATAACCCAATTGGGCCAACTCTCAGTATGTCATAATACCTACCACAAGTCTAAGCCCAAATGTACCAGGTCTCAGTATATCAACACCGAATTCGTGTATCACAATGGTATCACAAGAATATCACAGGAAGCCAAATGATACAATGCAATGCAATAATGTATGTAGGATGAGTGCAATGCATATACAACTTTGTACAACATGTCCCGGACGGAATGACTCCACGTCTCGGCGATCATGACCCATGTGGACCCGCAATGTTCATGTACCACTCTCTCTGGAATATGACCTCGGATCATGAGCACACTCTCACGATCTCGGCAAATACCTCGGGCATCGAACACTCCATCGTTCCTGGTAAGAAACCTCGGGCAACGAACACTCATCCCTCTTTTATGCTCTCCGACAGAAACCTCGAAAGCTACACTCTCTCACATATCATTAGTACCTGTTGACACCCAATTTTTACCCTAAAAAATTCAAATTAACTAATCGAGCATCTCGAATCGCAAACAGAGTAAAATAATCAAAAATATTATCGAAACTGTTTTCGGTGTTATTTTGCCATTTTCATTTGGCAAAATACCCCAACATATATTATGTATAATCTACGTATATTTTTAAATGCTAATCATGTCACTTTATCAATTCAAAAATCAATTTGCACAAAAACGAGGATTTTTAATTAAATACGTGTTTTTAATTATCAATTAAAGTAATATTTTACTTTGTTAAAATCAAGAAGCTTAATTAATTAATTGGATAATTTATTTATCTCAATCTTATTTCAATTTGTTTGGATTTTAAAGAATTAGCTTTGATTTAAAAGAATTGATTTCAATTTGATTTGAATTGACCATTCTACTAAAACAAAGGTGATTACAATTGAGAAAAAAGGGCTACTCTTTAAACCCAATTGTGACAACATTTTAAAGCCATATATCAGCCCTTATTCTCATATGTTTTGGGCCATTTTTGCTCCAAAACACAGCTAGCCCAACACCTTAGGCACAAGACCCGACCCAAGTCTTTAATTCCCCATAAAATCATTTTGTTCCTCTCATTTTTCCAAAAATCAAAAGAAAGAGGAACCAAACGAACCCTAAGGTTCTCTGACTCTAACGTACACATCCAGCTTGTCTTCAACGGTAATGTGTCCTTTTCTTTTATTTTTCAACGGATTTTGCTTGACTTCTTTGGGAAGATTGGGATTTCAATCCAAAAAACAAAACAAAAATGAATTTGGAATTTTGAATTGTCCCACATCATTTGAAATGCTATAAAAACCTAGCATTTAGGTTCTATAAATAGAAACACCTCTCTTCATTTTCAAGAGGTTAAGATAGCCACAATGGGTTTTTACACCCACAATGGGTTTTTTGACAACCCCAAGAGTGAGAACGCTCAGGAACCCGGCTAAGCCATTGAGTTTCGAGGAAGCTCTCGCTAATATTAGTTTTTGGAAGTCATTTCCGTTCGTCAAAAATTGATTCGTGTGAAAAGTAGTTTGTCGTCTCTCGTTGCCCCCGTCGTTGCTCGACAAAAAGATAATACGCAAAATCCCTTTCTTTGCTTTTAATTTTTGTCCTTTAAGTTCTGATTATGAAGTGATTGTTGTGATTATAGGGCGATTAGTGTCAAATAGTTATTAGCCTATTTTGTTTGCTCAGTTTATGGCAGTTTATATATGTTTCATTGTTAGCTTAGTACAATTTTAGCTAGTTCAGTCATCTGCCGGTGTAAGCGGGCCTATTTGTCTTGTTTTGCTATTGATAAGTAGTAACAATAATAGTATAAATCCCTTTAGCTTAGTTTAATCATTCATCTATCATTTATGTGTATTTACTTAACTTGTATTTTTTGCTTACTGTTAGTTAATAATGGTTAGTATGATTGCTGGTTTGGTTGTGGATAGACTAGTCATTATAGTATGCCAAGTTTTTGGTTAGTTTAAATGCTTAAGTGTTGTTTAGGTATTACGGTTGGTTAGGCTAATTGACAATCACTTATATCATTCATGGTCGATGTAGTACTAGCTCAATATGGTAGTGTTAATTAGTATAGCTTAATCTAAAAGGAGCTATTCAATTTGGTGAATTAAAATTAAAGGCCATCTGTGACAATGCTAATTTGTTCATGACTCCCTCTTAGTTAAACTGATGATTAAAAGCTTATTGTTGTCAAGTATCCGCTTTTTTCCCTAAGATGTTGGTATGTTATGGTCTGGCTTAAATGCCACTTGAACAAATGTGTGTTAAGACAGGTTATCCATGTCATCAGCATGCCTGCAAAATCTGTGAAATGTCTGAACATGGCCTTAACTTTTATATGTTAGTCACTTGTGGGTTCATTAACACAACTCATATCTGATCATACGTAGCTATAGGTTATAAATGTGTTCAAACTCATGGGATGCTTCAGTCACTATTTACCAACATGCCTATTAGTTTAGATGCGGCTTTGCCTAAACACTATATCCTGATGTTATTATCTGTTTACAAAAGTAGCGTAATATGACAGCTTTGCTTAGTTGCTTATGTTTAGATGCACCAGTTAATACACGTGGTGTTTGTTTGTGACATAGGAAGTATGAACTGGTTTCCCTTGATTTTATGGGATTGATATGTCTGGATTAATCCCCTTTAAGGATGGTGTAGAATATAATGAAGCCAACCAGTATCCTCATGCTCATGATAAGCTAGGTCTGAGCTAGGCTGAGGTCTAGCATGTTGTTTTTTTGTCCTGTCTGTGTCATTCAGAATTAATCTGGTAAGGGATATTCTGACCAAGTGGTTTAGTTATTTTAGTGAATTGGTAATAAAGGCAAATGAAATGTCTCTATCACCATCTTATGCCTCTCCAAATGCTTGCTTGAAACCAAGACTGACCTTTCCATGAGTTGTGATAACACCAACGTTTTTTAAGAAGTCTACCCTACCTTATGTGTGATCTTTCATGGTTTTCTCTACTTGCTTATGTCCATCTACTCCACATACTTAAGCTTGTGCATCAGTAAACTCTGATTAAATCTATGACTCTATTTAACGACTGATTGAGAGATTATATCAAACTTGTTGCACATGTTAGTTTGGCTTAGTAGTAGTTTGTATATGGTATATATTGGGTATAGTTGAGTCAAGATGTCTAAGACTGACTTTATATTGATTATTATGAGGAGCACATAGTGTATGTGTTTTTCCTTCCTTATTTTGAAGGTTGTTTGAGAGCAACAAGTATATATATGCCAGTTTGAGTGTGCTTACCCCATTCCTCCTTGAACTAATAGGCTTTGAGTTGTGTTTCTTATACTATCCTTATCATGTTCTTTGTTCGTCTATCCTTTCTTGGTCTTGTCAGGGGTTCGGTTTAGCCTTCTCTGATAGCATGCCATGCCTAAGGTTCTAGAAACCTTTTGACCTTGTGCGACATTGTAAACATGGATAGTGGTAACCCCCTTTGTTGTCTCATCTTTCAAGTTTGATGTTTGGTTTATCATAAATGAGATCCAAATAAGAATCTGCCAATTGCATTTAAATGTTGCTTGTCCATACATATTGTGTATGGATCTGCCGCAATGTGAAGTCTGTTGAAACATGTTTTGCTTCTAATTTAAGAGTTGCAATTTATTCTTACTTAGTCCTAACTGCTGATTGAAGAAATCTAGTTTGAATGCTTGTTTTCTCCTGCTATGGTTCAATAAACATGGGTATCATATAGTTCCTTAACTTTAAAAGTCAAGTCTTACCTATTAAGAGTTTATAATTTCTGGAGACTTTGGTCATATTGCAAACCTGTTTGATAGAATAATCTACCCCTAAAGTTGTGAACTTGACTGTTTTGTCACCCTAACCATTGTCTAGCTTAAGACTAAGTTTTATAGTCATATAATCAAGTGAAGAACCCCTTTCAACCTGTTTGGGTACTGTTTTGTTGGAAATTATTTCTGGTTACTAATTCTTCACTCTCTCTTTTCTTTGCATGCCTTGGGAGGGGGGAGGGAGGGGGGGGGGGGGGATTTCCAAATCCCCAAATGTCCTTGGGCTGCTACTTGATAAAAAATGGATATTACTTGGCTTGTTGCTGGTTTTTTAGGGCATCTTTGGTTGCCTTGTGAGTAAGGCTCCTAGCTGCGAAGCACTACTGCTTATTGCCACTACCTATTTATGCCTCTTCTGAACTTAAAGGGACAGATCCTACACTTGACTAAGAATGGTTGTTGAAAGTATGTTGTGCTAAATTTGGTTAGATGCTCTTATGGGATTACTGTTACATTGTGTTGCTATCAGTTACATTCAAAGAAATAGTTTGTTGCACATCTTGAGCAAATCTGTTGTTATGCTTAAGACTTTGAAAGTTGCTCCCATATTTGGTAGAAGTGACTATAGCTTGAAAGGATTATTTGCTACATTTTAAGGGCTGAAAGATGCCATCTCTTTTAGTAAATTTGTTGTTGCTAGTTGGCCTGAAAGATGCCGCAGGTTTGAGAAACAGATTTCTACACTTGACTAAGGAAAGGTTGTTGTATAGCCTATGCTATTCTTGGTGAAGAATACCACTGATTTGAATATGATACTACACTTAGGACTAATGAAAAAATTATTTGAGGCCATGCTTAGTCTGGAAAGATTATCCCTCGGTTTGGGCAAGGATAATCTCACATTGATATCACGAGGTAGGAACCGACATGCGTCTGGCAGGGCAACCAGAATGGCTAATAGTTTGCAGCCGCGATATGATCTAGGCTCCTTTGCCTTCGGAACTGTGAGTCTGAGCCTCCATAATCAAAGCTCTCAAAGTTTGATACGAATCCGAGAGATATTATATTTTATGTTCCTAAACGTCACCCTATGGGGTGGCGTGTCATTTTGACTAACTACTTTCCTTTTCATTGTGCGAGGTACCAATAAAACAAGCACAGAGAGCAAGTCTTAAGGACAAAGTAAAAGGATCAGACGTTTAGAGCTTTGGACGAAGAGTAGAAGAGTGCGGGATTGGGGCCCAAGGCCGACATAGCTGAATTTTCTTCCCTTTCTTTATTTTGTATAAAACATGCCTACTTTATATGTTTACATTTACTTTGTATGAACATGCTTGTTGCTGTAGATGTTTATATAGCTATTGAAACCCTTATAGGTCAGAACCGATGATTTAGGTAGACGATATTTCAAATTGTACCTAAACGATAAAAGAGTTGTATTCTTTTTTATTAAAGTAAATAAAAGTGAAAGAATATTTCTCGGACAGAAAGTTGATTACCTTTGAATATATCTTTAAAAGTACATTTCGTAATTTGAGAAGCTTAAGAAAAGAAATATTTGGGCTAGACCCAACTTAATGAATTCAAATAAGTGGAATTTCCTTCAAAACCCAAGTTTGGGAAAATAGTTCTAAGGATACCGTTGACTGAAAAGATAAAATGTGGATAATGTATGAATTAAATAAATATTGTACATGTGATGACCCTTCCGGTCGTTATGGGAAATGTAGGATCTCGCCACCGAATAGAACCTTTCCAAGGATAGAATGAACCAGTAGAAACTCAATCGTGTGAGCTTCTGAGCTGAAGTTTGACTTGTTTTTGGTTGTTGCTTGATTTTTCTTGAGTCTGCCGGGGGGTGACATATAAAATTAGAACTCCGTTGGGAATTCCGAGGCTACGGGTGGATTCGAAGGACGTCTTTATGTATATGTGCATGTTTGTTTTGTGGTTTTGAGGCCTTGGATGAAATGTTGGCTGATAGCGGGAAAAACTGTACAAAAGTCGAGCTCACTGTCCAAGAGGGATCGTTGTGGCGGTGGAAGTACTGCTGCGGCGGTACCACTATAGCCGTGGTTTGACTGCTATAGCGGCCATCATGTTCTCGGTGGCCGTTGTAGCGCGAGGTGGACCGCTATGGCGGCACCGCTATAGTTGTGACAGATCGCCATAGCGGTAAGGCGGATCCCTTTGGCCCGCTATAGCGGGACCGCTGCAGCGGCGAAACGACCGTTGTAGCGGTCGACGAAAAACAGTAGCTCGATTTTAATATACTTAGTATCACATTCTCTATTCATAAAACACTAACAGAATTCCTAACAAGTACCTAGGGTGAAGTTCCAAGCTAGGGCAAGAAACTCTTGAGACGTATGTTCCATCTATTCCTTTCTATCATTCTATTCTCCTTCATGATTGTTATCCCCTTTGTGGGTCTTTAATGGTGGATTTGAAATAGAAACCCTAGATATTAATAAACCTTCTAAACTTGATGGGTTATAGTTATTACCACTTAATTATCATCTAAAGGCTTGGGTTAGTTTCTCTTAATCATGAATTGAACACTTAGAGCCATAAACTAAGTGAATTGAGACCTAGGGTTCTATAAAAATGGTGTCTTAACCATGAAAACTGCGTGTATTGGGAATGCTGATATATTATTGTTACAATTTGTTGATTAATGATTACTAAGACCCTTTTTAGGTTGCTTTACACTTAGGGAATCATTCACCCATACGAGTGGGGGTAAAGGACAGTAAAGGGAAGGGCAATCTTGAATTGGTAATTGTGACTCATTGAGCCTTCTATTTAGAGACTTTGAGTGTACTGAGGCTTTGAGGAAGGGAAAAGCTGTAGCAGAATGACTTGCGTTGTTCCAGCTCTACATTTGAGGTAGGTTATGGTATACTTGAGTTAGACTTGGTTAGTTGATTGTATGTTTTGTGAATTCTTTAGGATAAAGCATGTCTAGTTTTCATGCATGATATTTTTGTGGCTAAACTCCCATGTGAATGTAATTGAGTGATTGTGTAGGCTTTGTGCCACTATTCCTATGTGTTAAATCTGCAGTGGATGTGTTGTGATGAGAAGCTAATATGATCTTCTCGGTGATATTGTGACTTGAAATAATGATTTGAGCATTGATAGTGAGATGGTAAGAAACACTGTCCTGTAAAGAGGCATGGAAAGGCACGCATGAGACCTAGATTTTAGGCTCGTGGTCCGAGGTTAGTTCCAAAAATGAGAGGCACGTTGATATGTCCTGCGTCCGAGGTTCGTTCCGGAGCGGAGGTTTGTGCTCGGGTCTGAGGAGTGAATCCGAAACGTGTGGTACATGGACACCATGGGTCCCCTGAAGGTCATGACTACTGAGCAATGACATCAGTTAGCATATTTGTACAGTAAGTGTGGTCATTGTGGTAAACTTATATCCGTTGTGGTTTCTGTTAATTGTGATTCTTAATATCTTGGTGATTTGATTGTGATTATCCTTGGTTGACTTGATGTGGTTACTTGATATTCACTGTCTGTTGACTAGCATGTTTTATTCTATTGATTTTATGAAATATGCATGATACTAATCTTAGTCAGCCTATGATATCTACCGATACATAGTGTTTGTACTGATACTACCTTGTTGCATTCTTTTGAGTGCAGATTGTGATACAGAGACTGCTACCCACCCTCACATCTAGCGCGGAGGATGTTTGCTGATAGATTTAGAGTGAGATTCTTCCCATGCCAGGCCGCCCGAAGATCTTCTTCTTATGATGTCTTTTCGTATTCTGGACATTATGGATATTTATTCGTCAGATTTCATTCCTTAGACATGGTTGAGATTAGAGTCCTGTACGATGACTTTCGGATTTTGGGGATTTTGTAATAGTTAGAACTTCCGCATTTATTTTAGTATTTATGGAATGAATTATTTTGTTTATTCGATGCTTGAATGAGTAATAATTGATGGACAATGGTTAATATAAAGTCGGACTTGGATAAATAGATGATGTGTGTGTTTGTTCGCCTACTAGGATGCAGTTGGGTGCCAGTCATGGTAGTTTGGGTCGTGACAGTACATATATATATTTTCTTACATACAAACACATGGCATTAGTTTTAGATGGGATATACCAAGTATAATATCCTTATAAGTAAGAGGACAAACTATTTTGATTCGGACATTTTAAATCCGAACTCAAAGTACCCTTACTTAAAGGGAATTTGTTTAACTCTTTTAAAGCCAAAATGATATGCCATGGCAATATTTTTATACGGGAAACTAAACAAAACATAAGCAATTTATACATAATCACACATTGAACCTCGAAGGTCAACCGTATTCTACGGATCCTTAATACTGGGGTGCCTAACTCCTTCCCCAGGAGATCATCAGAACCCTTACCCAGAAATCTGGATTACAAAGGATTTTTCACTGTATTTGAATAAACCCTTCACCAACGGTTTTCCTAATTTCCTAAAAATTAGGTGGTGACTTTTTTAAACCAAAGTCCAAAAGAGCACCAACAAGTTCGAAGTGGCTCTCTGAGAGCTAACCCCGCCCGCGAAATACGGACCATTACAGATGGAGACTTCGCCGGGAACTTTAGGTTCTAACTATAAGGGTTTCAATATGATGTGATTATATGTACAAATTGCTTATGCGTTTACTCTCATGTATATATAAACTGTTATCGCATGCATATCAACCTATTTTCCCCTAAATAAGGACCTGATTAAGAAATTGGTTTGCGCTCATGAGGGTTCTTTTTCTGGAAGTACTTGCATGGATTATGAACGTTTGTATTCTATTTGATACTTGTTTGGATTGCATGAAGCTGAATATCCTTCTGTTGTTGGTTTAATAAATGCCGAATATTTTGCCTTGCTAAGATTAAGTCCAGATTTTCCTTAGAATTAGTTTGAGAACCACATTGCCTAAAAAGGAAATTAATTAGGTGGTTAATAGAGTCAAAGACTTAATGGAAGCTTGGAGTTTCTTGCAACCCAGTTCAGTACAGTCAACTTAAGTTGATGACTGATAATCCTAATTGAATCATAAGATTAAGGTGGCACTTGGAGGGATTAAGAGTTGCTTGCAACCAGGTCCGGTACGATGTCATCAATAGACAAGAAAGGGGGTTAAAAGATTAAGCTTGGAATAGCCGGAGTTTTTTCAACCTAGCCCAGTACTACTTAATCATAATAATAAAGGAACTAGAATTTAGATGGCTGAAGAAGGGCATTAGTGAAAATTGCCTAAGTAAAAAAGAAGTGTATACACAACATGTGTACAAAGGTCTTAATAAGAGGTGATCCTTTTAAATATGTACACCGTATATACACTTGATATACATGTCAAAAGTTTATATCAGGTGGCATATCATGTGTATATAGAGGTACATCAGACAATACATGAGTATATATCAAGTCAAAAGGGGGTAGAAATCACCGTAGGGTTTAATACTTAGTGTTTAATTGTCTTGCAGTACGAACCAGAGTGTTATGGTCCCTTTTAGTCCACCCATGCGCTACGCTACAAATGTCAAAACCTTAAAAAATCTCCATTCGTCATTTATTCAGACGCTACCAGTCTCCACCCATCCTCCGGTGGAGAATTAGTTTCAGTTTTGAGCTACGCAGACTTGATTCTTGTTCCAGTAAGATATGTAGGCAATCCTATATAAGGATACGGTCTACCGCTGTTTCAAACTATGGACCCTCAGAGCGGATCTGGGGTATGTCTTTGAATCAGTCAAACTCTTCAAATCTTCGTTCACAAACATCTTGAATTAAGTACCCTAAGGTCTGGAAACTGGGGCAACTAATTCAAAATGTTCAACAACTTTGTTCAAACTCCAAAATGATCCAGTCAAACAAACAACTCCTTTCACGGAAATCCGACAACTTAGTTCAAAATCCAAAATGACCTAGTCAAATAAACAACTTCTCTCACGAAAATTCAAGCAAATAGGGACGCACCTTATGTGATGTCCCTAAATCAGCTAGTTAGCCCTCGACTCTCTCAACACTTCTTCCGGGGCTCATATTCCCGTCACCACCAGTCTATCATGACACTTTCAATGGGATCAACATGAGTCAATCATTATCCCACTAAGGAAATTTTCTACGAGCCTCAAGTCAGCATGGACAAGAAAGACACAAGGCAACGAGCCTCAAGTCAACGTCAAGAACTACACCACTATGCTAAAAAGGGATACACAAATCCCCGACAAGTCGACCCCATACATGCCAGAAGGCGCGCAGGATGATCGCCTTTCGAGTTCGCCCTTTCACCAATTTACTCTTAAAGAGCACAAGTGTCTAGTGCAAACATAATTTAGCACTACGACGATTTAAATCCCCTTTCATTCGGAAATCAAGGTGACAACATTCTTAAAGCAGAGTGAAAACTATGTCCATGTAAAGTCTTCTTTATGGATGTGTCGCCGGCCACATTTATAACTAAGAGGTTGCAAGCCTCTTTTCTCTATGCTCGGGTGACGGACACCATTTGTCTCTAATATTTGGCTTAAGTCTTTGGGGTACATATGGGCAACTCAAATCCGCCCAAACCCGTCATAACTCGTGGCTTTCCGAAATTATTCTGATTCGCAAATGCTATCCCAGTCTCATACATAATTCGATAATGGGGCAAAGCAGATCCATTTTTTGACCTTACTACATGAACTACACAGTGACCTGACTTCCCAAGATGGGGTAGATAGGCAGTCCTTATAGGACTCAGCCATATTTTAGGGGAAAAAAAATACCATTTCTCCGTTCCGAACTACGTTCGACTTGATTCCTGACATAACAGAATACGTAGGCGCTCCTCGAGGTTAGTCGTACCAATCAAAAAATTCAAGAAACCCCTAGAAAACCTCAGGAATACAGAATTTTAAGGAAGACTTCAGAATTCCAGAATATAAGAAGCGACGCAAGAGTCAGCCAATAACGACCCTAAACTGGGGCAGAATTTTTTAGGAGACCTCAAACCTTTCAAGACAATCAATGAGAGAAGACGACCAGCGTAGATCGTACACTGGGGTAGAATTTTTGAGGAGACCTCAAAAAATCCTTTCAAGATAGTCAACAAGAGAAGATGACCAACACAAACCCTCAACTCGGGCAGAATTTTTGAGGTGAGGTCAAAAATTCCGTTGCAACAATTCGGCACAAGAGTCAGTCGACACGAACCCTAAATTGGGCAGGATTTTGAGAGAAGCTCTCAAAAATTCTAATGCAAGGTTCGACACAAGAGATCGTCGATGCAACTTAGATCGGGACAACTTGCTATCCAAATCTCTCAAATGTCTAAAACGCTTCTAGCAAACATCTCCCTCTTTTCGTGAAATCCAAACAAAGTAAGGACACAGCTTACGTGACATCCCGAAATCAACTATTTTGTCACGACCCAAATTACGAGCCGTGCGGGCACCTACCGTATTATTACCTAGTAGGCGAACCCTTACCAACCAACCCAATATTCAAACACATTTTTATTACCAGTAATATAATTAATGAGCATAATTTAAAATAAAGATTCATAATGACCCTGTTATCAATACAAAAAAACTGAAAAGTTCCCGGGATCTGGCCTAGACAGGTACAAGAGCTCCTATTACATAAGATTAAAACCAAAATAAACGACACAACCTCTGCCTGGAATGAGATGAGCAAGGCTGTAGGAAGTTGTCCGATAATCCAATAAGAGAAATTTCAAGTAATAACCTGCAACACATCTACACCCAAAAGGATGTAGCAAGAGTAGTATCAATACACCACACGTACTGGTAAGCATCATAGGTCGACTAAGATTAGTTCACGCAACATAATATAAAATCCACAAGATAAATAGATAAATCAACGTACACCCTCAAGCCTCCCAATATAGACAACTACACCGGTACGAACTCACCTCTCTAACTCCTGGTTATTCCGGATCCCTTATTACCAAAATAACACCAGCTACCCGACTAGTCAAAGTGTAGTCCTACTCCGTCTTTCTTTTAGGGCCAAATAATTAATCTTTATCTCATCAATTCCACTAACGTCTACCTCTTTGATTATTAGCCCTAGAGTTTTCTATCTGGTTCACTCGCTAGGTTATGGTGCATCCATGGAAGCGTACTCAACACACTTTCACCAAACCCTGTGACTATATAATTCCATTAGATTTAACATAGAAATTCTGGAACTCAGTAATTTATTCTTACGCCAACACCTCCAAGCATGATCAGGACTCCTCAGATAGTTCAACTCGATTATAGGAGATGCATAATGCAAATATAGTAGCATGGCAGCATGTAAGCATGAGGATATGAAGGTATAAAATGCAATGAAATAGCCCAATACACAAACTATACATACATGTTAATTGGTGTCTTTGCCCAATAGTCATGACCTGCAGGGGACCCATGGTGTCCATGTACCACTCGCTCTGAAACTGACCTCGGATTACGAGACCATAATCTAGGTCAAATCCTCACCCCCTGTCAAATGTGCTTTTTCATAATATATATATATATATATATATATATATATATATATATATATATATATATATATATATATTGTCACATCACTTTCAATGATCGATTATCAAGTGGTATGTGTCAAATAGTATCACAAGTTCAATAAAAATATTATATTAACTTCTTCATTAATTTCACATCACTTTCCATCATGTACGAATGTATGAATGCATAAATGAGTGTAAACAGGGTAAAACAATGCAAACAAAATAACAATGAAGGTAGAAATCACAAAGCCACAAGTCATATCAAGACTTAGATAAACCAGCTCAACCATAAAATGGATAATACCAACCATCTCAACCAACATAAGGGTCTATGTCCCTCTTTAATTCCCAACATAACACATACACGTCCCAACTAAGTCTTGTATCACCAAGGTGCTCTATTTTCTCATATGTCATCATCAACACCAAGTCATAATCCAATATTAATATGCGCATGAATGAGAATGTATGCCATGCACGACATTGTTATCAACAGTAAATCATAATCAAGATTTCATCTGAGTACTATCATAAGTATATATCACAATCTAAGTCTAAACTCATTATCCTTCCTTTCTCCGATGATATGTTTCACAATAAGAGAGAATTGAGTGCAACACGTATTACAACACAACAATTTAGGTGACAAGTCTAATCACAATAACAGGGCAACATGCCACCATCAACAACAATCAACCTAATAGAATTCCACCCCGAATCACCACAGTATGAATATAACTACACCTCATATTTCAGTACATAAAGTAATGGCGACGAGCCCACAAAATCAGAAGTCATACCAACCTGGCGAATATCCAACCAAATCACCATGTTCGAAGACCTAATCATGCTTTCTCCAGTCAATTCTACACAATACATACGTTGCGCTAATCAAAGTCTAACTAAAGTAAACTGTAACCTACCTCGATGACGATCAGCTATTCAAACTCCCTCGAAGTATCCATCCTCCTAGCTTTTATCCGAAATCAGTGAGAGATTATAGTTGATGGAGAAGATGTGAAGAATGCTGGAGGAGCCTCTTTTTCTTGGTGTCAAGGGTTTTTCTCAATGTAAAACCTAATAGCAAGCCTTGAAGGGTCTTTTATTAAACACGAGGATGAAATATAAAACTAAGTGTGGGAAAATGCGTTCACTGGTTTGTGATGTCCGATGCGATGGACATCAGGCTCACGACGGTGAGACCACTATGGCGGACTAAGTCTTGGTACGACGAGACCGCTGTGGTGGCGCCCTGCCCACTCTAGCAGAGAGAAGGTTTCCCGAGCCCACGACTTTTAACTCTTTCTGAAACTGATTTTTCTAACTATTATTCATTTTAAACACCCCATAGGGTTTACCATTTAAGATCTTAGGCCTAAATTTGGTACGGGTTACCAAAGTATTAAATAACGACTGGGCGGGTCGTTACAATTTTAGCCTCTAACATTTGAAATAATTCATCAACGCGTAAAGAGTTATGAAATGACGATGCCAAATCAACATGACGTTGTCAAAAGCGCCCATCAAGATGAAGGAAAGCTGCCAATCATCAAGTCTCTCAATCAAAATGAAGAGGCACTCGATATGCTAGAAGAATTAGAAATCGGGTTTTCAACAATGACAGAGACATCAAAGCCCATCTGATGGCATGAACCGAGTCTATGCCAAGCCATCGATGACTTTCCTTGGCCACAAGCTGGGATAACTCGCTCCACATCGACGAGCATCAAGGAAATCATAAACCATGTCAAACACATAGTTCTCGCTATCGATTTATTTTTACCCGAAAGTAGGATTTGCTATTTGCCCGAAAATGGGATATATGCTATTTACTTACCCGAAAGTGGGATTTTATTGCTTGTTTACCCCCAAGTGGGATATTTACTTTTAACATACTTGCTTGTCCACCTTAAAAAGGGACATATTTGCTCGTCCACCTTAGAAAGAGACGTATATTTGTTTGTCCACCTTAGAAAGGGACCTGTATGCTTGCCTACTTCTACAACGAACAAAGGATGCTCAATTATTTTACAAAGCCTTTTTAAGATTATTTTTTACTAAAGTCGGTAGCAAAAGCGACGACGTATCTACTAACCATTTTTTGTAGGTACAGGTCGTACGAGTATCAAAATGGACTTTGATACAATTCAAAATTCAGAGAGGCATCAAAGTAATTGCAAAATGCTCGAAGGCGAAGATATAAGCAATATCGGTCAAAATCTTCAAAAGGATAGCATTTGGCCACCCGCATCAGTGAGGAATCATAAACCACGTCGAACACATGGTTTTTGGTATCTCAATTTATGTTTTTCCCAGAGATGGGATTTTATTACTTGTTTGCCTACAAGTGGGATCCAAAACGAGACGCTAATCACTAGAGTGAAACGCTACCTGGTAACACGGAACGCTAGTCACTATAGTGAGACGCTAACCGATAAAGTGGGACGCTAATCACTAGAGTGAAACGTTACTCTATAAAACGGAACGCTAATCACTGAGGTGAAACACTAACCAAAAAATGGGACGCTAGTCACCGAAGTGAGATGCTACCCAAATGAAAATGAAACAATCATTTAAATTTATTTTATTTGCCGCGAGGGCTATTTGCATATTTCTTTTCCTGTTACCAAAAGGGTCATTCATACAATTACTGCCAAAAGGGCCATTCATACAAATACGGTCGCAACGGCTATTTCATTCAAACAACAGCCACAATGGCCATTTCATTCAAACAACAACCACAAAGGCCATTTCATACAAATAGACCGCAAGTGGTCAAAAACACAACAAATATCCAAAACAAACAATGTTTTGGATATTTATTTTTATTTGCCGCGGTCTTCATTGTTAGACTCAGACGATGTAAATTTGGTACAAAGGCCGCATTATTTGTTGTTAGAGTCAAAGATGATGTAAATCCGGTCACAAAGGCCGCAGTCTTCATCTTCAGAGTCAAACGAGGTAAATCTGATCACAAAGGCTGTAGTCTTCATCTTCATAATCAAACAATGTAAATTCGATCACAAAGGCCGCAGTATTCGTTGTTAGACTCAAAAGATGTAAATCCGGTCACAAAGGCCGCAGTATTCATTGTTAGAGTCAAAGATGCGGTAAGTCCGGTCACAAAGGCCGCAGTCTTCATCTTTAGAGTCAAACGATGTAAATCCGGTCACAAAGGCCGCAGTATTCGTTGTTAGACTCAAACGATGTAAATCCAGTCACAAAGGTCGCAGTCTTTGTTGTTAGACTCAAACAATGTGAATCCTGTCACAAAGGCCGCCGTCTTCATCTTCAGAGTGAAATGATGTAAATTCGCTTGCAAAAGCCGCAGTATTCATTGTTAGAGTCAAAGATGATGTAAATCCGATCAGAAAGGCCGCAGTCTTCATCTTTAGAGTCCAACGATGTAAATCCGGTCATAAAGGCCGCAGTATTCATTGTTAGACTCAAACGATGTAAATCCGGTCACAAAGGCCACAGTCTTCGTTGTTAGACTCAGATGATGTAAATCCGGTCACAAAGGCCACAATTTTCATTGTTAGAGTCAAAGATGATGTAAATTCTATCACAAAGGCCGTAGTCTTCATCTTTAGAGTCAAACGATGTAAATCCGATCACAAAGGCCATAGTATTCGTCATTCTCAAACTATATAAATCCGGTCACAAAGGCCACGGTCATCGTTGTTAGACTCAGACGATGTAAATCCGGTCACAAAGGCTGCAGTATTCATTGTTAGAGTCAAAGATGATGTAAATTTAGGCCGTCCATCCTAAAATTACGATACTTCTCTTTATTTCAAAATTGGGTCATCCACCCTAAAATTGCGACACTTTACTTTATTTCAAAAGCGGGTTGTCCACTCTAAAATTGCAACACCCTAAAATTGCGATCCTTTACTTTATTTCAAAACCAGGTTGTCCACCCTAAAATTGTGACACTTTACTTTGTTTCAAACCGGGTCGTCCACCCTAAAATTGCGACACTTTACTTTATTTCAAACCGGGTCATCCACCCTAAAATTACGACACTTTACTTTATTTCAAAACTGTGTTGTCCACCTTAAAATTGCGACTTTACTTTATTTCAAACCAGGTTGTCCACCCTAAAATTGTTACACATTGGGCTGACCACGTCGAAGTGGAAAGCCGCCTATTGCTAAAGTGGATTGTCCCAGGACAAGACACTTAGATTCGAGATGTCGTCATAAAGACGGCGCTCCCGATTTTGTTTATAATGCATTTTCTACTAATGCTATTACTTTAGATTTTGCAGTATAAGCAACTCATGATGTGGACTATGCCAAAGAGGACATGCCACAACGTGGAACCTTTTCTTAGCAGCGAACCGGGACACATTGCAAAAGAGCGGAGCAAACTCTTCAGGCTTGAGTTGAAGATCACTTTTCACCACCATCAAACTACACATCTGTAAGAAGGCATGTAAGGTACTCGTGCAAAGGTCATTTGACCATTCTTCAAGTTTCGCATCCAGTATAATTTCCGAGTCTATACTAGAGCACTTTCACTCTTTTCCAAATCTAGGTCACAAAGCACTTGAGATCTATGGAAATTATGTCCATGTGAGATCTTATTCATGGGTGTGAAGCACGCCACATTCATAAGTAGGAGTTTACAAGCCTCCTTTCCGAGGTCATCTTTCTTAAGCAAAAGGTTACTTCCCCATAAGGAATACCCTTTTCTACCGATCAAGTAGAACTACATACGGCTTGATTCCCGAGGGTAGGGATATGTAGGCGGCCTCAATATCAGAGCTCGGCCGTAATCCAAACCTCCCCCTAATCAGCCGTAGTCCAAACCTCCCCCCAATCATGTCCCAAACTGCCAGTCTCATGAATTTGACAGTGGAGCAATTTTAAAAGCTTACAAAAGATCAAGTCGAACTACAAGTGGCCTGAATTCTCATGTAACCTGAGATATGTAGGAAACTCAGAGACCAAGGTCCGGCCATAATTTTCAAAATCACATGCACTTTTCACTTCAAGAAATGAATTGAATTTGTTGGTCAAAAATTGTGTTTATCAAATTCGTTGTCCAAGGACGGCTCCGTCGTCCCTGCACAGCGAAGGGGCAGCTGTTGCACCCAATTTTTTCCCTCCAAAAATTTAAATTAACTAATCGAGCTTCTCGAATCGCAAACAAAGTAAAATAATCAAAATTATTGTCGAAACTGTTTTCGGCGTTATTTTGCCATTTTAATTTGGCAAAATACCCCAACATTTATTATGTATACTGTACGTATAGTTTTAAATGCTAATCATGTCACTTTATCAATTCAAAAATCAATTTGCACAAAACAAGGATTTTTAATTAAATACGTGTTTTTAATTATCAATTAAAGTAATACTTTACTTTGTTAAAATCAAGAAGCTTAATTAGTTAATTGGATGATTTATTTGTCTCAATCATATTTCAATTTGGTTGGATTTTAAAAAATTAGCTTTGATTTAAAAGAGTTGATTTCAATTTGATTTGAATTGACCATCTCTACAATAAAAAAAGGTGGTTACAATTGAAAAGAAAGGGTTACTCTTTAAACCCAATTGTGGCCACTTTTTTAAGCCATAAATGCCCTTATTCTCATCTGTTTTGGGCCTTTTTTGCTCCAAAACACAGCCAGCCCAACACCGTAGGCATAAGACCCGACCCAAGTCTTTAATTCCCCAGAAAATCATTTTGTTCCTCGCATTTTTCCAGAAATCAAAAGAAAGAGGAACCAAACGAACCCTAAGCTTCTCTGACTCTAATGTACACATCCAGCTTGTCTTCAATGGTAATGTGTCCTTTTCTTTGATTTTTCAACGAATTTTGCTCGACTTCTTTAGGAAGATTGGGATTTCAATCCAAAAAACACTACAATGAATTTTGAATTTTTAATTGTCCCACATCATTTGAAATGCTAAAAAACCTAGCATTTGGGTTCTATAAATAGAAACCCTTCTCTTCATTTTCAAGGGGTTAAGATAGCCACAATGTGTTTTTGCACCCACAATGGGGTTTTTGACAACCCCAAGAGTGAGAACAATCAGGAACTCGGCTAAGCCGTTGAGTTTCGAGGAAGTTCTCTGTTATATCCCGCATTTTGCGCATTCGGATAATTTAAGACAATTGCGGGAGGTTAAGAGTAAGACTATAATTTTGATCTTGTTTGGTGTACAAGTTGTTTATGGAAATTTTGAAGTGGAAATGTTAAGAAAGACTAGGGGCAAAAAGGTAAATTTTCAATATGACTCATGGAGATATGGGGGAAGACGAAGGGCAAATTTGGAATGCGGAAAAATAATTTTTCATGAAGTGCACAAGAAATATGGGCTTGGGAGAAAAGGGGACATTTGGGCCATCCAATTGGAGTGGGCTTAGCCCACTTAGAAGTCTAATGGACCAAGAATAAAAGATGACTAAGTCATCTTAATATTCATTATTTCCCTAGAAACTTCAAGAACTTGGAAGAACAAAAAGGAAGGAGAAAAAGCCTATAGGCCATTTGGCCATAGTAATTTCCACAACAACCTTGGGAAAAAGTTTTCTTCAAAAATTATTTCCTACCAATTGAAGGGCCCCTAGCAAGGTGGAGTGGTCTTTATAGCAAGAAAAATCCATATTCTAGCAAGCTACAAGTCTTAGCTAAGTGAAAGATCATGGAAGAAGGTAAGAGTCTTAAGCTAAGGACCCAATATGAATATGAATATGAAAGTATCAAATTAGTTCTTGATTTTAATTCTCTTCCTTAGTTTTGATACCATCCTCTAAAGGTTCTAAAGCAGATGAATTGATTTCTATGACATCCATGATTTCATTCTATGTTTCTTTTAACACTATTCTCCGTTGGTAGTCTCGCCTTAAAATATTGGTTCCTTCAAGGTGAGACAAAGCGATCACGATTGTTCCATAACGTAATCGGAGGTCACCGACCTTACGTCACTCCGATGACTACATGATTTTCTTTGGGCTCTCCTGCATACTTATATGACATATGTATATGAAATATGAATATGTACATGGGGTGGGGGGAAGGGATACATGGGGATGGGAAGGGAAACATGTTTCACTGCCACCTGGTCAGCTGGCTTATCATCCCGGACGCGGGATATATGGGCGAGCCGATGTATTTCGGTGCAATGTGGGCGAGCCGACATTGTTCGGTGCTATGATATTACATGATATACTATGATATGCTATGACATGATACGATGTGAAATAAGCTCTATTTTCTATGTCTATGAAAAAGAAATGTTTTTGAAAGGGAAAGACAAGCATGCATGGTATTCGCCCTCAGCGGCACTCATATGTACATGTTACTCTTTTATCCTATGACATGTTCTATGTTTCCATGCAGTAATTACTCATACGCACATTTCTTACTATGTTACTATTCCTGCCTTACATACTCAGTACATTGCTCGTACTGACCCCTCTTCTTCGGGGGATGCGTTTCATGCCGCGTAGGTACACCTAGATGGTGTGCGGTTTGATAGAAGACGTTCCAGCGAAGTTGGTAGACTCCACTTGTCCTGGAGTGCTGCCGAGTCAGAGTATATGAGCCATGATGTTTTGTTCAATGTTAGAGACTTTGCAGACTGAGTCGTGGGTACAGAGGGTCAGCTTTGTAGACGGCTTCGACCGTCAATATGTTATTATGTTTCATGTCATGGGTCCTATATGATGATAGACTTTCCTTATGAAAAGAAAAGAAAAACAAATTGGAGAACTTACCATGTATTATATTTTTAATTGATTCGAGAGTTTACATAGGTACTAAGAGTCAGCGGGTTCGCTCGGCTCCGAACATGGGGTCGGGTGCCCATCACACCCTAGTAAAGTCGGGGTGTGACATTCTCGCTCATGTTAAATTTTGGAAGTATTTTCCGTTCGTCGAAAATTGATTCATGTGAAAGGTAGTTTGTCTTCTCTCGTCGTCCCCGTCATTGCTCGACAAAAAGGTAATATGCAAAATCCCTTTCTTTGCTTTTAATTTTGTCCTTTAAGTTTTGATTATGAAGTGATTGTTGTGATTATAGGGCGATTAGTGTCAAATAGTTATTAGCCTGTTTTGTTTGCTTAGTTTATAGCAGTTTAAATTTGTTTCGTTGTTAGCTTAGTCCAATTTTAGCTAGTTCAGTCATCTGCCTGTGTAAGCAGGCCTATTTGTCTTGTTTTGCTATTGATAAGTAGTAACAATAATAGTATAAATCCCTTTAGGTTAGTTTAATCATTCATCTATAATTTATGTGTATTTACTTAACTTGTTTTTTTTTGCTTACTGTTAGTTAATAATGGTTAGTATGATTGCTGGTTTGGTTGTGGATAGACTATTCATTATAGTATGCCATGTTTTTGGTTAGTTTAAATGCTTAAGTGTTGTTTAGGTATTACGGTTGGTTAGGCTAATTGACAGTCACTTATATCATTCATGGTCGATGTAGTACTAGCTCAATATGGTAGTGTTAATTAGTATAGCTTAATCTAAAAGGAGCTATTCAATTTGGTGAATTAAAATTAAAGGCCATCTGTGACAATGCTAATTTGTTCATGACTCCCTCTTAGTTAAACTGATGATTAAAAGCTTATTGTTGTCAAGTATCCGCTTTTTTCCCTAAGATGTTGGTATGTTATGGTCTGGCTTAAATGCCACTTGAACAAATGTGTGTTAAGACAGGTTATCCATGTCATCAGCATGCCTGCAAAATCTGTGAAATGTCTGAACATGGCCTTAACTTTTATAAGTTAGTCACTTGTGGGTTCGTTAACACAACTCATATCTGATCACACTTAGCTATAGGTTATGAATGTGTTCAAACTCACGGGATGCTTCAGTCACTATTTACCAACATGCCTATTAGTTTAGATGCGGTTTGCCTAAGCACTATATCCTGATGTTATTATATGTTTACAAAAGTAGTGTAATATGACAGCTTTGCTTAGTTGTTTATGTTCAAATGCACCAGTTAATACATGTGGTGTTTGTTTTTGACATAGGAAGTATGAACTGGTTTCCCTTGATTTTATGGGATTGATATGTCTGGCTTAATCCCTTTTAAGGATGGTGTAGAATATAATGAAGCCAACCAGTATCATCATGCCCACGATAAGCTAGGTCTGAGCTAGGCTGATTTCTAGCATGTTGTTTTTTTGTCCTATCTGTGTCATTCAGAATTAATTTGGTAAGGAATATTCTGCCTAAGTGGTTTAGTTATTTTAGAGAATTGGTAATATAAGGCAAATGAAATGTCTATATCACCATGCTATACCTCTCCAAATGCTTGCTTGAAACCAAGACTGACCTTTCCATGAGTTGTGATAATACCAGCTTTTGTTAAGAAGTCTTCCCTACCTTATGTGTGATCTTTCATGGTTTTCTCGACTTGCTTGTGTCCATCTGCTCCACATACTTAAGCTTGTGCATCAGTAAACTCTGATTAAATCTATGACTCCGTTTAAAGACTGATTGAGAGATGATATCAAACTTGTTGCACATGTTGGTTTGGCTTAGTAGTAGCTTGTATATGGTATATTGTCACGACCCTAATTACCGATCGTGCGGGCACCTACCTATTACCACTAGTAGGCGAACCCTTACCCGTTAACCCATTAATCATTAGCCAATTTTAACTTCTTTAATCATTTATACTTAAACAATTAATGATCATGTGAATAGATAAATAAATAAACAATTCATAATTAATAGATAATATAAGTGCGGAAGTCTTAACTATTACACCTCCAAGATCTGAAAGTCATCGTACAAAGACTTTAACCAATGATGTCTAAAGAATGAAGTATATCTCAACTATAATAACAAATAATGTTTGGAATAAAAATAGACATCTGGAAAGAGAGATCTTCAGGTGGCATGACATGGATAGAAGCTCACCCTTGGATCTGATCGAGCAAACTAGCTTCAAGCTAGAGATGTAATCTGGATCAAATCTCTGGAACACAATCTGCACTCAAAAAGGGTGCAGCAAGGTAGTATCAGTACAAATACTATGTACTGGTAAGCGTCATAGGCCGACTAAGATTAGTTCAAGCATATAAGTATAAAATCAACAAGATAAATAGATAGGCACTTAATACTCAAATCCAAGTCACAGAATATCCCATAACAGAGTCACAGCCTAAGATGAAGCTTCTAACCTACAAGTCTGTCAAGTTTCGATAATCTCACCTGATAATCACAAGCCCAAGTTCCTTCCCTAGATAGGGTCACTAATCCACAGTTTAACTCAGTCAATGATCATATCAATACCACAACAGTCGTTTCAGCAAACATACCAAAATCAGAAACAACAAGACATATAATAATGCAGAATAAAATGTAATTATGTGCAATGCAAAACATGATGATGATTCTTTTTTCCTAAAACGGGCATAACTCCCGCATACAGAGGCCAAACAGGACAATTCTTTTTCCTATAGCTTCATAATTTCAATATGGATCTAATGGTTCAAACCTCACCCTAAACAAAGGTCAGATGATCAATCTGGAGCCATTTCTATCCACAGACCTCCGGCGAAAATATCAAATACGAGCGCGACAAAACCCAAACCCATCTGAAACTCTTTGGAACCTCACCAAAAGTTGTGGACAAGTTAAAAATCATCATATTAATATGTTGGAACTTCTAAAACATTGACACGGGGTCATCCTAACCCGGGGTTGACCGTGGTTAACTCTAACTCGTCAACTTAACTAGTTTCTCCATCAATGACTCAATTTACACTCGAACCTTGCGGAAACCAACCTAATGACTTCATTAAGTCCTAGATCATACTAACGGGACTTAGGGAAGGGTCAACAAGGTTAAATGAGTCAAAACACTATAACGACTAAACGGGTCATTACATTAGATACCAATTTACCCATCGTTCGTCCTCGAACGAAGAAGGGGAGTACGAAGGTGCGCGATAACCCAAGGACATGCATTATAACCACATGGAAAACTCAATGGCACGAAGTGCACACTAATCACTATCCATCCATCCGATCAGTGAAAGCTTCTTATAGCTTAGCTAAAAGACCCAATTTCTATATTTCTGTACTCGAACCTACCACAGGAATTGCTACAACACATAGGCGTCATCTAATATATCGGAGTCTGATCCTACTAATCCCAATTTATACTTCTAACGATTACAACTTCTCTAGACCCTTATGATCACCAACGCGAACAACAAATCTTTCTTAGATCAGTAAACTAAGATTTCATATCTCGACACACTTTTTTTAATACTACTAATGTCAACATTTTACCTATTAACCAGTCAAGCCAAGTAACAGTTTATCATAGACTTACCCGAACCTCTCTGTTTCTATCAGTTACTTAATACCGCAAAAGGACTATGTGAAACCCAACAACCTTATCTATTCCACCAACTCATTTACCCTTTTTCCTCGAGACTAATTCGTTAGGACACTCTTCATAACATCTCTTCCTATCGAAACTGTTTAACATCCCTAATTTCTCACATTATGACAAATTTACTATTTATCAAGAAGTCACAACGATATGTCAACTCTTAGACAAATCTCAACTGCCAACAATTACTTATTCCTCATATCTATCTCAACAAACCAAGACTCAAACACCTGCTTCACTAAGTTTATACTTAATCCCTTTCTGACTTAGACAACTAATTTAACTAAGATCACCATTACTTTAATACGACGGAATTTAACTCAGAGATCTCAAAAAAAAAAATGTTACCTTAGCAAGATGCCGCACAACTCGGGAACACCAACCAATATACATATAAGAAAGCTCAATAAACACATAGGTAAATACAAAAATATAGTACAATAAATAATATCATCTCTCACCAGCCATAAGTGACACAATAACCACTACTTCATTTCTGTTATCCAACCAATGTCCCCTATAGCCTATGGCATACTAGAACTTACCAATTCATACATAACCCTTAAGTCGACTTCACATTGTACAACCTCAACATAACTCTCAAATTGTTAGCTCTTGTTTCGAACGATCCCCCTTTTTATCCTTAATAAATCATAGTCTAGATTAGAGATTTAGGCTTATAATTTACTACTTCATGAAATCCCATCTTACTAATGGCAAGACTCACCAATTGAACTAATATTTAAAGCCTATTATTCCATTCTCAATGCTAAGGTAGAAACTCATATTCTCCAACTAGTCCTCATACATTTGCACCAGTAATTCAAGCCTAAGATGATAGATAATTATAAGATAAGGCAAGGGAACTCATCCCCAAAAGAAACAAATTCAAGAACTCTTCAAGTTACCCTAAATTCTCTCTAGTACTCGAGTTAGAGTTAACAGAATAAATAATTAAGACTAAGTATTTAAAAACCTGAAATATGCTTTTCATCGACAGCTATAGCGGTCGTTACACCGCGCAGCGGTCCCGCTATAGCGGCCAAGAGCCCGCTATAGTGGACCATAACGATCCGCCACTCTGCTGTGGCGAGCATGGACCCGCTGCAGCGGTTCCACTACAGCGGTCCAGTGCCCGCCATAGCGGACACCCTGATTCCCGAATGACCGCGACGGCGAGAGGCCCGCCGCAGCAGTACAACCCCCGCCACAGCGGTACTACTGAGGCAGTGAGTACGTAATGTTTCCTAGTTTTTCACTCAATCATCCAACATTTCATCCGAGGCCTCACAAATATAAACAGACATGCACATAGACCTAAGAACACTATACCAACTCACCCGTGGCCTCAAAATTCCCAATGGAATTCTAATTTCCTACGTCACCCAAAAATGGACTCAAAACAGCCAAACAATAATTACAAACAAGCCAAGTTTTCAATTCTTGGACTTCTACATTTGAGTTTCTATTAGCTCATTCTACTCTCGGAGAGGTGTCACCGGCCAAGGTGGTTAAGGTTTCTACAAGGACCAGGACACTCAAATTCCAATTATGCCCTTCCTAATAGTGGAGATTACTCTATCTAATGTTTTGCTTCTTTACAAGATTATGCAAACACACTAAACGGGTCTAAATTACAACCCATACAACTAAACTTAAAGTCACAATTGGAAACTGAACTTCGATCATGCCTCTGAATTAGGAAGATGCATTTAGTACCATATTAGGCCATGCCATAACACAAACCACTTGCATAAGAGTTTAGGAAAGGGGTTTCAACCATTCGTGGAAGAATAGGACAAGAAAGTGCAGATACCAATTAGAATCTTCTAGATACCAATTTGAATGAAGTAGCACGAAAGAATGAAAGAAGGGGAAGTTTCCTAAATGTCCCATAGCCTCTCGCAGATAAATATGGAGCTCTTCGTACCGATCCGCAAGACTCTACTAGACACGTCCTTGTACAACAAGATTCATGAACCTAGGCTCTGATACCAACTGTCACGACCCTAATTACCGATCTTGCGGGCACCTACCTATTACCACTAGTAGGTGAACCCTTACCCGTCAACCCATTAATCATTAGCCAATTTTAACTTCTTTAATCATTTTACTTAAACAATCAATGATCATGTGAATAGATAAATAAATAAACAATTCATAATTAATAGATAATATAAGTGTAGAAGTCTTAACTATTACACCCCCAAGATCTGAAAGTCATCGTACAAAGACTCTAACCAAACATGTCTAAAAAATGAAGTATATCTCAACTATAACAACAAATAATGTCTGGAATAAAAATAGACATTTGGAAAGAGAGATCTTCAGGTGGCATGACATGGATAGAAGCTCACCCTCGGATCTGATCGAGCAAACTAGCTTCAAGCTAGAGATGTAATCTGGATCAAATCTCTGGAACACAATCTGCACCCAAAAAGGGTGCAACAAGGTAGTATCAGTACAAACACTATGTACTGGTATGCATCATAGGCCGACTAAGATTAGTTCACACATATAAGTATAAAATCAACAAGATAAACATATAGGCACTTAATACTCAAATTCAAGTCACAGAATATCCCATAACAGAGTCACAACCTAAGATGAAGCTTTTAACCCACACGTCTATCAAGTTTCAATAATCTCACCTAATAATCACAAGCCCAAGTTCCTTCCCTAGATAGAGTCACTAATCCACAATTTAACTCAGTCAATGATCATATCAATACCACAATAGCCGTTTCAGTAAACATACCACAATCAGAAACAACGAGCCATATAATAATGCAGAATAAAATGTAATGATGTACAATGCAATGTAATGTAATGCCCTGGCCAAATACGCACTGTACACACATGGTACTGATGTCATAGCTCAGTAGTCATGACCTGCTGGGGACTCATGGTGTTCATGTACCTTCGTTCCGAATCCACTCCTCGGACCCGAGCCATAAATCCTCGGCCCCGAAAGAACCTCGATCGCGGATCCACATCATGTACCACTCATTTCCAGAATTAACCTCGGACCACGAGCTCACAACTAGGCCACATCCTCACCCTTGGTCAAATGTGTCTTTTTATATTTATAGTAACACTGTCACATCACTCTCAATGATCAATTCATCAAGTACCATGTATCGAATAGCATCACAGGTGCAATAAGAAGATTATATTAACTTCTTCCCTAATTTCACATCACAATGTGTGTCTCAACGTATTCCAATTCATTAGTATGTAGGGACTACGAGAAATTAGCATTATCAATGTCAAACACAAGGCATCGTGCCACCAGTCTTTCATGAATCGTTTCCGAACCATGTAAATATGGTAAATCAATGCAAACCAATAAAGCAACAGTGAATGTACAAGTCACAAAGCCACAAATCGTATCAAGACTTGGATCAACTCAACCATGAAATAAATCATACAAACCGTCTCAACCAACATAAGAGTCTTTATCCTTCTTTACTTCCTCATATAGCAAGTTCGCCTCACAACTAAGTCTTGTATCACTAAGAAGCTTCACTTTTCTATATATTATCATCAACAGTAAATCATACATCAAGTTTTCATCTATGTACTGTCATAAGTTTATATCACAATTCAAGCCTAAACTCATTGTCCGTCCTTTCTCCAATAATATATGTCACAATAAGAGAGAACTGAGTACAACACGACAATTTAAGCAATAAATCTAATCACAATAACAGGGCAACAAGCCACCATCAATAACAATCAACATAATAGAAATTCATCCGAAATCACCACAGTATGAATACAACTACACCTTATATTTCAGTACATAAAGTAATGGCGATGAGCCCACAAAATCCGAAGTTATACCAACCTAGCAAGTATCCAACTAAAACACCATGTCTGAAGACCTAATCATACTTTCTCCCATCAATTCTACACAATACATACGTTTCGCTAATCAAAGTCTTACTAAAGTAAGCCATAACCTACCACGAATGCAGATGAGGAGCCACGAACTACTCCACACGAGTCTTCTATTTTCGAAGCGCCTTATAACGGTCAAAGTCTAACAATATGATGCTAAGTAAGCATCAAACCATGTGTTTAAATAAGAACAACAATTTGGGGAAGAAGACCCACTTACTTCTACCCCTTTTTAATAGATGAAACCATCTTTTAATGGTGAATTTATCATAACTTCTATCTCTACAATCATTAGCCTTCAATTCATGGGTTTCTAATCAATTTTACCCTTTCCAATAGATTTTAGAACAAAGTTTCCATTTTTATTAGAATTCTAGTCTCAACATGCAATTTCAACCATAAGAAATCAAATTCCTTTCCTAGAAAGTAATAATCTATACTCCTAGATGATTAATCAACAACAAAATCAACAACCCACCAATTATTTTAGGGTTTGCTAATTCTAGGGTTCTAGGGTTTTCACCCACCATTAATGGACCTTAAACTAATCATGGAACTTGAAAAATAAAGGAAAAGGAACAAATAAAGGTGGAGACTTACCCTCTAAGATGATTTCACTAATGAATGGAATGCATTTTGCCTCTTTTTCTTTTGAAAACTTACTTTGGGGTCTTGGGAATAATGGGTGGGAGTTAGGGTGTTAAAATAGGGCTTTTGGTCGCTGCCAGCGGCCAGTTGGAACAAGCGGCACTAAAATGGGCATAACTCCCGCATACGGAGGCCAAACGCAACGATTCTTTTTCCTATAGATTCATAATTTTTATACGGATATAATGGTTCAAACCTCACCCAAAAAAAGGTTGGATGATCAATCTGGAGCCATTTCTATCCACAGACCTCCGACACAAATATCGAATACGAGCGCGACAAAACCCAAACCCATTTGAATATCTTTGGAACCTCACCAAAAGTTGTGGACAAGTTAAAAATCATCATATTGATATGTTGGAACTTCTAAAACATTGACACGGGGTCATCCTAACCCGGTGTTGACCGTGGTCAACTATAACGCGTCAACTTAACAAGTTTCTCCATCAATAACTCAATTTACACTCGAACCTTGTGAAAACCTACCCAATGACTTCATTAAGTCATAGATCATACTAACGGGACTTGGGAAAGGGTCAACAAGGTTATATGAGTCAAAATACTATAACGACTAAATGGGTCGTTACATATATGTTGGTTATAGATGAGTCAAGATGTCTAAGACTGACTTTATATTGATTATTATGAGGAGCACATATTATACGTGTTTTGCCTTCCTTGTTTTGAAGTCTGTTTGAGAGCAGCAAGTATATATATATAAGCCATTTTGAGTGTGCTTACCCCATTCTTCCTTAAACCAATAGGCTTTGAGTTGTGTTTCTTATATTGTCCTTGCCATGTTCTTTGTTTGACTATCCTTTCTTAGTCTTGTCAGAGGTTCGGTTTAGCCTCATCCGATAGCATGCCATGCCTAAGGTTCTATAAACCTTTTGACCTTGTGCGGCTTTGTAAACGTGGATAGTGGTAACCCCCTTTGTTGTCTCATCTTTCAAGTTTGATGTTTGGTCTATCATTAATGAGATCTAGATAAAAATCTGCCAATTGCATTTAAATGTAGCTTGTCCATACATATTGTATATGGATCTGCCTCAATGTGAAGACTGTTTAAACATGTTTTGCTTCCAATTTAAGAGTTGCAATTTATTCTTACTTAGTCCTAACTGTTGATTCAAGAAGTCTAGTTTGAATGCTTATTTTCTCTTGTTATGATTCAATAAACATGGCTTAACAAACTTACTTTGATAGAGAATAATCATATTGTTCCTTAACTTTAAAAGTCAAGTCTTACCTATTAAGAGTTTATAATTTCTAGAGACTTTGGTCATATTGCAAACCTGTTTGATGGAATAATCTACCCCTAAAGTTGTGAACTTGACTGTTTTGTCACCCTAACCATTGTCTAGCTTAAGACTAATTTCCAAATTCCCAAATGTCCTTGAGCTGCTACTTGATAAAAAAATGGATATTACTTGGCTCATTGCTGGTTTTTGAGGGCATATTTTGTTGCCTTGTGAGTAAAGCTCCTAGCTGCAAAGCACTACTGCTTATTGCCACTACCTATTGGTGCCTTTGCTGAACTTAAAGGGACAGATCCTACACTTGACTAAGAATGGTTGTTGAAAGTATGTTGAGCTAAATTTGGTCAGATGCTCTTATGGGATTACTGTTACATTGTGTTGCTATCAGCTACATTCAAAGAAACAGTTTGCTCCACATCTTGAGCAAATCTATTGTTATGCTTGAGACTTTGAAAGTTGGTTCCATATTTGGTAGAAGTGACTATATCTTGAAAGGATTATTAGCTACATTTTAAGGGCTGAAAGATGCCATCTCTTTTAGTAAATTTGTTGTTGCTAGTTGGCCTGAAAGATGCTGCAGGTTTGAGAAACAGATTGCTACACTTGACTAAGGTAAGGTTGTTGTATAGCCTATGCTATTCTTGTTGAAGAATACCACTGATTTGAATATGATACTACACTTAGGGCCAATGAAAAAATTATTTTGAGGCCATGCCTAGTCCAGAAAAGTTATCCTTTAGTTTGGGCAAGGATGATCTCACATTGATATCATGAGTTAGGAGCCGACATGCGTCTGGGAAGGCAACTAGAATGGCCACTAGTTTGCAGCCGCGACGTGTTCCAAGCTCCTTTGCCATATTCGAAACCGTAAGTCTGAGCCTCCGTAATTAAGGCTCTCAAAGTTTGATACGAGTTCGAGGGATATTATGTTTTATGTTCCTAAACGTCACCCTATGGCGTGGCGTGTCATTTTGTGTAACGACCCGTTTGGTCGTTATGGTCTTTCCGGCACTTTCGCCCCTTTTCGAGCTTGGTTAGCTCACTTTTGACGTGAGGGTATCGATTTGATTCGGATGACTTTTTGGGAAATTTGGGCTTAAAACGAAAAATAGTTGACTGAAAATTGAATTTTGGGTAAACGGACCTTTTTCAAAAATTTATCTATATCGAGAGGTCCGGATGGTCATTTAGAACTTGTGTGTATATCTGGTTCGGTTCCCAATGCACTCGGATGCATTTCTAGGACTTGGGTTAGGACGTTGGAGTTGAGGTATCGGAGTTGACTCGATCAACGAGACCTCTGTTGGGAATTTCGAGGCCAGAAGTGCGTTCGTAGCGTGTTTTTATGTGGGGTTGTATATGTGGTTTGTGAGTAGATGGCCTCAAGAGTTGGTCGGGATGTCGGTTGAGACTTGGAAAATATTTAGGAATTCTGGTACTTTGTGTCCGCCAGGGCGGCACCAGTACCGTCCCAACAGCACCGCCGTAGCGGTGGGACGGCCGCTAGGGTGGCCAAACTTGTTTTATCCTAACCGTCCCACGTTCTGAGTGGATGTCGGGGCGGTGGTGTCGTGGCGGTCCCGATTGTTATATCCCGCATTTTCGCATTCAGATAATTTGAGGTAATTGCGGGAGATTAAGAGCAAGACTATAATTTTGATCTTGTTTGGTGTATAAGTTGTTTATAAAATTTTTGAAGTAGGAATATTAAGAAAGGTCAAGGGCATAAAGGGGAATTCGCAATATGACTCGTGGAAATATGAAGGAAGACGAAGGGAAAATTTGGAATTTGGAAATTAATTTTTCATGAATTGTAGAACAAAAAAATAGTTGGGCTTGGAAATTTTTAAGGAAATAAGAGGGCCCAACCGGCCATGGGCTTGGGCCAAGCCCATGGGGGATTTAATTTAGGAAATATAAAAGATGACTAGGTCATCTTTGCTCCATAATTCTCTAGAAATTTCAAGAGAGCAAAAATAAGAGAAGGGAGGAGAAAGTTCTAGGGCCATTCGGCCAAGCCTAGGATCAACAAGAAATCTTGGAAACAAATTCTTCAAAAATCATTCTCTACTAATTAAAGGGTCCTTAACAAGGTGGAGTTGTTGTTGAAGCAAGAAAAATTCATAATCATACAAGTTGCCAAGTTGTAGTCAAGTGAGAAGTTGAAGAAGAAAGGTGAGTTTTAATCTTGTTTTATGTGTTATGTATGGTTTATATGTGTTGTAGTATGCCAAAATGGATGAAATTCATGAAGGAGAGAAATATAGAGTATGGCCGTGTATATATATATATGTGTAGGAGCCATGCTTCAATTATTTTAATTAGTGTTTGGTTGTTATTGTTGTGAATGATATGTGGAAAATGGAAGTTGAATGAATTTGGAGAGATTGTGGTGTGCATGCTTGATGTTAGCCGTGTGTGTGTGCATGGCATAGGTGGCCGTGAACATGGCTTATGTAACCATGAATGTGTGTTGAATTGTTGAGGAACAATGAGCAAGTTGTAATTAATATTCTAGTTGTTGTGTTGTTGATCATGGTGGCCGAATATGGTGATGTTGTGTGGGACAATCAGATTGATTTTATGTAGTGTTTTGATTGTTGTCGTTATGCGTTCCATAATGAAAACGAAGTTGTAATCGTTGTGTTAGCGTCGAAGAAGTTAATTTGACGTTAGCGTAAATTCTTATAGTTGCATGAATGATGTTGTGAATGTGTAGAATGATGGTGAAGTCCATAAATGTGGAAGAAAGTAATGTATGGATCGCTAGTGTGATTGTTGAATTCATGTTGATAGTTTGGCCGGGTTTGAATTCCCGGATTGTGTTTGACGAGAATTTGACTAAATTGAATGTCGAGGATGGTATATTTACAGAGGAGGTGCTGCCGAAATTTCGGTAGCCAAGTATTACCTTAAGATTTCAACTCTAAGTATACTAATGAGAGTTTTGGGTAAAAATGACCAATTTGCAGACTTCGACGAGATTGCGACGTGAATTTGGAATAGCAGAAAGGAGCGGAAGAGGTATGTAAGGCTTCACCCTTCTTTCTATGGCATGTCTTAGTTGTAATAAGTTGGGTACGAGCCTCGGGGACAACTCGGTTCCCCGGAATCCGCACCTAAAGTTTTCCACTTTTTGTTCAATAGAATTGAACTAGAAAGTGTGCCAATTGTTGGAAAAACCTCCTACGCCCTTAGAATGTATAAATGGGACCCGATTACCCTAAGACCCTCGCAAGTGACGCTATGACACGTAACATACGTAAATCGTATACGCTACCTCATCCGGCCCGAGGTGGGCCCGTTACTCTCGGATTTTTCTATAGTCGTGGTTGACTTACTTGAAGTAAATCCAAAGGGGACTTTTGATCCCAATCTCGTTACCGAATGATAAGTACTATGACTACTCTAACGAGAATGTTTCTATGAGGATAATGATAATGACAATGTTAGACAAGAGAATGTACCTTTGATAAGTACGACCGGAACGACTCTATGACTAAGATGACTAAGCTAAGTATCTTATGTAAACATGAAAGTGATACACTAATTTTTGAATCGTATTTATATTTCCTAGTTATATCTTTATTTTCTCTGACCCCAAAGCCTATGACGGTCATCTATGAGGCCCACGATTTCATTCTACGGTTATTGTAATACTATTCTCCGTTGATAGTCTCGCCTTAAAATACTTGTTCCTTCAAGGTGAGACAAAGCTATAACTAGCATTCCATAACGTAATCGGAGGTCACCGACCTTACATCACTCCGATGGATACATGATTTTCCTTGGCTCTTGTGTGCTTATATGATATATGTATATAAAATAGGTATATGTGTATAGATATGTATATATAAATAAGATAAGTAATTGTATATGAGACGTGTATATGTATAAAAGATAAGCAAATGTATATGTATATGTGTATGGGGAAAGGGGAAGGGTCACTGTTAGATCACCACCTGATTCAGCTGGATTCCATCCTGGAATGGGATGCCCGGACGCGGGATATGGGAGAGCCGTACGCGGCGTCTGTATATATATAATGCATGCTACCTATATATGATGTAATGTGTTGGGACACCGTTGGGGAGGGGGCTTGGGAGAGCCGATGTATTCGGCGTCTGTAAATGTGAATCAAAGATACTGTTCACTGAAATGTACTGTTTTCTGTACACGAGAATAAGTAATATATAAATGTTAATTCCTATGCTTATGAAAAGAAACGTTTCAAAGACGAAAGGACAAGCCTACATGACAGCCGGCCTGAAAAGGGGCCTTCCTATGCACAGGTTACTTTCTCGCCTCATTATATGCCCTGTGACTCCATGATATTATTAATCGTACTCTATGTTACTGCTTGTATTATTTTCTATGCCTTACATACTCGGTACACTATTCGTACTGACGTCCCTTCTGTGGACCCTGCGTTCCATGCCGCGCAGGTCAGCAGACAGGTGGACTTGATCCTTAGGAGCTCTGCCAGCAGTACTCTACAGCGCTCCAGTCGTTCCGGAGCCTTATTTCAGTGGTACTATTTTGTGTATATATAATCTCGGGCACGATAGTACTCGGCCCTTTCTATGTATAAGTGTACTATGTCTAGAGGCTCGTAGGCAGATATGTACAGTCAGTCAAGTATAGTTAGATATATGGTGTTTTGGCATGTTAATGTTGTTGTATAAAGTGCTAACGAAGTTTATTAGCCTATGTTCAGAATGACGCTGCTAATGTTAATGTTAAAAAAAAAATGTGGCTTTGTTACACGGCTTGCTAAGAGGTAAAGGTAATATAATAGATAAGGGGTGCTCGGTACAAGTATCGGGTACTCGTCACGGCCCTAGTCGGGTCGTGACACCGCTGCCGCCGTAACCTTATCGGGCCTGTTATTTCCATTAAGTGTGTATTAAAATCCCTTGGTCTATCATTTATTACCATTACAAAAATTGAGCTCTTGGGAATTGTTTTAGAGGATTCTTGGAGAAAATTCTTGGTGGTAAGTCCTTCTAATCCCCTTGCTAATTTCCTTATTCCTAATCACCTTAGAATCCCTCTTTCCTTGTTAGTTCATTAGTAATGGAGGATTGAAAGTGGGTTTAATGGATATTCTATCTAGGCTTTTTAATGATGAAATTGATTGGGTTTATGCTAGATTATGATGTATCTATGGTTGTTAATCATATATCTTCATTTATTAGCGTTGGATTCTTAAATCTAAGAGTTAGGGTTTATACCCAAAATTAGGGGTCTTGCTTGAATTTCGAATTTTGCTGAATGTTTTAGTTATTATAGCAATTAGTTGATGGGTTTTGATCACCTAGTGTTTAATTGGGTATTTTACCCCCCGATTTCCCGTTTTGACCTTTTGGGCCCCGTTTTTTCAATTTCTAGGGTTGGTTTTGACCTAATTTGAATGATAGCAATCTAGGTATCGATCTTCATGAATTCTAATCTAGATTTCAAATATGCCTAGAATTTCTTGATCTTGAGGCTTAGCGGAAAGGCAAGGCTAAGGAGTGATTGTTGGTGTATTGTTGTTCGGCCATCCAGGTAAGTTATGGCTTACCCTGTTACACCTCTAGTTTTCATGGTAGGAAACACTTACAGCTTCCTAGTCAAGTATGCCTTAAAATGGAGAGTTTTACCTGAGTATTGAGATGCTAAGTATTTTACCCAATGTATGGAGGTACTAACAGGTATTCCAGGTATATCACAGGATTAGAAGTTGAACGGGTTGAATCGACGCAGGCTGAGCAGATTCAGGGAAATCTGCAAACACCAGACATTAATGACGGACTGTCGACCATGTCGACGTGCCGTCAATGTGAACCGTCGCTATGTTCTGAGAATTCTAATATGCAGAAACGGATCGACGAGACACGTTGACGGACCGTCAACACGACGACGGACCGTCAACACGACGACGGGCCGTCGATCGCCGCCTTCAATATGGCTCTGCAACTTCTGATCTGCAGAAGCAGGTCGACGGACCGTCAATACGTCGACGTGACCGTCGACCCGACGATCGAACCGCCAATCTAGAATCTTCCAGCCCCAACTATAAATACACGACCCTAGTCCATAATTTTCAGATTTCACTTTTCTCTCAACCCTGAAAACTCTAGAATACTCTCCATGTCATATTATCACAAATCCAAGAGGGATTAAAGAATAATCATCATAAATTAGTAGAACCAAGGGTGTGGATGCCCACTAGGATTTGTGGAAGCCAAGATTTCCTTTGAAATTGAAGTTGGAGTTGCTTCAAGTGCAGAATATTCATCCAAAGCTTATTCCTACATTATCAAAGGTGATTTTTATGTTCAAGTAAAGTTATTGAGAGTATTGAGAGGTTGAAAGACTTAGATTATAGAAGGGAGGAAGATATGGAGTGCAAATATGAAAATAGTAATATTCTTGAATGATGACTTGATTTGAATTATAGTTCTTGACATGTTGTGAGTATGATCTTGTATAAATGATATAATTGATGTTAAAGAAGCATTATATGAGGATGAATATGGTGTTGTGTTGTAGCTATGGTTAGGGATGACTTTTACATAGAATTGTGAGAATTGAATGATGTATAGCTTGGTGAAGAACATTGATTACAATATTGTGGATGTTATTATTGATAGTTGGGAATTGTTACAGTTGGAGAAAGTGGTTGAAACAATGGGGATATTGCCCAATTTTCGTTAGCTCTTAGCCGCTCTAGCTTAAGCTTAAGTATGTCTCCAATTATCTAATCTTAGTACGAATTCCCTTGAAGGTAGAATCGCAAGTTTGAGAGGCACACAATTAGATGATAGAGTTGAAGAGATACAAAGGTATGTCAGGCTAGTCCCCCTTTCTTTCAAAAGGCATGACTCGTATATTACTATCTTTATTTACGATTTCCATGATTTTCCTTCATTCCAAAAGTTACAAGTCTATGATTGTTAGGAGCTTCTCATGAGATAAGGATAAGAGATGTGTTATGCGTATGGCAATGGCGATAGTCTTATGAAGCTAATGATCCTTATATGATTTCTTGATGTTATTCTTTGTTGTTAGACTCACCTTATGACGCTAGTTCCTTCAAGGTGAGACATGATGACCATGACTACTCCATAATGGAATTGGGGGTTCTCGACCTTACGTCACCCCGATAGAGTTGTAGCTTTAATTGATTTCTAATGCATGCTTTATGATAAGTACATGATGATGAGATTACACCGTGCCTAGATGGTCGGGCATGACACCGCGAAGGCAGAAGGCTTATGATTACACCGTGCCTAGATGGCCGGGCATGACACCGCGAAAGCGGACGGCTTAAGATAACACCGTGCCTAGATGGCCGAACATGACACCACTAGTGGGCGGCGTGTGATGGTTACCCGGACGCGGGTTAACGATGATGGTATATTTGATATGCATAACATGTGTTTTCCATTAAAAGCTAAGCAGGTTATATCTTCGCCTTATGTTTCATCATTTCGTTATTATGTTGGTATAATTCATGCCTCACATACTAAGAACACTTTTCGTACTGACGTCCTTTTCTTTTTGGACGCTCTGTTCATGCCCACAGGTAGAAAGAGTGACGGTGTAGACCCGTAGGAGTTTATCAACAGATTCACAGCAGCATTCCACTACTCCGAAGGTGCTACTTATAGTCATATTATTTTGTGTATATATTTGGGTATGACGGGGTCCTGTCCCGTCCTTATGTCTTAGTACTCTAGTAGAGGCTCGTAGATGCGTATGTGTGGGTAATAGATGTCCCATGATGACTACATTGTACATTTGTATATCATTTTTGTAGCTGTGAGGTCTTATGTATATATGCATGTATTGCCTTCGAGATTATATGTGTCCAGGATGAGTATGATGACTAGCATAATGATTGGTGCTCGGTAGTCAGCTCTGGGTACCCATCATGGCCCTCTAGTCAGGTCATGACAAAAGTGGTATCAGTGCAGTTCCATCCTAGGGTGTGTCTACGAGCCGTGTCTAGCAGAGTCTTGTTTATGGGTGTGAAGCACTTCACACATATAAATAGGAGGCTGCGGGGCATTTAGGAAAAATGGCCATTCTTATTCTTGTTAGATCATGCGATAGAGCCATGTTATAAGATTTTCTCCTCCTTGAATGTGCTTTATGATTTCAGCGATGCCGGTAAAGAGAAAAACCACAGCCGCCCAGAAGGGCAAGGCTACAACAGAAGTCGGATGGAAAGGGATCCACCCACAAATATAGAAGAAGGTGAAACTCATAATGAGGCTCCATCCAATACCTCTCACACTCCGCCTATTCTAGAAGAACAAGTGGGGGATTCAGTTCAGGCTCCTATGCCTCCAGTTCCTAAACCGGGTACTTCGAGTCAACAAATGACCGAAGCTATTCAGTTATTGACACAGATACTTGCCGCTCAGGCTCAACGGCAGAGTATGGGTCTAGATGACAGGGCTACTAGTGCTAGAGCCCATGATTTCATGAGTTTAAATCCCCCAGAATTTTTGGGTCAAAGCCGGAAGAAGACCCGTAAGGATTTATAGATAAGATATTGAGGACGTTGAGGATCATTCATGATTCCGATACTGAGTCTGTAGAGTTGGCATCTTATAGACTCCGGGATGTAGCGGTCTTATGGTATAATAATTGGGTATCTTCGAGGAAGGAAAATGCACCTCCCCCGGTTTGATAAGAATTCGTAGATGCTTTTCTTCGTCCCTATTTGGCACCCGAGGTTTGAAAGGCCCGAACTGGTAGGTTTCTGAATCTAAAGCAAGGGAATACGAGTGCTCGGGAGCATAGTCTCTGTTTCAATTCATTGGTCTGGTATGCTCCCTCTATGCTAGTCGATATGGGAGATAGAGTACACAGATTTGTGAGTGGCCTAGGACCGCATTTGTTCAAAGATTGTTTAACAGCTTCACTCCAGGAGGGGATGGACATTTCTCGTATTCAGGCTCATTCCCAGAATTTAGAAGAGCAGCAACATCCACAAAGGGGTGAGCACGATATTGATAGAGGGGAGAGTAAAAGGGCCAGATTTATCAGTAATGAGTATAGAGGGGGTCAGCAACACTATGGCAGGTACTCGGGTCAGTCTGCGACTAGTGTACCTCCTCGGTTTGTGGGTAGGAGATTTGACCGCCTCATTTGTTCTGGTCTGGGTCAGAGTTTGAGGGTCTCAGGTTCCCAGTTTGGAGGTGATCCTAGTCAGAGGAGGATACGGGTTCCACGATGCAGTTAGTGCGAAAAGTTACATTTGGGCTTATGTCGCCAAGGTTCAGATGCTTGCTATGCCTGTGGTCAGGTTGGGCATATGATGCGAGATTGTCCATCGATGGGTGGTAGAGTTGGGGCTCAGCCCACACGATCAACAACTGGTTCTTCCTCGTCTGTGCGCCCCGTAGGGCAGACTCCCCAGATTCCAGCAGGCCATGGTAGGGGCAGAGGGGGAGCATCCAGTTCAGGTGGTACCCAGCCCCATATTTATGCTTTAGCCGGATGTGGTTACAGGTATACTATCCATATTCTCCCATGATGTTTATGCATTGATTGATTCGGGTTCCACGTTGTCTTATATTACTCCTTATATTGCTGATCGTATTGGGGTGAAACCCGAGCCAATTAAACCTTTCGAAGTATCTACTCCGGTTGGTGATCCCGTATAGCGAGGCAAGTGTTTAAAAATTATGTGCTTGTGGTATGTGATCCCTAAACTACAACTGATTTGATTGAACTAGAGATGTTAGATTTTGATGTGATTATGGGCATGGATTGGTTGGCCTCTTGTTATGCTAACGTGGATTGTAGAACAAAGATAGTTCGATTCCAATTCCTGGGAGAACCCGTGCTTGAATGGAAAGGTAATACAGCATCTCCCAGGGGTAGGTTTATTTCCTACCTTAAGGCAAGGAAAATGATAGCTAAAGGCTATATTTATCACTTAGTCCGAGTTCATGACACCGAAGCAAAGCCACCGACTTTTCAATCCGTCCCGGCAGTAAATGAATTTCCGGATGTATTTCCAGATGAACTCCCAGGCCTTCCTCCGGAAAGAGAAATTGATTTTGCTATTGATGTGCTGCCGGACACCAAGCCTATATCTATTCCTCCTTACCGAATGGCTCCTGCAGAGTTAGAGGAGTTGAAGGCGCAAATGAAAGATTTGCTTGAGAAAGGATTTATCAAACCCAGTTCATCACCGTGGGGAGCACCCGTCCTATTTGTGAGAAAGAAAGATGGTTCCCTATGGATGTACATTGATTATAGGCAGCTGAATAAGGTGATGATTAAGAATAAATATCTGCTTCCAAGAATCGATGATTTGTTTGATCAGTTACAGGGTGATAAGTGGTTTTCCAAAATTTTTTTGAGATCGGGGTATCACTAAGTGAGAGTTAGAGAGAGGATATTCCCAAGATGGCTTTCAGAACTAGATACGACCATTATGAATTCCGGGTAATGTCATTTGGGTTGACCAATGCTCCGGCAGTGTTTATGAATTTGATGAATAACATGTTCAGACCCTTCTTAGATTTATTTGTGATCGTGTTTATTGACGACATTCTGGTATATTCTTGATCAGAAGCAGAGCATGCAGATCACTTGCGTACTGTTCTTGGGATTCTTTGGGCTCGGGAATTGTATGCTAAATTTTTGAAAAGTGATTTTTGGTTGACTTTTGTAGCTTTTCTGGGCCATATCAGTTCAGTCGATGGTATTCGGGTCGATACTCAGAAAATTGAGGTTATTGGGATTAGCAGGCTATTATAGGAGGTTTGTGGAAGGATTTTCTTCCATTTCAGCACCATTAATGAAGCTAACACAGAAATCGGCAAAATTTCAGTGGACTGATGCTTGTGAACGCAGTTTCCAGGAATTGAAGGATAGATTAACTTCAGCCCCAGTCCTGACACTCCCAGAAGGACCCGACGGTTATGTTGTGTATTGTGATGCCTCTGGTGTTGGGTTAGGCTGCGTGTTGATGCAACACGGTAAAGTCATTGCTTATGCTTCAAGGCAGTTGGGGAAACATGAGAAGAATTATCCAACTCACGATCTTGAATTGGTTGCGGTTATCCATGTACTAAAGATGTGGAGACACTATTTGTATGGAGTTCATGTTGATATTTATACAGATCACAAAAGTATCCAATATATTTTCAAACAGAAGGACTTAAATCTACGACAAAGGCGATGGTTAGAATTATTAAAGGATTATGATGTGAGTATTTTATACCACCCCGGGAAGGCAAATGTGGTAGCTGATGAACTTAGCCGCAAATCAATGGGAAGTCTATGTGAGGTCCCTTTGGAGAAGAAAGAATTAATTCGTGAGCTCCACCAGCTAGCCAACCTCGGAGTTCGTCTAATTGATTCAGGCAATACAGGAATTGGTATTCACAATCCAACTATTTCATTCATAGATGTGGAGGTGAGAGGGCGCCAATATGAAGATCCTCAGTTGAGTCACTATAGAGATACATTTCCTGAGAAAGAGAAGTCGCTATTTGAAGTTTCTACAGATGGAGTTCTTAGATACCAAGACAGGCTATGTGTTCCAAATATTGCAGGGCCACGTCATCGTATTCTAGAAGAAGCTCATTATTCTCGGTATTCCATTCACCCAGGAGCGACAAAGATGTATCACGACCTTAAATTAATATACTGGTGGGTTGGAATGAAGAAAGACATAGCAGAATTTGTAGCTCAATGCCCCAGTTGCCAACAAATGAAAACTGAGCATCAAAAGTCAGGAAGGTTATTGTAAGCGATGGAAATTCCAACCCGGAAATGGGAAGTGATCAACATGGAATTTATTGTAAGGTTGCCTCGTTCCCGACGCAGGTATGACTCCATATGGTTGATCGTGGACAGACTGACAAAATCAGCTCATTTTCTTCCAATCAGAACCACATATTCGACAGAAGATTATACAAGGTTGTATCTTCAAGAGATAGTGCGACTTCATGGTGTCCCGATATCTATTATCACAGATAGAGGAGCACAATTTACAGCTAAATTCTAGAAGTCTTTCCAAGAAGGTTTGGGTACTCAGGTAAGACTTAGCACAGTGTTTCATCCACAAACTGATGGGCAAGCCGAACACACTATTCAGACCTTGGAAGATATGTTAAGGGCATGTGTGCTAGATTTCGGCGGTAGTTGGGATGATCACTTACCTCTTATTGAGTTTGCATACAACAACATCTATCATTCCAGTATTCAGATGGCCCCGTATGAAGCCCTATATGGAAGAAAGTGTAGATCCCCAATTGGGTGGTTTGAAGTATGAGAGATACAACTAATAGGTCCGGAGCTGATCCAACTGGTGTTGGAAAAGATCAAGATTATCCGAGCTCGATTATTGACAGTCCAAAGTCGCCAGAAATCTTATGCGGACAACCGTTGGCGAGACTTGGAATTTCAGGTTAATGATTGGGTATTTCTAAAAGTGTCACCGATGAAAGGTGTGATGAGATTTGGCAAGAAGGGAAAACTTAGTCCCCGGTATATTGGGCCTTATAAAATTGTACATAAGGTGGGCCAAGTAGCTTATGAACTGGATTTACCTCCAGAGCTTGAATCAGTCCACCCAGTCTTTCATGTGCCAATGCTCCGCAAATGTGTTGGAGATCCAGCTATAATTATGCCAGTTAATGATATTCAAGTTACAAAAAAGTTGGCTTATAAAGAGGTGCCTATAGCTATATTAGATCGGCAAGTATAGAAGCCTCGGTTAAGGTCTTGTGGAAAAACAATAACCGAGAGGAAATGAATTGGGAAGCAGAAGAAAACATGAAGTCCAAATATCCTTAATTATTTCCACCCCCGGCAGAGATTTAAGATGAGACATCGGTATTATGAGGTATGCAATGCTTTCCTTTTAATGCTTTGGCCATATTTTTCTT